>NC_054469.1:211103047-211703047 GCF_017639515.1 Carcharodon carcharias | reverse complement strand
CAGCATGTCTTTTGCATCTTCCTGGACAAGGTGCAAGAAAACACATGGCATCTAATGGGTGATCTCTTCTTACCTCTAGCCTTGAAGCTCTCTTCCCCATTGCAACCTTTCTAGTGAACAAAGTGAACTTTGACGAAAAGAGGTGTTTACTGCACTGATAATGTTTCATTGCATTAATACAACTGTGGTCAAAGTTCACCTCTGTTTGCCCCTGTTGTTGTTATGACAGTTATTCTATCTATCATCCTATCTATATACTATTCTATCAGTCACCTTTTCCCTCTTCTAATATCCTTGCTGTGTAAAATCATATGATCTCCTATTCTAGCCTATTCTTTCCCAGTGACTCAAAACTGGCTGACTGTCTTTCACTTATACAAATTTCAGCTTTTTAATATGTGTGCCTAGTCACTATTTCCAGATTTAATTCAACTTGACGTTTCAAGCTTGCCTGCCCCATGCATTGCGGGCTTTGGCTCTTCCCCTTAATTTCATAATATTAAAAAATGTGACAGCCAGCGCCTTAAAACAGTATTTTTCAATATAGTTAGTGCAATTTAAATGCTACACCTTTACATAGGCTGGGAGGTGAACTTTGACAATAAGTTGATGCATTGATAATGTTTCATAGTTTGACTTGGGAGATGCTTTGAGAAAAAATTCATTTGTTATTGTTCCAAACATCTCAGGTTATATTGCTCAGGTTGCATTTATGTAAAAAATCGTGAGACTTTATTCAAAGGAAAAATGTACATCGATTTAATATAAAATTTGAGTATTTGAAGAGGTGCTATGAGTATGAAAGTAGATAGGTTTTAGTTTTTTAAAAAACAATCTTGGTCAATCTAAAAGGATACTGGTCTTTCTTTACACGACTGGCATTGAAATAAGTTGATGTTATGACACTCCAGAATGCTATAATATTTGTTTGCAGTTAGAAATGCTAGGCCAGCATCTATTGCCCATTCCTAATTGCCCTTGAGAAGGTGGTGGTGAGCTGCTTTCTTGAACCGCTGCAGTCCGTGTGGTGTAGGCACACCTACAGTGTTGTTAGGGAGGGAGTTCCAGGATTTTGACATAATGACAGTGGTGAAATGGCGATATATTTCCAAGACAGGATGATGAGTTGCTTGGAGGGAAACTTCCAGGCAGTGGTGTTCCCATCTGTCTGCTTTCATTGTCCTTCTAGGTGGCAGTGGTCGTGGGTTTGGAAGGTGCTGTCTACGGAGGCTTGGTGAGTTCCTGCAGTGCATCTTGTAGATGGTGTGCACTGCTGCTACTGTGCGTTAGTGTTGGAAGGAATGAATGTTTGTGCATGGGGTGCCAATTAAGCGATTTGCTTTGTCCTGGAAGGTGTCAAGCTTCTTGACTGTGTTGTTGCAAGTGGAGAGCATTCTATCACACTCCTGACTTGTGCCTTGTAGATGGTGGGCAGGCTTTGGGGAGACAGGAGGTAGGTTACTCATCACACAATTCCTAACCTCTGACCTGCTCTTGTAGCCACAGTGTTTATATGGCTAGCCCAGTTTAGTTTCTGGTCAATAGTAACCCCCAGTATGTTGATAGTGGGGGATTCAGTGATGGTAATGCCATTGAATGTCATGGGGCAATGGTTAGATTCTCTCTCTTGTTGGAGATGGGCATTGCCTGGCACTTGTGTGACACGAATGTTACTTGCCACTTGTCAGTCCAAGCCTGGATATTGTCCAGGTCTTGCTGAATTTGAACGTGTACCAGTCAATCTTCTGTGGCATTCAAAAAGTGCTTTGAAGAATATATTGTCTTGCTTAGCTGCATTTGTTTTCTTCTTGTTTCTCTTTCTGTACCTTCAGTTCTTCTCCCCTACATTTTGCTTTTCTCACTTTCTTGATTCTATTTAATTTTTGATGGAGATGGTGGGCGGTGAAGCAGGGAAAGCAATGATTGCAGTCTACACTTGGCCTGGAGCTACAGGATGAATGTGACCCAGACAGGCTCACTTTCCATTCCCTCCCCCAATCACTCCTAGTTCTCCCTACTCCCTTGCTCCCATCCTGCTCTTTAAGTTTCATCTTCCCATCACCCTTCTTTTCCTAAAATCTCTCACTCCCATATCTATCCCTACCTTGTCTTCAGCGAGCCAATCCTTTCTATTATTCCACTTTTGCTTTTGTGACTCAACTCACCTCTCTACTAAGTAGCTTGAATCTCACTTGCAACCCTACCCCCAAGGTTCTATAGCTAGAGACCAGAGTACTCCTCACATTCACCCTCAAACTGTTTCCCACTCTCTCACTATATGATTCCTTCAAAAATGTTTTCTTGCTTTCAAAATGTAAGTTACCTCAGTGTGGCACAGGGCCCAATTCCTTCTCCGTGCAAGTGGAAGGAATTTGCATCAGGGAAGTTTTCCCTGGGGATAGAGGCCCTGCCGGGGGAAGGGGACGATAGAGTGTTGTTTCTCATAGTTGTTTCTTACGAGACCTCGAGGTCTCCAATGGCCAAGTCCTTGATGGAAAAGTCCATTGAATCTTTTCCCAAGTTAGAATGGCTGAGATCAGGAACTTTGATGAGGAAGTGGTGCTGATCTTCATTCAGTCACATCATGATACTCCTCATGGAATGACATGTTTTTTTTTAAAGCTATAATATAACAGGTGGGTTGAACAATTAGGAGCGACTGCAGAATCTGAAATGGTTTATGTGTCAAATAACTGAAATTTCAACTGTGGAAGACATACTAGTAACAAAATGCTATAGATCATCATAGCATTGCATGTGATCCATCTGTTATTTCCTGCAGTGGCAATAAAAGAAGCATCTCTTCTACGAACTCAGGAGTCTAGTTGTCGGTGTTGTCACCTGTTAGCAAAACTGAGATGCTCGTAATTGAACATAATTAAAGGAAGATGTTTAGGCACTCAATAAGTTGAGCTGGTTCCAAGTCGACAGGAATGCCTGAGGTGGTGGCTGCAGCTAAAGGTGGTGCATCCCGCAAGGCATTGAAGCAGTTGCTGACTAAAGTCGCCAAGAAGCTGCCCAAGAAACGGAGGAAATCTCGCAAGCAGAGCCACTCCACTTGTGTGTGCAGGGTACTGACCCAGGTCCACCCTTCCACCAGGATCCCATCCCAGGCCATGAGTGTCATGAACTCCTTCGTTGTTGTCATTTTTGAGCGCATTGCCTCAGAGCCTCGCACCTTATTCACTACAACAAGCGCCACACCATCCTGGCCAGCATGATCCAGAGTGCCATCCGTCTCATGCTGCTGAGGGAACTGGCCAAACATGCCTTCTCCAAAGGCATGAAAGCGGTCACCAAATATACCAATTCCGTTTAGGTTGATCATACTAATCAATGATGTTATTGTGGCTTTTCCTGGTTGAAATTTTCTACCCATCTGTATTGTAATGCACCATCAGCCACTCTAATAGTAAATAATAAGCATCTGTATATTTCAGAGTACTTGACAATCAAATAATACATTGTGATAAAGTTAGCATTTTTAGCTCTATTAACAGTAACTGAAGTGGAATTTTATCAAACTTCCCCTTTAACAATAATTGATCATTACATTCAATGGTAATAGCTTACTTGTTACTTTTTTCTAAATAATGCATTAAATGTGACTTAAGCAAGTTTTTAAATATTTGAACAGCTGCACAAATGCTTATAGCAGGTGTGTTCTATTACTTATTCTAAATATCAAACTCTTTTAAAGCAGGAACATGATTTGACAACCAGCGTAAGGCTTAGTTGCAATTTAAATCATGAACTATATTGTCCAATAATGCAATTTCATTTAATGTGTCTTTTTATTGAGCTGCAATCTAAATTCAAGAGGGTGGGAAAAATGGAAAACACCTTTTAAAAGCAAGTATTACCTGTTTTTAGATTATCCATCTGGAATGGTAGTCATAGTACAAAACTTGTTAACCGGTGTACGAAACCAATAGATGCCATGACCTAATTGTATATATTTTTGTTGTATATTTGTAGATCAGTGAGAGTTTGATAGCATTGTGTGATAGATCATTTATCCAGTTTGCACCTCATGCTGAAAGGATAAGCCAGTTATGAGAAAGGTCAGATGTACTGATGGGATCCCCTACTTCACGCTAATTATGCAGCTCAACCCAGAACTCAGTAGATTCAATGCTGTGATATTTCAATTCTTAGATTTTTTTTTCTCTCTTAAGGCATTACTAAGTAAGGATTGCTAAATAAATCCTGATTACAGTAATGCCAAATTTTTGGAGTAGTTATGTGCTTTGAACTGAGATCCACTGGGAACTGTCCCAATTTCACTTAGACCCCTTAAGCCACAAGAAAACGGCATATTTTCATACTGTTCATGTGAGGATGAAGATCTCTCATCTCTGATGATAGATCCTTAAAAATATAAAACACACTGCATGACTCAATCCCCTGTAATATACGTTAAGACAGTAAGCTGCTAATCACAGTATTTGCTAGGAAATTTAGCACAGGCTTATTTTCGTGGGTAAGGAAAGTATTATTGTTTTTTAATAAGTGAAGTAAATGAGGCTACAAGAAAATTGGCAGAACCTTTTTGAATTGAGCAGCGTAAGATTGCGTTTATAATACCAACGCTGTAGCCAAAATCTATTTTTCTTTGGGGTCGGAATAACACCAGCTGTGCATGTTATGAGAACAAATGGCGGATGCAGTGAGAGCTCGCACCATTTCTGCATTTCATACAGCGTATTCGGTTCACCTTGCAATGAATGATCTTCCTTTGTTCACATAGAGGAGAGCAACAGGATCTCTGTCAAAAGGGCCTTTTTAATTTGTTATCCTAGCAGCTGGTTTTCTTCCATATGCTGTACTTACTGTACATCTGAAAGAAGCTTCATGCAGCTGGGAGCCATTTATGTCTAAACCACATCCCTTGCCCTCTATCCCTTACAAAAATACTCACACTGAAAAGATGTAAAATTGATTACTGCAGCTTCTGAAGTTCCAAATATCACATTTGGGTATGCCACACCTTCAGTAAAATTCCTGGTCGTCTTGTGACTCTTTTGAAATTGACTCTCTCAAAGTTACCCAGTCCTAAAATTGTTCCAAAAATATATTAAAGTTAAAATAAAGTTTATTACTGTGGTGAAAATGAATGGTGAATTAGTCAAAATGAATCATTAAATACCTAAAATTTATTTTTTGTAAAAGAAATAACACATCACCTGATTGAAAGTAACCGAACCAGAATGTACTTCATTGAAGGTAACCTGATCCACTGTGTCCCTTATTGCTAATAACTTCCTTTTGTGCAATCTAGAATGATTTTACAAACACTGAAGGCCTTTTATTGTTCACTTTCGGAGAACAGCATCAGAGTTCCTTGTTAGCTGAATAGGTCCTGACGAATTTGTGATTCTAGTTAAATGCACTTCTCAGAGTACAAGAATAACAATTTTCAAAAAGCATGCAACACTCCTGGAGATTGACGTGTTATGTTTCATAGTTACATTTCAATACTTCAGAATGAAGATAGATTTTAAATAAATTGTGTAGGTTTTTTTTGTGGGTAGGGTGGAAAGAGAAACAAAGCAACTGAGCCTAACATTCCACTGCATTTGTTCTCTTTCTGAGCATAAAACATAACAATTAATAAAATTGTTGTTTGAACTACATATAAATTATTGGTTTGTTTAGATAAACTTTGTCACGTTTTAAAGCATTGCATTCCTATTGCAATACTGAGTGTGAAGTGTGATAAGCACTGGGAAAAGGATTAAATGTAGCCATATTGTGTTTATTGAATACATTTACATTGGCTGAGCCTAAGGAAAGAAATTCCAAAAGGTAGGGTGCTTCCTTGCTTCATTGCCTAAACAAATTCGAGTGGTTAAAACTAAGGCATTTGAAAAAAAACTCAGTCTCTTGCATTTGGATCTTTGCATTGAGGCAGACTCAAGGAATTGCCTGTTTGGTCAATGTAGTACCGTGGGTGGTCAGGACACAGCACATGGCTGCAAGCCACTGTGCACAGGAAAGAATTTTCAAAGGTGTTTAGGGTGGTTCGGAACTCTAACCTCTCTGAGGGTCAGAAGAACGTAGATCGCTTGCTACTGCCTCAGTGGAGCAAGCGTGTTGCTTTTCTACTGCTGGTACAGATCATAAGGAAATTGAGAGTGGCATCAGAAAGCACTGCAGGCCATGTTAGGTCAGCTCTTTTCAATTGCTGTTTAGCAGCTGGGATAAATTCTACTTTTGACATTTCATTCCATTTACAGTGTTCCAGCGCTACCTTGTGGTAAATCCTAAGCTGAAGTCATGTTCTGGTAATTTGTTCCAGATGTTTATTAGTCCTCAGGGTAACTTGGTTGTTGTGGTTCCCTGCTGCTGGTTCAAGTTGTTAGTAATACTATATAACTCAATTAAAAATTATTCCATATTAAACTATCCTTTCCTGAAACTAGTGCGAACTGCTGCTGTGGTTTCCTATGAAACAGGAGAACATTTTTAAACTGACGCTATCAATGTCTAAAATACACGGTACAGTTTGGAACTGCACATAGCAGATAACTTATGCTTGTTCAAAGTTAAATGCAGCATTAAACAATAATTGGGACAAACGTATAAGTTGATGTCTTTGTTAAATGTAGCTACTCAGACAGAAGTTGTATGTAGAATATGTCTAATAGATACATACGAACAAGACTCAGGAACAGGCCATTCGGCCCCTTGAGCCTGCTCTGCCATTTAATTAGATCATGGCTGATCTGATAGTAACCTCAAATCTGCATCCCGCCTACCCCCAATAACCTGTCACACCCCCTTACTTATCAAGAATCTATCCACCTCTGCCTTAAAAATATTCAAATACTCTGCTTCCACCGCCTTTTCAGGAATTGTGTTCCAAAGACTCAAGACCCTCTGAGGGAGAGAATTTTACCTCATCTCCATTTTAAACGGGTGACCCCTTATTGCTAAACAGTGACTCCCTACTTCTATAATCTCCCACAAGAGGAAACATCCTCTCCACATCCAGCCTGTCAAGTCCCCTCAGGATCTTATATGTTGCAATCAAGTCACCTCTTACTCTTCTAAAGCCCAGCAGATACAGGCCTAGCCTGTCCTAATAAGACATCACGCCCATTCCAGGTATTAGTCTGGTATACCTTCTCTAAACTGCTTCCAACACATTTCCTGAAATAAGGTGACCAGTACTGTACACAGTAGTCCAGATATGGTCTCGCTAGTGCTCTGTATAACCTCTACTTTTGTATTCAATTCCCCTCCTAATAAATGATAACATTCTATTAGCTTTCCTAATTACTTGCTGTACCTGCATACTAGCCTTTTGCGATTCATGCACTAACTAGCCTTTTGCAATTCATGCACTAAGACACCCAGATCCCTCTGCACCTTAGCTCTGCAATCTCTCACTGTTTAGATACTATGCCTCTCTTTTATTCTTCCTGCTAAAATTGTCAATTTCACATTTTCCCATATTACACTCCATTTGCCAGATCTTTGCCCACTCACTTAACCTATCTATATCTTTTTGTAGCCTCCTTATGTCCTCTTCACAAATTTCTTTTCTACCTATCTTTGTGTCATCAGCAAATTTGGCAACCATCCCACCCACCCCTTCGCCCAAGTCATTTATATAAATTGTAAACAGTTGAGGTCCCAGTCCTGATCCCTGTGGCACACTACTCGTTACATCTTGCCAACCTGAAAAAAGACCCATTGATGCCTACTCTCTGCTTCCTGTTAGCCAACCAACCTTCTACCCATGCCAATATGTTACTCCTTCTTACTATGAGCTTTTATTTTTTGCAATAACCTTTGATGTGGCACTTTATCAAATGCTTTCTGGAAACTAAGTACGGTACATCCACCAGTTCCTCTTTATCCACAGCATGTTACTTCCTCGAAAAACTCCACTCAGTTGGTTAAACATGATTTCCCTTTCACAAAACCATGTTGACTCTGCCTGATTACCTTGAACTTATCCAAGTGCCCTGCAATAGCTTCTTTAACAATAGCCTCTAACATTTTCCCTGCAGCAGATGTTAAGCTAACTGGCCTGTAGTTTCCCTCTCTTTTTTAATGATGGAGTTACATTTGCTATCTTCCAATCTTATGGCTTCCTGAATCTAGGGAGTTTCGGAAAATTAAAACCAATGCATCAACTATCTCATTAGCCACTTCTTTTAAGATCCTAGAATGAAGTCCATTAGGACCGGGACACTTGTCAGTCCACAGCTCCAACAATTTACTCAGTGCCACTTCTCTGGAGATTGTAATTTTCCTGAGTTCTTCCCTCCTTTCCATTTCCTGATTTATAGCTACTTCTGGGATGTTACTTGTATCCTCTGTAGTGAAGACTGATGCAAAATACCTGTTCAATTCATCTGCCATTTCCTTGTTTTCCATTATCAATTCTCCAGTCTCACTTTCTACAGGACCAATGCTCACTTTGTTAATTCGTTTCTTTCTTAAATATTTATAGAAACTCTTACTGTTTTTATATTTCTGGCTAGCTTTTTCTCGTACTCTAATTTTTCCCTCCTCCTTAATCTTTTAGTCATCCTTTGCAGTTCCTTATATTCTGTCCAATCTTCTGGCCTTCCATCTATTTTTGCACAAATATATACTTTTCTTTTAAGTTTGATGCTATCTTTAACCTTTCTAGTTAACCATGGATGGTGCGTCCATCCTTTGTACTTTTTCTTACGCGTTGGAATGTATTTATTATGTGTATTCTGAAATATCCCCTTAAATGTTTGCTACTGCATCCGTATTGACCTATGCCTTAAACTAATTTGCCAATTCACTTTAGCCAGCTCTGTTTTCATGCCCTCATAATTGCCCTTATTTACATTTAAAAACATAGTCTGGGACCCACTTCTCTCTCCCTCAAACTGAATGTAAAATTCAAGCTTATTATGGTTGCTGCCATCTAGGGGTGCCTTCGCTATGAGATCATGAATTAATCCCATCTCGTTGCACAATACCAGGCCTAGAATATCCTGCTCTCTGGCTGCAGAATGTGCTGTTCTAAGAAACAATTTCAGCAACATTCCCTGAATTCCTTATCCAGGTTACGTTTGCCCATCTAACTTTTCCAGCCCGTACGTAGATTAAAATATCCCATGATTATCACCGTGCCTTTCTGACAAGCTCCCTTTATTTCTTCCTTTATGTTCCACTCGACCATGTGGTTACTATTAGGGGGCCTGTACGCGACTTTACCGTTTCTCATCTCTACCCAAACCATTTCCATATCCTGAAATTAGGTCACCCCTCTCTATTGTGCTGATACCATCATTAACTAACAGGGACACTCCTCCACCTTTTTCTTGCTTCTTGCCCTTCCTAAGTGTCCTATACCCTTTAATATTCAGGTCCCAATCCATGTCCTCCTGCAGCCATGTCTTTGTAATGGCTTTCAAATCATATTTATTTCTACGTGCTTCATTCATTCAGATACAGAGCCTTTAGTTTTATCCTTATATTCTTTTTATAATGTCTAGCCTCATCTGTTGATTTACTGTTAGATTTGTACTCTCTATTCCTTCTTGTCACGGTCTAATTTTCATTTCCCTTAATAACTTTCCCTTTTGTCTTGCCTCTACTCTTTGTTGTACCACATCTCCCCAAATTTGCGCCCTTGCCCCCAGTACTTTGTTTATAACCCTCTCTACTTCCCTAGTTATGCGGCTCACAAGAACACTAGTCGCATCACAGTTCAGGTGTAGACCGTCCCAATGGTACAGATCTCAATTTCCCCAGTATTGGTGCCAGTGCCCCATGAACTGTAACAGATTTCTCCCATGCCAGGCTTTGAGCCATGCATTCATCACCCTAATCTGATTTGTCCTATGCCAATTTCCACATGGCTCAGGTAATAATCCAGAGATTATGACCTTTGACCTTAATTTGGTGCCAAACTCCTCATACTGACAATGTAGAGCCTCCTTCTTTGTCCTACCTATGTCACTGGTACCAGCATGGACCACAACAACTGGGTCCTCCCCCTCCCACTGTAAATTCAAGCCCAGCCCCGAATATGTGTCTTGAACCCTGGCACAGGGCAGGCAACACAGCCGTCTGGGCTCTCGCTCTTTGCTGCAGAGAACGGTGTCAATCCCTCTGACTATACTGTCCACTACCACTACTACAACATTCTTTGTAACTTGCCCCACTTGAATGGCTTCCTGTACCACAATGTCATGACCAGTCAGCTCATCCATGCTGAAGCCCCCACTCTCATCCAAATAACTGCAAACCTGTTGGACATGCAAGGGTCGAGGCTCCTGCACATCTGTCCTCTGGGTCCCCTTACCTGCCTCACTTCTGTCCCTGACCACTGACCAAATCAGAGGATTCCATCCTAAGGGGTGTGACTGGAATTCAGTATCCAGGTAGCTTTCCCCCTCTCTGATATGCTCCAGTATCGCAGCTCGGCCTCCAGCTCAATGACTCAGAGCCAAAGTTCCTGCAGTCTCAAACACTTACTGCAGATGTGTTTGCCCTGGATCACACTGGTATCCAGAAGCTCCCACATCCTGCAGTCGCCACACATTATCTGCCCTGCCATCTCCAAAATATGTTAATTAATTAATTGCTAATTAATTAAATATAATTAATAAAGCTTACATTTCCCAATAGGTTTTGGCACTGCCAGTAAATTTTACAATACTGACAAAACTAATAATACCAGTTATTGGTTTACCTGCTCCTTCTGCTGCACCAAAGTAGAAATCAAATACTGGAGGCTGAAAAAGAGTAGAAGAAAAAGAATTGATCATTCTTGATGTATTATTGATTGCTCACAGCTCTGTAACAGCTTGATATTTTTTGTGCTCCAGGTTGCAAAATAGTTATATTTTATAAATAGCCAGCATTCATTCCTGCATTAGGGCTAATAATATTTGTCCAGCAATGTATTGGCGACTTAGTTTTTATTATGCATTGTATTGTTTGTTTAACTACGATAAGTATTGGGAAGAACAGAAGCTAATTGAATCCTATCTCCTTTTTCCTGCGGTCCATCATCCCCCAAAAAAATCTCTAAGCTCAAATGTGCTATAAATATACTGTGTTTATTGTCTAAAGTCAGATGCAGGTGCCATTAGCAAATTGGTAATTTAATGCCAGCAGACAGATCTATCATAGAATCATAGTGGCTACAACACAGAAGATGATTTGGCCCTTTGTGTCCATGTCAGCTCTCTGCATGAGCAACTCCCAAGCCCTTTCCCTGTAACTCTTTCGAGTACAAACCTGTTTCCATCTGTTTCAGATGAAGTCACATTGTTCCATAGTTTGCCATTGTGAGATTTGAACTCTTGATCTTGGGGTTACAAACCCAGTGCCATAACCACTTGGCTATTTAAGCCAAGCTCTTGCTTCATAGTTTGCCATTGTGAGAGTTGAACTCTTGATACTCTTTCGAGTACAAACCTGTTTCCATCTGTTTCAGATGAAGTTACATGTTTCACAGTTTGCCATTGTGAGATTTGAACTCTTGATCTTGGGGTTACAAGCCCAGTACCATAACCACTTGGCTATTTAGGCCAAGCCTTAAAGGTATTACCACTGTACCTGTTTATTACAAGCACCAGACAGCAGAGCTCCCTGTGATTGTAACTCTTTCGAGTATAAACACGTTTCCATCTGTTCCTATTCAGATGAAGTTACATTGTTTCATAGTTTGCCATTGTGAGATTTGAACACTTGATACTCTTTTTGAGTAAACCTGCTTCCATCTGTTTCAGATGAAGTTACATTGTTTCATAGTTTGCCATTGTGAGATTTGAACTCTTGATTTTCATAGTTTGCCATTGTGAGATTTGAACTCTTGATCTTGGGGTTACAAACCCAGTACCATAACCACTTGGCTATTTAGGCCAAGCTCAAAATAACATGGAACTCAGTGGATACATTCCATGACTTTTGTTGTAACTCTTTCGAGTACAAACCCGTTTCCATCTGTTTCAGATGAAGTTACATTGTTTCATAGTTTGCCATTGTGAGATTTGAACTTTTGATCTTAGGGTTATAAACCCAGTACCATAACCACTTGGCTATTTAGGCCAAGTGCTGTATAAAATTTTCTCTTCAGCTAATTATCCAATTCCCTTTTTAAAGCCTCAATTGAATCTCACTCCACCCCATTCTCAGGCAGTGCATTCCAGATCTTACCGCTCACTACGAAAAAAATGTTTTTTCTCATGTCACCTTTCGTTTTTTTTTTGCCATTCACCTTAAATCGGTTCCCTCTGGCTCTTGATCCTTTCGCAATGGGGGCAATTTCTTTATTTATTCTGTCCAGATTATCTCATAGTTTTGAACACCTCCAACAAATCTCTTCCCGACCCCCTCTTTAATGAGTACAACCCCAACTTCTCCAATTTGCCCACCTAACTGAAGTCCCTCACCCCTGGAACCATTCTCATAAATCTTTTCTGTACCCTCTCTAACACCTTCACATCCTTCCTAAAGTGTGGTGCCTATAATTGGACACAATAAACCAGGTGAGGGCAAACCAGTGTTTTCACTATAATTGCTTTTGTACTTAATGCCTCTGTTTATAAAGCCCTAGATTCCAAACTCTTTATTAACCCTGCCCTGCCACCTTCAGTGATTTGTGGACATATACCCCCAGGCCCGTCTGCTCACTGTTATTTATGTGTAAATGGTAGAGCCAGTTTGGGTGAGGTCAATCCAATCATGTTTTGCACACATTGACCATTTTGAAAAAAAATGTATCAGTCAAATCTTGAAATTGCTAACAAATAGGCAGGATCTAAAAAATGTAATTTGCAAAGCTTTTCTCTATACAGGCATCTTAAATAAAATTAAAGAAAATATTACAGTGCTGGAGAAAGAGGGATGTCCTAGGTGGGTCAAGGGTAGAATCTATTTGGTTAAAGCTAACAAGCAATGGACGTAACATTACGCTACACAGTATATTCCATAGGCCACCATCTAGTGGGGGTAGATACAGAACAATAAATAGGAAGGAGATTACAGAAAGGTGCAAAAATAATATTGTAGTTATAATGCGGGGGCTTTAATTAATTTTCCTAATATATACTGGGTTAATAATAGTGTAAAGGGCAGAGAGGGGAAGAATTTCTGAAGGGTGTTCAGGAGAAATTTCCAGATCAGTGTTTCCTGCCCAACAAGGAAGCAGAAATTGTTAATAAGTAAATAACTGTTTATTGAACAGATTATCTTTAACTAGTGGCAAGAGAAAGAAATATGAATTGCTAACTTCTAACTCAATAACTTAAACCCTACCCCTTCTTAAATGCCTCTACACAAACAAACATACACACACATAAGACACACAACACATGGATTTTAAGGGTGTGATAAAACAGTTCAATAGCAGCAATCCGGTTGATTTTTATTGATGTCTTCCAAATTCCTTATTGTTTGTCGTTGATGACGTGAGGTGGTGTCCCAGCACTTTCAGTCTGTTTGAAAAACTTGCTTTTCAGTGCCTCTACTGGTGATTTTCCCCTTTTCCTCTTGACGGGGGCTTTCAGAGAAAGGTAACAGAGATGTGAGAGATAGCCAAGTAGATGTTATGGCAGAATTGCTGGAATCTTACAAACACAGGATAGAGAGGTTTCAGGTCTTTCCTCTTTGCAGTCTAGGAGCTATTCTGCCTGCGCTGTTACCACACAAAACCCTGGTCACCTGGTCAGGAGCCAATTAAAATGCTGTTGTCAGGCAGTTTTCCCCTTAGTCCAGAACCCCTCTTCCGGCACCATCCTGATCTCAATGGCACCCTATGTTCCAGGATAGCAACATTATAGATATTCCTCACCCTGCTCCAGTGAACATATCTTTCAATGTCTTTCAACTGCAGCCATGGTAGTTTTGTAAAGCCACAGTCCAAGAAAAATAAAAAATAGGTCCTTTACATTAGGAGACAGTGATCATAGCAATATAAGGTTTAGGTTAGTTATGGAAGTGGACAAAGAGCAATCCATGGTAAAGATAATTAATTGGGGTGGTTGGGGGGGGGGCAGCTATTTTCAGTTAGGTGAGAACGGGCCTGGCCCAGATAAATTGTATTCAAAGATAGGCAGCCAAAATTGTAATGAAGCAATGGCTGCCTTTAAAAGATGGTTCAAGTAGAGTCAAGTTATATGCTTGCAAGGGGAAAGGTAAGATAAAGCCAAAGCCAGAACTCTCAGGATGATGAAAGAGATAGAGACTAAGATGAAACAGAAAAAGGGTGCATATGACAGATGTCAGGTTGATGATACAAGTTAAACCCAGGATGAATATGGAGTTCAGAGAGCAAGTGAAAAAAGCAATAAGAGAAGCCAAGAGAGTGCGAAAAGAGACTGGCAGCCAACATAAAGGCAATGCAGAAGTCTTGTATAGGCATGTAAATAGTAAAAAGGCAGTAGGAAGAGGGGTGGGGCCAATTAGACACCAAAAAGGGAATGTTATGGCCCCGTGGCAGCGGGAGGCTGTAAAATGCAGTGAGCTGTTCAAAAGTCCATTGACTTTGACAGGACCATAAAATTCTGCACATATGATGGGTTTCTCCAGGGGCCAGTGCCATGACCACTATAATTCTTGATCTGTATCAACTGCCTAGGCCCCAAATCTTATAATTTCCTCCCTACACCTCTCTGGGTCTCTAACTCGTCTCCTTTAAGATAATTCTCTTTAATCAAGATTGTGGTCATCTGACCTAACTTCTCCTTTTGTGTTCCTGTGAAGCGCCTTGGGATGTTTCATTACATTGAAGGTGCCATATAAATGTAGGTGATTGATCTAGACTTGGGTGTGCATAGTGCAATTTTGATCTAGACTTGGGTGTGCAGAGTGCAATTTCAAAGTTTGCTGATGACACAAAACTTGAAAGCATGTAGACTGAGGGGATAGTGATAGACCTTGAGGACATAGCCAGGCTGATGTAACACGCACACACGTGGCAGGTGAAATTTAATGTAGAAAAGTGTGAAGTGATACATTTTGGTTGGAAGAATGAGGAGAAGCAATCTAAAAGATACAATTCTAAATTGAATCCCAATGTGCTTCCGCCCTCCTCTGGCTTTCTCTGGAGTAGCATTGAAGGTGAGTAGGAAACCACTATGGGTCTAGTGGATAAGCAATTTAGAAATTGCGTACGTTGTAAAGAAGCTAATTATGGGTTGCTTTATCCCCGAACCCAGGATTTGCCATTGAATCTGTTTCCTGACCTGTGAGCAGCTTGCCGGGGTCACTGATGAGAGTGCACAGCGGGAAGAGCTTCGTCATTGAAATTGACAGGCAGGGAAGGTGTTGATCAGCTGCATGGAGAAACTCCAGTCATGGAAATTCAGAGACTGCATTTCAAAGCAGTACTCTCAAAGAGAACTTTCCCTTCTTGACAGGTGATTGCCAACTGTTTGGAAGGCACTTCACTTGTCTAGCACTTCACTCGCTTTAGCTGCACTTCCCTGCTGCCAGCCTTCACCGTAGCATGGGAGCAGCTCATGCAGCTTTACCTTCCACCTCTGAGTGTAAAAAGCAGAGTCCACACCACCAACATCTGCTCCAGCAGGAGTAGCAGCAGCCCCAGTTGCCTTCTCATTGGGTGCATGCTGCTCCATAGGGCAGAGGGAATAGATACTGAGATCCAGCTGGGAGGCAAAGCCCCCCCACCACCACAAGGTCAACAGGTAGAGGATCTGCTCTCTCAACATGTCTGAGCACCAGTGTCTCAGGCGGCTCAGACTCCCACGGCAGGTCACTGCAGTCTCCTGGGGAAAAAAATCCTCCTTCCCACTGGAGCAGGTGGGCAGGCATTGTCAGTGGCAACAAGGTGCTTGTCACTGGAGGGCTCCCTGCCCCCTACACCCCTCACACCTGCTCTCCCTCCCCACCCCCTCCACCTGCAATATCTGCCTCTTGCTACTTTTGGTGCAGTCTTCTACTGAAGGAGAAAACAGAGCTTTGACTGTTGGTAATGGCTTGTTTGGAGAGGAGGGAAAGGAACAGTTTTTCGAGGATGATGGTGAGGTATAGGTCCTTCTAACCAGCCAATGAAAGCTCACTACAAATTACCTGAACTACAAATTGTTTAGGAAAGCTTTCACGCGTCAGTTTGTTTTCATTGCTCTGTGATCTCATTAGCAATAATGCTGCAGTAAATTGCTGGCCAGGGTAAGTGCGAAAGCAATGTTTCCCATTTGGTTGGCACCTATATTGTACTGTGTTAATTAGTAAAGCTGAACTTTCAGATGTTATTTGTGATTTGATTTCAAAGCAAATGTAATTAACATTGCTATTTTGAATTGAATAAATTTTATACATTAAATGAAAGAGCATCATTTAACCTAGGATTAACATTGTTTTTGTGGGGTATGTATTTTAATGTGGAAGCCATCACCGTTGTATGTTTCTCCTTGTTTTTTTTATTATCATTCATTTAAAAGTGACCACCTTAGACTAGTGAAAGAGGCCTAAAGTGTTTTTTTGTCATACAGTATTTTGGAAATGACACTTCCTATGATGTGTTTATGAAACCACACTAGTTAAGCTCTTCCTATGTTAATGCTGGAATGTATGGATAGAAGGTGCTATATTTATTGTTTGCTTCAGAAATTAACTATTTTCTATATTTTATTTGGCACATTTTTGTGTGTTCCTTGGTAAAGATCATGGTATATATGTTTTTAATCTGTGATCAAATTACAACATTTGCGTTCTTGTTATTGTTACTTTCAAAAGATACCCTGTCACCTCTGAATAATTCCTGTTAGAATAAATTGGAGTCTGCTGACTGACAGCTGTTTGACATAAAAGTGAATGATGTGCGGCCTTGATAGTTGTGAGATCTTTACTGTACATATCACTCAAATTAAACTTGAAACATACGTAAGACAGCACCATGCTGACTATTCTGTTTGTTTGCATAGGTGTGACCCTTCTCCATAGCTCAATGCTGGATTTGGACAGTGATGTACGGCCTTCTCCAATTAGTCGCTTGACTCAAACTGCTTCAGTGAAAAGGGCCAGCAGTTTCCAATCTTCTCGGGATGACTGTAAGGACTACCAAGCACATGTGTACATTTTATATATGTTCATTTAGGGACACCATTTAAGTATCTGTGCTGTGAAAACTAGCTTTCTCTGGATAATTTTGTACAAACTTTTAAATCTGTTAGTGCAAAATCCAGATTAGTAGCCCTACTATATTTAAATCACCAAAGATTTGAGCATGAACCATTGGAGAAATACATTATATTTGTTTTCTTTCTCTTATTAAAAGCAGGGGAAACCATCTTTACATTTATTTCTTTCATGGGATTTTTCAGCATTACAAATTTTTAGGATGGGTGCTTGCAGTATGCCATGAGTGACGACTGCTCATGACTACTTGCGCAACAAAAAAAAATTGTATTTCTTAATGTTAAAATTATTTTCCCTTGTCCTCCCTCACTTCTCTATCTGTCACTTCTGTTTGTCTCTCCCTTTCACCTCTAGGACCACATAGCAAAATTAAAAAGAGAACTCTTTGAGCAACTATCAAGTGTTTGGTAACTTTGAAGAATAATTGAACTGAAAATGAATTTAATTATGTGAATAATTTAATGTATATTATGAGCTATAATTTGGTATAATACTATGGCTTATAATAAAAATCCAAATTTTAGTAATTGTCGTGAAATTTGTTTCAGTCTGAATGGCACACTTTAGTAACTTCTGTTTAGTCATGAATAAGTATGATGTATCTGGTAGCTGTGTTATCTCATCCTTGATTATCATAATGGCATGCCTTTAAAATGCTGTACCTGCTGAATGTTAGGAAAATTTTGTGTTACACACACAGTTTTTGATACAAGGAATATTATTGCATTTTTTCCCAAAGCTTTTACCCACATTAAAATGAACAAAGAAGCTGTGTGATAATCAAATAGAACTCCAGTCCTCGCAGCCACAGAGTGGTTTGCTTTAACCGCCCCCTCCCCAGCTTTACTGATCTCGGCCCGGTTGCTATACAGAAGCAAAGAAGGGAATGAGGTACCTCCTGCGGGATGAACCTAAGTAACTTTGGAGTTTCCAGCATATCGCTCTTACATATTTCCTGGCACCCAGCAAAGGATAGTATTCAAAGTGGCAGAACAGGCCCATGCCTGGTTTCTTTGCATGGCCTTACAGGATCAGGCAGAAGTTGGTAACAAGGCAAGAAAATCTGGCTGGGATAGGGTTATGATGTTGGAAAGAGATATACCATCCTCCAAAAGCAATGCAAAGTTAGTACTTTTAGGTGAAGTGAAAAGTGAAAGTTTTGTTTTCCAACACTGAAGGCGTACTACCCTTTTCTAATTACTGTTCAATCTGTGATGTACTGTAACAGCAATAAATGTGATGATTTCTAATTGAATAATTCTGACTGCCTCAGATAATTGAATCTCTAGTCCAATGCTTAGTACTTTTAATGAGCAAGGCACTTTTCATTATTTAAATTATTCTTTAGAGTCAGAGAGCTGTAAAATAACACTTTTCATTATTCAAATTATTCTTTAGAGTCAGAGAGCTGTAAAATAATTTGGTCCCGACAAGCACATATGCTTCCATAACTTATTTCATTCTAATATCATTCAGCACATATTTTTAGATTGTCACTATGCACAGCTGAGTTGTTTTAAAATATGATTAAATCAAATGGAGATGAGCTTAGTAGTTCCATTCTTAATGTAGGGCTCCTTTCATGAGAGGCCCGAGTTCAAATATCAGTTTCAATGGATATTCACGGCCAAATATTACTTGGGGACTAAAGTTTGCCAGTTTGCATGATGTAAACCCACCTTTTATTTGAAATAGCCCAGAAAGAGCAACAATAAAGTCTTTAGTAGATTTGAAAAGTAACTGAACCAAAAATGAACATATAGCTTTGTTTATTCCAAATTATAATTTGATGTAATGTATGATGTATGGCGAAAGTTAAATTTTAGTTTTTTTGTTTCCATCTAAAAGGAACATTTTAGTACCTTTTTGTGGAATTCACCTGTTTAATTGAAAACAAAGAAAGCTGATGTGTCTAGTACGATGGGGTTAGTTTAACTTGCCTTACTGATGGAGCAGGGTAATTGAGATTGACAATTATTTTCAATGAATGTGTTACAAAGCCAAAAAACGTTATGTGCCAAAAGTGGATTCTGGTTTTAACCTAATGATTGGAAGGTTTTATAGAATTTTTGAATTTGAATTTTATCAAAAATATGTAGTGATTGTTATTCTATATATGTGCAAATATGCATTAATTTTTTTTTCTCTTCTTGCAGCTTGGCGTTTTAAAGCCCCTCAGCCTGTAACCTTTGTTGACAATCTGACAGAAATTGTTATAAGCCAACTGCCTAATTTCTGGAAGCTTTGGATATCCTATGTGAATGGCAGTCTTTTCAGTGAGGTAAATGTAGATTCATTTAACCTTGATTAATTTAAAATCTTTTGGAGGTACATGTCATGATTGAAATTGCCCTTACAGATCCTCTGACAGGTTTTTTTAAAAAAAGCAATTTTTAAAAAATATGATTTAGATGTCACTCGCCAAATTTGCCAGGACTGTCATTTTGGAATTGGACTCAAAGTAACTGGCCTATACAAACTGTTTGGGTTACACATTCCCTTAATGATTTCATCAGTAAAGGCAGAGTGTAGCAGAACCATAGAGACCAGCAGGTCCAGATTTGATTGCCAATTAGTGCTGAGCGAGCTAATCTCAGCCAGAGGCATTCAAGCATTAAAATTGGCATCAGCGTCCCAGGGTTTGGTAGCAGAAAATAAGCCAGCCTTCCTGCATGCCTTAAGGTTAAGTGAACATCATCTCTGGCAAATCAGAGCTGATTGCATGTCTTGTTTATAGTTTCATACAAGGGCTGAATTGTCAAAAGGAAAGGTTGGATGGCTTAGCTCTCTCTTTGCAACTATATAAGCCCTGTGCATTGAAATAGTTATGGTAGATTTGATTTTTCTTTGGGTTAGGTTCATTATGGAACTCCGAAGTGATGGTTTTGCAATAGTTTAAAAAAAAGTGCTGCTGCTCGTCTGCGTGCCTTGAGAAACCCACCTACCTCACTCTTTGCCGTAGTGAATCTGTGCGCGTGGAATGTTTGTGTGCCCGCATTCTCCCCTTCCCAAAACTCACTGTGCTCATTCATATACTTCTGCTTCTGGTGAGAGGAAAATCTCAAGGGAAGATAAGCACTGTTAAAATCAGTGAGAATACATACAGGAGGCTAGCAGCAAACATACTTCCTCCAATCCCTTCATGAAATCTATATGCAGTACAAACAGGAGACAATGATGTTGGAGGCTCCAATGTTTAGCAGGAGACAAGGGGCTGAATTTTACCTCAGGGAAGGGAGTCCCGCTGCTGGGATTGATAACAGGTCCAGAACGCGCGTGGGCAGATGGTGGGACCGCAGAGGCAATTTTATCATCACTTAAGAGACGCGGCTGGCAATTGAGAATTTCGGCCCACTTCTCAGCTGCCGCCCCAATCAGAGAGCCAGCAACCTGGCAAACTCGAGCGCCACAGATAGGGATAGACCCTGCAAAGGCTGCAGGGAGGAGAGGGCACCTTCATGTTGAGGCGCATCGAAAGCTGGGTGAGGATTTATTTTCAGTGCACGGGGCCAGTTAGGCAGGCCCTAGCGGTCAGAGAACGAGAAGCCTCCAGCGGTGGAGTTGGAGCCGGGGTTTGCCAATGCTGCTGGGGACCTCTCTATAACCATGGAGCAGCCACATCAGGGTGTTGCTTGGAGGGAGGGGATGAGATAGGGGGCTGTGCTAGTAAATCCCATCATGGTAAAAGACCATTGACTGGCCAGTTAATTGAATTGATTGGCCTTCCCCATATCCCATGATAGTGGGAAGAAGACACCCTTTTTGCTGCCATTTTACGAGTCTTCCTGCCTCCCAGTCTGCCTCCAGAGGGTTGGTAAAATCCAGCCGGAGGTATTAATAAGCGATGAAAATACTCGGTAGGTCAGGCAACATCTTTTGTGAGAATTGAGAAAATGTCAGAGAAGTGACAGGTTTTAATGAAGTAGAGAGGCTGGAAAAGAGGGGAGGGAAGGAACAAAAGGGAAGCTTTTGATAGGATGGAGGGCAGAGAAATTAAATAACAAAAGAAATGATTGTGCAATGCAAAAGGAGCTGGTAATGGGACATGTGAAGAAACAAAAGATGGGTCTAGAGGAGGCGTAAATGAGAATGGTGGAATTGTCCCTAATAGTGGCTGTCAGAAATAATGGAGGCAATGGTTATGATCCTAAAATGTTAAACTTAATGTTGAACCTGGAGGTTTGTACTTTTCTCAGTTTAGTATGCTGTGTTCTCTGCTCACAATGTGGCCACCTCTGCATCAGGGTGACCAAAAGGAGATTAGGTGACCACTTTGTGGAGCATCTCTGTTCAACCTGTGAATGTGATCCCGTGTTTGATTTTTGCCATTTCAATTCTCTGCCTTATTCCATCTCTGGCTGTCTCCTACACTGTTCCAATGAACATAAGCTCAAGGGACAGCACCTCATCTTTCGATTGGACTCTTTACAGCCTTTGGACGCTATTGAGTTCAACATTCTCTGATCTTACCACTGCCCCCATTTTATTTTTTTACAGCAGCTGTTGGTAATTATTCTGCTATTCCTAATTACAGCTCTAGATCCATCTTTTATTTATTTAATTATCCCATTACCATCTCCTCCTGCTTTACACCATAATCCTTGTTGTCATTTAATCTCTCCTGTTTTCCATCTGATCACAGACATTCACTTTGGCTGTTTCGTCCCTCCCTCCTTTTCCTGCCTCTGTACTTGCTATAAAACCTGTTAGGTCTATAACTTTTACCAGTTCAGATGAAAGATCATTAACCTGAAATGATAACTTTGTTTCACCCCCTGTAGAAGATGCCTGACTTGCTGAGTATGTCCAGCACTTGCTGTTTTCATTTCAGATTTCCAGCATTCACCGTATTTTGCTTTTGTATTAAGCAGCAGTTTTTGAACTCAACATTCTTCTCATCAAAGCCACCAGTTTTTCTTTCCTCTATAACAATTTAAATTGATATTGAATCTTTCCACCACTGAATAAATATGTGTAGATCCATGGCTAGAATGAGATATGGAATACTTTTACCCTGTGAGACAAGTTGGACAATACATAAGCAGCAAAGCTATGATAAGTTATACAGAACTTCAAGAGTGATCATATCTTAGGTTGCGTGATTCAAATGTAAGGAAAACTTCTGGCCTCATAGATGTTGAAATGAGATGAGAAGATATAACTGTGATTCTCGATCCCAAAACGTTGAGTCATGTAACAAAGCCATCTATGGTACTTTTACTATTTTATTAAATTACTGCATTTGACTGAATTTAAAACTAATACCCCACAGTTCTGCTGCACACTCGGTTTGATTCCTGCATCAAGAGACGGTACATTGTACTACTAACCTATTGAGTTGCTGCAGCACATTACTAGGTATGCTAAACACACTAAACATAAAGGTTTATCATTTGTGTGATTTTTATTTTCCCTTTGGTCTGAGCTTTAATTTCTCTGACCAACTGAAACATTAATGATGAGGAAGCAGCTGCAGTTCCACGTGAAGAATTTCAAACCCATAAAGAGTCTTTTTTGGATTTTTTGGACATCACCTGAAAAAACAGAGACACGAGAGCTGAACTGCACAGAGCTCAGTGCTCGTGTGCAATAAAACCCTAGAGGAAGATGGCAGCCAGAAAATCTTGGAAGGCAAGTGGTGGAGGAAAATGTAAACTTCACGATTTTTTTTAAAGCTGCTTGGACAGCGCTCAGTAATTTTTTTTCAGGTGGACAAGGAACAGAGCAAACACATGTGCCAATGCCATCATTCAGTTTTTTTAAAAAAAGTTAATTTACAATGAAAAATGTAAACTTACTGTATTAACTGTTCTCTTGACTCTCTTTTTGTCTTCCTCTTCAGTTTGTTATAGGTTGCTCTTCCCTTCCCAATCATATCTTTGGTTGTTTTTAAACCAAACTAATTAGTTCTTTCAAGCTATCTAATTTTAAGATTATGCTTTAAACTGCGCACAAAGATGTAGTTAAATAATAGTATTCATCTGGATATTTTGCTGGAATTCAAAACTTGAACTTGTCTGGAGGGACTATCACTTCATTGTACAACTTCTAGATCTAGAAATAATATTTCCTTTACTTTCACATATTTACCTTGGCTTTGCCTTCCAGGATTTGCTGGCTGCCACAGTGCAGAGAAAGCTCTGATCAAAATAATCCTGTAAATGATAAAAATGTATGTTTAGTTTTGCATAATTAAGCTGGCAGCAAAAGGTGTGTGTGTGTGTGTGTGTGTGTTTGTGTGTGTGTGTGTGTGTGTGTGTGAGAGAGAGAGGCAGTCAGCCAGTCCCGCTTGGCAGGAGTATGAGGGCATTGAGGGTACTTGATTTTCTGTTGAGTCATCTATCTGTGCTGTCTTTCTTTTTCATGAGCAAATGGTGACTATCTCTTGAGGAGGGGAGGTAAGAGAGTATCTTTGAGGCCCATGTTGTACCAAAATACACAGCAACAGAAATTAGAAGCCAAGTCATCACTCTGTGGCAGACTCTAGTCCAAAACCTGAACCAGATTTATTAGCAGTACTGTGGGGCACTGTAAACCATTGATAAGCTTGGCTAGCTTAAGGGTGGATCCTGGCACAGGGATTCTTCCCACTGAGCTCCAGAACACCCTGCAAACCAATCCTCAACAGGCAGGGTGGTCCTAGCTGGACATGCAACACAGCGTGTTCTGCTCTGGTTAAACCCTGTGTGTACTTAGGGATGCTTAAGCCTCAATTCTATTAGTGCCTTACGATTTAGTTGTACCCCGATGTGGAGGAAGTGTGCATTCTATCAGTGCAAACAGCCTCTGTGTGCAGATACCTCAGGAACTTGGTTCAGATATTATTAAACTTAATGAGATAGATTTATTTTGTCAGATACCCAACTGCTCTCCCTGTATGTTACAGAATACTGTGATCACAGTGCACCCATTTCTCATTTAAATTAGCATTTCCAAACCTTTGATTGAAGTGATCTAAAGTTGATAGCCTGTAGCTACCTTAAGGAATTGTATAACAGAGAATTGAAAGATATATCTTTACTAAGATATAATTTTGTTACTTATGGTCTAGATAAACCAAGCTGTTGGATCTGTATGTAACCCATTCTGTAAAATTCCTCCTTCAGAAAAAATGCTCCTTCATTTCAAAATGTTTTTCCCCTTGATTTTTGTTTTCGCAGAAGCAAAACACTATTCTGATCAATTATTGTGTTTGCATTTTGGTGCCTCTTTTGTTAATACCTAGCTGAGAATGTGGTTAATGGAATTCCTGCAAATGTTAATAAATGACCTGTAGGTGTCACTATGTGTTCAATGAATGTATAATGTTTATGGCTTTATAGCAGCCTGGAGAAAAATATGTCAGAGTTGATGCCAGGACACAGCCTTGCAAACCCTGCTGCTGGTCTTGAAAGCACTTATGATGCTGCATTGTAACTGACAAAACTGTGCATGCTCTCGTGGAAAGAAGAAATGATGCCCAGAAGTTCAGGTGGGCAGCCTCTATTCCACAGCAATTTAAAGAGTCCACCTCTGCTGACAAGGTTGGCCTTGGTGAGGTCTGTGAAAGCAATGTTGAGTGGTCTGCCCTGTTGACGGCATTTCTGTAACTGCCGATGTGAGAAAATCATTTCACCCGTCAATCTGCCAGCTCTGAAGCCACACTGAGACTCCGGGTAGATGTATGATGCTAGGGTCTGAAATCTGGTCTCAGCAATGCGAGCAAAGACCTTTCCCACAATACTTAACAAGGAGATCCTTTTGTAATTGTTGCAGTCACTGCAATCCCCTTTGTTTTTTTACAAATTTTTGGCATGATTGTTGCATCAGCACCTTCCTTTATAGTAGCTAGGTATGGACAATTTATACAAGCCGAGAAAAGCGACTGAATAGCTTCCACCTCACTGCCTCAGATGAATATTGGGCATCTCCTGGCAAGACAGAGTGCCGATTATGGAAGCACACCAGCATGCAGGGATCCCCAGCATGTTTGCCCTCTTGAGTCAGCAGCAACTCCATTGGCTGTGTCCTGAGTCAAAGGGATGAAGGCCACATCCCCAAGAACACGCTCTATGGCAAGCTTGCTATCCGCACGAGACCAGCAGGTCGCTCACCTCTGCAATACAAGGATGTCTGCAAAAAGGATTTAAAGTTGACCATTATCAGAGCGATGCATGGGAAGTCCTTGCTGCTGACCTGGAGACAAACAGTCAGGAAGGGCGTGGAAAAGAAATGAACAGTTGGTGGTAAAAAGAGCTCTGGAAAGGATATAGCCGCAGGCCAACACTGTTCATCTGTGCCAGCTGCGAAAGGGACTGCCACTCACAAATCGGCCTCTATAGCCGTAACAGACGATCTTCAATACAGAAGTGACATCTCCCTGAGCACAATGCATCGTCTCCTGAGATGGACAGATACCAATAATGGATTTATAACATTACAGTAGACCTCTTTTACGTATTTGTTTTAATTATACTTCTACTTTATCTTTTTTAAAAATGGTATGAAATATTCTGAATATAGCTTCTGTTTCTATGAGAAGGTTTATTTCTTGCTTTGGTGCTTTCATAGTTGCACTGCTTAGATAAGGACAGCATTTTAATTTTAATCTTTACTTTGTGATCAAAGACAGGTGAAAAATCAGGTCCAGTTGAGAAATTGAAGAAAAATGCCAGATCCCGACAAAATGACTTCAAGGTATAAAAAATTTTTGTTTTTTTTTATCATTTTCTGAAAGAGTGGCCGATGCAATTAATTTTTTAAATAGGAGAGAAAAATCCTAGTGTACTAGCAGAAGCGATACTTTGAATTTTGTTTTGGTAGAAAATGATTCAAGAGGTCATAAGTTCACTTGTGAAACTGATCCGAGGAGCCCTTCTTCCATCCAGCCTGGTTGAAGTAGAGCTGAGGCAATATGGAGGATGGGAAGCAAAAATGGAACTTTCAGGCCAATGGCTAACCCACATTATTCATACTATGAGGTAAGCAAGATTTTCAAATATAGTGATATTGTTGTCTGATGGGGAAATTATACATGTAAGCTGCGTTAATTTGAAACATGAACATTTGAGAATTTAAATTTTGATTAACCTCTGCATTATTGGGGAACCAAAAGTATTTATTCATGTATGAACATAACCTTCCCATTCTCTGCGGCACATTGTCATTCTGATGTACAGCACTGAACAATTAAGAGAATTTTCTAAATCTCTTGTGGCTGTGGCTTTATAAATATTGTGTTGAAAGTTCACACTACAGAACCACAACTGTCCAGTTTCAAATTATCCAATCGAGCACTAATTTCACTCTTATTTTTTCATTGGCCCCTCTGATCTTTCCAGACCACTCAATACCTGTAGCTGAGAGTGCAGGTGGGTAGTCTGTTCCTGGATCTCCAACAGGGATGCTCAACTCAACTACTGAGAAATCTACGCAGGGACTTGGTATTGAGAATGCTGTGAATTTTCACCTAACCGCTCACAGCTGAGAGCTGAGATTAACAGATACCTTCATGGCAGATTGAGAATGTAGCTTTCAGAGAATGGCACATAGATATTGGTGCTCAGTTGGCTTCATAAGACCGAAGAAACGTCAGTAGCTCAACAAAAGTTTCATGATCATAGAAACACAGTAAATTTTGCATGTTATTTTAAAAATGTAAACTTATAATTAAATTAGCTTCTAAGCACTTTTTCCCTCCTCTATACAACCATTATTTTATGTATAATGCAAAGCCATGAATTTGTAGGGTTTACGTAACTAGGGAAAAATTTTAGATTACACTTGCACCTTATTGTTTAAGGTCCTCGTACGCTCCAATTATCTGTGTGTAAGTCACCGGTTTCCAATCCAGATTTTAATTCTTTCCTGAGTGGAAACAAGAAACACGAGTTTTGGTGTGAAATATTACACTTGTATGTGTGCATATTTTAAACTATCATGTTCTTATCTAAAATGTTCATTTAATTAAAGCAAGCAAAACATTTAAATCTGCCTCACGATTGCCAAAAGTGTTTCGTTGCTTATGTAAAGTTAGTGTCATATAAAATGAGCTTAAGTTATCACTGACTTTATTTTTTAAGTGCCTCTGTTTTGCTTGTGACAAAGATCATGTGGAATACTCCAGTTCTGAACATCCAATAGCCGAATCATGCAGAAACAGTAGCCAAATCTTATTTGCTATTTGTTATCCTTTATATTAATCTGTTTTGTAAACTATGCAGCTAGAAAATACTTGCTTGATTTTTCACATGTAGCCCTTGCAACTTCCTATTCCATTGTGCCAGAATGCAATCACATGAACATTTGGTGGTGGTGGTGGTGGGGGGCGTACCCCAAAGATGCGCTGGGGAGCCCCACTCGGAACTTCAAAGGTCAGGGTTTGTGCAGCAATTACCCAGAAGTGCAAACTTCCTCTGGGCAATAGCCCTGCTCTGGGGACCATCTGAAAATGTGATTTAAATCGAAACATTGGGTGGTTCCGGCTGTGTTGCACAAGTAGTTACTTAGATAAAGTTAGAAGAAATAAAACCTCTTCTAAATTCTGGCTAACTATTGTAAAAACACTGACCGGCACCCACAGGTTACCCCCAACACCCTGATCCCCCCTCCAGGGGCTTCCCGTCACCCTCTTCTCCCCCCACCCATGGGAAATCCCCTCGACCTGACTCGAACCCCCCACTGACGCGCCTCCCCCCACCACCCCCCCTTCAGGTGCGACCTCCCCCAACCCTCCCTCTGAGGTCCAATCCTCCCCCATCACCACCCCTGATGTCCATCCCGAGCTGACAGCCAACCCCCACATCCCCTAAATCCTATCCACTTACCGTAGAGACTTATTTTCTCCCTGGACTGTCAATTTCAGTGGGACCTTTAAACTTACTTGGTTTACAGCAGCTAGTGCCATAAAAAAGGGGGTGTGTTCTCCTCCGATCCGACTCTGTTGGATTGCAACACTGGGCTTCGGAGACAGTTGCCCTGCCTGGATCTCACCCGGCCTGAGTTGGAAGGCCTGATGAGACAGACACGGAAGAAATTTCCCCTAAGTAATTGAGCGTGGAGTGGCAATCTGACACTGATTGCCAGTCCGAGGAAGTTATGGCCCCCATGTCTTCCATAGACATTTGCACTATTCAGTGGAACTGTCGCTATGCTGCACAATATTATGAAATTTGCCCCATTGTCACTTGCAAAGTTGGCATCTGTGATGGAATTCAGAGGGTGTAAATTGCCCAGCATGAATTGGGCCTCAGTTTTTAACACAGCTTGTTCCAACTAGTCATATGCACTGCATACTGAACGACATGCCTTGCCTTGATGCTATAAAGTCCCTAATTTGCCTAATTTATTACTGGCAACTCATAGAAAATGAAACGTTCTGGATGTTGGACCGTTTAGAGCTCTTTAGGTCCACACCACATGAGTTTTTAGGTTCTACAAAGAACTCCACAAACCAGTGGCCAAATGGTACCATAACATTGCTAACACTGAATTCAGCTCAATAAAATGATGTAGAAATCCATAGAAGTCACCACAATTTTAAAGGATATCAGACTGTTGATTGTTTGCAGCGAGTGTAGCTCAGTTAGCATGAGCAAAATGCATTAAAATTTACATACCACTGTTGCCAACCCAAGTTGTACTCTCTAGACCATGCTCTCAGAGTGGAATTAAGGCAAATTCAGTTGTGACTGTCAAAAGAAAAGTGGATAATTATATCCTGGTTGAATTAACTCCTCCCATGCTGTAATCATGCTATGATTCTGCGGGCTCCATTTTTTGTGATTCTCACTTAACAAATTATTTTGAGTTGACAATAGTATTATGCAATTTAACTTTATTGCAAATTGTACTGAACCTACATTTATAATTTTGCAGTCTGTAGATTTGTTGTATAATCTGTCCTATTCTTAATAATTCTTATAATTTTGCAGTCTGTAGATTTGTTGTATAATCTGTCCTATTCTTAATTTTATTTTATTTTGAATTACAGACTTAACTATGAGTCTTTGACAGCACTGGAAATACCAAATGATCTCCTGCAAGCCATTCAGGAGCTAATCTTAGATTTACGAGTGCATTGTCTGATCATTACATTGCAGCAGACAGCCGATGGTAAGAACAAAGAATTCATCTTTTAATTTCTCCCACCCCTATTCTTATTCCTACTCCTGACTTCGGGCAAATCCTGACCTCTGTCAGGCTCTTGTTGAAGCAGAGTCTGCAAACACTAAGCCTGGAATTTTTTCAACTGCTCCATCCGCTGCTGTAATTTCACCAGAAATGCACTGGAAATCCTATAATAACATGAAGAAGGATTCCACTGTACCTCCAGCAAAGTTAGGGCACTGGACTGGCAGCACCTCCTAGGGAATTCCAGGTCGAAGTAGGTCCCTGGAGAAAAGAAGGGGAAAGGGTTCTAGAATGACCATTTTAAATACGTAAGTACTAAATATTTAATATATGTAAAAAAAAATGTAAGGTGGAGTAGAGGAAGCATATTTAATACTCTGCTGGATGCGTATCACGTGGATAGTCCAAATACTTCTCTGGTCATATGTTTAAAGGAATATATTCAATGGTTTCCAATCAAAAGGATGAGCTTGCAGGTAATGTAATTAGTTAATGTGTTTTACCACATGAAAGAAAAATTATAAGCATTATAGCATGGTCTGTTTGCGATTTTGTTACATAATGAATGATACTATTTCAAATTGGCTTTCTTTTTTCATTGACATGACCCATTTTAGCCACTTACATTAAAAGCTGAATTTTATTTGGAACATTCTTTAAAGCTTAGTTAATGGAAACTTTTTTCTTGATGTCTATATTTTTACTTATTTGTAATCTTTTTAATTAGTAAAACAAAAGTGCAGGAACATTATTTATACTGTTAACCATTACACAATTGCTATTGAGGTTTAACTGTTAATCTTTAAAGCACTGTCACAAATTCAATTTGTCAACTTGGTTAATAATACTGTTACGATGTCCGTAGAGGCCAATAACATTTAAAAAGAAATTTGAACTTCCAATTAATAGCGGAAAGAATGACTTGCAGTGATTTTATGTTTTAAAACATTTACTGTAACAAATGACTGAAAAATAATATTGTCTAAACACTATTTTCTTTTTGTAGGCAACTTATACTTTAAATGACAGAAAAGAGATTCCTCATTTAACTTTGAACATGACCAGAAACCACCACAATCAATTGAAGTAATTAGTGGAGCTGCCCGTCCAAGCTTAAGGTTGGCGGGCAAGCCAGGAGCCCCGGCAGCAACTAGAAAAAACATGAAACCTCATCCACAGGTGGGATGAGGTTTCATGTAGGGTTTTAAAAATTTTAATAAAGCTTTCTTAGAAATTATGAACATGTCCCAACTCATGTGACATTGTCACATGAGGGGACATGTAATGGAATTTTTTTTTCTATTAACATTTTTAAAAGTAGAGGTGATCTCTCTGAGGCTGCACTTAGCCTCAGGGAGATGAGCGCGCTCTTTAGTGCACATGCGTGAAAGAGCGCACTCTCGATTTTGGGATTCCCCCCACCACAGGGAGCACATAGCGCCTCCCTGCAGACGTCACGCTGGGCGGGCCTTAATTGGCCCACGTCTCCGATCGGGAAGTTTCATTACCATTTTGTAAAAATTTAATAAATTTTGAGTTTATTATCAACATGTCCCATCTCGTGACATTGTCACATGAGGGGAAATGTTAATTTTAAAATGTCTCTATTTTTTGACGTTATTTACCTTTCCCTTAACTCCCTGAGACTGGACTTTGCCTCAGGGAGCAGAGAGCTCTTTAACAGTTGGGGATTTCCCCCCCTCCCCCCCCAAACTGGAACAGGAAGCGCATAGCGCTTCCTGTTGGGCAGGCCGCTGGGCGGGCCTTAATTGGCCCACCCACTCAAAATGGCGGCAGGCCCCGTTTTGGCAGTGGTGTTCGGCTGCCTGCCCGCCACTGAGCCAGTGGGGCCAACCAAAGGTTAAATTCTGTCCCTAATCTCAAAAATGGCTCCCTCTACTCTCTCTTCCCCATGGCACAGGAAACACATTAGCTTTGTATCTAAGTAGAAATGCTAATTAGTTTTTGGTCCTAATTTCCTTTCGTCTTAGAAATAAACGGATAGTTTATAGCAACTGTTTACATTTCTATACCTATTACACCTTTCTGGGACTTTGAGAGTCTCAGGGCCTACTCGTGGTACGCTCAGAGACTCTGGCCTTTGTCTCCAAGCATCGTTGTCTTAGTAAAACTTGCATCTTCTTCTTAGTAAAACAACCTAAGTATTCCTTTGAAGTCTAATAGTCAAGCTACCCAGGCTTACTGTCAGGCAGACACCAGAAGAGGTCACATGACCCCCTCATTTACCCTAAATTTAAAGAGACAAACCCAAAATATAATAATCTTGTAAACCTCATAATTGTAACAATACTTTAAGCATGGCTTCATTACGCATACATATGCATACATTTTAGGTACATTAGCTTAATCAATAAACCTAATTACTACTTACATGTTACATATATCAATCTTCCTCTCTAAAAAGAGGACACTAGCATTGGAAATTATTATTGGAAGAACATTTGTAGCTTCTTAATTTTAAATCTTAAGACTGGACTATTTTATATAAAGGAAAGTTTTTGCAATTCTTCCTCAAAAGTCTGATAATTGTTATCACCTACCAAAAACATAACGTAGTTACCATTTTTGGGTGAGATTCTTTGAAAGAATATTTCTGAGTACTATGCAGCACAATAACAAATTGTATTTATTAATATAGATAAACATCCCAAGGTAATTGACAAGGCTACAAGTTTGGGCTGGGGGCAAAGATGATGGCTTCTGTCTTCCAACTGTTTGGCTGTAGCAAGGTATAATTTAGCGATTCTGGATGTTGGACAAATAATAGGCAACATGGGGATGGTTGAGATTGATAGTTTGAAGGTGGAGATGTGTCATCAGCGTACATGTGGGAGCTGACCCCCATGGCTTCAGTTGATGCTGCCAAAGTGCAGCATGGAAATGAGGAAAAGGAGGGTCTAACGTTAGATCCTTATGGATTACTAGAGGTAATTACTCAAAAAGCTCTTATAATCAGCTCAAACTGGTGAACAAACTATAAATGTTCCACTAATTTTGTAGACTGTTTTTGGATGTTGGATTAGAATGTAAAAAAGTGAATGCTCAGCAAAAAGATAACCAAAGCACCATGTTTTTCAATAATTTATGCTAATCAATATTTACCAAGTAAACTGGCTGTCTGGATGTTTTATCGATTTAGAATGCAACGAAATATAGTTTTAAAAATGTTACAAGCTGTATCTGTGTTTTCTGGATAGTTTCACATTGTTCAAATACTTCTAAGTTCTTTGGAGAATTTGCATTTGAAATTTTGCTTAAAAGCCTTGCAGTTGGGGAAAGAGATGGGGAAGATCACAATTTCAGGTGAATACAATCTTTGGATAACTTCCTGCAGTATTTATCTGGCATTAAATTGCATAGTTGTGAAATATTATCTTGTGCCTTCTACTATTGTGAGGAACCGGCTTGTTGGAAAGATGCATTAGTACAGTGCAGTTGTTGAGGTTGCTATTTAACCTCCCCACCCCTTCTCCCCAATTAGTCTTCCCCAGTAATGCCTATCAAAACCCAATATAATAATTTACTTTTTAAAAAAATTGAATTATTGAATAAAGAATAGACCTCGCTTTATGTTCCAAAGGCCATAAACTTTGTTGCTTATTTGAATATGGCCTGCTCATGTGTTGAGTGATGGATCTAAGAGCACTTTAGCATGGAAACTTTCAAATATCCCTTTTGTTCTCATCCTGAGACCAAATGCATATCTATCTGTAGCTTGTACATAATACATCACTTCAGAAAATTATCTTATAGCTGTAGGACCTTCTGTTCAGTAATTTGCAATTGTGGAATACTTTAAAATATCATTGACATAAGACATATGTCTTAGGTCAATATATAATTTGGCTTTTGTTAGTGTTAACTTACATGGAAAATGCAGCTTTTCTAGTTCCTACCTCAGAAAAAATCTCTCAAAAGAAAAGCAAAATCAAGACTGCAATGTTATGGAATAGATGCATGACTAGGTTACATTGATTCTAATCTTATTGAAATGTAGATTCATATAGTGGCCCGGATTTTATGGTCAGTGGCGAAGTAGCAGTGCCCTCTGCTGACCTCGAAGGCTGCTGCCCACAAAGATCTAGTGATCTCTGTGACGTAGATTTCCCTTTGCCCAGAGTTAGTTTGAATCTGGTGTCAAGCTGAGAGAATCTCCAGGCAACTTGTAAGTGATGTCATCAAATCTGTAAGCAACCAACCACGCTAAAGTATTCTCACAGCTAGCAAGCTAGGAAGTAAAATGCACTAATGATCCTTCACTTTTAATTACATTTTATAGAAAGGGAAGTAAATGATAGAGACATAGAAGTGGGATTAGAAGATAAAATTTCATAAAACCATATATATTCTTTTAAAGTTTAAAATGTGAAATTTTGTATCATGTAGGCATTTGACATTCCACAAATATAAAATTGGTTTTTCAGGGTCAGAGAGGTTATTTAACGATAAATATGAACTTATTATTCCATTAAAAACCAAGCTATACCTCATTCAAATTGGGTAGCTGGGTTAAAATTTTGGAACTGACTTCCTAATAGCACTGTGGGTGCACCTACACCACATAGACTGCAGCAGTTCAAGAAGGTGGCCCACCACCATCTTAAGGGTAATTCAAATAGACACTAAATGCTGACTAAGCCAGCAATGCCCTGTGAAAGAATTTGTTAAAAATCCAATAAGGTTTAACTTTTTAAAGAAACTTTACAGGGAAACTAATAGAATAAAAGAGCACATTTTCATCAGTTCATTGATTCCTAATTGATTGCAGTCTAGGGACATTTAACAACACATCCTCTGAAGAATTGTAAAATCATTGATAGCAACTTCTGTTTTTCCATAACAAAAACAGAATTACCTGGAAAAACTCAGCAGGTCTGGCAGCATCGACGGAGAAGAAAAGAGTTGACGTTTCGAGTCCTCATGACCCTTCGACAGAACAGTCGAAGGGTGATGAGGACTCGAAACGTCAACTCTTTTCTTCTCCGCCGATGCTGCCAGACCTGCTGAGTTTTTCCAGGTAATTCTGTTTTTGTTTTGGATTTCCAGCATCTGCAGTTTTTTGTTTTTATCTCTGTTTTTCCATGTTTAACTGTGCATGTGTGGACTCTAGAAGTTGCTGTCTGTTTCAAAACACTGACGTCTTCTCCATTACTACTATTGCAAAGCCCAGGTTAATGTTAACGTTTTGCAATTCCATTTTTGTTAAACATTATTAAGTTTTCATATGAACACGTACATTCTTAATTTTTTAAGTGGGTTGTTCAGTGCAGTGGATTTTTTTTAAAGGATATAGAACAACAGAGAATTTGGTGGAGGGAAACATTTGAAAGAGTTCCTATATATTAGTTTCCCAACAACTAATATGAAAAGGAGTTGAAGAATTTCCTTTTGCTATTTTTGTGTCAAAATTTAGGTATTTTTGTTTAGTTTTAGTTAATGGGTGTTCTTCTAAATCCAGTCACATTATATAAGCAATAATAAAACAAATGTAGTTTGTTGTTATTGCGCAAGCTTATTTTAATACCAATTAGGCTGACAGTTCAGTGCTACACCTGAGGTGTCATCTTCAGAAGAGATGTTGAACCCAGGCCCTGTCTGCCCTTTCAGACAGTAGTAAAAGGTCCCATAGCACTGGATGACTAGGAAAGATCGCCTGGTGTTCTGGTCAATATTTAACCCTCAATCAACATCATTGAAAACAAATTACAAGTCATTAACTCGTTGTTTGTGGGATCTTCCTGTGAACAAATTGTCCAGTTTTTTGTTAATATTTGTTTTTAGGGAATCTGAATCCCCAAGTACCTCTGCTCTTCAATATCACCCAAACTTCCACGTTCAATATATAATTGTTATTTTGAGTATTTTTACTGTGGGTTAACCTATAACCCCCTGAGATTTCTGTGCTCTTCCAATTTTGGACTCTTGAGCATTCCTGATTTTCATCACCCTACCATTGTTGGCCATGCCTTAAAACATGCCTAGGTCCTAATGGTTGTATGTTTTATTCAGAGAATGCAAAAAAACTGTTTTATCTTTTATATTGTAAACTGCAATTGTTGAAATTGTGATACTTTGAATTAATCTAGATCTCAAATTGACAAGCGTGCATTCAAATTTTTAAAAATCTTTTGTTAATATTCTGTAGATGTTAAGAGGCTGGCAGAAAAAGAAGACTGGGTTGTTGACAATGAAGGAACCACTTCTTTGGTTAGTAGTAACAGTGACCTGATTACTTTAGAGCTTCCCCTTGCATGATGGAATAGTTGTAATTCAATTATTCCTTAAAAGTAGGTTGTACATTCTGTTTTGAAGGGGTGTGTTTAATAGATTTAATGGCCTCTCATTTCATCTTTTCTCACATTTCAAGCCCCTTTGCAAAAATTCACTTAATCTATCAATTTGCATTATTTGCATCCTTTTATGCTCTCGGTATGACTTTTTTTGCATTTTTGCCCAGTTCTTCCTTTAGTCAATTTCAGTGACTCTCTACTATTGAATCTCTATTTGAATGTATCAAATCATCTGAACTCCCTACAATATTGAGTTAATTTGTCTATTGTATTATTCACTCATACGTTCTGCTTCAGTGCATTGCAATATTTATTTATTTCATAAGGATGGTGCATTTTTGGTTAAATCTGCAGCCCCCAAAAACAAATTCAATATTGGTTCCATCAACATTATTGGGATTAAACATTCATTGTGAGGCATTCATTAATTAGCTTATATCAGTATTTATGGTATGTTAATTGTCACCCAGTCTCTTAAGATATGTCTTAATATTTAAAAATATAAGTTCAAGATTCTGCAAAACACTATTTATTCAAACAGTAATTTGTTCATTCTAATTCTGTACACTGACTGTGTAACGCTTTTGTGCACAACTGAAGTAACACGTTAGGGCACTGGGTTTTTACCTGAGATAATGATATATTTTCTACAAAGCTGTTGACAAGTAATGGGAAGAAAAAGCAATCTTATCTTCGCAAAGAAATGTAGGTATTGTTAAAAGAGTAATGAGGTGTGATTTTTGTTGTATTTCAATGTTAAGTATATGATGTAATCTGAATTTTAGTCATATGGTGAATATGGGATCCCAGATTTCAGCAACAAAGAATACCAACAGAGTAAAAGTTTTCAGATTTTTATATGGCTTTTTTTTTATTCTTCTAAAAAAAGTAAACGATTTGATGTAGCTCATTTTGTTTTAATGGATTTCATAGCAGTTAAATATTAAGCTAAATTCAAGATTTTAGTTCCAAAGTTCCATCAGTTATGGTGGGAAAAATACCAATACCAAATTATTTTAAAATATATAAACTGTTGGTGGCCTTGTATTTCAAATCAGATTCAGAGTATTTTGATCTTGCTCTGGAGGCACAATATAATTGCATAACTCTTTATTTAACAAATGGATATATTACTACCTTTCAACACAAGGAACAGTAATATCTTAATTATTCATAATTTTTCCTTTTATTTAAGACATTGTGATATTAAATAATAATATGTGCACTTCTTTCTAGCCCGCTCAGTTTGAACATCACGTTGTGCAAACCCTACAAACTCTCAAAGAAACCATAGATTGCAAGCTTGGCGAAACCAATGTAAGTCTTTTAAAGCAAAATTATTTTTTGCTTTGACAAGTAATTTATCTCCATTGTTGCTGTAGAATATTAGTGCAGAAACATATCTGGAGAAACCTCTTGAAACATGCCTTGCCTTTTATTCTGATTCTATCTTTTTCCCTTTGAATATCATTTATGGCCATGCATAATTCTGTATCTGAAAGAACAGAACTCAGGATCCTTGAATTGTTCAAAACATAGTAAATCAAATGAACTAAGATGTTCACCGTTCCCATCTGGTGCTCCCACCTGGTAGTCGAAAGAATCATGCTTAACAAAAGTAAACCCATGGTGTCAGTTGTCTGGCCACTTATTGCTGTGTCTTAATATTCAGAGTAATTAATTTGAATTTATGAGTTCAAAGTATAGAAGCTATTTGAAAAAAAACATTGTCCCAAATAATACAAACCAGAAAAGTTAAAAGCCAGGCCAATAAAAGTTAATCCCTGTCTCCACCATAGGATGGAGTGAAGTGCTTTGCAGCCAGTAAAGTACTTTTAAAGTACAGTCACTCTTGTAATGGCGGAATTTAATACTGTGTAACCATATTGGGCTGTAACTTTCAAGCTCCAGGGCAGTGTTGCTGAGAGATACCACAAAGAGGCCCTGGGCAACAAACCCCCCAGAAGTTCCCAGGCAAGTATTGTAATTGCCCTGCACCAGGAACCATCCAAAAATGCAATTTAAATCGCAAACTTTGGATGGCTCCGACTGTGTTATATAATAGTTACCCAAGAAAAGTTAGAATTAAAACCACTTCTAGCTTCTGGGTAACAATTGTACAGGCCCACATAAAACCAGGACTCCTGCCAACCGCCACTTCCTCCACCCTATACTCCCAAGGGAATCCACACCACCACCTCCGCCAATCCCCCCAACCCCCCTCCCCCCTTCACTCCCCCCTCCCCCCTTCACTCCCCCCTTCACTCCCCCCTCCCCCCCTTCACTCCCCCCTCCCCCCTTCACTCCCCCCTCCCCCCTTCACTCCCCCCTCCCCCCTTCACTCCCCCTCCCCCCTTCACTCCCCCCAACCCCCCTCCCTCCTCCCCTCCCCCCAAACCCCCTCCCTCAAACCCCCTCCCTCCTCCCCTCCCCCCAAACCCCCCCCTCCCTCCTCCCCTCCCCCACCCCCTCTCCCCCCTCCCCCAAACCCCTCTCCCTCCCCCCACACCATCCCCTTCCCTCCCCCCTCCCTCCCTCCCCCTACCATCCCCCCACTGCCCCACCCCCACCCTTCCCCTCCCCCTCCTCCCACCCCCTCCCTCCTCCCCGGCCCCTCCCTCCCCCCACCATCCCCCTCCCCTCCCCCTCCCTCCCTCCTCCCCCCCACGCCCCCTCACCCCCAACCCTCCCCCCACACCCCCTCCCTCTCCCACCCCACCCCCTACCCTCCCTCTCCCCCACCTCCCCCTACCCTCCCTCTCCCCCTCCCCCCCTCCACCTCCCACCCCCCTAGTCCAGCTGTTCCAGTACAGCCAAAATACTGGCATCTACCTGAAAAAGTGGAAGATTGTCCTGGTATGTCTTGTCTACAAAATGCAGGACAAATTCCATCCGGTTAATTACCATCCTATTAGTCTACTCTGAATCATCAGCAAAGTGATGAAAGGTATTGCATGCAGACAACGCTGTCAAGCTGGACTTACTCAGTAGTAACCTTCTAAATAATGCTCAGTTTCTGTTTCGCCAGACTTCATTGCCTTGGTCCAAACATGGGCAAAAGAAGGGAGGTGAGAGTGACTTTGACACCAAGGCAGAATTTGACTGAATATGCATCATAGATCCCTAGTGAAATTGAAGTCAGTGGGAATCATGGAAAACTCCTCAAGACTGTACTGTACCCTAGGTCCACTCATCTTCAACTGCTTTATCAAGAACCTCTGTTAATCATAAGGTTGGAAGTGGGGATGTTCGCTGATGGTTGCACAATGTTCTGTTTAACTTGAAGCTTTTCAGCTAAGGAAGCAGTCTGTGCTTGCTTGCAGCAAGACTTCAACAGCATTTAGACTTAGGATGATAGTAACAAATAACATTTATGCAGCACAAGTTCCAGGCAATGATCATCTCCAACGAGAGGGAATCTAACAAGCAATGGGATTACCATCTCCGAGTCCCTACCCTGGGGATTACCATTGACCAAAAAACTTAACTGGGCCAGCCACATAAATCCTGTGACTACAAGAGGTTAGACGTTTAATTGTCATTTAAACTTCCAATGTTGGAATCCGCCTCTAACAAGATGTTCTGAATGGATTTGGAGTTGTACAGGAGCAAATGTGTATGTGACCTTTAGAATTAATATTCTGTGTTTATTATGTTATAAATAGCCTGAAAATTTTGGTTTTCTTTTGAATTTTGCTTTATAAAAATGAATACATTTGCATATGATTGAAGTAGATGGAAGAAATTTCTGTGAGGCAACCAACTGAAAGTATCAGATGGAAAATTTGCCTAGCATGTTGGTTATTATCTAATGTAACAAAAGTTAATACCTGACTGGTAACATGTTCATCACTTAATAGTCCGTTGCAGAGTATTTTTGACATCAATTGTTGACCAGTTAATTACTTAAGCTTACAAGTGTTTGGTGGTGTATACATTATATTTGACCATGGAAACTGCATGGCCACAGAGTCCTCTGTCACATTTCACAGTAAATAATTTTTATTTACAGATATTTCAGCATGAGAAAAACCAGCAACATGTATATGAACTGTCCATCAACATCATGAAGGTAGGTAGAAGTCAGGGGGATGTTTCTACCTCCTCAAATGCAGAATTTATTATAGTTTTTGAATGTGTGTTCTCCATCCCTCCCAGCACTGCTACATCCTCGCCCTGATGTAAGATTTTTACAAAAATATTGTGTTTCCTTTTCTTTACTTAAGTACTTTTTCTGCATTAAGTTGTATAATCTATTTAAAGTAACTAATTAAATAGATCTTTTTGGATTCTTCTTCTGAATTTTCTAACTTTGGGAACTATCTCCAAAGACTACCGCTGTTACAATCATACAAAGTCAGAAAATAAAAACTTTAAGAATCTAAATTTTAAAATTAAAATATTTTACCTGTTGATAAAAGGGAAGTAAAACATTAGCAAATTTATAGCAGGGGACTAAATGCTTTTACCATCTGTTCAAAGCCCTTCTATGTTTTATTGATTTGGTTGTGTACTTCTTGGTTAAATGCACTGGCCCTAGTTTGTTGAAAATATGAGCATGGTTGTAAAATGCATGCACCTCTTAATTTGTAGATGGACTTTTGGCAGTAAGACGTAAACCTGACCTGTGAAGCAAAAAAATTATTAAATCAATTATGGGCGAATTTGTTTTTTGGTGAGGTTAGAAAGATAGAGATCAAGAAAGTGGTTTTGTTGCAGAAACAAGTCTGAAATAGGTAGCCCAAGGTTCACTCCAAACTTTCCCTTATCTACATAAAGCTGGCTAGTTAGACAATTGTAGACCTGGAAAAACTGATGACACGTGACACATACTCCACCCAATTTATGCTGAATTTAGCAGTAGGATCCTAAAACGTGTGTTATCCCCCTGTTCAGCATTTTCAAGTGCCTAATTACCTGTTTTTGGCTTTGAAATTACCAGCTCCCAATGTGGCAGTCACAAGTGAGAATCAAAGGTGAGAGAGCATGCCAAAAATTGATCCCTTCGACTCTCATTTATCATTCCAAGGAGTGGATATAATGAGGTTGAGTTTCTCCCCTAAGATTATTCAAGCCTTTTTTAGTTTGCAACAGTTACAAAAAATACAGTTAATAAAATACCTGAAGTATCAAAACAGCAATTGTCGCAACTGTGTCTACTTTTTCATTTCCAAAAAATTCTGGATTTGTGTAACGAGACAATATATGTATTTGCAGACACAAATATACATAATAAATGCACACGTTTATATACATGTGTGTGCATATCACCAGTGACAAATGTCGACCTTTAAAGGTAACTCTTTTTTAAAATAACAATTGAAACACATTCAGAAACTAATGTGTTGAGTCTTTGTCCAAAATTAAAATCCAGCTTGTTAAAGACAAAATTAAGTCAGATACACAAACTTCTATGATTAATTTGTTAGAAAATAATGGATTGTTCATCATAAGTACAAACTGTTTAGGGAGGACTGTCAAGTTAAGGCAGGTGTTTACTGTAAGTATGTTTATAGCTATTACTTTCTACATGCATGACCTATTTGTTTTCATCTTAAAGGTGTTCATTGTTTCCTTGGAGTACCTGAGCACTAAAGCTGATGGTGATTCGGACAGCATACAGTGAGTATATCGCCACTTTGGAAATAGAGAATTATAATCCATTCAAAGTAACACTTGGGAATATTTCCATTTTTGCTATTTATACTGCAGCCAACAAAGCATTCTTACAAGTTTACAAATTTGCTATAAATATGGAACAGAGGAAATATTTTTTGATTGTTAATAGTGGTGATTAGTTTTTTTAATGTGCACCATCATCATCTTTTCATTCAAGACTTGAAACATTTTGGTGCAGTGCAGAGGAAGTAAGGTGCTGTCTTTCAGATAAGATGCTAAACTGAGGCCTCATCTGTCCTCTCAGTTGAATGTAACAGATTCCATTGCACTATTTTGACAAAGAATAGGGGAGTTCTTCTCTGTGCCCTGGCCAACATTTATCCCTCAACCATTACCTAAAACAGATGATCTGGCCATTATCACACTGTTGTTTGTAGAAGTCACTGTGCACAAATTGCCTGCCCTGTTTCCCACATTACCTCAGTGACTGCTCTTCAAAAGTACTTCATTGACTATAAGCACGTTGGGACGTCCTGAGAATATGCAAGGTGTTTTATAACTACAGTTCTTTTTTCTTCAAAAATATTTGCATCATTTGTCCTTGCAAACTAACACCCCATCTCCAATCTACCTTTCCTCTCTCAAGTCTTTGACTGTATTTTCAGCTCTCAAATCCAGAAGGCTGTAAGGTGCCTAGTTGGAAGATGAGGTGCTGTTCCTCCAGTTTGCATTAAGCTTCATTGGAACATTGCAGCAAGCCAAGGACAGACATGTGAGCATGAGAGCAGGATGGTGTGTGAAATGGCAAGCGACAGGAAGGTCTGGGTCATGCTGCATACTGAGCGAAGGTGTTCTACAATGTGCTTAGTCTCTCCATTATAGAGGAGACTGCATTTGGAGCAGCGAATGCAGTAGACCAAATTGAAAGAAGTGTAAATGAAGCACTGCTTCACCTGAAAGGAGTATTTGGGGCCTTGGAGGGTGAGGAGGGAGGAGGTAAAGGGGCCTGTGTTGCATCTTCTGCGATTGCATGGGAAGGTGATGGAGGAGTGGACCAAGGTAACACAGAGGGAATGGCCCCTACGGAACGCTGACGGAGGGGAGGAGGTGAGGGGAAGATGTGTTTGGTGGTGGCATCTTACTGGAGTTGGCAGAAACAGCGGAGGATGATCCTTTGAATGCGGAAGCTGGTGGGGTGAAAAGTGAGGACATGGGGGACCATTTCATGGCTCTGGGAGGGAGGGAAAGAGTGGGAGGGAGGGGAAGGGGTGAGGGCAGAGGTGTGGGAGATGGGCCGGACACGATTGAGAGCCCTGTCTACTATAGTGGGGGGGGTGCCTCGGTTAAGGAAAAAGGAAGGCATGTCAGAAGCGTCATTTTGATGAGGTCAGTGACCTCATCTCCACTGGAGATCTTCCCTCCACAACTTCCAACCTCATAGTCTCACAACCCTGCACAGCCCGCTTCTACCTCCTTCCCAAAATCCATAAGCAAGACTGTCCCTGTAAACCCATCGTGTCAGCCTGTTCCTGCCCCGCAGAACTCATTTCTTCCTATCTTGACTCCATTCTCTCTCCCCTTTTCCAGTCTCTTCCCACCTATACTCGTGATTCCTCTGACGCCCAACATCATATCAACAATTTCCAACAGACCTTGACTACAGCTTTTCACCCCCTGCTTCTGGTAAGGATTCCATCCCATTCTCTCAGATCCTTCGCCTCCATCGCCTCTGTTCCAATGATTCCACCTTCCATAGGACTTCTGACGTCTTACTTTTTTGTTAACAGAGGTTTCCCCACCACTGTGGTTGACAGGGCCCTCAACTGTGTCTGACCCATCTCCCACACCTCTGCCCTCACCCCTTCCCCTCCCTCCCAGAACCATGATTGGGTCCCTCTTGTTACCCCACAGCTTCCACGTTCAAAGGATCACCCTCCGTCACTTCTGCCAACTCCAGCATAACACCAAACACATCTTCCCTTCAAACCTCCCCCACCACTCCCGTCAGCCTTCCAGAGGGACTATTCCCTCCATGATACCCTGGTCCACTGCTTCATCACCCCCAACTCCTCATCCCCTTCCCATGGCACCTTTCCATGCAATTACAGAAGGTGCAACACCTGCCCCTTTACCTCCTCCCTCCTCACCATCCAAGGTCCCAAACACTCCTTTCAGGTGAAGTGCGATTCACTTTGCACCCCAATAGGATTCTGTAATCCAATTTAACATTAATTGTAAGACTCAGGATTTGACCAAAAACTCCAGGTATGAATGTGTTTAGGCAAGATTCACAAATTTATTAAGTTATCAAAACAAGTGCAACAGAAGTGCCACTTATCAAAGCAGCGGACTCATCTGATTCACCACGGAATACTGGTCCTCGGTTGGCTGGGGTGCTCTCTCTTCCAAAATTCTTCTTCTGTCTTTCTGCTTTCTGCACGCTGTACCACTGAAAAGCAGGCCTTATTAACCCTTTCCAAATCACAACCACAGGCTGACCAATGGTATCCCTGAACTCTGGTCCAGACAGTGCATGATTAGATTCTAATTGGCTAGGTGAGGCATGTACAGTGCATGGTCACTTAGTAATGACCATTCTTCCAGGATAGGAAGCATAATTAACTTATTGTCTCAGGTTTTGCTTATTTAGGTAGAATTTCTAATTAAATCAGACACTTATTGCGTCTGTGTGGGTTGTTGATTAGATCAGTCGCTTTTAAAAGGCAAAAACAGAATTACCTGGAAAAACTTAGCAGGTCTGGCAGCATCGGCGGAGAAGAAAAGAGTTGATGTTTCGAGTCCTCATGACCCTTCGACAGAACTAGGTGAATCTCCTAGTTCTGTCGAAGGGTCATGAGGACTCGAAACGTCAACTCTTTTCTTCTCCGCCGATGCTGCCAGACCTGCTAAGTTTTTCCAGGTAATTCTGTTTTTGTTTTGGATTTCCAGCATCCGCAGTTTTTTGTTTTTAGCTTTTAAAAGGCTGTTTGCTTTTTGGACGCCTCCTGCCGGGTGATATGTTTTACTCTGGCGGTTGTGTTTGGAATTGCTATTTTATTTGTAAAGGCAGATTGCAAAGTTATTGTTAACTTTAAACAAAGTAATATCAAACTAATGCAGAGGATTACACAGTGGACAATACTTAAAAATCTATACAAAGTGTGTGTAACATAAATGCATAGTAATCATCAGTATTTACAAGGTGGGATAGGTAAAATATTCCTCGCACATTCAGTTGGTACTGTTACGAGTGATAAAAGTCAGAAGGGATTGTATAGTTTCAAAACTAATCTCACACTAACAGAAGTTAAACCTAATACTAAAAGTACATTTAGATACTTTGATTTTGTACTTTAACTACACTAAACTCCTAATTCCTACAATTCCTGAAAATGCCTATGCATTTGATGCCTTATGTAATAATTTACCATAGCCTCATCTCCTAACTTTAAAAGCAGTCTATCGGTGGGTCATAATATCTCCTGTATTCTGGTTGGCAGAGCACTTGAGGAAGGGAAATATCTCCCTACGCTACAGGTACTATTTCATATCCCACATCATTGTACAAATGTTGGTACATATGGGTAATCCAGTTTATGGTCCGTTGTCTAACTTTGGGCACTCTGCTGGTAAAGGAGCATCAGTTTTAGTTCTGCCCTTGTTGTTCGTGCTTTGATCCTAGCTGAGATTACCCCTGGACAAACCTGATCCCAGGGTGGAGCCCAGCTTGATAGATCCTAACTTTTATTTGTTGTTTAGATACATGGAGAGTGGCTACTGAACAGTCACAGGAGTCAGCTGATGGACGTGTAACAAAAGAATAAACATTTATTAAACAAGATAAAATGAACTATATTACAATAATCCCTTACCCACAACTATAACTTTACAGATATATATGGATTTGTAAGGATAACACAAGTTACAAAAGATATATTATACTCTAATGTCCACAATAAGTACACAGTCCAGGTAACAATAGGCACCCTGTGGTCAGACACACACTCACACTCTGAAACCAAGTGACAGATGCCACCTCAACCAGAAGCTATGAATCTCTCCTCAACTCCCCAAGATGTTTGTCATGCTATGAGCTAACCTGTCTTACTACACTCTGTCCTTTACATGAGGGTTTCCAGTGTCCATTTTCCAAGATCTCATCTTAGAATCTTCTCCCAAACTGACGCTTTCTCTCAGACACCTTCCGCAAGGGTTCACCTCCAGAGTTTGGAACTCTCCAATGTTCCTCCCCGCTGGGTCACCACATGCATTCAAGCTGCCTTCCTCGCAGACTCTTTCACTGACTCAGCTGTCAACAGTACCACTGCTTCACATGCCCATAGCAAAGAGCTACAGACCTTCAGTTGTCTCTTTGGACCTTCTTGCCTCTTGCAAGCTGTTCTCACTTTAAATCTGTTTTCTGCAGCTTTTGTCTCTAAATCTGAAGCTTGGAGCCTTTCTCTTTGCCTCCCAATCTTAACTTTACTTAAAAGGACCTTTTCTAGGGCCCTGTTCTTCCTTTGATGAGAAGGCCTGCTGGGGACTTCCTCCTGTTCCACTCCCCTGGATTCTTGGGACTGGCTATCTGCCCCTTTTAAGTTGCTTCTGTTTGACAGTTGTCTTCAAACCAACTGAACTCCAACAGCTTCCAAAGCAAAATTGCTGTCTCTAGCTTTTTTGTGTATATATCTGTGGGAGCGACCTGCCTCTCTAGGCCCCTGTTGTTAGGCAACAGCACTGTTCTTCTACTCATTTGTTAAACTTAGCTTATAGGCGTAAAACTCTCATGAGAAATGCAAGCACCTTTTAAAGTGAAACTAAAACTCAATTTGACCTTTCTTAACATACAACTACAGAAATACAAAGCTAAAGCTCATTCCAACACGTCCAAATACAAATATAACTTACTTAAACTCTCTCTATTTCATAATATTCGTAGCCGTCTCATTTTCCTCTACTAAATTTTGCTCTTAAAATCTAATCTAGTCTGTAATTGGCAGTAACTGTGAAGTTCTGTGTAAGCAGGCTCAGTTCTTTCTTTCTTGCAGTTTAGACAGGGTAAACTCACTCCATCAACTTGTAGCAATGTAGTTATATTACGTTCAGCTGATGTAAATTCCCCATAGGCACATGTTATCATTCAATACCTTCTTAGCATTTTAGGCCAATTTCAAGTACTCAAATCTGATCCGATAAATGGAATCCCTACATTGTTTTGGGAAACTTCAACAAAACTTTTACGATGATAATCTACATCTCTCTGAGTACCCTTTCCAAATTCAAATCTAGGTGTTACTTTAATACCTTTCCGAAAGCAATAACATTTCACCTTCAATCCTTCCCCTTTCCAAAACTACTGTACTAGATCTCCATCTTTGATATGGGATGGGTCCCATTTGCAATAGTCACGGTAGCTATTCATGTCACAGCAGTCCGTAGAGCCCAAGCGTCTCTTATCTTTGTGGTTGCGTTTGTGGTGCTTATCTGCATATGTCCCGATGGCCAAACAGAGAGGCCCATTGTTGGGACAGCATTAATGAATATCAGCAATTCCATGGGCCCAAACATCTTCCTGGTTAACCTGAAACTGATTAATATGGAACCACTTCAACTTTGGATCCCGTTTGTGCCCAAATGGAACCCTAACAGATAAACAGCAGGATTCAATTTGTCCATGATTGTATACAGCCCCATCCACTTCACATCAAATGAATGTTTCTTAGGGGCAAAATTTCTCAACATCACATGATCCCCTTTGTTATACTCAAATGGGTTAACCTTTTTGTTAAAATACCTCTTAATTTGTTATTAGGATTTGCCTGTATTTTTTGCTACTAATTTATTTACTTCAGTTATGTTCTCAATCAAATTCTGTCATCATCCCTGATTACATTTCTGTAATGTTTAAGGGGTACTCCCTCCCAAGGTTAAATGGTCTGAGGTTCTCAATTTGCCGTCAGGTCATGGCCTCATGTGGACTTACATCTGTAATCTTATGAGGGGTTGATCTTATTGCCATTAAACAGAGTGGAAGCATATGCAATCCATTTAGTGGGGTGCTCTGTACATATCTTATTCAGCAAAGTCTTTACAGTTCTATTTCCTCTCTCCACAATCCCTGAAGATTGTGGATGATGGGCCATATGTAATTTATGCCAAAACTGTACTAATTGTTATAATGTTGCAAAAATTTCTTTCATTAAATGTGGGCCTTGATCACTATCCACTTGGAGTGGTATTCCCCACCCACAGAACACCTCGCATATGAGCTGCAGTGCGTGCCTTATTATCTCTGGTAGGAAATGCTTCTATCCGTTTAGTAAATTGATCGGTAACCACCAAAGCATATTCATAATTCCCCTGAGCTTTAGTGAATGGTCCTATAAAATCAATTTGCAGATGCGTCCAAGGACCATCTGGGGGTGGTTGTGACCTCAGTAATGCGTGATTACACTGAGAGGGACGATTGATCTGTGAACATGGTAAACATCGGTTCACATATTGTTCCACATATTCCTCCATCCCTGGCCACCAACAGACAGGTGACAACTTCTGTAGTGTAGTGGGTGCTGAATAGTGCCATGCTGTTGGGTGGGAGTGAAACAGTGCTAGCATCTCTTCCCTTAACTGTGGAGGTAAACAGAAAACCAGGTTACCTTCTCTATTACAAACCATTGGCAGAAGAGGAGTTATCTCCAAGTGTGGACACTCGTCAGATGAGCCCATGGTGTGGGTTGTGGAAGTGGACAGTTCCACTGATGCCAGACTTTGACTCTGCTGTAAGGAGGATATAAATCCTGTCACTCAGAAATGTTAGCTTCCAACACAGCCGCAATCTCTATGGTTGGATTAGATGGAACCCACCCTGAAAGGCTGAGACCTTCCATGGCTGCTTCTTCAGCTAACTTGTCAACTTGGTTGTTACCTTGTGTGTGTGTGATGAGGAATCTTTCAAATACCTTGACACCTGACCCATGTGACAGGGAGCTTTCCGTTGTTTGAGCACATTCCAGAGTGTGTGTAATAACTTTGCATGCAATAAGGCTTTACCATCCGATGAGCAGTACCCTTTCTTGTGATGTAGTGGCAACCTTAGGACGACATACATACGTCTCCACTGTCAAACCAGATGTCGGTTGGATCTGATGAATTATAGTGAACGGCAAGGATAACTGCAATTGACCCTGCTTGTTGTGCTGAGTGGGCAGGAATTGGGAATCCCATAGACTAATCAGGATTTACCACACCCACGTATGCACATTGTGTTCTCGCTACCGCATCAACATGTTATACTGATCCGTCAACCTAAATGTCTCGGCCTTCGGAAATAGGACCCTGTTCTATCAGACTCGGTTCCATCTCTAAAGGCGGTAATGGACACTGATGAGGAGTCCCATCATATGCTAACATTAGAGGTAGAAGTGTTGTCTGTTTGGGGGTAAAATCTAAATCACATTGTAGCTGTTCCAGTATCCATTTACTAATTTACTGAGAAGACACTTTCATACCTCCTGGTCTCACGAGGTTAAGTGGCGTGTGCGGGGTAACGGGAATAATCTTTTGCAAGCCGGTCACATAAGTGAAGTGCCTAATTGCCCAAAAAGTAGTTAAAAGATATCACTCTCAGGCTGTGTAAGTATTCTCTGCCCCTGCAAGAGCCATGAGGCATATGCAATCGGCCTTAGCGAGTTTCACCTTTGTTGGCTTAAAACAGCTGTTAGACTAGATGCAGTGGAGCCTACCTCCAGGTGAAATGGCTGTTCTGGATCTGCTGACATCAGTGCTGCAGCTTGCATAGTAGCTCTTTTCAAGTTCTCCCCAGCTTGTGTCTGTTCTTCTCCCCAGGTGGGTTGGATGTTTCTCCCTTGTTCCCCTTTCAACAGGTCATACAAAGGTTTAGCCATCTCCGCAAAATTAGGAATAAAGTTTCACTGATACCCCACTAGACCCAAAAAGGATTGTAATGCTGTTTTAGATACTGCGAAAAGTAGTCTTTGTATTGTGGCTATTGCCTACTGATCATTTGTGAGCCCGATGGCTGAAATCTTAACACCTAGAAATGTGTTATAGCGCAGCAGATGCTACATGCTGAGCTGCTCAAATCCCAGAAGGAAACTTGAAACAGCTACCCCAACTGTTTTACAATTTGTGTTTTTATTTTGAGATGCATGCCTTGAATTCAGTAGTAATAAGTCCACCGAGTCTGAGGTTTTTTACAAAACTAAATTAAACGTTTATTAATAGTAGAAAAGATTTTAAGCACACACATGGGTGTACAAATTACCACTATAATAACTCCTAACTCCCATAATTGACCTGACTCCCAGTTACACCTCTGTTAAGGCAACAGTAAAACAAAATAAATTTCAACAGACTCCGGCAAAGCACTCAGTACCCTGGACAGTGATATTCACAGTAAGTTTTCTTAGCTTTGGTTCCTGTAGACAGTGACTTGATGCATAAAGGCTGGAGTCTGTTTACATTTGTGTTAGAGCTTAGAATTCCTTCCTCCTTACACATAACCTCATCTCCTTTATATATGTTTCTCCCTTTTTAACGTAAATTCCATTGTTCCTATATGTCTTTGCAACTTTATTTTTTCCACAGTATAAATCTTCCATAGTACTCATTATCAGCAACCTTTGGGAAAAATAAACACACTGTTTGACCTAGCTTCACATGGCTAAGTGTAACATCTAATCATTTCTTTGAAATTCAAACTGCTCTGGTTTTTCTAAAAATGCAAATGTTCCTCACACCTCACATTCTAAAACTTCGGTCATGTTTATCTATTTAGCATTTCAAACCTAGCTTCCCATCTGATAACTCAAAAGCTCCAGAGTAGCTAGCTGTCTGCAATTCAATTAAACCCACCACACACACATACACACAGAGAAAGTAATCTAAACCCTACTGTTAACCTAGCTTTATAATAAATCACATTAATATTATGAAAATTATTATAGTTTCATGACAAATGTAATTCCCTCCTGTACCAACTGAGCCTTTTTAGGATTCACTTTCAGTTCTGCTTTCTTTAATAAGCCCAAAAGTTCCTTTAAAAGCGTAATATGTTCTTCCACTTTCTAAGTAGCCAATAATAAATCATCTATGTACTGCAAGACTGCTTCTGGCTTAGAGAAAACTTTAATCATTCGTACCATATATTGATGGAATATAGTGGGAGAATTATGAAATCCTTGCGGGACACAAGTATATCCTTGACCTTCAAACATAAAAGCAAACATATTCCGATCATCTTTTGTTACTGGAATGCTCCAAAAACCATTAGCAATGTCAAGTGTGGAAAAGATAGTGGCGTAAGGTGGAATAGCTGATAGTAAGGAAGGGTCCTGACTGACTCTGGGACTTTGTTTGGATGTTATCATATTAAGGGCCCTATAATCAATAGCGATTCGCCAAGAAACATCCAGCTTCCGAATGGGCCATATAGGGGAGTTGGACGTAAAAGATCCTGAAATCCTGTTCTTAAAACCCCTTGTTGAATTAATGAGGCAATGACTATCCGTAGGCAAGGGGCACTTTCCTGTGAGAGAGGATACTGTTTACAAGGCCTATGTGGGTCCCCATTAATTTGAACTTCAGTACCTAATCATCCACCATCATGCTTAGAGATCATAAAAACTTCAGTATTCTGTTGGATAACTGTTTTTAATCCTGGTAGGGAATGATCAAGGAGAGGCAGTGTCTCAACCTTTTTAACTGCGGAAACTGAATGAACATCCAAAATCTGGACTACACCCTTTTCTAAAGATGATAGCCATATCACCTAGAGAAAAAGTACTGAGCAAACTATTGGGATCAAAGGGTGACAAGTCCCCAGGACCTGATGGCCCACATCTCAGGGCTTTAAAAGAAGTGGCAGTGGAGATAGTGGATGCATTGGCTATAATATTCCAAAATTCCCTGGATTCTGGAAAGATTCCAGTGGATTGGAAAAATGCTAATATAACGCCCTTATTCAAAAAAAAGGGTGGGGGGGAGACAGAAAGTAGGAAACTATAGACTAGTTAGTTTAATGTCTGTCGTTGGGAAATTTTTGGAATCCATTATTAAGGAAGTGGTATTTGGAAAGCCAAAATGCAATCCATCAGAGTCAGCATGGCTTTATGAAGAGTAAATCATGTTTGACTAATTTGCTAGAGTTCTTTGGAAATGTGACAAGCAAAGTGGATAATGGGATCCTGTAGATGTAGTATATCTGGACTTCCAGAAGGCCTTTGATAAGGCGCCACACAAAAGATTAATACACAAGATAAGATCACACGGAGTTAGGGGTAATGTATAAGCTTGGATAGAGGATTGGCTAACCAACAGAAAGCAGAGAGTCGGGATGAATGGGTCTTTTCCTGGATGGCAAGCTATAACTAGTGGGGTGCCACAGGGTTTGGTCCTTGGGCCCCAACTATTTATAATCTATATTAATGACTTGGATTCAGGGATAGAAGCTGCTGTAGCTAAATTTGCAGATGATACCAAAATGCGTGCGAAAGTAAGTTGCAATGAAGAAATAAGAAATTTACAAATGGATATGGACAGGTTAGGTGAATGGACCAAAATTTGGCAGATGGAGTTTAACGTGGATAAGTGTGAGGTTATCCATTTTGGTCGGAAGAATAAAAAGGCGACTAATTCTTTAAATGGAGAGAAAGTTCAGAATGCTTCAGTGCAGAGGGACCTGGGTGTCCTCATGCATAAATCGCTGAAAGCTAGTAGGCAGATACAGCAGGTAATAAGGAAGGCAAATGAAATTTTGGCATTTATTGCTAAAGGAATAGAGTATAAAAATAGGGAGATGTTGTTGCAACTGTACAAGGCATTGGTGAGACCGCATCTGGAGTATTGTGCACAGTTTTTGTCTCTTTATCAGCTTAGGCCTATACAGAACGTAGAAGATGTGTGTGGCATGCTGCGATAGGAGTTAGCTAGATTACAAAGGGAGTTTAGAAGGATGAGAGGAGATCTAATTGAGGTATTTAAGATACTAAAGGGGATAGACAAAGTAGATGTGGAGGGGATGTTTCCCCTTGTGGGGTACTCTAGAACGAGAGGCCATAGTTTTCGGCGACGGGGTGATAGATTTAAGTTAGAGATGAGGAGGAATTACTTTTCTCAAAGGATCGTGAATCTGTGGAATTCACTACCTCAGAGTGCAGTGGATGCTGGGACGCTGAATAAATTTAAGGAGGAGATAGACAGATTTTTAATTAATAACGGGTGGAAAGGTTTGGGGAGAGGGCGGGAAATTGGAGTTGAGGCCGGAATGAGATCAACCATGATTGTATTGAATGGCGGCACAGGCTCGAGGGGCTGAATTACCTACTCCTGCTCATAGTTCTTATGTTCTTATAAACAATTTTGAGTATAATCAATAATAATTCCTGCTTCCCTCAACGTGTCACTCCCCAGGATTCCCCTAGCATCAGGTACAGCCATTGTGCAAATTGAAGAGGGCAGTCAGTAGAATTAATAGGGCCTAATTGATCGCTCAGGGCTTTTAACTCTGAATAATCGAGAGGATGCATCTCTCTGGTGTTTGTAATACTGATTCCTCTTTGCCCCTCTCCAGCCACTGTAGACTGTGCTCTAGTAACAGTAGGGGTTACCGGAAACCCTTCACCATGGTACCTTTCTGTCAGCCCAACCGAAGCTTGGGGTACAACACTAATCACTCATAGTGAAGGCAGCTCCTACAGCTTGCTGTTTTCCCAACATGGTCTGGGGTCCCCTGATTTCTTCCTGACAGAGGCCATGGTCAGCTTCCCTGTGTAATCTAGCTAACTCCTATCGCAGCGTGCCACGCGCATCTTCTACATTCTGTTTTACTTCGTTCTCTTGTGACAGAGCAGCAATGTGTTCCTCAGCTACCTCTAGTTTATGCTGTGCTGTGCCAGTCTGCAGAGCATTTAATACCTGCTGTTGCAGGGATGCTGTCGAGGCTGCTAACTGGTTATGTAAAACGTCTAACTGCATCTACTATTCCTGTAACTGTTCTGACTGAGTTTTAATATCATCATCACGCTGAGCACAAAATGATGCTGCATATGTGACGAGGTTAAGGACTTTGTCCGATTTCCATTGCCCGCCAGGACCTGCTCCTGGATAAACGATACTATTTCCTTAAAATAAATCTTGTTGCGTTTCGGCACACACTCTTCTAACAAAGTATGGACATAATCCATGTTACATTTAATACATTTTTTTATTCTCAAATGTCTCCCAGAGAGACTTTTCTTATCCTTTCGCGACATTACTTCTACTTTTAAGGGACTCCACTGGGTCAGTTTCATCTGCCACCCCTCTAAAGGTTATCCCTGCAGGAAGTATAACTGGTTGAACAAAGTTCCAATGTTCGTAAGTCTTGCCTAAACACTCACGTATTAGTCAAGTCCTTGTTCAGGGGCCAATTATAGGATTCTGAAATCCAATTTGACATTAATTGTAAGACTCAGAGTCAGACCAAAAATGAAACCACTCCAGGCATGAGTGTGTTTAGACAAGGTTCACAAATTTATTAAGTAACCAAAGCAGGTACAACGGAAGTAACACTTAACAAGGCAGTGGACTTAGCCGATTCACCATGGAATACCGGTCCTCGGTTGGCTGGGGCGCTGTCTCTCCCAAAATTCTTCTGTCTTCTTTCTGCTTTCTGCACACGGTACCACTGAAAAGCAGGCCTTATTAACCCTTTCCAAATCACAATCACAGCCTGACCAGTGGTATCCCTGAACTCTAGCCCAGGCAGTGCATGATTAAATTCTGATTGGCTAGGTGACGCATGTACTGTGCATGGTCACCTCCTGATGTCCATTCTTCCAGGATAGGAAGCATGATTAGCTCATTGTCTCAGGTTTTTCTTATTTAATGTGAATTCCTAATTAAGTACTGGGTTTGTAACCCCAAGATCAAGAGTTCAAATCTCACAATGGCAAACTATGAAACAATGTAACTTCATCTGAAACAGATGGAAACGGGTTTGTACTCGAAAGAGTTACTGCATCTGTGTAGGTTGTTGATTAGATCAGTCACTTTTAATGACTGCTTTTTGGAGGCGTCTTGCTGAGTGGTATGTTTTGCTGTGGCTGTTTTGTTTGGAATTGCAATTTTACTTGTGAAAACAGATTGCAAAGTTATTTATAACTTTAAACAAAGCAATGTCAAACTAATGCAGAGGATTACACAGTGGGCAGCACTTAAAAATCTATACAAAGCGTGTGTAACGTAAGTGGATAGCAATCATTGATATTTACAAGATGGGATTGGTAAAATACTCTCAACACATTCAGTTGGCGCAGTCACAAGTGATAAAAGTCAAAAGGGATTGTATAGTTCCAAAACTAAACATCCACTAACAGAAGTTCAACCTAATGCAAAAAGTACATTCAAATACTTTGATTCTGTATTATAACTGCACTAAACTCCTAACTATTACAATAGTCCATGTGAAGGTGAGGGAGTGGTGGAAATTGGAAGCGAAATCGATAAATTTTTCCAGATCCAGACTAGAGTATGACTTTGTTATCAAACCTGCTGACAAGGGTGGTGCTGTGGTTGTCCGGCGTAAAGACCTCTACCTTGCAGAGGCTGAGCTCCAACTCTCAGACACTTCTTCCTACCTCCCCCTGAACCATGACCCTACCACTGAACATCAAGCCATTGTTTACAGGACCGTCGCTAACCATCTCTCCTCTGGAGATCTTCGCTCCACAGCATCCAACCTCATAGCCTCCCAACGCTGCACAGCCCGCTTCTACCTCCTTTCCAAAATCCACAAGCAAGACTCCCCCAGGAGATCCATCATATCGGCCTGTTCCTGCCGCACGGAACTCATTTCTTCCTATCTTGACTCCATTCTCTCTCCCCTTGTCCAGTCTCTTCCCACCTACATTCGTGATTCCCCTGATGCCCAACGTCATATCAACAATTTCCTGGCCCTAAGTGCTGCCTCTTCACCATGGACGTCCAATCACCCTACACTGCCGTTCCCACCAGGTTAGTCTGAGTGCTCTGCTTCTTCACTGAACAGAGGCCCGAACAACCCCCATCCATCACCACTCTCCTCTGCCTGGCTGAACCTGTTCTCTCACTGAACAATTACTCATTTAACTTGTGTCTCTTCCTCTAAATGAAAAGTGTTGCTATGGGTATCTGCATGGGCCCCAGTTAGGCCTGTCTTTTTGTGGGGTATATGGAATATTTCTTGTGCCAGTCCTCCTCAGGCCCCCTCCCACAACTCTCCTTTTGGTACATTGATGACTGTATTGGTGTCGCTTCACGCTCTCGTCTGGATCTGGAAAAATGTATTGATTTTTGTTTCCAATTTCCACCCCTCTCCTGCCTTCACATTGACTATCTCCAACACTTCCCTTCGCTTCCTTGACCTCTCTGCCTCCATTTCTGGTGACAGACTCTCCACCAATATTCACTACAAACCCACCGAATCCCACAGCCACCTCAACTACAGCTCCTCACGCCCTGCTTCTGGTAAGGACTCCATCCCATTCTCTCTGTTCCTCCTCCTCCATTGCATCCATTCCAATGATGCCACCTTCCAAACAGTGCTTCTGACTGTCTTCCTTTTTCCTTAAATGAGGCCCCCCCCACCCATCCCACTGTGGTTGACAGGGCTCTCAACTGTGTCTGACCCATCTCCCACACCCCTGCCCTCACCCCTTCCTCTCTCGCCCAGAACCATGATCCTCTTGTCCCCACTGTTCATCCCACCAGCCTCCTTATTCAAAGAATCATCCATTTCTGCCAACTCCAGCATGATGCCACCACCAAACACATTTTCCCTTCAAAGCCCCCCCCCCCCCCCCCCCCCCCCCCACCTCGCCTTGCAAGTCAGCATTCCGTAGGGACTGTTCCCTCCGTGACACCCTGGTCCACGTCCACTCCTCCGTCGCCCCCAACTCCTCATCCCCTTCGCACGGCACCTTCCCAAGCAATCACAGAAGGTGCAACTCCTGCCCCTTTACCTCGTCCCAACTCCTGCCCCTTTATCTCACTGCCCAAGACCCCAAACACTCCTTTAAGGTGAAACAGCACTTCACTTGCACCTCCTTCATTTTGGCCTGCAGTTTTCGCTGTTGCCAATGCGGCCGCCTCTACACTGGGGAGACTAAATGCAGACTGGGTGACTGCTTTGCGGAACACCTTCACTCAATTCGCAAGCATGACCCAGAGCTTCCTGTCGTTTGCCATTTCAACACACCATCCTGCCCTCATGCCCATGTGTCTGTCCTTAACCTGCAGTGTTCTAGTGAAACCCAACAAAAACTGGTGGAACAGTACCTTACAGCTTTCTGGACTTAACAATGAGTTCAACAACTGCAGACCATGAACTCTGTCCTTCATCTTGACCACTTTTTAAATCCAGTTTTTATTTATTTTTGTTTGGTTATTTATAATTTTTATTTTATTCTTTTATTTGTACGTTTATATTAATATTTTTTCCCCAAAACCCCTCTCCCCACACAGGGCCATGTCACTTGTTTTTATATTTTGTTTTCACAGAGTGCTGTCCGCTTTCTGCTATTAACACCTTCTGCTATTTTACCTTTATGCAACAATCAACACCTCCTTTACCCTTTACCATTACCATTAACACTCTCTTTGCCTTGTGTTCATGATACCTTTGTCAATCTCTCCTTAGCTGTCACCTACCCCTGACCTTCTATCTTATTCCACCTGCTCCACCCCAATCTTAAACAGTATAAAATCCATCATGTTTCTTCTCTTTAGCTCTGAAGAAGAGTCAAATGGACTTGAAACGTTAACTTTGTTTCCCTCTCCACAGATGCTGCCAGATCTGCTGAGTTTTCCCAGCATTTTCTGTTGTTATGTCAGATTTACAACCTCCACAATATTTTGCCATTATCCTCCAGGAGCTTTCTTCTATTATCCTGCTGAGTGGTGCTATCCTCACTTGGTTCCACTTGTACATATCTAATTGTTGCCAGAGCATCTCCAGCAATGGCTCTCTTCCCACCCTCACAGTTGCCTTTTGGGGTTCGATTGGTCTCTTCCTCTATATGCTTCCCCATTACATTATCCAAAGACATAAGATTAGCTTTGCGTTTATGCTGATGACACCGAGCTCCACCTTCCACTCATCTCTCTGGACTCCTCCTCTGTCTCATCAGTCTGCTTATATGACATGCACTTTCCTCCAGTTAAACATTAAACCAAGTTTCTATGTCACTATTCCATACTTTGACTGGAGGAATTAAAACTAGAGATGCTCGAGCAGTTGTCAAGAAGCGAGCTTGTTTAATACTCTCGATTATTATTGTGTAAAGCTGACAGCAAATTCTGGCATCCACATAGCTGCAATTAAACAGGGAAATGCAATTTTCTTTACTAAAAAAGTTTTTTTATTATAAAGGATCAAAAGTGTTTCTTCTCTTTCTAGCCTTTCTGTGGACATTTCATCCCCAGACTTGCTTGGAAGCATGCATGAAAGCTTCAATCCAACCGCAGTAAGTAGTGCACTAGGTTTATTTGTGAAAATATGTGCAGCTGTTATCAATCCTATTTATTTAGCTTTTTTTATACTTTTCAGTATTTTGATGCTACAAGGAATTTGGATCACTCTTTGTTTGGGAAATTCAAGGGATAATCTAAACTGATTTGAGTCTGGTGGGGAGAGGTAAACTGATGTATTATTAAGTAATAGTTCAGCACCCAGAGTTCCTTCCTTAATAGGAAATACTTCAGAAACTTAGGAGTCCTACCCTGTTTCAGACTAAAGTCTGCCAGATCAATAGCTATTAACTGATAACTTGCATAAAATCATTTTTGTGCTCTGAGAAAATTTTAATCCATTTGTTGTGCGTTTGAGCTATTCTGTTTGGCAGATGAATGTAAAGTTGTTAAGATTGCTTATATCCTATTGGTTTTGCACATTTGGGTGAGTACTTCTGCTAGAACATGGCAGAGAACTAACAAATCAGTTATTACCTTATAATTTAATAATCATATTTTAGCATAAGAACTGCTAGAAATTGCAGTGCTAGTAGCAGGTAATGTTTTCAAATTAAAGTCATTTCTTTTAAAGTAGCAATGTGAATGATTTAAAGATTGAAAAGCATTTCCAATAGGTTACTATTGCTTTCTTCTTCATTCATTCACTGCCCATCAATAAACAAGTGGGATCGTCAATCATATGCATGAAAAAGCTTCCTCTGACATTTGTTCACTTACGTAATCATTTTAGTTAAGTGGCCTTCATCCCATTCTTTGTTTATGTATTCTTGTTTTAAATAACGTTGTTTCTGCTTTTGTATGTATATGTTACACATAATTGCATAATTAATTATTTAAAGAAAGTAAAATCTTTTTGCGTTAGAAATTTTCTATACACCAATTTGAGTCGAAAATGCACTGGGGCAAACCTAGTATAGTCAGATATCTAGTGAGACCTAGTTCAGTTCTGATTTGAAACTGCCAGAAGGCTGTAAAGTGCCGATTTCGAATGATGAGGTGCTGCTCATCGAGCTTCCGTTGAACTTCATTGAAACACTGCAGAAGGCCAAGGACAGAGTTGGTCAGTGTGAGAGTATGGTGGAGAAATAAAATAGCACACTATTGGAAGCCCAGGGTCATGCTTGTAGACTGAATGGAGGTGTTCTGCAAAGCAGTCACCCAATTTGCATTTGGGCTCCCAAGCAGACTGCATTGTGAGCAGTGAATACAGTATGCTAAATTGAAAGAGCTACGTGTAAATTGCTGTTTACCCTGGAGGGAGTGTTTAGGATCTTGGATGGTAAGGAGAGAGGAGGTGAGAGGGCTGACATTACATCTCCTGCGCTTGCATGGAAAGGTGGTATAGAAAGGGGGTGGGTTGTTGGGGGTGATTAAGGAGTGGACCAGGATGCCGCGGAGGGAATGGTCCCTTCAGAATGCGGAAAGGGCAGGGAGGGTTAGATGTGTTTGATGGCGGCATTACACTGGAGGTGGTGGAAATGGAGAGAGGATGCTCTGTTGAATACAGAGGTCGGTGGGGTGGAAGATGAGGACAAGGGGAAACCCTATCATGGTTCTGGGAGGAAGAAATAGAGGTGAGAGCAGAAGTGCAGGAAATGGGTCAGGCACAGTCGAGAACCTTATCAAACACAGTGAAGGAGACTCTTCGGTTGAGGAAAGAGGAAAACATATCAGAAGCGCTGGTGTGGAAAGTTACATCATAAGAACAGGTGCATTGGAGTTGGAGAAACTGAGAGAATGGAATTGAGTAGAATGAAACAGGGTGTGAGGAAATGTAAAGTGGTAGCTGTGGGAGTTAGTGTTGTTAGCCTATCTCCAGAAATGGAGACACATGAGTCAGAGATGGACCCGGTGAAGGTGAGAAAAGGATGAAAATGTGAAGCAAAGTTAATCAAAGTTTTCCAGGTTGTGTGTGAGCAGGAAATGGCACCGATATAATCATCAATATATCAGAAAAAGGATTGAGGGATGGGATGTGAGTAGGACTGGAACAAGGGTTCCACACATCCCCTGAAAAAGTAGGCATAGCCAGGACACATGTGGACCCACAGCAAAACTTTTTATTTAGAGGAAGTGAGATGAGAAGTTGTTCAATGTGAGAACAAGTTCAGTCAGGCAATGGTGGTGGTGGATGGAAGTTGATTGGGCCCGCATTCAAGGAATAAGCGGACAGCCCTCAAACTGTCCTGGTGGGGGATGGAGGTGTAGAGAACTTGGAAATCGATGAAGAAGGGTCTGGAAATTGGAAACTGTTAAAGTGGCGCAGGACATCAGAAGAGCCACAGATATAGGTGGGGAGAAACTGGACAAAAAGAGAAAAAAGTAGAGTTGAGATAGGAAGAAATCAGTTCAGTGAAGCAGAAACAAGCTGAAAGGATAGATCTACCAAAGCAGTCCTGTTTGTGGATCTTTGGAAGGAGGTTGAAACGGGCTATCCAGGGTCAGGGAGCTATGCGGTTTGAGGCAATGGAGGGACGATCTCCAGAAGAGATGAGGTCAGTGGCAGTCCTCGAAACAATTGCTTGATGTTTACTGATGGGTTCATGGTCCAAAGGGAGATAGAAGGGAATGTTGGACAGTTGTTGTTTTGCCTCTGCTAGGTAGAGATCACCCTTGTCAGCAAGTTTGATAACAATGCTAGGGTTAGACCAGAGAGAACAGAATGCAGCAAGTTCAGAAGGAGACAGGTAAGAGTGAGGGAAGGGAGCAGAGAAATTAAGACAGCCAGTGACATGGTAGAAGTTCTCAATGATAAGATCAAGAGAGGTTAAGAGGTCTGTGGGAGGGCTCCAGCTGGATGAGAATATTGGAGTTGGGTAGGAGGGCCTACTGAGTGCAGGGAGGACTCCTCACCAAGAAGTGGGCATGGGGGCAAAGGCATCAAGAGTTCAATCAATTTTGAGCTCAGTACAACATTGAAGTGAGGACGTAAGGGGATATAGCTGTGTCGTTTGCTAAGGGCAGGTTTATCAGTATCAGAGGGTATTTTTAATGCATGGCAAGAGGTGAGATTGGATGAAGGGATGGAGTCAGAGGGAAGTGAAAGATCTGGGAGAAATTTGGTACACCTGAGTTTGTTGGAGCTTGTGATCCTTAATATCTGAAAGGAAGGAAAAACGTTTTTTTGTTAAGGAACGGGATGAGCTGAAGGATGAAGTGAAAAGGTGCATGGGGTAGATTCTTTAACTTTTATTTTATGCAACCTTTTAAATTTACCTCACACTTACTGAACTAAATGTTTGTCTTGGCCATTGTAGTGCTGGTTTTTCACATTATAAACACTTGCAAATTTCAAATACAGCAGAGCAAAATAATTGTGGCTCCACCTGTAACACACTTTTCTGGCAGCAGGCAGGGAAATTGTGGCCCTGAGTCTTCATATGTCAGTGAACTTTCTTGCACTCAGGCCTTGTGCATAATGAACACTGAAGAAAAACAGCAGTTTTGAGTTAGGAGGGTATAGAGCATTGTAAGTCAAGGTACAGCAATAGCTGATACTGGTTAATAGTTTAAACACTTGTATTTTAAATCCATTAGGAACAAAAACTATTGATTGTTCTCAGCAACTGTGAGTACTTGGCACATCACACCTTCAACAATTTGGCAGAACACTTCGCGAAGCATGCTTTCCAAGAGACAGAGAAAATTACTCAGGTACTGTAATTGTAAAAGCTTGTTGAAAGCACAGTATGGTCCTTGAATGATGTGAAAGATTACAAATAGTAATAAAAATGGCTAATAGTAATCAGTGTTACTTTATTTTAGGTTTAGACTTTCTGCTCAATGTAGTGCGTATGCTTAAAACAATTGCAGAGCATTTCAAGGCATGTACAGAACAGAAGCAGGCCATTCAGCTCAACAGGTCCATGCCAGTGTTTCTATTCCACGTGAGCCTCCTCCCACCCTTCTTCATCTAGCCCCATTAACATACCCTTCCATTCCTTTCTCACTCATGTGCTCCTCTAGCTTTCCTTCGAATGCATCTATGCTATTTGTCTCAACAAGTATTTGTGGTGGCAAATTCTAATGGCTCACTGGGTAAGGAAGGTTCTCCTAAATTCCCTGTTAGTTTTATTGGTGACTGTCTCATGTTTATTGTCCCTTGTTCTGATTTTGCTCTACATTTTCCTGATCAAATCCTTTCATAAATTTCATGACCTCTCTCGGGTCATCTCTGCTTTTTTTCTAGAGAAAAGAGCCCCAGCCTGTTCAATCTTTCCTGCAGTATAACCTCTCAATTCTGATATCAATGTAGCATTTTCTAACCATTGATGACAGCAGTATCATAAAACTAAATGGTACAAATGAGGCCATTTGGTCTACTTTGCCTGTGCCAGCTCTTTGAAAATATTATCCTGTTAGTCATAGTGCCCCACTCTTTCCCTGTAGCCTTGCAATTTTTTTCTTTTTAAGCAGATTGCCTTTTGAAAGTTACTATACAATCTGCTTCCACCATGCTTCATTGCAGTTCATTTCAGATCATAATATCTCTCTGTGTGTAAAAGAAAAAGCCTATACGTAATCTCACCATTCCAATCCCTTTCTCTATAATCTCCAACCATACACTCCTCTTGAACTTAGTGTTTTCTGCTATGCCTCTGTGAAATACCTTGCGACATTTTTCTGTGTTGGAGGCTGTTGCAATGCCTATGGAAGTTATCAGTCTCTAAAAGAAAGGAATCCCCATGATGCCAATGGAAATAAAGTCGATGGACAAGATTTCACTTTTTAAAACTTTTACTGTAACAAGCCAATTAAAATCGATATAATTGAAACATTAGTTCACAGTCGAAGGATATTTCACAAGAAAGGTAAATTTCACTTTAAAAAATGGATAGATCAAAGATGTGCTTCATGTATCTACAAGCACCCACATGACTTCCCACCCAGATTTAGAACATGTGCAACCTCATAGTCTTTACAATTCAGCCTCCATTATATAGGAGCTCTCACTTCCCACTCAATGGATTTGGGCCTCGAGTCTTTTTCGCTGACTGCTGTATTCCATCCCCAGTTCCTGGATATGGTCAACACCCAAACAGTACACCCTGTAGAACGTCCTTAGCTAGGTTCACAACAGCCTTGACGGCACAGAATCCTCAAAGACTCCCTTCTCTAACTCCTTTAAATGGTGTGGATGGCTCTGGCCAAACTGCAACAGCAGCACCAGATATCTTGTCCAATACACAGTTTCTGCTCTCCCTATATTCAACTCTTTGTCCTTTTTAACCGTATAACATATATGGATCCTTGTAAAAGTCTCTCCTCTGGTCCCCACAATGACAGGTTCTGTTCTACACACAAATGTCTATATTTCTGTGCTCTGAGACCATCTGTAATCCGATCCAATTGACTATTTACCCTTTTGCTTTTTAACTTTCATCTCCTTAGCAAACTCGGGTCTCATGAGCTTCTCAGGAGTCGACCTTGTGCTGAGGAAAACTAATTATCCCCATTCCAGTTTCACTTTGAATTTGAAGGACCTTCACAAGGGAAAATACAGGCTTTTCCTCAAAACACAAGGGTCAGCACAGAGGTGCAATCTAAATGCAAGTTGTTGTGCTAACTCCCTGAATACTTCAGAAAATTGGCATTTTGTTTCACAACGCACATTCATTTTCTAATAGATTATAAATACAACAAAAGGTCACAAAGAATGTAATAGCTGCAAGAAGGGGATACAAAATAAAATTGCAAGTCTAATAGTTTTTTTTAATATGTAAAGGGAAAGAGAGTGGCCAAAGGAATTGTTTGCTCATTAAAGATAGACACTGTACTCAATAATAAAGAAATGGCAGACTTGTTAAATGAGTGCTCTCCATCTGGCTTCACAATTGAGGAAGACGACAAAATACTAGCAGCACAGGGGAAATTAAAAATCACTCGTGTTAAACCCAATAAGCACAACCCTAAGTTTAAAAAGTGGTAGTCCAGAAAATAATGAGACTTAAGATGGACAAGTCTCCAGCACTTGTTGAGTTTTACCACAGGGTATTAAAAGAAATAGATGACAGTAATAATCTTGATGTGGAAATCATGACCTTGATTTGAAAAATTGCATATACCTCTCCATTATTCAGGAAAAATGAGAGAGAAACCTTATTACCTCAAACCTGTCAGTCTATTATCAGTTGTGTGGAAAATAGTGGAATATTAGGAACAGAGTGACTGAGTACTTAGGCAAATATAAGCTGATCAGAAAGCATGAATTTATGAAGTGCGAATCATGTATGGTGAATTTAGTCAAATATTTCAAGAGTGGATGAGGGTGTGTCTTTTGTTACCTATATGGACTTCTAGAAGGCATTTGATAAAGCTCTGCACAGGAGATTATTAACAAAAGCATACCGATTTGGTGGTACCTTTGTGGCATTTGTTGAAAATTGTTCGGATTGTAGGATACAAAGTGCAGAGATAAGGATTTGCATTTATACAGCACATTAAACAGCCCAAGACGCTTTAAGGAGCATACATGAAACACAATTTTACGTCAAGCTATATAAAAAGGTATTAGGACAGGTGACCGAAAGCTTGGTCAAAGAGGTGGATTTTAAGATACATTGCAAAGAAGGATAGGGAGGCAAAGATGTTTAGGGACAGAATTCCAGAACTGAGTCTATGTATGTGAAAGCATGGCTGCCACTGGTAGATTGATGAGAATTGGAAATATGCAAGAGTTCAAAATTAGAGGAGTTGCGCGATATCTGAGGTTTGTACAGCTATTGATGTTCCGGAGACAGAGAAGGGTCAGGCCCTGAAAGGATTTGAAACCAAGAGAAGTTTAAAGTTTTCTCTGATTGGTGGAATGTAACAAGTGGTACTTCCTAGGGGTCTGTTCTGGAACCTCATCTCTCCACGACATTTATCAATGAGTATTGAAGGAACATAAAGTTTTGTATCAAGGCTTGCGGATGACACTAAGTTGAGAGGCCCTGTAAGTAGTGCACATGGGAGCTTGAAGTCATAAAGAGACATAGATGGGTGAAGTGAGTTGGCAAGACTGTGGCAAATGGATGTCAATGAGGGGAAGTATCAGGTATCCACTTTGGAACCAAGACAAATCAACATACTTTTGAAATAACTAAAAACGAGAAACTAAATCATGTGGACGGGTACAAAAAACAATAAAAAGGATAATGAAATTTTAACCTTTATCCCAATGTGGTTATATTACTAAGGTGAGGAAGATATGCTTTTGAAATACTACGCTCAGTTCTGTACATCACATCACCGGATACGTTGACCTTGAAGGTGATGCAATGCAGACTTATCTGAATGATACCAGGGCTAAGAGTGTTAAATTATGAAACAGGTTACATAAGGCTGATGTGTATTCCATTGACTATGAGAGATTGATGTGTGATCTATTGGAGCTGTTTAAAATGAGAATGGGGTTTGATAGAGTAGATTAACAGAAACTATTTCCTCTGGTGTAGAATCCAGAACAGTGGGGCATAAACTTAAAATTAGAGTAAAGCCATTCATGCGTGAGATCAGGAGACACTTCTTCACCCACAGAGTAGTAGACGTCTGGAATATCCTCTCCCAGAAGTCTGTGGATGCTGGGTCAATTCAAACTGAGATCAACAGATTTTTGTTAGGCAAAGATTTTATTAAGTGATATGGAACAAAGGTAAATGGGGCTGATCACCATGATTTAATAAAATGGCAGAACAGGCTGAAGGGGCTGAATGGCTCACTGCAATTCCTGTGTTGTATATAATTAAGGATTTAGGGATGTGGAATCATACAGCATAGAGAGAGTCAATTTGCCTTTTGCAAAAGGTTGAAAAAATTAAAAAAGCTATTTAACTAATCAAACTTTCCTGCTTTTTCCCATACACATTTCTTTTCTGAACAAAGTTTAGTTGCAATGAAACTGTTGATATGTGTGATATATGACTGTCCAGGCACATCCATGATGCATTTTCATTATTTGGAACTGTGATTTGTGATGTAAATCTATGAATTATATAAAAATGCTGATATTTTTAATGTCGGTGAATGATTCAGTAAGTAATACTCAACGGTTCTACTTTCTGCTTTTCTGAAAACATGATTCTTTACAGGAAATATTAACAGTTAGATATGATGATAAATAATCACATCACATTTACCATAGAAATATTAAGTTCATCTGGTTTCTTTTAGAAAAGGACTTGATCCATGTTTTTTTCTCTGGAGAATACATACATTGAATTATTTTTGCATCATATCTGATAAAGCCACTTCCCCTCACAATCATTCACTTTTCTGAGTAAACTGAAGTTTATCTAGATTTCTATGTTAAATGAGTTTTGAAAACATTGCATATCATAGAACTATGGAATGGGTACAATGCGGAAAGTGGTCATTTAGCTCATCTTGTCCATGCTGGTTCTCTGCAAGAGCATCTCAACTAGACCCCTCAATTTGAACACCTCTATCAAATTTCCTCTCAATCTTTTCTTCTCCAAGGAGAAGCACCCCAGCTCCTTGATCTACCATCATAATGGAAGTCCTTCTTTCCAAAAATCATTCTTTTATATCTTTTGTGCACCCTCTCCAACGCCTTCAAATCTTTCTTCAAGTGTGGTGCCCAGAATTGGGCACAATACTCCAGTTGAGGCCAAAACCTGTGTTTTATTAAAGGTTCACCATAACACCTTTGCTTTTGTACTCTATGCCTTATGTTATGGAAAGGGAGAGGTAGCAGGATAACTTTTCCCACTTTTCTTCACCTCTTGGTTGGCTGCGACAACATATATTTTGACGGCAACATATATTTTGAGAAGCAGCATTTTAAACCTTTTGAAAGTTGTTAATTTAATGAATAGACACATAAGAAGCTTTCTGGTAAGTTTAAATCTAAAGAAAGGATGCATGTTTATTTACATACCTTAACGTAAATACAACAAAACATGCACTTCCTCAAACACACAGACACACACACTAGAACACATGAGTTCTGGAGAGGAAGCATGCACTTAGATTATTAAAGGAACAACAAGGAATAAATCAGGTATTCTCAATTTGGGAAGCATTGCAGACCTGAAAGGTTTCTGTCTCATGTTTCTTTGAAGATAAATAGAAGTTGGAAAATACTGGGTTTTCGTTTGAAGTTGTGCCGGACTTCTGTAGAGAAGAAATGTAATCTTGCAGGTGAAAACAAATCTCTGCTCACTGCCTGAGTTGACTGTCTGTTCAGGTAGGGTTCTCCTTGTCATGTTGGGCGATGATGATCCATCTGCACTGTGTGACTCCAGACTGACTTGCCCTGGCCTGTCCTTGGAATAATAAGATTTGCTATCTCAAGCTAGTTTCCATCATGTGACCATAGAATCAGTACTTCCATTATCTGCGCAATTGATTTGATGTCATAAGCCGTTACCACACAATGGGGAATGAATCGCGGCCATTCAGGCCTCCTTGTGATGAAATGGTTTCTCAACCTCCTTCTTTGTTAGGTTTCGAGCTTGCAGACACCAAGCCTAGGCTGACCATTGTATTTGTGTTTCTGTAGATATCCAGACAATAGGAGCTATAAGTTCCACAAGTGATTTTGCATCCTGAATGCCTCTTCAAGGGAAGGCCCTTCATATGGTCATTTCATTTTAATGACTTTTCAGAGACATGAGTTAGCCCCTGTCTGTACAGGAATCTCAAAGTCACCTGACCTCTGGGCACCACCTTGGGCCAAGGTAAATTGTCCATATTCCATGTTGCTTTTTGAAAAAGTAAAAATGTCCATCGTGTTCAGACACTTACGGGAATATGAAGTAAGCGTAACACTTATTAACCATGTTCTCAAACTGCCCTCCCACCTTTAATAATTTGCGTAAATATACCGCAGTCCCTCTGACCTTGCATCCTCTTTAAAATTGTAGCCTTTATTTTATATTGCCTTGCCTGCTCTCCCTACCAAAATGTATTACTTCACACTTCTCTGCAATAAATTTCATCTGCCATGTGTCTGTCCATACCACCAGCCTGTCTGTATCCTCTTGGGAACTCCACCATACCCATCCTCTAGTTGAAAAACAGCCATTTACCACTACTGTTTCTTGTCACTCATCCAACTTTGTATCTATGCTGTCTCTGCCCTTTTATTCCTTGGGCTTCAGTTTTGCTGAAAAAACTGTTATGTACTTTCAGATGCTTTCTGGAAGTCCATGTAAACCACATCAACTCTATTACTTTTATAAAGCCCCTCTGTATCTCTTCAAAAAAACTCCAACAAATTAGTTCAACAAGATTTGCCCTTAAATCTGTGCTGGCAGCTCTTAATTAATGCACATTTGTCCAAATGACTGTTAATTTGGTCCTGGATTATCATTCCCAAAAGCTTTTCCACCACCAAGGTTAAACTGGCTGACCTCTAGTTGCGGGGCTTTCCCTTACACCATTTGAACAAGGGTGTCACATTTGTAATTCTCCAGTCCTCTGGCATCTAAGAAGGATTGGAAGATCATGGTAGGTGCCTTCACAGTTTCAATACTTACTTCCCTCAATATCGATACATCTGATCCAGTACTGTGATTTATCAACCTCAAGTACAGCCAGCCTTTCTAGCACTTCTTCTTCATCAATTCGTAGACCATCCAGTGCCTCAACTACCACCCCTTTCACTATGATTTTGGCATTATCTTCTTTCTTGTTAAAGACAAATGCAAAGTACTCATTTAGAGCCTCAGCCATGCCTGCTACCTCCACGCCTACTCCATACTTCCATGGGACCTTGTTGTTCCGATTTGGAAGTATGGAGTATGCATGATCCAGTCTTAATTTCACTTTTGCTTTGAGCAGAGTACACTCTGATGCCTTCAACCTTATACTTATATATAACTGTTCTCATGTGTCTACTCTTAATAAATGAATGCACAACATATTTACTCAATCCATTGAGTAAAGCTTTGCTCAAGTAAAGAGTTGGTAAGTAGACAGATCCCTCATGATGAGATTGCAGCACATAGCCTTTCAGTTAGGTGAATGGGACAGCGTGTCAAGAGGACCAGCACCAGGTTAACTCAATTGGGAAAGGCGAGTGACCAGGATGTGGGATAGATCAATAGTGAACAAGAGGTCTGACAGCATCTGCAGAGAGGAACAAAAACAAAAACAAAAATACCTGGAAAAACTAAAAAAAAAAGCTGCCAGACCTGCTGAGTTTTTCCAGGTATTTTTGTTTTTGTTTTTGTTTTGGATTTCCAGCATCCGCAGTTCTTTGCTTTTATCTCTGCGGAGAGGAACACAGTTAACGTTTCGAGTCCGTATGACTCTTCAACAGAACTAAGGAAAAATAGAAGAGAGGTGAAATATAAGCTGGTTTAAGGGGGGTGGGGGGACAAGTAGAGCTGGATAGAGGGCCAGCAATAGGTGGAGATTGCCAAAAGATGTCATAGAGAAAAGGACAAAGAGGTGTTGATGGTGGTGATATTAGCTAAGAAATATGCTAATAGGTGACATTAGGGTAGAAAGCAGGATGAGCAAGGTACAGATAGCCCTAGTGGGGGTGGGGCGGGGCGGGGGGAAGGGATTGAAATAGGCTAAAAGGTAGAGATAAAACAATGGATGGAAATACATTTAAAAATAATGGAAATAAGTGGGAAAAGAAAAATCTATATAAATTATTGGAAAAAAGGGGGATTGGAAAGGAGATTGCAGATGTTCTGAGGATGATTTTCCAATCTTCACTAGATACAGGGGAGGTACTGGAGGACTGAAGAAATGCAAACATAGTTCCTTTGTTTAAAAAGGGATCAAAGGAAATGCCAAACAATTATAGGCCAGTTATTCTTACATCAGTGGTGAGCAAATTCGTAGAATCAATCCTGAGAGATAGGATTAACTGTCATGTGGAAAGGCATGGACTAGTCAGAGATGCTCAGCATGGATTTATTAAAGGAAGGTCTTGCCTCACAAATTTGATTGAATTCTTTGAGGAAGTGACAAGAAGGGTTGATGAAGGTAGTGTAGTGAATGTTGTGTACATGGATTTTAGCAAGGCATTTAACAAGGTCCCACATGGCAGATTGGTCAGGAAAGTAAAAGCCCATGGGATTCAGAGTAATGTGGCAAACTGGATAAAAGGTTGGCTTTGTAACAGGAAACAAAGGGTAATGGTCGATAGATGCCCTTGCGAATGGAAAGTTGTCTCAAGTGGTGTTCCACAGGGCTTGGTGTTGGGACCCTTGCTGTTTGTGTCATATATTAACAATTTGGCCGTGAACGTGGGGAGCACGATTGGGAAATTTGCAGATGACACAAAGATTGGCTGAGTAGTGGATAGTGTAGAGGATAGCCATAATCTCCAAAACGATACAGATGGGTTGGTGGAGTGGGCAGTAAAGTGGCAGATGGATTTTAACACCAAGAAGTGTGAGGTCATACATTTAGGGAGGTCAAACAGTTACAGGGATTACACAATAAATGGGAATATACTAAGAGGGGTAGATTAAGTGAGAGATCTTGGCATACAATTACACAGGTCCTTGAAGGCAGCAGTTCAAGTAGACAAGGTTGTAAAGAAGGCATATGGAATGCTCTCCTTCATTGGCAGAGGTATAGAATATAAAAGTAAGGATATAATGTTGGAATTGTATAAAACACTGGCGAGGCCACAACTGGAGTATTGTGTGCAGTTCTGGTCACCACATTACAGGAAGGACGTAATAGCTCTGGAGAGAGTGCAGAGGAGGTTTACAAGAATGTTGCCAGGATTAGAAAAGTGTAGCTACGAAGAGAGATTGGATAGGTTGGGGTTATTTTCCTTCGAACAAAGAAGGCTGAGAGGTGACTTGATTGAGGTATACAAAATTATGAGGGAAATAGATAGAGTGGACAGGATAAAATTGTTTCCCTTGGTGGAGAATTCTAGAACCAGGGGACATAGATTCAAGATAAGTGGCAGAAAGTGTAGGAGGGACATGAGGAAGAACTTTTTTACACAGAGGATAGTGAGTGTCTGGAATTCGATGCCCAATTTGGTGGTAGAGGCAGAAACACTAAACTCTTTTAAAAAGTACCTGGATCTGCACCTTAAGTGCTGTAAACTGCAGGGCTATGGGCCGGGTGCAGGAAGGTGGGATTAGAAAGGGCACCTGGGTGTCCTTGGGCTGGCATGGACATGATGGGCCAAATGGCCTCCTTCTGTGCTGTAACTTTTCTATGGTTCTGCTTGCCAAGATTCAGATTACCTGTCCTAAGAAAGTTGGTATCTATTTGTTATTAGCCAAGATTGGTACAGGGACAAGTACCAACATACTACCTCTGTGAATTCTAAAAGACATGTATCCGCAGACATGGAAGGCAATAGTAAAACCTACAGCTGTGAAACTTTCAGCGTACAATGGTTCACTAATTCCATGTGCAGGATCCATAGTCCTGGAGTACAAGTACAATCGTTCATCCTGGGTGTCACAGATGTTCTACATCATGGAAACCTAAGGCCCAGCAATTGCAGGTCTATTGGCATGTCGTGACCACTTGCTGGTAACAGTCGATGGAATTAGTCAGACATCACAAAACAGATCAACCTCAGAAACTACTCCTCTCGCTTCGGTTCACAATTAACTTTGAAATATCCAGAATGTTCCGACAGAATTGGCAGTTTCAAGGGAGCTGCAACTTGCAGGAGAATATAAGCCCACCGATTGATCTACCATGTATGTGCAGTATCCACATACAAGACAAATTTAAAGTTGAACGAGACAAAATGGAGAAAGACTGAATCATTACAAGAGTACAAGAGCACCAATTGGTGCAGCTCAATCACGTGTCATAAAGGACAGCTCATTGAGAGTATGCTTCTATCCACGAAGTTTAAACACAGCTTTGAAACATTGTCCTTACAAAATACCCACATTAGAAGAGCTAGCAGGTGCAAAACTCTTCTCAAAGCTTGATGATGCCAAGTATGGGTTACTGATCAGTACATCTCGTGGAGCAGTCCCAAGAGCTTACTACATTTCATGCCTCCATTTGGGCGATACTGTTTTCAGAGACTTCCTTTCGGGCTGTCTGTTAAACAGGATCTATTTCAAGCTCACATGGGACTGCATCACATGCATCTGTATCGCAGATGACACAGCTGTCGGAAGAACAAAGCAAGAACATGACCTTAATCTGCACTTATTGATGCAAGTGGTTCATAATGAAGGATTGGTGTTTAACAGTCTGAAATGCAACATCAACGTATAGCAGATCAACTTCTTAGGTTTTATTTATTCCAATGCTAGCATATGTCCTGATCCAAATAAAATAGAGGATATTAAGGCCATGTCAACTCCTTAAAATAAGAATGATCTTCGAAGATGTCAAGGCCTCTCTAATTTCTTCTCCCTATACATTCCCAATTTCACTCAAAAGTCTTCATCACTAAGGGAATTGTTGAGAAAGGATGTGCCTTTCCTGTGGCACAGAGACCACCTCTTTGAAGCACAAACAGTCAATAGTAGCAGCCTCAACATTGCAATTTTATGATCCTAAGGAGACAACTACCCTGGTAATAGATGCCTCACAGAAGGTCTGGGAGCATGCATACTACAAAAATGCAAACCAATTGCATTTCCATCAAAATCTCTGCCTATAATGCAATCCAACTACTCCAACATAGTGTGTGAATTATTAGCTTTTGTGTTTAGAATCATTTGTTTTCATACTTACTTATTTGGCAGAGACCGACCACAAGCCATTGGAAATGATTTGGCGAAAACCATTGACCAGTGCACTGCCAAGATTGACCTCATTTACGACACTCTGTACGTGACATACATGGATAGTACACCCAATTTAAGCCTTATAGCATTTCCTCCTACTCTGACCCCATCTAATACCTTACCATGTCTCACTTTAGTGCTACCTGTGTCTCTCAATTCTTTGTGCACCTTGTTTTTCTTCTCTGATATTACCTCCTGGTTCTTATACCTGACCAAGTGAGTTTAAATCCTCCCTAATGGCATGAGCAACAGCCCTGCATGAGCATTAGCCCTGGCTCTTTTCAGCTGTAACCTGAACTGCCTGTACAGGTGCCATATCCCCAAAGCTTATCCCAATGATCCAGGAATCTGAAGTTCACCCTTCTGCACCATCTCTGCAGCCATGTATTCATCTGCTCTATCCTCCGATTTCTATACTCTGTAGTATCAGCTATCAGAAAAATTCAAGAGATTACTACTTTTGAGATCATGCTTGCTAGTTTTGAGTTTTTTGCCTAGCTGCCTGGAACTTGTCTGCAGGAGCTCATTCTTTGTTCTGCTTTTGTCATTGGTACTGATATGGACCAGGATCTTTTGGCTGTTTGTCCCCCCACCTTGGAGTGCTCTGCAGCCTCTCAGTGACATCCCTGGCCCTAGCTCCAGGATGGCAACATGCTTTCCTGGATTCATGCCTATAACCACAGAAAATACCTGTTTACTCCCCTAATTATGGAATCTGAATTTATTGAATGTCACACTAGAACAGGATTGGTCAGAGGAATATGAACCTCCCAAAAGATGCAATATATGTTACAAAGCCCTGCTTGTACCATGCTTTGGCATAGAAATGAGTACTTTTTTCAACTCCTCAGTCCCTGTCAGGTTATGAAAGCCTAGTTAATCACTAATTTTACCCATGGATAGGAGTAGGTTTATTAAAGCACCTGAACGCAGGAAGGAGTGACAAATGATAATGTGATTATATATTCTTGGTAATTTGGTGTGTGTGTTGCATTACTTTGTTAGTTATGAATGTGCTTTAGGAAAATTCATGGAACATGTTACATGAGATAGATTGTTCAGTACCATGGCAATTTGCAATGGTCGCTGCAAACCAATTGATTTGGCATGGTATTGTCATATGGTGTGATCATGTGATCTAATATGTGATCTGATACTGTAAACGGTCCCCTTTCCTCTTTCACCATCCCCTAGCTTTTCAAGGCAGCTGTCATCCCCATCCTCCACATAAAACCCACCCTCTGACCTTGAAAACTATCGCCCCATCTCCAGCTGATACAGCACAGTGACTACAGGGAGGATAAGCAAACTGACCATAGTACTGTGGTACACAGGACCATTCAAGTTTGCGGGGGGGTTGGGGGGGGGTGGAATGGAGTAGCTATAGACGACAGTATAGTTAGGTGGCAGTTATTTTCTTGACAGCATTATTGCAAAAGGGAGCAATCTCCCATGATATTTTGACCCATTGAGTATAGCAGTAGTAGCAACATCATTGTTTAGGGAGTTTTTCGAAGAAAGAAAAGGTCATGGTGGGCGGTGATGTTTTCCCTCTTCTTCATAAAGATGAATCATTTTCTGATCAATGAGAATCCTTCCGGTCTTTACATGTGACTTTCATTGTAGTTTCCAGAAATTCAATTTCTGTTTACAAGTAAGATGGACATTTCAGTGCAGTGCAATAAGCTTTTTTTGCATTTAATTGTTCATTGACAGATATTTCTCATACTCGTACATAATGAGTCAACATGCTAAAGATATCACCTCTTGAATGCTGAGACAGTACAGTCAACGTTAGTGCCACAGTTGTCCTGATTAACATAGATTATTTAATTGTACCAAAGAAGTAGTTTTGGCGTATGCCAGTAGGGTTTATGTAGTCATTAGGCAGCTCTGTCTGCATACTGCTAACTTAATTGTGGGAATCACTAGGCATGTTTCACAAGTTTATAGTGCCAAAATCCTTTGGGCTGATGCTTCAAGTTTGAATGATACTCAGATTGTTCTTTGAATTGGTTCTTTCTCATTACTAAACCTCACACTCTCCCACACACCCAGGTACTTGCATGAATTTTTCATGAATTTTGGTTTTATCTGACCTGTTGAGCCACAGTCAAAACATTTACCTTAAAATTTGATGCTGCTGTTTTGGTATTGGCACCAAGCTACCGTATCAGTATTAATGAGCAATGTTACAGCAGCAAACAAGATTGACCCCAAGCGTAAAGGAGTTTACCTGCGAGGTAGACCAGGCTAACTCTACACTAGACACAAAATAGTTAAGGGTGGGGGAGGAGGTTGGTGGTGGGAAAATCTCGGTAAGGTAGATATGATATTTGATAGTATTAGTGTGATATATGTTTGAAAATACTGTAGATGAAATAACTAGCTTGCCCATAGAGTCTGTCCCAAACAGTCATGTGGCACACATTCTTCATATCAAGGACAATCACTCTTTCCTAACCTCTGGAGTTCAGCACTTTTGTCCATAATTGGACCAAGGCTGTAATGCAGTCTGTAGCTGAGTGATCCTGGCAGAACCCAAACTGAGCATTGGTGAGCAGGCTATTGATGAAGAAATGCCACTTTATAAGCACTGTTAATGACATCTTCCATCACTTTGATGAGTGAGAGTAGACTCTTGTGGTGATAATTGTCCTGCTTTTTTGTGGACATACCTGTGCAGCCTTCAATTCTGTCAGGTAGATGCCAGTGTTGTAGCTGTACTGGAACAGCTTGGCTAAGGGCATGGCTAGATCCGGAACACAACCTTCAGTACTACAGTCAGGGTATTGATCAGGACCATAGCCTTTGCTGAATTTTTTTTCATTTATTTTTTCCTGGGATGTGGACATTGCTGGCTCAGCCAGTTTTTATTGCCCATTTCTAATTGCCTTTGAGAAGGTGGTGGTGAGCTGCTTACTTGAACAGCTGCAGTCCGTGTGGTGTAGGTACACCCACAGTGCTGTTAGGAAGGGAGTTCCAGGATTTTGACCCAGCAACAATGAAGGAACAGCGATATATTTCCAAGTCAGGGTTATGTGTGTCTTGGAGGTGAACTTGCAGATGGTGGTGTTCCCATGCAACTGCTGCCCTTGTCCTTCGAGGTGATTGAGGGTTTCACAGGTGCTGTCAAAGGAGCCTTGGTGAGTTGCTGCAGTGCACCTTGTACAGGGCACACATTATTGCCATTGTTTATTGGTGGTCGAGGGAGTGAATGTTTAAGATGCTGTAGGGGTGTCAATCAAGCAAGCTGCTTTGTCCTGGCTGGTGTTAAGCTTCTTGAGTGTTGTGGGAGTTGCACTCATCCAGGCAAGTGGAGAGTATTCCATCAACTCCAGACTTGTACCTTGCAGATGATGGACAGGCTTTTGGGAGTCAGGAGGTGAGTTACTCGCCACATAATTCCGAGCCTCTGACCTGCTCTTGTAACCACAGTATTTATATGGCTAGTCCAGTTCAGTTTCTGGTCAACGGTAGCCCCCAGGATGTTGATAGTGGGGATTCAGCGATGGTAATGCCAATGACTGTCAAAGGGACATAATTAAATTTTCTCTTGTTGGAGATGGTCATCGCTTGGCACTTGTGTGGTATAAACGTTACTCGACACTTACCAGTCCAAACCTGAATGTTGTTTTGGCCTTACTGAATATGGGCATGGACTGCTTCAGTATCTGAGAAGTCACGAATGGTGCTGAACATTGTGCAATCATCAGCAAACATTCCCATTTCTGACCTTATGCTGGAAGGGAGGTCATTGATGAAGCAGCTGAAGGCGGTTGGGCCTAGGACACTACCCTGAGGAACTCAGTCCCAGGACTGAGATGATTGACATCCAACAACCATAACCATTTTTCTTTGTGCTAGGTATGAGTCCAATAAGTGGAGAGTTTTTCCCCTTATTCCCGTTGACTCCAGTTTTGCTAGGGCTCTGTGATGCACACTTGGTCAAATGCTGCATTAATGTCAAGGGCAGTCACTCACCTCACCTCAATGTATCCGGTGCTTTTATCCTAGCCATTTCTTGATATCACATGGAGTGAATCAAATTGGCTGAAAACTGGGATCTGAGCTTCTGGGAATTTTAGGAATTGGCCAAGATGAATTACCCACCAGTTAAGATGGTTGCAAATGCTTCAGCCTTGTCTTTTGCCCAAGGACAACCAGACCCAACATACAAATATTTGACTACAAGAGCAGTGCAGAGGCTGGGGATTCTGGCAGCGAGTGACTCACTTAATTTCCCAATATCTTTCCATCATCCATAAGGCACAATTCAGGAGTGTGTTAGAATATTCTCCCCACTTGCTTGAATGACTGTAGCTCCAACAACATTCATGAAGCTCAACACCATCAAGGACAAAGCAGTTCACTTGCTAAGCACTCCATTTACCACCTCAAACATTCACTCTCTCCAGAACTGGCATGATGTGGTGATTGTGCGCTTTTTATAAGATGTCCTGCAGCAAATCACTAAGGTTTCTTCGACAGCATCTCCCAGTCTCTTGATCTTCTATCACCTAGACTAGGAGGGCAGCAGGCATATAGGAATACCACCACCGTGGCAAGCCCCCCTCCAAACCATTCTGACTTGAAAACATGTCGAGGTTTCTTCTTCATCGCTGGGTCAAAATCCTGGAACTCCTTACTGAACAGCACTGTGAGAGTACCTTCACCTCATGGAATGCAGCAGTTCAAGAAAGCGGCTCACCACCACCTTCTGAAGGGCAATTAGGGACAGGCAGTAAATGTTGGTAGTGCCAGCAATGCCAAGATCCTATGAATTATTAACTGTCATGGTAGATGCTCCTTAAAACCATCAAGGAAATTTCAGGAAAGCTGCTGTGTTTCAGGCCAGAAAACATGATCATCAGCGGTGCAGTTAAGAGAGTCAGAGGCTATTGGTATCATTCACTCTCCTCCAATCTGTTGTCTTATTTAGCACAGTTATGGATTAATGATTCATGTATTATTTAGTCAATAATTGTGGATGGATTTTAACTAAAATGCTCTGCATAAAGGGTGCATTGCATTTTAGGGGCTGATGCTATGAAGAACTAAGAACCATATTAATATTGCAGAAGCAATAAGGGATTACCCCTTTCCCCCCAGAAAATTAGGTCTACCTCCAGCCCCGGTTCTACTCTGACAACATATTTTCCACTGAAGGCTGTGGTTGGTGGGTTTCCTGATTCACATCCTGATTCACACCACCAAGGGTGGTTATGGTTTAACAATTACCCTTTCATCAAAGTAAATGGGTGATAAACACAGTGATAATAACAGGATCTGGTATAGGTTAAGCAGGTTGTTAGTATTATTTTATGAGAGCTGTTTTTTCCCAGTAGCAGTGCTTCCAGTACTTAGCCCACATTAACACAACTATTCACCACTAAGTCTTTCCAATCGAGTTTAACATTTGAGCAAATACTTGTTGTTTGCCATGTCATTCTCTCATTTATTGCTGCGTCTATTTGACTAGAAGCAGACACAGGATACTTCTTAATTGTGTTTTACGGGCCATTTTAAGTAAAAGTTGTCCATAACTTTCAGAAGTGAACAGCGTCAGAAGTATACAAAAAGGATTTGGGAGAAATTGCCAGTTGTACAGCAATATTGAAATTGCTTTTCTGGTCATGTAGATAAATTTACTTTTGTCTGTTCTTATTAATATGGAAAATTCAACAAAGAACTGATGCTTAATAGAAACAACATTGTGTAGGTGAATGTTGCATTAGATACCTAAAGAAGGAAATACAATAATTTAGGTATGTACCAAGTAATTATCGCAAGTAAAATTTTTACGCAGTCAGCTACATTTCACACAATTATTTTATAACAAAATAACTTGCATGTTTTAAAGTATTGCATTAATCACAAGTTCAGCTTTCCTATAAACTCTTATTTGAAAGTGTTGATTTTTAACTGGTAGTGATGAGAATGTTCTTTTAAAATTTTAATGTAATTTCAATGAGTTTTCTATATTCTGTTTTATGTAACACACCATGTGTGATTTGGGGGAGGCCATAACAAAACATTGACAATATTGCTATGAAACATAAACAGGATTTAGGATTAATTAAAAATTAACTTTCTATAAAGTTATCCAGGGAGTGTTGGTGATGTAAGAGTTTAAGGATTCATGTAAAAGTAGCCACTTTAACTTAGTTGCAGTACAAATTATAAGGTTGGAGAAGGCTGCAGAAGTGTGGGATGGGGGAGGGGCACGAGGCCATGGAGGGAAAATTATAAACGTGTTCTTTCGCTATAATTGGTGAACAGCAGAAACTCAATTTATTAATCACTGGCTTGGCTGAAACTTTCACTAAACGAGTATCAATATTTTTAGGAAGTATTTTGAGGGTTTCTTATATGTTTCTAAAATGGCAAGCCCACTCCGCTCTGCTCGGTTTTCAGGAACCCTGTATCCCATTCAGGAGCAAAAGACTTGGTCTAGTAATAAAATTGCCTCCCAAATATATTATCGCACTTGTGAATATGACATATGACACCATTTGAAAACAAAGTCCAGTGAGTGAACATAATATTGCAATGTCATTACTTTTATTATGTTGATAGATTTTAAATTTGGATACTGTGGCTCTCTGCCTCTGGAACCCAAATTAATCCATTGAATCTTTGGATACATGCCTCAATCTAATAATAACTGTCAATATTATAATAATAAAAACACCTTCTTGTTTTTAGAGGGTTAAGTGCTTCATGGACATTACTAGAAACTTTGAATTTCAATGAACTGCAGCCAACACACTTAAGATGGTTGCTTGAAAAGGTGTTTCCCTAATGGCTTAATCCAGCAAGTTTTCGCCTTATAGACCAAAGGTTTTCAAGTTTCATCTGTGTTTATATGTTATAAGGTACTATATTACTCTGTGGGAACTCTGGCTTTTTTTTTTTCCTCTTCCTAACTTGAGGCCAATGAAGCCAATTGTTGTGCCCCTTCAACATCATTTGCTGGCAGCATCTAACTCAGCACAAACCAGCAGTTGGGCCCTTCCTGATCTCTGTACCTCAACGACTCTCTGTATAAACTCACTGAACTATTGGAAAACAGTTCCTTACTTTCAAAAATAATGACTACATTTTTAAGCAATATTTAGCAACATGATAATAAAGACTGGATTTAAATTTTTAACCATTCACATTTTGTATGATTTTTTTCAAACAAATTTTGCTAAGTGCTTTGATTTCTTTCTGATGTGCTCTGAATTGTTTTGTGATTATATTGTATTTCTGCTGTTTGAGAACTACTTTTAATTATAAGATTTCATTTTGGAAATTATTTTCCACTCAGTTGTAAGTAGCTATTAGTTTTCATCCTAGAAAGTGTGCAGCAGCAATTTTGGAATTTGGATTCCAACAGATGTTATATAAACATGACTTTAGACGGGATAGCAGCATTCTTTGCCACAAAAGGCATGGCATATATATGCAATTTAAAAGGTATAACAGTATCTGCAGTTAGAAGTTTTCTATCATCGCTATGCTACTGATGCTGTTTCATCCAACTTCTGTTTGCTTGTTAGCTGTGTAAGACCATGGTACTTAAATTGCTTTCAGTCAGAGCTTAGTCATTGCTTGTGGTTTTGATTATCCTGTGTGACTGTTCAATTGGTTACTTTTTTATTGGAAGTATTTACAGATTCAAGTAAATATGTTTGTTTTTCATGAGAACTGGTGATTTTTTTGGTCAAAGAGAGAATTCAGTTATCATTACTGTATTTTAGACACAATGTGCAGGCTAGTTGTTGTGAACAGTTTAGATAACATGTGGAAAATTGCATTCCAGTTTACAATAAAATTGATTCATCCTGCTTCAGATTGCCAGATTATGTTCAGCTTTGTGAGAATGATGCGCATCTTTGCTATTTTTTATTCCCATTGAAATATACTGAAAACAGAATGCAAAGCATTCCATGATAAAAAGAATACTTCTTAAGTATGCTGATCCTGTACATTTTCTAATGAATGAATGAACGTTGACCTATAAAATTATTTTTCTGGAGGCATGTATTTTAACATAATAGAATGACCAATCGTATATTGTGGAATTTCCTTGAATTTGTTTAACTTAATCACTAGTAAAGCAGGAGAGATTGGAACAGAATATTTTTAAGAAAAGCTTTATGGTATGGTGATATAAAATAAATAGAAAACAGTGATGGTGGTTGTCAAAATGTATCAATAAAGTGTCAACAAAGCTTTTGATGTATAAAATTATCGAAATGTGTGTGTAGCTTAATAGACTTTGATGAGGCCTTTTATAGTCATTGGTTCATATTGAAAGTATCTTTTTCTATCATGCTACATTTCGACTTTGGCTCTGAAGAAGTCATACAGACTCGAAACGTTAACTCTATTTCTCTCTCCACAGATGCTTTCAGACCTGCTGAGTTTTTCCAGCATTTTCTGTTTTTATTTTTTTTCTATCATGTTGTTTGAAATCTTGTTGTTTCTTACAAACGAGTGATAATACATTAAAAGAGTTGGTCTGTGTCTCAAAGGGTATTTTTTAAATATATTGAATGACCTAGCAAATTAAGTTCTCATTAAATTTAGACCAAAAATATTTTCTATAGGATCATCTTTTCACTTAAAGTCATAACAGCACAGAAAGAGGCTATTCAGTCCATCGAGTCCATGCTGGTTCAAGTAGAGTAGTCCAGTCAGTCCCATTCCCCTGCTTTATCACCTTGCCCCTGCAAGCTTATTTCTTTAAAGTGCCCATCCAACTTACTTTTGTAATCACTATGCTGAATTTTCCCGTCGGCAATTTGGGGGCGGGGCCCACTCGCCGACAGGAAAATGACACGGGATGACATCAGGAGCAACCTGACATTGTCACATGAGGGGGACATGTTAATAATTTTATAATTTTTCTATTTTTGGTGTTTTTTTAGCTGTCAGTACTCTCCCTGAGACAGCACATGGTCTCAGGGAGCAGTGCGCTCTTTAACGCATATGCACGAAAGAGCGCACTTTGACAGATGGGGAATCTCTCCCCCCCCCCACACATGAAGCGCTTAGCGCTTCCTGTTGGTTAGGCTGCTGGGTGGGCCTTAATTGGTCCTCCCACTCAAAATGGCAGCGGGCCCTGTTTCGGTGGCAGGGGTCAGCTGTGCGCCCGCCGCCGAGCCGGTTAGGCCTGCACGCCCACCAAGGGCAAAATTCTGCCCACTGTCTCTGCTTCCACTGTTCTCATTGGCAACAAGTTCCAAGTCATTATCAGTTGCTGCAGAAATGAAGGATCTTCCCCACTCCCCACTGCACCTCTCGCCCAATACCTTAACTGTGTCTCCTAGTCCTTGTATAATCAGTTAATGGTTATAGAAACAGTTTTTTTTTTGCTCACCTTACCTCATAATGGTGTACACCTCAACCTCCTTTGCTGCAAGGGAAATAACCCCCTAACCTTGTAGCTAAAATCCCTCATCCCAGCAACCAGTTTGGTAAATCTCCTCTGCACCCACTCAAGCACCCTCATATCCTTCCTAAAGTGTGGTGAACAGAACTAGTTAGTGCTCTAGTTGTTCCAAATGCCCTGCCACCTTCAAAGATCAATACACATGCACCCCCAGGTCCTTCTGTCCCTGCATTGTCTCATTAGTTCTTATTGTCCAGCCCTATTCTTTCTGCCCAAATATATGACCTCAAACTTCTCAGTATTAAATTCCATTTTCCACTTGTCTGCCCATTCTGCTAGCCTATCTATGTCCTGCTGCAGCCAATTTGAATTATCTTTACTCTTTGCCACCCTTCCAAGTTTGGTAACATAAGCAAATTTTGAAATTTTACTCTGTATTCCAATATCCAAGTCACATATATATATATATATATCAAAATAACTGTGGTCCTAGAACTGGCCCTTGAGGAAAACCACTGTGCATCATCCTTTAATCTGAGAAATAACCATTTAGCACAACTCGCTGTTTTCAGTCTTTTAAGCCAATTTTTCATCCAAGCTGACATTGACCCTCCAATTCCGTGATCTTCAATTTTGTGAACCAGCCTTTTATGTGATACTTTGTAAAACACTTTGTTCAAATCCATATAGACAACATCCATTGCTTTCCTTTCAACAACCTTCTCTGTTGCTTCATCAAAAAGTTATTTAGATTAGTCAAACACAATCTGCCTTTTACAAGTCCAAGCTGGTTTTCCTTAATTAGTTCAAACCTCTTCAAGTGTCTGTCGATTTTCTTTTTTACCCTGATTATTGTTTCTAAAACCCTACCCACCACTGATGTTAAACTGATGGTCTGTAGTTACTAGGAATGTCCGTGCACCCTTTCGAATTTGCCATTCTTCAATCTTTTGGTACCTTTTCATATTTAAGGAAGGTTGGAAGAATATGGCAAGCCCTAATATTATCTCCACCTCCACTTCCTTTAGCAACTTGGGATGCAAGCCATCCAGACAAGGCAACTTATCAACTCTAAACATAGCCAGACTTTCCAGTACATCTGCCTATCAATGTGACCTCATCCATTGCATCTTACATCTTCACTTCTACCAATGTTTTGTCAGCATCCTCTTCCTTATTAAACACGTATAGGACATACTCGTTTAGTCTTGCTGTACCCTGCTAAGCACATATCACCATCTTTGCCCCCAATAGGACCAACTCCGCCTCTTACTAGCAACTTACTGTTTACATGCCTGTAGAAGATTTTTGGGTTCCCTTTTACATTAGCTACCATCCTATTCTCATTCTTTCTTTGCCAGTCTTATTATCGTTCTGTTATTACTTTTTTACGATTGCCTTTAAATCCTTTATCAACTAAATCTGCTCAGGATGGCAGATGGAATATTCTCTTCAAATTGTGCTGTCCACACATTGAATGATATTGAAGTCCCTTTTATTTATAGATTTTTTAAAAACTTAGGATAATTATACAGCAAATCTATTTTACTTAGAATTTTATAGCCATCTATTTGCTTCCCTTCAGGCTCTTTTATTATGTGATTCAGTGCCCAATTTATTTTTAAATATAATTCACAGGAATAAGTGGTTAATGCATCTTCTACGTTTTAAAAACCTGTGGAAGGGGGAAGAGATGAAAACCTGTTAATATATAAAAGTACAAACTAAAGATTATATTTAAACCTTAAGTTCATAATTAGTTTACCTAATAGGAAAAATCAATTAGGAGAGAAGCAAGAATTTAACAAGTGTATGTACATACATACAAACATATGAATTAGGAGCAGGGGAAGGCCACTCGGCCACTCGAGTCTGTGCCGCCACTTGATAAGATCATGGCTGATCTGTTTGTTGCCTCAACATTGTTTTCCTGTCAACCCCCTATACCCTTTGACTCCTTTGTCAATCAAGAATCTGTCTAACTCATCTTAAAAATATTCAATGACGCTTCCTCCACTGCTCTCTGGGAAAGAGAATTCCAGAGACCAACAACCCTCTGAGAGAAAAAAAAATTCTCCTCATTTCTGTCTTAATTGGGAGACTCCTTGTTTTTAAACTCTGTCCTCTAGTTCTGGTGTCTCCTACAAGGGGAAACATCCCCTCAGCATCCACCCTGTCAGTTACCCTCAAAAAGATCACCTCTCTCATTCTTCTAAACTCCAGTGGACACAGGCCTAACCTGCCCAACCTTTCCTTAAAAGATGATAACACCTTCATTCCAGGAATCAGTCAAGCAACCTTCTCTGAACTGCTCCTAATGCTATTATATACTTAAGTAAGGACACCAAAACTGTAGACAGTACTCCAGAATTGGTCTCACCACAACGCCCAAAACAATTAAACTTCCCTACTTTTATATTCCATTCCCCTTGCAATAAACAACAACATTCCATTTGCCTTCCTAATCACTTGCTGTCTCTGCATACCAACTTCTTGTAATTCATGTACCAGGACACCCAGATCCCTCTATGCCACAGAGTTTTACAATCTTTCTCCATTTAAAACATACTCTTTTTTTATCCTTTCTGATAAAGTGGACAAGTTTCACATTTTCACACATTATACTCCGTCTGCCAATTTTTTGCCCACTCACTTAACCTATCCAAATCCCTTTGTAGACTCACAACTTAATTTCCTACCTATCTTTGTGTCATCAGCAAATTTAGCAACCATACATTTGGTCCCTACATCCAAGTCATTTATATAGATTGTAAATAATTGAGGCCTCGGCACTGATCCTCGTCGCACTCCACTGGCTACAGCTTTCCAACCTGAAAATGACTTAATTAGCCCTACGCACTGCTTCCTGTTAACCAACCAATCCTCTATCCATAATGGTATGTTACCCTCTACACCTTGAGCTCTCATTTTGTGTAGTAACGTTTGATGTTACTTATCAAACACCTTTTGGAAACCCAAATACACCACATCTACAGGCTCCCCTTTATCCACGTTACTTATTACTTCCTCAAAAAATTCTAATAAATGAATCAAACATGATTTCCCTTTCACAAAACTGTATTGACTTTGCCTAATTGCATAAAGATTTTTTTAAGCGCCCTGCTATAACCTCCCCAGTAATAGATTCCAGTGTCTGGCAGACTAAAGGTTATAGAAATGTGCTGACAATCCAGAGGTCATGAGTTCATATTCCACTCAGCAAGTTATGAAATTGAATTCCATAAATGGCCAATCTGGCTGAAGGGGCCAAATGGCCTACTCCTCTTAAAATGTATGCTCATGCGTATGTTGGTATATAAATCTTATACTTTGTGAGTTGAAATTTGCTGGATTGTCCTTTCTACCCCCTATCTGGTTTGACCTACATGTAACTCAATCCCACACTATGTGGTAACTTTTCAGGCCATCAGGACAATAAAGGATGGGCAATAAACGCCCATACCCCAATAACAAATGAAAATAATATGGGAGCCAAGCCAAGGCAAACATATTATCATGCCCCCTCGTGGCCAATGCTTATAAATAAAATTGTTGATAGTTGACATAAGGACAGTAAGAGGAGCAGGAATATAAGTTTTCCTGCTCCTTGAGCTTGCTCCCCATTCAGTAGATTGTAGCTGAACTTCCACATCAACTCCATTTTCTCACCCTATAGCCATGTCACTTGATTTCCCTTAGTATCCAAAAATCTGCCAATCTCAGTTTTGAATATACTCAATGACTAGTCAGCTACGACTCTCTGGGATAGAGGATTTCAAAGATTCACAATTCCACATGAAGAAATTGCCCATCTCAGTCCTAAATGGCCAACCCCTTATCCTGAACAAGTGGAATTTTTCAAATCCCGCAGAGATCAGGAGTAAAATTTGAAGACAGCTTCTTGGATCAGCTCCCTACCCAGAAGTCGGTAACTAATTACGCTTCCTTAGGCACTAATTAGAGGCAAGATGCCGCTGCCATCAGGATCTTCCTGACATCAGACGGATCCCTTCCGAAATCCAGCAGGTACCTCAAGGTGGCCTCCTGATGGCAGATTGGGGGCTGTTGACACTGCCTCTCAATCCCCACCATCACAGAGCTCTGGGGATCAGAGGGCCACAGCTGTGGATACAAGCATACCTGTGCCTTCTCCCTCCACAATGATGACCTGACAGCTGTGGAAGCTCTTTATTTTTTTTTTAATTTGAAGCAATCTACAGAATGCCTCCACCTTGTGGCACTCTCGCTGTATCCTACATGCATCAGCGGTGCCTACCTCTCCCAGTAGGGCTGCCAGCCATCCACACTTTCAACCCTCTGATTGGACTACTCATCTCAGGAACCCCCTGCCAGCCTTGATTTGGATGGCGAACACAGAGGTGGCCTCTTAAATGGTCACACCCCCCATAAGGTTGCAGCACTATGGTCAGCTTGCACTATTGGGGTCAGAACCTGTTTTTGGACCCAATAGCGTAAAGATATTAGAAGTGGTAAAATTACGCCCTCAGAATCTTATTTCTAGACTCTCCAATCAATGGAAAAAGCCTGTCATATTTCCTCTTAAAGATTTGAAAGAGTAGATACTAAAAATTTTATAATTTTCAATGTGATCACTTCTTGTTCTTCTGAAACCCAGAGAATTTAGATCCACTCTTTTCAAGCTCCCCTCATAGAACAGCCCTCTCATTCCAAAGCCAACAAGTGAACCTTTGTTGCACCCCCTCTAAGGTAAGTATATCCTTTGTCGGATAGGGGGATCAAAACTGTACTCTATGCAGTATTCCAGGTGTGGTTTAACCAAAGCCCTATTTAATTGCTGCAGTACTTACTTGCTGTCATGCAACCCCCTTGCAACAATGCCTAACATGCCATTTGTCTTCCTCATTGCTTGCTGTACCTGCAAGTTAGCATTGATATTGCAGGATTCAACGAACAATGTTAGCAAAATAATTAATAACTGGAAAAAATGGGTCAAAAGAGTGACCAGAAATGTAAAATTTGTAGATGAAATACATGCAGATATGGCATTTCTAATAAAATCTATAGAATGAGGGTACAGTATGAATCTTTGGAGACTTATTCCCCAGACTGTAGAGCTGAGATAAAACTAACATTTCATCACACTGTCATCCAGTGCAGCTTGCACTTCTGCAAGCTGATCAGGTTCGATTTTTTATTGTCTGTAATGGAAGCTTTCTATTCTTCACCAACCCTACTTTCTTGTGGATATCCACTTATCTTAATTACCTAAAAGAAAAAACTGTTCCAGATTTCCTGTTTTGTGGTAACAGAGCATGAAAGCTCCTGAAACTCAGAGTCCTCCTCCTACAAGCTGATGCCTGGTTGCCAGTCTTAATATTAAAAAGACCTCTAAATTAACCAATGAGGAAATGTTCCCACCCACATCTGTAACATTTGTGTGGGAGTTTAAAAAAAGAAATGCTTGCATTTACATTACAACTCATGACATCTCTCAAACATTTCTCAAAATGGTTTACACAATTTATAAAGTGCAATCACTATTGTTATGTAGGCAAATACAATAGGCTATTTTTACAAAAGACCCTAAAACAGCAATAAGAGAAAAGATCAGTTAATCTGTTGTGGTTGAAAGTTGGATGTTGACATTCCCGGTCCTTTACAAAAATGGAATCTTAACTTTCATCTTAATTTAACATCTTTTGTGAAGTATGGCACTTCTGACAATGCAAACACTTCCTCAATATTGCACTGAAATGTTAACTCAGATTATGTGCTCAGGTCCAGGAGTAAGATTCAAAGTTATAGTTTTCTGACTTACAGGCAAGATTGCTACAAGCGGTCTGAAACTGACACTTTTAACATTGTGCTGACCTTATTATAATGTACAAGCAAATGTTTCTGAAAAACAGATCAGCCATGGAATGGTTTACCACTTCACTAAAACCTGTGCTTCGAACCACAGCAGCAGAAGAAAAACTGCTGTCAGCCTCTGTTCAGCTGTAGACCCAAGCCAACTCAAAGCCTCTTTTTTTTAATTTGAAGCCTTGATTTAATCTCCATATTGGATTTTTTCAATGTAGAGGAAGACATCAGGGAAATAATATGTAAAAGTTGAAGGATATTGACCACAACTGGTTGATCATTTTCATATCAGACCCTACCTGTGTACATTGATATGTGCTGTGACATGCTAGCAGTACTTACAGATAACAAGTTTTGTTTGGGACAAACTGTAAAACTAGACATTTATAGATGTCACTTTGATGATACCAGAAATGCATGGGTCTGTGTATCAAGGAAGGATTGATAGGCTGGGCCTCTTCTCTTGAATAAAGGCGGCTGAAAGGGTTACCTAATAGAGGTCTTTTAAAATTATGAAAGGTGTTGATAGAATGGATGCAAAGAGGATGTTTCCCCTTGTAGGGAAGAGCATACCTAGAGACTGTAAATGTAAGATAGTTAGCAAGAAATCCAATAGGGAAATCAGAAGAAACTTTACTCAATGAGTGGTAAAAATGTGGCGCTCGCTCCCACAGGGAATGGTTGAAGTGAATAATATATACGTAGATGCACTTAAGAGGAAGCTGGACAAACATTTGAGGGAGAAGGGAATAGATAGTTACGATGGTAGATTTAGATGAGGAAAGAATGGAGGAGGCTTGAGTGGAATGTAAACACTGGCATGAATTGGTTGGGCCAAGTGGCCTGTTTCTGTGCCATATATCCTATGTAAGTAACTTGTAAACTGAAATTTATTGAGAAAGAAGTATCTTTGGGTTGTACAGGCCATCCCCACCTCAGTGCTAACTGTGATTTATCCATTTTTCTCATTTATTTCCCCCTTCACAATCTAAGGATGCACGCAACATTTGACAGCTTTTACCAATTTGCTTCCTTTATATAATGATTTTGCCATGAAGTAAAATTATTTGGTTTACAGGAAATTAACTTTCGTGAAGGCAGAAGTTATCCAGGATGTTGTTTCTGATCTTTATTCGGGATACTAGGCAAATTTGTTAACGTAATTATTTGTATTCAGAATTCTGGGTAGTTCCAGCCAGGCATTGGGGTGCTGGGGAAGGAATGTCTGATTAATTGTTAGCAGGTTTCAGCAATCTTCTCACCTGTAATGCTGGATTGATTTCATCCACTGAGCACAGTAGGGAGCCTAACTAAACAAGCAATGTAACTTCCACAACACACATACCACAGAGAAATGGGAATGTGGTGGAAAGGTTTTTCATCCAAGTTCTGACACCTTCAGTTTGTAGCTTGGCTACCCAGTCCTCAACACAGCTGAGGAGAGGGGTCAGACATTGTCTTTGGTTTTCCTCTCTAGGGAAAGCAGTCTGGTCAGCAGGTGTGTACCTGCAACAAAAGAAGAGGCAAACTATTGTCTCACTTCCTAAATGAAGTGCTAGGAAGTTCAGCAATGCTGAATTGAAAATTGGTGTACTCCCTTTTTATTCATTCTTGGGACATGTGCGTCGCTGGCAAAGGCAGCATTTATTGCCCATTCCCAACTGGCCTCGAGAAGGTGGTGTGACTTGTCGTGAACTGCTGCAGTCCATGCAGGGCTTGAACACCCATGGTGCTGTCAAGGAGTGAGTTTTCGGATTTTGAATTGGAGATAATGAAGGAACAGTGATGTAATTCCAAGTCAGAATGGTGTGTGGCTTGGGGGTGGTTTAGTGTGGGGTTGGGGCGGGGTGAAACTTACATATAGTTATGTTCTCATGTGTCTGCTACTCTTCTTCTAGGTGGTAGAGGTCAGGGGTTTGAAAGGTGCTGTTGAAGGAACCTTGTTGAGATGCTGCAGTGCATCTTGTAGATGCTGCCACTGTGCATTGGTGGTAGAGAGAGTAAATATTGAAAGTTTAGGATGGGATGATGATCAAGCAGTCTTGTCACTCTTGTATGGTGTTGAGCTTCTTGACTGTTATTGAAGCTGCACTCATCAGGCAAGTGAAAAGTATTCCATCATTTGACTTGTGCCCAGGTCTTGATGCATGCAGGCATGGCCTGCTTCTTTATCTGAGGTGTTGCAAATGGAAGTGAACACTGCAATCATTAGCGAACATCACCATTTCTGAGCTTGTGTTGGCGGAAGGTCATTGATGAAGCAGTTGAAGATGGTTGGGCCTAGGATGCTACCCTGAAGAACTCCTGCAGCGTTGTGCAGGGGGAGATAATTGGCTTCCAACGATCGCAGCCATCTTCCTTTGTGTTAGGTTTAACTCAACTCAATGGAGAGATTTCCCCTGATTCTCATTGACTTTGCTAGGACTGCTGATGCCACATTCTGTCAGATGTTCTCCTTGAGGACAGTCACTCGCACCTCATCTCTGAAGAACAGCGTTTTTATCCATGTTTGGATTAAGACTGTAATGAGGTCTGAAGCTGACTGACCCTGGCGGAACCCAAACTGGTCATTAGTGAGCTAGCTGTTGCTGCCTATCTGCTGCTTAATAGCACTGTTGATGATCCTGTCCATCAAATTACTGATGATTGAAACTAGACTGGGGAAGTAACTGACTGAATTGGCATTGTTCCTGCTTTTTGTGGATAGGACATAACTGGCTAATTTCCCACATTGCCAGGCAGATACCTGTGTTGTAGCTGTACTGGAACAGTTTCAAGGACGTAGATAGTTCTGGAGCACAAGCCTTCAGTACTGCAGTCAGGATGTTGTCAGGGCCCATAAATTTTATTGTATTCATTGCCTTCATTTGCTGCTTGATATCACATGGAACAAATTGAATTGGCTGAAGACTGGCATCAATGATGGTGAGGACTTCAGGAAGAGACCGCGATTGATCATCCACTTGGCAGTTCTGAATGAAGATGCTTACAAAAGCTTCAGCCTTGTATTTTGCACTGAAGTGTTGGACTCCCCCATCATTGAGGACAGGGATGTTCATGGAGCTTCCTCTGATTAGTTGTTTAATTGTCCACAATCGTTCGCAACTGGACTGCAGAGCTTTGACCTGATATTTGATTGTGTGATTGCATAGCTATTTCTACAACCTGCTGCTTCCACTGTTTAACATGGGTTTGACATTATACGGAATAGTAGGAAATGGGTATATCTTATTCTAATAGCTTTTGTTCTTTCATATATTTCATCTAAAATGATCCAGTTTGTTTGTGCTCATCGATCTGCCTTCAAAAAACCAGAAATGCAAGTGAGGTATTTGCAAGATCAGTGTCCAGTCTACACAATGAGGTATCTAGGTATTAAACTGTAAGGACACACTCTTGATCTTAGGGGATATAGGTTACACTTACAAGAGTGACAAGGAATGCTCAAAGCAAGAGATTATCTAGTTCAACCCCAAAATTTGGAACGATGCATTATCCACCTATTCTGCCTATGACTATGAGTAATGCAAGTGGTCAGAAGTAGATATGTAAAGTAGAAGTAAATTCAATGAATTTCCATTTATAACTAATTTCAAATGGTGACATTAGGGTTGTTAAACAAAAATGCTCACATTCATTCTAGTGTGATGCCCAGTTAATATATACACACTCCACTGATGAATAATATCACTAACATTAGTGCAGTTAATTGAATAATTAGTGAATTGCTGGAAAAAGCATTGTTCAGAGATCTCAATGATGCAGAAATTCATGTCTTAATTTTAATGTAAAAGTAGCCCTGAGTAAGAAGTATATTGAATTAATCATTTAATTAAATAGCACCCACATTGTAAAACAAGGGTCGGGGCCTAACATCCATAGCTCAACCCTTTTGAAGTGTGCCTCAATAAACCAATAAAGGATCATATTTGCACCAAATAGAATAGGTGGATAGCTGTCAGAGAAGAAACCCTCAGAGTGCTGCCCCACTTGATGTTTTGTGTGGTTTCTTCGTCAAATTATAGGATGCCATTAATGCACAAACTGTCATCAGATAATTCAAAAAATGCAAAATAACCAATTGAATGGATGGAGAGGAAGAACATTTGTTGTGCAGGGATGATTCTGAAACCAAAAGTGCCAAATCTGCTTCAGAGTGGGGGCCTTACAATGATGTCATAGCCAAAGTTAGTCAGGATCAGTTTGATGAACTCCTTGTGTCGAATGCCAAAGACAATGAATTTGATGGGTCTTAAATTGCTTCCATTGTGGTTAAAATTATCTTTGTATAATTAATTTATTCAAGAAACCATGTCACATTAATTTAGTATGAATTACCAGAATAATTTTTCACATTTCAAAACGGCCATTACCTTCACCGGCACTTCACATTTTATACTCAACATAGAAGTCACCCCCAGTTTTTGAAACGATTTATGAAAGCCTCAAATGTCGACTTATATGCTGACACCTCTGTTAATTTAATTCACAATTCTTTTTATATCATTGGTAAGTTAGTCTGTTTTGTGGTAAGCATTCTCATGGAAGGAAACTTTTTACTTGTATACCTTTAAGGTTTCATGCTTTAATCTGATGCCTATATTTGTTCATCTTAAAATATGGCAGCCATTTGCAGTTTTGGACTCTTAGGGATGCGTTCCTACACACAATTATAACATTGTTGTAACATTCATTGTGGTTCCAAAATTCAAAGTTATTGAATGAAAAGCATTCCTTTCCAGGTAAAAAGCACTATACTGCAGATACTGGAAACAAAAGCAGAAAAGGTAGAAGCACAATTTCGGTCAGTCAGCATCTGTGCAGAGACAGGTAGATAAGGTGATTAAGAAGGCATACAGGATGCTTCCTTTATTAGCTGAGGCATGGAATATAAGAGCAGGGAGGTTATGCTAGAATTGTACAAACACTAGTAAGGCCACAGCTATAGTACCGCATACAGTTCTGGTCAATGCACTGTAGGAAGATTGCAGAGGAGATCTAGGAGAATGGTGCTAGGATTGAAGAATTTCAAGAAAGATTGTATAGGCTGGGATTGTTTTCTTGGGAGAGAGGGAGCTGAGGGAAGATTGAACTGAGGTGTAGAAAATTGAGGGGCCTAGATAGAAAGGGCCTATTTCTCTTAGCAGAGAGATCAATAACCAGGGGAATTAGATGGAAAGTAACTGGCAGAAGTATTAAGAGAAAGCTGAGGTGAAATTTTTTCACCCAGAGTATGGTGGGAGTATTAAACTCATTGCCTGAAATGGCGGTAGAGGCAAAAATCTTCATTGCATTTAAAAAGCACTTGCTCATGAACTTGAAGTGCTATAACTACAAGGCAACGAGCCAAGAGCTGGAAAGCAGGTTAGGCTGGATTACACTTTTTCAGCTGACACGGGCACCATGGGCTGGATTACTTCTTTCCATGCAGTGGATTTTCTGTGTTTCTATTTGACAAGTTCAGGTGTATACCATTCAAAACGGGAAAATCAGAGGCACACAGGCATATTAATGCAATCAGATGCAATGTAGGAGGGGCGAATATAGATAAAGCAAACTAACCTGTTTGTTCTCTTCAATTATTTTAATTTGCCTGCCTTTCATTCCTTTAATTTTGTTGATGGGTATGCATTCAAATCATCAGCTGTCTGTGCTGTCCACAGATACCAGCTGACCTTCTTTGTTTCCCACTACTATGTGTTACTTTCCAATCATTTGACAGAAACCATCCATTTCTGAATTTGTTTCCATCTTTCCATGTTTTGTTATTCCTTGGAAGATCTTCTAAAGTCATACAATGTTATATTTGCAGGTGAGCATTGATGCAGTGAAGCACCTGGACCAGAGGCTTTTTGAAACGTATATTGAACTAAAAGCAGATCCAATTGTTGGTTCTCTAGAGCCTGGGATTTATGCTGGATATTTTGATTGGAAAGACTGTCTTCCACCAACAGGTACGTTGTATTCTTCTCTAATCCACAACTGTAAAAACTAACATGTTTGATTTTTCAGTAAAATGCCCACCTTTCATTCATTCATTGTATCTCCTGCCAGCGCACTGGAACAGGAAATCAGCACCCACTCCGTCTATAGTTGCAAGCACAGCTGACATTATCATTATGCACCCCTTATCTGTTGAATGCTCGCCCCACTCACTGCTTCGCTTACCGCCCCACTTGCCACCGTTTTGCTCACCGAAGCTTGCTGCTTCCCTCGCTGCCCTGCTCACCGCTATACACAGGATTAGAAGGCTTCATTTATCAAAACTTGCACTTTAAGTATATATCTAAGTTTTAAGCAAACTGCCCTTTCGGCATTACCATTAGTTCAGTCAAGTTTTGATGCAGGCAGCTACCTGTGGCATTGCTGGCAGTGATGTCATGAGCTCTGCATTTGCATTTGCAGGAGTGCACCCCTTGCAGTTGCTGTGGCAGCAAAAGCAGCCTAATTAATTTTACTGCAGTATATTAATAACGTAGTGCAGAAAGAATTGCTGTGCAAGAGATTATTTAATAGGTTACTGCACTTTCATGTCAAGTATCTTTTGTGCTTTGTATAATACCACTTAAATATAGCCTGGAAATTACTGCAGTATAGACCTTGTTACCAGACGAGCATTTATTGTAAATATCTGTCAATTAATGCAGACGTTAACTCAATTTAAAGCAACTTGGTTAACTCCTTTAAAACGATGAACTGAGAGACATAAGAACGTATCAAGCGTTCATTCACTATCAGTGGCAGCAGTCATGCCTGTGTTGTAAATTAGTTGCGTGCATAATGATTATTTTTGCGGAATCTAATTTATAATACGCCTTGTAAACATGTAATATTACTGAGGATAAAAATAACCATTTGAGTCTTCCAGTTGACATTGACCTGCTTTTCTGGATCGGACACACAGGGCAAACCTCATGCCACCAAATTCTTCAATATCTTCACTTTACAACATGAGAGACATGAAGGTTTAAATGCTGCACCATTTCATTTTTTTGCCCATACATTCTATTTTTTGCCTCTTCCTTTACTCTCGCAGCCTTTAAACAAGTAACGATAAAATGCTAATCGTACAGTTTCCTTTTCAGAGCTACAGCTATGCAAGATTTTCCCTTCTCTTTGGCAAGCTGGTAAAAAACCCAATTCAGGGTCTTGCAGCCATTAGGAAATGATCCTCAGAAGATGTTGAGCAAGCACAAAACTTACAGTGGAGCAGACCTGTAGCCCAAATACACAGCCCAGAAAATATAGCCCCATAACTTTATTATCTAATGCTTTGAGTTTAGTATACATTCTATTATAGCAGGCTGTGGAAATGAATTCTATTTTGGCTTATTCTGATTAATGGGGGTAGAAAAAGAAGAATTTTTACTGAATCTCAATTCAGATGGATTGACTCTTGAAGAATGTCACACCAAATGGGTAGTAGCATTTTGCCAGAGGGTTTTTTCTGGGGCCTGTTATTGTTGTTATTATTATTATTACTACAGCTATCTAGTGTCAGCTGTGGCACACTCTCCTCCAAGTCATAAGGTTCCAGGTTCAAGTTCGACTCCAGGAGCTGAAGTGAACACCTCACTGCTAGAGGTGCCATCTTCGGATGAGGTGTTAAATTGAGGCCCCATTTTTCAGCTGGATCTAAGATCCCATGCCACTGCTTCAAAGAAGAGCAGGGGAATTGCCCCCTGGTTTTCTGGCCAATATTTATTCCTCAATCAACAACACAAAATAAATGATTACCTGATCATTATCACACTACTGTTTTTGGGAGCTTGCTGCCACATTTCCTATATTGCAACAGTGACTACATTCAAAGGCACTTTGGCTATAAAGGGATTTGAGACAACCGGTTGTCGTGAATGGTGCCATACCTATAGTACAGTGTATGGTTGTTTTCCCTATTCTGTGATCTGTGACATTATTATATTTTATGGAATAAGCATATTTTATCAAGTATAATAGTGTGTATTTAGCCTATCAGGAAAATGGATATAAATGGGACTATTGAGGTAATTTTACTTCATTAAACCCGCCCCCTGGCATGGAGCTTTGAGTACCAAAAGCATATTGAAAATTTGAGCATGTGCTCCATAATTTTCCAACCATTGGTTTCATTGGGAAGAAGCTGTGGGCTGGCTGTACCCAAATTCCTGATGCATGTTCCATGCCCATATTGTGAAATTGTAACAGTACCTGTGATGCATCTGATTCCCCCTAGCAAATGGAAAGTGACTTAGTAAGATTTGTTCTGTTGCGAATGCAGTCGACTGTGGATTCAATTTTGAGTTTTTCTTCTGTGCCATGTCTTGTAGTTTAGAAGACCCTCTGTCCAATTTTCTTGGATTTTAATTTTTAAAAGCTTAAAAAACATCACATTTGGGTATGGATGTAACCAATTAAAATTGCGTAGGGGGAAAAGCAAAAGCCCCAAATTTGTTTTTTACCCATAAATAAACTGAATATTTCATCCCTTCTGGGTAGTTGAAGAGGGGATGTTTTTGCATAAGATATCTACAGTACAGTATATGTTAAATAATAGCTGTTAATTTAAATTCTTTTTGTTGGCAAGTAACATGGATGCAACATGTTGCTTTTTCTGGCGTATGTTAAACAAATCTTTGCTTCCTAGAACTTGTGCATTTCATCTCTGTATGATGGCTGCGACTTTTTTTGGCTGCTATCGCTGTGAATAGGATTCTGCATAACTTTGCTACATCTATTCTGAAAGAGGGCATTACTGGAATAGTGAATTAATTAGCAAGGCGTGGGAGTCTATTTACAGTAATCTGGTGACCATAACCAGTTACAAGTGGACACTTTGCACACATTGGTTTTTAATGCCCTCTAGTGGTAGTGAATGAAAACACATTTTTCAGGAAACAAAGCTACCTGACAGTTACGCTTGTCTAGGACCGTGGTGGAAAAATAACTTTGAGAGATTTTAAAATATCTTTCTGCATGTAATAATTGTCAGTTTATGATTTTTTTCTCACTCTCACTATTTCCTGTGTTTAGTTATTGAGGTGTTTAAAAAAAAAATTACACTTGTTTACCATGCCACTAAGCCTCAGGGGGCTCCAAGCAATGAGTAACTATTTCTTATGTTCTTGTACAACTTTACAGACCACTGATTAAGATTTGAGTAATGGAAATATTTTCTGCATGTTTCAGATATCATACTAATATTGCACTTTGCTCTTTCACAGAAAGGTAGAAAGTTTATGGCACTGAAGGAGGCCATTCTGCCCATCATGTCACTGCCAGCTGAAAAAGAGCTATCTAGCCTAACCCCACTTTCCAGCTCTTGGTTTGTAGACCTGTCAGTTACAGCACTTAAAATGCACGTGCAAGTATTTGTTTTGAATGCAATGAGGATCCCTGGCTCTACCATCCATTTAGGCTGAGAGTTCCAGACCCTCATCACTTTCTGGATGAAAAAAAAATTCTTAACTCCCCTCTAACCCTTCTGCCCATTACTTTAAACCTGGGCCCCCTCATTATTAACTTCTCTGTTAAGAGAAGAAGGCCTTCCTATTCACTCTGACTCATATCCTTATACTCCTCAATTAAACCTTCCTTCAGTTGTCTATGCTCTGTCGAAAACAATCCCTGCCTGTGCAATCTTTCCTCACAGCAAAAATTCTCCAATCCTGGAGTCCTAAAATGTCACCTGCATCTTATGTAGTGCAGTCACATCTTTCCTGTAATGAAGTAACCAAAACTGTATGCAACATTTTAGCTGTGGCCCAACTACTATGTTTTTATATCATTCTGGCATAACCTCCCTCCTCTTACATTAGCATCTTGGCTAATAAAGGAACCTACCCCACATGCTTTCTTAACCACTTTATCTAGCAGTCCTGCCATCTTCAAGGATCTGTGGACATGCACTCCAAGGTACCCCGGTCCTCTACATTTCTCAGTATCCTACCATTTACAGTGCATTCCCTTGCCTTTTTGGTCCTCCCCGATGCATTACCTCAAACTCCTTCAGATTGAATTCCATTTACCACTTTCCTTCCCACCTGATCAGTCCATCTCAATTTTCCTGCAGCGTTCAGCTTTCTTCTGCATTTTCAACCACATAGCTAATTTTTGTATTATCTTCAAACTTGTTAATTATGCCTTCTCTATTTAAATCTAAATTGTTGATATATACCATGCAAAGCAAGGGACCTGGTACTCAATCCTGGGAACCCAACAACTGCCTTCCAGTCATAAAAACATCTGTCAATCATTACCTTTTTCTTCCTGCCAGTCAGCCAATTTTGGAATACCACTTTCCATTGCATCCCTTTTCTAACCAGTCTGCCCTGCGGGACTTTGTCAAAAGCCTGGTTAAAATCCAGGCTTTACATTAAATGTGCCACCCTCATTGACCCTCTTTGTTACCTCCTCAAAAATATTCAATCAAGTTAGTCAGGTACAATCTTACCTTAAAAAAAATCCATGCTGACTGTCTTTGATTAATCCATGGCTTTCTAAATGACAATTTACACTTTCCTCAGATTTCTTTTCCCAGTATTTGCTCATCACCGAGGCTCCTTCAATCCCTCCACATAACTGAACTCTCTCATTTTTAAAAACAAAAAAACTGCGGATGCTGGAAATCCAAAACAAAAACAGAATTACCTGGAAAAACTCAGCAGGTCTGGCAGCATCGGCGGAGAAGAAAAGAGTTGACGTTTCGAGTCCTCATGACCCTTCGACAAGTTCTGTCGAAGGGTCATGAGGACTCGAAACGTCAACTCTTTTCTTCTCCGCCGATGCTGCCAGACCTGCTGAGTTTTTCCAGGTAATTCTGTTTTTGTTCTCTCATTTTTAGTTTCATCCTGTTTAAACCCACTGTACCCACTCCAGGTCAGAAAACACATTTTTAAAATTATCTTGTTTCTTAACTATTGCTGAATCTGTTTTACAGTCCCTTTTTTTTTCGTTTGTGCAAATACAAAATCACAAGGATTAGATTTTCACCCTTCACAACTAGCTGTGAAAAGGCTCACTGAGTAGTCCTGTCATACAGTTGGACACTTCAAATTTGAATTTCAGATGATACCCCAAAGTCTTGACATCCCAGCCGCCAATCCCCCAATTCTCTCACTTAATCCAGCTTCAAATCACATTTGATTCTTTGAAATTTAAAGCAAAATATGTAAAATAAGCAGGCAGGAATTGCTGGGAAATGTATTATTATAATGATACATAAACAGTACTTACAATTAATATTTATAAAAAAAAAAATTAAATTTCTGCAGTAAAGGAGATACACCATGAGTCATAATTCCTTTGCAAATTGCTGGGCAATTTGACAGCAATGCTTTCAGAATTGCCAAACATAATAAAGCCTTTTATTACCTTGAGGCTCCCCATCGTACTTAATGACGACCATGAAACTGCCAAATATATAACATTCTTTAAAATTATTCTCACTGCAGCCATTCAGTGCCAATTTAGGGGGTAATGGAGTAGTGGTACTGTCACTGGACTAGTAATCCAGAGGCCCAGGCTAATGCCCAGGGGACATGGGTTCAAATCCTACTGTGGCAGCTGGTGGAATTTAAAATCCAATTAATAAATCTAGAATATAAAACTGGTCTCGGTAATGGTGACCATGAAACTATCGTTGTTTGTCATAAAAACCCATCTGGTTCACCAGTACTCTTTAGAGAAGGAAATCTGCAATCCTTATCTGGTCTGGCCTACATGTGACTCCAGACCCAAGGCAGTGTGGTTGACTCTTAACTGCCCTATGAAATGGCCTAGCAAGCTGCTCAGTTCAAGGGCAATTAGGGATGGGCAACAAATGCTGGCCTTGCCAATGAGGCCCACAAAAAATGACGCTTTAGAGGATTCTGTTTTTGATGCAATTCATAGCCCTGACATGACATCTGAGCTTGAAGGCCCAGAAACTGACCCATAAAGCTGTGGAATCTCACTCCAGCAGGTAGTTAGTTAGTGCTCAAGGTTTGAACTTTTAACTTTTTTAAATGTCTTGACAGAAGCTTTCTACCAGCCTTGCTATCAGCACTCCTGCTACTGTCGGAAAACAATAATTTTCAGAATACAAAACTAATTTGGTTCACTGGTTTCAAATGACTTGTTTTTTGTGGATATAATATAAATTTACAAAAGGAAAATGGGAAATTAAGACCCTTAAGAGCATCAAATTTGTATAAACCTCAAGAGGTGAGATTCTAAAAAGTTTCCTTTAATTGCTAAGTAAATGCTACTCCAGTTATTTTTTCGAAGATGTAAAAATGTTTCAGATTTATATATTAAATGTATTACCATCATTGATCACCAATAATCATTTTGTTCTAAGTAAAGTTTGTTAAATTTTAGCCTTCCCCTGCTTAAAAGCTAAAGACCTGCTTTAGAATATAATTGCAGACTAAATGAATGTTTAATTAAAAAAAATAATTGCAACAAAAAAGAACTGTTATATGCATTTCTGGTCTTGGCTCCTAAACTTTTAATTTCTAATTATGGGATTTGATTTCTATACTCACATTTTTAAGAAAAACATCAATTCCCACGGTCAGTTTTGGGACTTTTGGGGAAGCACAGGGAGAGAAAGAAGAAAATAAACTTATCCTGACAGCAGCTAAACTAAAATCAACAAAAATTGTACATTCTGTAGCATTTGCGCATGTCCTGCTTCAATGTTTTATTAAGTCAGAGAAGTTGTTTTAGATTTTGCTTTGCTTTTGATCTTTGTCCCTCATGAATTCACTAGTAACAAAACAGAACAAATTATTAAAATCCAATAACTATGCTTCTTTTACTTTTAGTTATCAAAGTAAAATTAAATTACTATCAAGTCACAATGTTAATTTGTCACAATAATATTAACAAAAACTCTCCAATGCAAGCAATAAACTAGCTCCAAGATTCCTTGGTCATTCTCCTTAAGGTGACCACTGAGAAATTGCTGTACTCTTTAAAGCTATTGAGGATGAACGTTAATTAAAATTTAGTACTGCCTCTCTTTTTCTGAAGTAAGCTGCTTTCTTCCATTAAAGTCCAATATTATCATATTCAGAAAGGAAAATTGTAAATATTACTTTATAACAAGATGTTGAAACTACTCGCTCTGCTAATACTTAGATGCATATCCAGCAATCTTTTCTCCCTAACGTGATTTGGAATTTGTTTGACAAATGTAACACTATGTTGAGCTGCAATTACACATTATCTAACCATCCTCTCAACTGTGGGGATACTTTATCAAAGTAATACATTTAGACCAATATAATTTTTAAACCTACAGCACTGGGCAATGTTGAAATCAATGGGTTTTAGTGAGGCAATAATGTCAGGTTATTAAATAGGCAGATAGTAGAACCATTAGAATTCTTATCCTGTATCCTTAACATATAAATGATCAATATTTGAAATTTTTTTTCCTCTACAATTCAACACACTAACAAAATAGAGGAACAAGAGCTTTAAAACATAGATTGGTGAAACCAAGCATTCTTGTATTTTCCATTAAAAGATTAATTTTACTACTTCCATGAACAATATATACCTGGAGTCAAGAAACCAAGATACTGTATTATTTACCCATTAATTGAGTGCATAAAGACTATCATTGGGTTAATTGAAGGAAAAAATAGAAGACAGCCTTGATTGTATCAATCTTAAGTGATTATATTTAGTTAAAGGATAAAACTAGACAATTGGGATAAGTTCCACCCACTTTCACCAAATTGATCTCCAGATGATCTGTTTTATTTTTTGTGTTTTTATTATTTCTGTCATCACATAAAGTCAACATTGTAATGAAGAAAATGTCAGAAAGATTACATTTCAAGAACAGTTTTACAAAAACATTTTTCACCATTGGAAATAAAATAAAGCACACAGACAAATAGGAAAGTACAGGCCTGCAAAATACTGAGCAAGTCCCCAAACCCTCTACATAGCTCACACCCATAAATATCTTACCAATTCTTCTTTAAACATTTCTATTCTATCTGCCCCCTTGCACAGAAAAATTGAGTTCTCTCTTCTAAAATTGAGCCCATGGCCTGATTCTGGGGCACTTGCTGCTAAGTTTTGAATCCATAGCCTTCTGCTTACAAAGGCAAGTCCCTTAGTCCACTCCGGTTCTCATCAAGCCTGTAATACGTAAATATCTGATACAGAGCACTTGTAAAGGAAGAACCAGATTAATTTTTTAAGGAACAATCTCTAGTGAAAGACCACAATAATTTCAAAAGTGCTGTGCTACATTTCCCACAATATGTGAACCATCTGTTATCTTCTGCCATGATTCTGAATAGCTGCTGTTCCCACATTGTCAAGAAAGCATCACATGAGGTTTACTACTCGTGACTTTATAGTGTCACAATTCCGTACATAACCTTGCTGGTTCTCATCAGTGAGTGACTGCAAAAAAAGAAAGCCCATTGTGTAACTTTGGCAGGTTGTTAAGGCACTAAGTTAGGCAGTGTGTTTTAAAAATAGGACATTTCAGTCTATTGTTTTTCACACTTTCCTCATATTTTGAAAGATGTGTTTAATGCTCTAATAGTACTTAATAGTGATAAAATATATATTTGCTACAATCAGCATTTAACTTTCTCTAAGAGAAAACCATGCTAAACACATAAAGCAAAAGCTGCAAACAATAGTTACTTACCATGTCTATTTTGCACTGATGACTGTTATGGCCAAGCTACATACTCTTCCATATGCTTCATATCCCTTTAATTCAAGTTTTCCACAAAAGAACCTTTGCCAAAGAGGAAGTGTGTTGATTTCACTGGACCAACGTGACCTTTAGCAGATAGTTGATTTCCATCATATACGTGTAAACCTTCATGGGCTTTCAAAATTTAATGCATGTATATGGAAAACCCATGAGGAAGTTTAAGTATAGTCTGGTTCTGTCTACATGATCTAATGGTAATTTACTCAATATGTTTTTTTACAGAATTGCAAGTGGATAGTGAACCTGAAAAGCATCATTGTTACATGAATTTTCCTATTAATGATATCAGTTTTACCACCCCTTGCAGTCTTACTGCCCTTTTATGGCTATTAGCATTATTGGTACGACATGATATGTTCTCCTGAAAATTCCCTTGCTGCTGGGAAAATTGAGTGGTGGCATATTGTCATTTAAAACTTTCTCTAATGGGATGAGTAATTGTTGATCAAATGGAGATTCCCCACCACAGGTCCTCCCATACTAGGAGATACAGTCTTATTTGCTTAACACTGGTTTTAATAACAGAAATTTTAAAGAAAATAGTAAGGACCCTAAAACAGCACCATTGGAAACTAACTTATGAACACAATGCGGTATAAATTTGCCTTGGCCTATTTTCAGGCCAGAATTAGTGCTGCTCAGGCACCACACAAACCGTGAGACCCAAGGCATCTATAACATGGGCCTCAAGTGCAATCAAAATAATGCTAGCAAACTACAGGCACCTGTTGCAACTCCACAGGCAGCTCACCCTTTGGCAGCAATCGATTTTGGGCCGCCTGCCTTGCAGGCAGTAAGACCCGATCTACAATTGCAGACAAGAGGAACAATTTGAATTGAAGCCAGACAAATTAATTAACTTGATATTAAAGCAAGTGGTAAAAGATTTAAATCTATTTCGAATTGTTTTTGTATTTTTCTACTGAGTAAGAAATAACGTTGCAAGAAGTGTTTTTTAAAAACTGTTTCTTTCCTGACTTTTCAGCACATCATTGTGAAACCAGCTCAAAATCTGTATTCTGGAAGGATTTCTTGAAGGCCCCTCCCTAATTAGAATATTTAAAATGTCTTTTTTTAGGATTTAAGGATTATGATTTATTTTTATTGCATAAGAGCAACTATTACATTCTTCTGGTTTCACAACTGCTTCATTTTGTCCTGTGCGCTGCAGTTCTTCGGCTGCTATCATTTTTACATCACTGCTAAGTTAAGCAACTGAGCTAGTATTTTGGGGAAGGAAAATGCTTCTGCTCTTTATTAGATTTGAATTTTTCTCCACATTTTTGTGCGTGTGTGTGTGTTCACTGACTGCATGTTCTTTTGTCCAGTAACATGTTGCTTTTATGTTGCTTCTCTTGGCGCAAGACATCTTTTATTTTAAACCATATTTCATTTGTCACCACAATGGTTAGAGAAATGGGAGCTGTTACACTGTCCCAGTCACTACAAACTGCTGTTTGGTTGCCAGTTGGCTTAAATATACAGCTGACTATTGTCATATTTTTAATGTTGTATTCCAGAACACACTCCATGTTTAGCATAAATCCTGGACACTTGGAGCATTTAGTTAAATCTAACATGCCAGCTTATTGTAACAGAGCTTGTGACCTGTTGAATTAGATATGGTGCTTTAAAAAAAAAAATGCCAACAGTGGAGTGTCGTAAAGGAATTAGTCGACGCAACACTTGAGCTGGGGATTCGACAAAATCATTTATTTCCACACTATTCTTCATTCTCAACAATGATTTGGTAGATGTCATGATGAGCAATGGTTTTCTTCTGTTGTCAGTGCCCTCAAAAGAGTGATTAACTCCATCGTGTCAACATTCTCGCCTCTGAGTAAGATCATCACTGGTTCAGGCTCCCCCTTCCAAGCTTCAGATAATTTTGGCTAATATTCAGTGCCATTCTGAGAAAGCATTGCATAATCAGAAGTAGCATCAAACTGAGGCCGCAGCTGCCTACTCAAGTGGTTGTCAAAGACATTATTCAAAGAAGAGCAAAGAACTCTTCTGGTATATTGGCCAAAATACCTCTTTTAACACCATGGGCAGAATTTTCCCCCCGTTTGGGGGGGGGGGTGTGGAGTTCAGGAGCGGGCCCGCCTCTGATCGGTGCCCCCGATTGGGGGCGCGCCGCCATTTTACATGGGCAGGCCAATTAAGGCCCGCCCAGTGTGATGTCTGCAAGGAAGCGCTATGCGCTCCCTGTGCTGGCAGTGGTGGCGGGGTGGGGGGGGGGGGGGGGGGGGGGGGGGGGGGGGGGGGGGGGTGGGATTCCCTAAGCCAAAAGCGCACTCTTTCATGCATGCGTGCAAAAGAGCGCACTCATCTCCTGAGGCCAAGTGCTGCCTCAGAGAGATCAGCTCCACAATCAAAAATCTTTAAAAACAAAGAAAAAAAATTTTCCCTGACATGTGCCCTCATGTGACGCTGTCACATGAGTTGGGACATGTCAATCACTTTTAACTACACTTTTATTAAATTTTTTAAAACCTACATGAAATGAGGCTTCATGCTTTTTCCAATGCCCGCCAACCTTAAGGTTGGACAGGCAGGCCCATTAATTACTTTGTCAATGGCCTATTGAGGCCATTGACAGATCGGCGGGCGCACAGCTGATTCGGCTGAGCCCCCGTCGACATGAAAATTGAAATGAGGCGAGGTCACATCGGGAGTTCCACCCGACATCATCCCGCATCATTTTACATGTCAGCGAGCAGGCCCTGCCCCCGTTCGCTGGCCGGGAAGTCCTGGCCCGTGAACAAAATATTATCTGCTCAGTCATCTAACGTAGCATCTGTGGGACCTTGTGTTCAAATTGACTGCCCCATCTATCTGTGTATTGCCAATGATTGCATTTTAAAAGTAATTCATTGGCACATCTTGAGGGCATGAAATATGCTATGTAAATATGATGTTGCCCTTTCTACTTGAAAAATGATAATAGGCAAAATTAATACACTAACTTCTGGGTTATGAAGATCTACTCAGTAATTCTAACCAAGGAAATATGAACATGGTATTGCCACCCAACTGCAACAGCCAGCTCATTATTTCTGCAATTATTTGTAAGCTACCCTGCAGCAAGTGGAAACTTGGTACGAGACACAACCATCACTATTCTTGGGTAAGTCCTGTCCCACCAGCAGAACAGACCCAGCAGAGGTGGCGGCACAGTGGCATACATTTGGGTGGGAGTTGCCCTGCGAGTCCTCAGCATCAATTCCCGACCCCGTGAAGTCTCATGGCATTAGGTCAAACATGTGCAAGGAAACCTCCTGCTGATTATCACATGCTGCCCTCCCTCAGCTGATGAATCAGTGCACCTCCATGTTGAACACCACTTGAAGGAAGCACTGAGGGTGGCAAGGGCGCAGAATGTACTCAGGGTAGGGGACTTCACTGTCCATCACCAAGAGTGGCTCGGTAGCATCTCCACTAACCAAACTGGCCAGGTCCTAAAGGACTGCTAGACTGGGTCTGTGACAGATGGTGAGGGAACCAACAAGAGGGAAAAATATACTTGACCTCATCCTCACCAACCTGCTTGTCGCAGATGCATCACTCCATGACAGTGTCAGTAGGAGGGATCACCACACAGTCGTTGTGGAGATGAAGTCCCGCCTTCACATTGAGGACACCCTCTATCATGTTGTGTGACACTACCACCGTGCTAAATGGGATAGATTTTGAACAGACCAAGCACCTGAAGACTGGGCATCCATGAGGCACTGTGGGCAATCAGCAGCAGCAGAATTGTACTCGAACACAATCTGTAACCTCATGGCCTGGCATATCCCTCACTCTACCATTACCATCAAGCCAGGGGATCAACCCTGGTTTAATGAAGAGTGCAGGAGGGAATGTCAAGAGCAGCACCAGGCATACCTAAAAATGAGGTATCAACCTGGTGAAGCTATAACACAGGAATGTTTGCATGCCAAATAGCATAAGCAGCAAGTGATGGACAGAGCTAAGCAACCCCACAACCAACGGATCTGATCTGAGCTCTGCAGTCCTGCCACATCCAGTCGTGAATGTTGGTGAACAATTAAACAACTCACTGGAGGAGGAGGAGGAGGCTCCACAAGTAACCCCACCCTCAATGATGAGGGAACCCAGCACATCAGTGCAAAAGATAGGGTTGAAGCATTTGCTACAATCTTTAACCAGCAGGGCCAAGTGGATGATCCATCTCGGCCTCCTCTGGAGGCCCCCAGCATCACAGATCCCCATCTTCAGCCAATTCGATTCTCCCCACATGATATCAAGAAATGGCTGAAAGCGCTGGATAGTGCAAAGGCTATGAGCCCTGACAATATTCTGGCAACTCTACTGAAGACTTGCTCCAGAACTTGCTGTGCCCCTAGCCAAGCTATTCGAGTAAAGCTACAACACTGGCATCTACCCGGCTATGTGGAAAATTGCACAGGTATGTCCTGTAAACAGAAAGCAGGACAAATCCAACCCAGCCAATTATCGCCCCATCAGTCTACTCTCGATCATCAGTAAAATAATGGAAGGGGCCATCAACAGTGCAGTCAAGTAGCACTTGCTTAGCAATAAACTGCTTACTCACACTCAGTTTGGGTTCCGTAAGGGCCATGCAGCTCCTGACTCCATTACAGCCTTGGTTCAAATATGGGCAGAAGAGCAGAACTCCAGAGGTGCGGTGAGAGTGACTGCCTTTGACATCAAGGCCGCATTGACTGAGTGTGGCATCAAGGAGCCCAAGCAAAACCCGAGTCAACATGAATTGGGGAAAACTCTCTGCTGGTTGAAGTCATACCTAGCACAAAGGAAGATGGTTGTGGTTGTTGGAAGTCAGTCTTCTCAGCCCCAGGACATCACTGCAGGAGTACCTCAGGGTAGTGTCCTCAGCCCAACCATCTTCAGTTGCTTCATCAATGACCTTCCTTCCATCATTAGGTCAGAAGTGGGGGTGTTCACTGATTGCATAATGTTCAGCACCATTCGCGACGACTCAGATACTGAAGCAGTCCATGCCCAAACGCAGCAAGACCTGGACAATATCCAGGCTTGGACTGATGAGTGACAGGTAACATTTGCGCCAAACAAGTACCAAGCAATGACCATCTCCAGCAAGAGAGAATCTAACCATCGCCTTTGATGTTCAATGGCATTACAACCACTGAATTCCCCACTATCAACGTCTTGGGGGTTACCATTGACCAGAAACTGAACTGGACAAGCCATATACATTCTGTGGCTACAAGAGCAGGTCAGAGGCTAGGAACCATGCGACGAAAAACTCACCCCTTGACTCCCCAAAGCCTGTCCGCCATCCACAAGGCACAAGTCAGGAGTGTGATAGAATACTCCCCTCTTGTCTGGATGAGTGCAGCTCCCACAACACTCAAGAAACCTGACACCGTCCAAGACAAAGCAATCCACTTGATTGGCACCAAATCCACAAACGTTCACTCCCTCCACCACCGGCGCACAGTAGCCTCAGTGTGCACCATCTACAAGATGCACTGCAGGAATTCACCAAGGCTCCTTCGACAGCACCTTCCAAACCCACAACTATTACCATCTAGAAGGACAAGGGCAGCAGATGGATGGGAAAACCACCACCTGGAAGCTCCCCTCCAAGTCATTCACCACCCTAACTTGGAAATATATCGCCGTTTCTTCACTGTCGCTAGGTCAAAATCCTGGAACTCCCTCCCTTACAGCACTGTGGCTGCACCTACACCACATGGACTGTAGTGGTTCAAGAAGGTAGCTTATCACCACCTTCGTGAGGGCAACTAGGGATGGGCAATGAATGCTGGCCCAGCCAGTGAATCCCACATCCCGCGAATGATTAATAAAAAAAGAATGGGAACTCATGCTATAACTTGGCTTTGCAAATAATAATTTTGCCTAGTTTTGGAATGTAGTATTGCTTAGTGGCAGCATACTGAGAAGCGTTTTGCTCCTGGATTTAATACAGTGTAAAACCATTAAAACCGGTGGATTGAGATGAGGCTTGGCATCATGCTTCACGCAGTACAGCCTCTCCAGCGCAGCTGCAGCTTGGCTGACTGTCTTCTACCAGATTCATCCCGAAGCAGAAACCCGAGTTGTTAGTAGTTATGCTAGAATTCCATCCTTTTGCTAATGGCACTTCTGTTATAGTCCCATTCCATGAGTTTTTCTTCATCAAAAGATTTGTGCATAATATCCGCAAAGAAACCTTTCACGTTATTTCTCTTGAACGTTGTCTTTCATGTGAAGAAATTCAAACACAGAGTCAGCAATTAGGTGATGAACCGGTGTTACTAATACTGCAAGGGAAATTTTCGATTTGCATCTTAAACTCTGGTACCTTTGTCCCTTTTTTATCCTGTTAGCAGCAAGCATGGTCAGCTTTGTTAAGATGCTTTTCATTCCTTAATAATGTGCTCTTGGATATAGCTAACTATAAAGTGGCTTTGCAAGGGGAAGCCCTATACATAGTTCAGTGCCACACAAAAGTTGCGCACTTACCTACCAAACTACTGTGGAGCTTGTTTGTTCCTTAAATTTGTTCACTAGTCCAGTTTAAATGGTGACTATTGCAATTTGGCCACACACAGTTGTAAAATCATTTAGAGCAGAACGCATCATTTTTAATGTCCTTTGATCTTCGTTTTTGCAGTTCCACAAGGCTCAAAAGCTTATCCCAGCATTGTATTAATAAGCAGGATGAAAAGGTTACTTTTTATCAGTCAGGTGTTTCTGGAGTACCTGAAATTCTCTTAACAATTTTTGTTGCTGAAGGTTTCTTTGTAGTTCACAGTAAATCACTTGGGAGTGACCACATAATATACAAGTTATAAGGTTAGGTCTGTTGCAGTGTACAATATGTTTAGAAGTGATTTTTTTACAGAGACCTGTGTGGTGTCTATTTACACAAGGGTATTTTAAGAGAGATTGTTCTTTTTTTAACCTGTGGTTATGCCTTTTTTGTGGATTTAAGGTGAATGTGTCTCTGAATATACCTTATGAATTAATGTTTTACTGTACATTTTTCCAAGAATGTATAATCTAGTTTTTAAAATCATTAATGTAAATTTCTAAATTAAAATTCTAAAAAAAATTACCCTTTTCTGAAATTTGAATGACGTGGACTTGGAATAAATTCCCTTGAGTAATGAAGATTGAGGGTGATCTAACTGAGGTGCTTAAAAGAATTTGGTAGAATAGATACCCAAAACTAGTTCCTCTTATGGGGAAGCAAGAACTGGACCATTTAAATCTCCATTCAGTTCTATGGGACTGTAATATCCCGCCGGGCAGGAGGGGCCATAAAATCCTGGCCCTGGAATTTTCTCCCTAAAAGACTGAGTGTTGGGACAACAATAGCTTTCAAAACTGAGATTGATATATTTTTGTTTGGTTTGTGGAAGTAAGATGGATAAATGGAGCTATGGTTCATATTAGCCATGTAATAATTGAATGGTGGAGCTGGCTCAAAGGCCTGAATGATCAACCCCTGCTCCCATGTAAGAGTGTGTCATTATGTCAAATGATAGAACTCACATTGCCGAGAATGGACAGTAAAGAAATATTATGATCCTATTCCTGAGGCCAGACCAGTTGTATAAAATATCTTTTTGACATTTAATAGGTGCATGATAAACACCAGGAAAGTACTGTCAGTAGTCACCTTGAATCTCCCACAGGCTAGTTTCTTATTCCTCTCCATTTGCATGTTAAGAGAATGGTTATTCTCTTATGGGCCTTGATAAGATTTCAAATCTTCTGAATTATCAGAATTCCATGATATGGATGATTCTAGCGCTTAGGACTTCAATAGGATAGATTCTCAGAACTGGACTTCAAGATTTTACATGATCTGGGAGTTTTAAGTGTTCAGAGGCTGTGTATAATGTTGATGCAAGGCTGCTTTTATTTTAGATTTTGAGTGCAGATCCAGATGACGCAAGTAATTAGAACATTTTCCTACAGTGTGCTAGATATGTGGAGCAGGCTTTCAGCATGAATAGTTAATGACTTGTGGGTTAATTCCTACAAAGAATAATTGGATAAATTTGAAGATAAAACAAAGAACCCTGCACACAAGTGTCAAATTCTCAGTGCAGTGTTTTCTGTGCTGTGCTGCTGACATCAAGGAAGGGAAAAACCTTGCCAGGCTTATGTTGGAGATGGCTAGGTATTCAAAGTTATGCTTGATTATGTCTGGGGCTTAGTGAAAATGTATGCAAAACTTTTCAACAGTGTGTTTAATAAGGGGGGAAGAATCCATAGATGAAAGCAAAGTACTGTGGATGCTGGAAATCTAGAACAAAAACAAAAATACCTGGAAAAACTCAGCAGGTCTGACAGCATCTGCGGAGAGGAATACAGTTGACATTTCCAGTCCGTATGACTCTTCATCAGAACTAAGGAAATAGAGAAATGGGGTGAAATATAAGCTGGTGGGGGGGGGGGGGGGGGGGGGGGGTGGGGGGGGGGGGGGGGGGCGGTGCCAGGTAGAGCTCAATAGGGGGCCAGTAATAGGTGAAGGTCAAGAAGAGATTGCCAAAGATGTCATAGACAAATGGACAAAGGGGTGTTGATGGTGGTGATATTATCTAAGGAATGTGCTAATGGGGACATTAAGGGTAGCAAGCAGGACAAGCTAGTGGCAGATGGTCCTAGTGGGGGTGGGAAGGGAGGAAGGGGTCGAAATGGGCAAAAAGGTGGAGATAAAACAATAGATCAAAATAAATTTAAAAATAGGTGGGAAAAGAAAAATATATTTGTAAAAAAATGATAAATTATTGGAAAAAGTGGGATCGGAAAGGGGGTGGGGATGGAGGAGAGAGCTCGTGACCTGAAATTGTTGAACTCAATATTAAGTCTGGAAGGCTGTAGAGTGCCGGAAGGTGAGGTGCTGTTCCTCCAGTTTGTATTGTGTTTCACTGGAACATTGCAGCAGGCCAAGGACGGACATGTGGTTATGAGAGCAGGGTGGTGTGTTGAAATGGCAAGCAACAGGGAGGTCTAGGTCATTCTTGCGGACAGATCAAAGATGTTCCACAAAGCGGTCACCCAGTCTGCATTTGGTCTCTCCAATGTAGAGGAGACCGTGGGGAAGAATCCATGTTGGAAGCAATGAACTTGATAGGCTCAATAGCAAAAACGCTTTTGCTCATTCCAGATCTTGTAATGCTCCTGAGTGTTCAATTTAAATCAGCAGCACTGTTGGCAACATCTTCAGAGTTTGATCAAAATTTGTTACTTCCAGCGAGGAGCTGTGGTACATTAAGTTGGACTCCAGTGCATGGTGTCAGAAATTGGGTTCATGCCACCACTAGACTGGGTTGCCAAAATCAAGGGAGATTCCTGTGGAGAAACCTAGCAAAGAACAAATACTGTTCCACATCCCCCCCCCGCCCTTTACACATGTGTGCCCATAGCAGCTTACTTAAGAGCAGCAGAAGCTTAGTAGGAAGTTATCCTCCCTCCTAAATGCCTTAGATCCACGACAATGGAATGGAAAATTGTGAAATAAAAATCTTTGAAACTATTAAAAACAATGAGGATCCTCTTTTAACTGTGTTTGCTGTTTGAGGCTGATTGGATAAGCAAACCTATCTGACAATGTGAAAGTTGAAACCAAATCCTAGAGTACACTATTTCCTGGAGTACTTATGAAGTATTACTTCCATCATAAGGTCAGAAGTGGGGATGTTCGCTGATGATTGTACAATGTTCTGCAGCATTAATGACTCCTCAGATGCTGAAGCAATGCATGCCCAAATGCAGCAAGACCTGGACAGTGTCCAGGCTTGGGCTGACAAGTGGCAAGTAACATTCACGCCACACAAGTGCCAGGCAATGACCACCTCTGACAAGAGAGAATCAATTGCATTGTCATCACTGAATCACCCACTATCAACATCCTGGGGGTTACCATTGACCAGAAACTGAACTGGTCTAGTCATATAAATACTGTGGCTACAAGAGCAGGTCAGAGGCTAGGAACCATACAATGAGTAACTCACCTCATGACTCCCCAAAGGCTGTCCAGCATCTACAAGGCACAAATCAGGAGTGTAATAGAATCCTCACCATTTGACTGGATGAGTGCAGCTCTCACAACACACAAGAAGCTTGACATCATCCAGGACAAAGCAGCCCGCTTGATTGGCACCAAATCCACAAACATTCACTCTCTTCATCACCAACGCACAGTAGCAGCAGTGTACACCATCTACAAGATGCACAGCGGGAATTCACTAAGGTGCCTTAGATAGCACCTTCCAAACTCATAACCACTACCATCTTGAAGGACAAGGGCAACAGATAGATGGGAAGACCACTACATGGAAGATCCCCCTCCAAGTCACTTACCATCCTGACTTGGAAATATATCACCGTTCCTTCACTGTCGCTGGGTCAAAATCCTGGAACTCCCTAACAGCACTGTGGGTGTACCTACACCATATAGACTGCAGCGATTCAAGAAGGCAGCTCACCACCACCTTCTCAAGGACAACTAGGGGCGGGCAATGAATGCTGGCCAGCCATCAAAACCCACATCCCATGAATGAATTTTTTTTAAAAATATCGACAGTACAAGATGAAAAAGACTAATTGAAGTGAGGTCTCTGGTCTAAAGAAAGATCTCTGCATTAAGTCCATAATGACTTGCATTTTATTTTACATACTTTTTCAAACAGTTATCCACCAATCTTCACCAAGAGAGGAGTGCCTTGCAACTTGGCTAAATAGCCAGAAAATACCAACTGCTTCAGGAGATTTAGCCGCTTACAGAATCTCCGGCTAAAGTCATGAAGACTCTGCTGTAGAGCCTATTGTGGCTTTCCCCATGAAGGCACGTTATGGGAGATCAACCATAGGAGTGTGAGAACTGAGCAAACAATTTTCGAACTCCAAAGCAAGAGTGTACAAACTGAGTCAAGCTAGCACTTAATATTCCATTCCACCAAAATGTCCTATTTATTTGCCGGTAAACCAGGAAATTTATTTTACTTAGCTTTTTTCTTTGTCACCTTTTGCTTCATAATCCAATCTTCGGCACCTACCTCAGTGACCTCAAAGACCTTTCACACTTCCTTTCAAGGTGGTATGGTGCCTTTAAAGAGGAATCTCCATTGATCCAAATTACTAATATTTTTGCAATGTACAGATTGCAACCACCTGATCCAGCTTCTTTCCAGTTGCGTGGCCACAGCAGCAGCAGGGGATGGTGTGTAGTGTGGGAGTGTAAATTGAATCAAGTTGCTTGAAATTGGAGAGAATTAATTGGAGCTTTATTTTTAAATACTTGCAGAACCCCAGGAAGCTCTCTCAACTCCCACAGAGAGATCACTGGGTCCCAAATCTGTAGTTGCTTATTAATCTGTGAATACTGTGTTCTATGCTTAAATGTCAGGAAGATATCTTGAACTTTTTTTTTAACGATAAGTAGTCAGTTTTTTTTCACTGACTAATTATGTATCTTGTTAAAGTTTAAATGACAGCAATCAACCCACTTTAGGAATCTTTTTACCTGTTTACCTTTTCTTTCATACCCCTCACTTAAAAATCCTTTGACACTCCATGTAAGTTTCATGTATTAATCATACCATCATGATTTTCTTTACAATTCATCTTTTGTTGAGACATTGGGTTAGTGTGTTACTGGATGTTGTGGGGTGATATGACCCCTTGTTACTGTAAATGTAGAAGTTAGGGCAGGCTTCAGATTGACTTGGTTTATTCACTGGGTTGATGATCTTTAACACTAGTTTTAGAACGTCCAAAGGGAATTTCCAGGCAATGGCTTGATTCGTTTGCTACACACATGTGATATAGAAGATAGTGGGTTACTAAGCGATTTTTTTTTTATGTGTGGGTGGGGACACTTTCTCTGGTGCCTACACTGTAAAATGTCATATTCTTTGTATCAAGTTCTCTCACAACAGATAAAAGAGATGGGTGACATTTTTAATTTAAACCTTTTGTTGCTATTGAGGCTGTGTACACTGTATTTTAGGCCATTTTTGTTAATTTTTTTTCTTCCTCCTTTTCTTAAATATCTTTGAACTGTATATTAAACTGGACTAAGAGAGCAGGTAGCAGGTGGGCAAAATGGTATCCAGCCCACCAACGGCGATGGCGAGTTTTCGCGCCATTTTGTCCCACACCAGCCTCCATTGTTTATGCATTCCTGGGAAGCAAGCCATTTCCATGGCAGGTGGGCTCTCATTTGCACTCCTGCCATCAACCGCCATTGCCTCACGCCGGCCACCATGTTTAAAAATGCAGCCGCAAGCGCAGCGTTCATCGCTACCAACTCACCACCGCTGCCCAGGAGACATGGCCAGCAAAAGAAAAAAGACTGCAGCATCTCCCCCCCCCTTCAATAATGGGTCCCTTCAGTGACTACTAGATGCCTTGGAGGCCCGCCGGAATGTCCTGTACCCCATCTCTGGCTGCAGGATGGGCGGCAATGTTACCAATCCAGCTTGGGAGGCAGTGGTCAGCGCAAATGCCCTTCAGAATAGGACAGCCACCCAGTGCCACAAGAGGATGAATGATCTCCTCCGTTCCGCCAGGGTAAGTCCCCCTTTTCATCACTCTCTCGCACTCACAAACCCATCACACATCCACAAGGCTCTCACTCATTGTAAGTTGCCCTTGCACTACCAGTAGAGGCAGTGGTGTAGTGGTAATGTCACTGGACCAGTAATCCAGAAAACTTGAGGTAATGCTGCGGGGACCTGGGTTCGAATCCCACCATGACAGATGGTGGAATTTGAATCCAATAAAAATCTGGAATTAAAAGTTTAATGATGACCGTGAAACCATTGCCAATTGTCATAGGGAAGGAAATCTGCCATCCTTACCTGGTCTGGCTATATTTGACTCCAGACCCACACCAATTTGGTTGACTCTTAAATGCCCTCTGAACAAAGGCAATTGGGGATGGGCAATAAATGCTGGCCTGGCCAACAATGCCCACATCCCATGAACAAATAAAAAAAAGTTCAAGGGACATCACCATTCACTGTCATACACACCTTCATTGTCGTCCTGTTGTCCATAGGACCACTCACCAACCGCACAAGCCAGGCACATGTATCATCCGATCCGGTAGGCATCCTGATACACTCTCCCCATCTCTATCCGTGCAGGACAAACTGGCGCACAACAGGAGGGAAAGGTTGCAGAGGAATGTTGGAGTTCAAGGTCCTTATGGAATTTCAGAACAGCCATCCAGCTGGCCGGCGATGACCGAGACCGGTCCTGTGCTGACAGTGAGGTTGGCACTGCTCTTCCAAGTGAGGACCCAGCAGTGCAACATCCATCAGACAACCACACTGTGAGTGCTACAGGCCACTGCCATGCTCTAATTATTTCCCCTTCACCAAGAGCCACCGGAGTCCATGATCCAGGCCTCCAAGCCAGTTCGGAAGGGACATCTGAAGCGGAATGCAGCCCGCTACAAGTTCCATCACAGCGCTCAGACACACACCTCAGTGGGACCTAGCTCTAGAATAAGCAGGGGATCACGTACCGGTGAGCACAGTGCACAGTCTGATCCATAGCAGACGGTAATAGGGACTTCCCAGGTCCCTGGCATTCAGAGGACTGCTGGACACCAGGAACCTGTTGAGTCCAGGCCAGATAACTAGCTTCTGGACTCGGTCATGTCACAGTTGCTGGAATTGCAAAGGCAAGCTAGGGAACATCAGGAAGGGATGTCCGCTGCACTCCTCAGATTGCAGTGCAGATGGAGGAGTCTGTACATCTTCAGGCTGAGGTGATAGCGCCAGCATTGCAACACACCAACGTCAACACTGGCAGGGTGGTGGCCGGCATGGAGACCTTGGTCCAGGTGTGTACGCAAGAGGGGTGCTGGGCAGCTCGATCTCACTGCAGCTACCCTTTCTCCTCATGGAGTCAGCCAAGGGTACTTGGGCACCCATTGGGAGGAGGATCAGCATGTGCACACCCCTGGGTCATCCACCCAGGTGACTCTGGAGTGTCCAGCCCATCCGAATCGCCGCTCCCTGTGACCTCTGCAGCCCAGCTTCACAGGCTGAGGAGGGTGCCACAGTCACACAGCAAGACCCCGAAAGCAGGCTGGGGCCCTCCAAGTCTTGGCCCTCCAGAAGATGCTGCCAAAGTCATCACAGACAGGGCGTCGCAGTCTGCCCCCACCTCCACTGTGGATGTCCAGAAAGCACCAGACATAGCAGCAGGGTTAGGGCAGTTAAGGAACAGTACTTGCACAGCCTGGGCACAGCTGTTGGCCACTTGTACATACTGTTCACTGTTCTCAATAAACTCCTTAGAATGTTTCCCTGCCTGTGGCTCCTTGGTCTGATGAGCAGTGTTCTTCTCACTCGGATGTAAAACCTTTCTGCACACGATATAAGGCAGGTATATCAATCCAGGGCTCTTACCTGTGTTCCGTGCAGCCTTCAGACCACGATGATGGTCCGGCCTGTCACTCCCTGGAAAATTACTGATGCCTGCTCCTCAGCTTTGCTGGACATTGCTGCTAGAATGTAGTGGGCAGGTGCCACAGAATTCTCTCATTCTTCCTGGTGCTCTCAGGACATTTAAGGCAGGGCTGGCCCCCATCGCACCAGCATCTGCGACCAGTGATGCTTTGCACCAGCTGCTGAAAGGCTCAGGGGGTGAAGGCGGACACAGCATCAGATGTGTCTAAAGTGTCATGGCTGCGTCTCTATGAGATGGCCCTGATCATGGAGCGCAAGCGAGCTGTTCTCGGCCAGACAGGAGTTTGACATTCACAGAGGCTATGAGAAGATTCATGGAGTGTCCTCACTGCATGTTGTCATCGTACTCCTCGCCCTCATCCCTGCTGCCGCCCTCCTCATCCAAGACCTCCAACTCCTCCATTTTCTCCTCAGCCAGCTCATCTCGTTGTTGGAGCGCCAGGTTGTAAAGGGCACAGCAGACGACAACGATGTGTGACACTCTCTATGGACTATATTGCAGTGCACTGCCAGACCAGTCCAGGCACCAGAACCGCATCTCCAGCTCCATCAAGTTGCTAGCAGCAGCATGAACTTCATATAACCGTTGCTCTGCTGCATTCTGAGGCTGCCGCATGGGTGTCCTCAGCCTCGGCCTCTGCAGGCAGCCCTTGTCCCCGAGGAGACATTCTTGCAGTCTCTGTGGACCCTGTAAGACTGCAAGGACCGGCAATGTAGGCGTCATGCACATTCCCTGGAAACTGTGCATATTCCCTGGAAACTGTTCACACACCTGCAGGACCACTTCTGGTGGTCACATACCAGCTGCATGTTCAGTGAGTGGAAGCCCTTGCCGTTGATGTAATCCATAATGTGTAGCGACGGAGGCCTGGTCGCCACATGGGTACAGTCGGCCTCACCCTGAACCTGTGTGAATCCAATGGCTGTTGCATCCTGGCTGTCCTGGTCCCGGGCGAAATGCAAAAAGTTGTGTGCCCTTGAGAAGGTGGCATTTGTGACCTCATGGATGCATTTGTGGGTGGCGGCTTGTGAAATGCCACAGAGGTCACCTGTGGAGCCATTGGCATAGAAATTGAGCACTGCAGTCACTTTTGCGGCCACTGGCAGTGGATGCCCTGCATGTCCCCTTGGCGCCAAGTCCTGCAGTAAGTGGCAGATATGAACGACCAGATCCCTAGATATGCGCAGTCATCAGCGACACTGATTCTAGATCATCTGCAGGAATGTCAGGCGGCGTCTATAGACCCTGGATGTCGCTAGACGCCGACCAGCCACAGATCGCTTTCCTGGGCAGTTGCTGCTCCTGCGCGGCCAGGAGTCTTAGTAACTATCTCCTCCGTCCTCTTCGCTCTCTGTAGGCCATCAAGCATTCAGCTAGGTCACCAGGATCCATGATCCTGACATGGCCCTCCTGCAGCATGAAAGAGAGGGAGAGACGTAGTTAGCATGGGTGCACTTAGCATCCTTTCCTGGCCCTTAACGGTTCCTGGGAAGTGCTGGCCACCCCTTGGATGTCGACAGATGATTGTGCTGCATGGCTGCCCTGTCAACCTGCGACATGGGGGACACTGGTCCAACCCAGGATGCTGAGATTGCAAGGGGCTGTGAGCGCCTCCAGCAGTGACTGCTACATGGCCAGCATTGGCGAAGAAATTGTATAACTGCAGTCCAACTGTTGCAGGGTCCAGTAAAGTGGTTGCAGACTTGCAGTCTGTGCCGAGGTGGTGGAGTGTAAGATCTGGAGGGTTTGCTGGCACATTGGTGCCTCCGCATTGCTTGCATAGCAGGCAGGCTAGGAGCCCGACCCCAATCATATTACTGTGGCTGCAACTGAATTGTCTCAGTTGCAGAGGGATGGTCAGTTTATTCAAGTGTCCCTACTGTGTGGCCCTTTTCCTCGCCTACCCTGCCCCCCACCTCAATTGCTTGTGCATGGGATCCAACATCAGGGCAGCAGTTGCCCTCCGGGCACACTCACCTTGAATATAGTTGCCTCCAGGGCCCAGCAGCAGTTGCCCCCGGACACCACTCCACCTGCACCCCCCACCCCCACCCCCGAGTACAGTCACCTTCAGAGCCAGGCAGCAGTCAGCAGTTGCCCCCAGACACCACCCTGGCCCCACCATGAGTACAGTCACCTCTGGGCCTGGGCGACACTTCATCCCAGCCCCTGGGGGCCCCTGAAGCCTGTGGAGCAACAGGTGACCCTGGCAAGCTGTGGAAAATGATACTGTTCGCTCACCTCCGTTCCCCCAAAGTGAAGGCCGCCTAGTGCACATCGCCTGTGTGCCATTGTGAAACATGTCAACCTGCTTTCCCGCCAACGTGGACGGATGATCCGGCAGGGATCCAGAGCCTGGCAGGATGGCCTTTTAATGAGATACTGATGTATTACAGTGAGCTCCTTGTCGACCGTTGGCGGTAGATGTGGCCTGCCATTGGCGGGTTGAGTTGACAATCCACTGTCATGAACCAGATCGCGCCATATTGTCTGTGCCCGCCACCTATCATGCCCGCTACCAGTGAGCACGGAAAATTCTTCCCATAGTGACCTTTGTGATATGGGTTTCCCTTTTTCCTGTTTTGAATCTGATGTCCAAGTGGATCACCCAGCAGCAGTGATTTCTTCAAGCAGGATAAGCAGCCAATTACATTGAATTATTCTCACGAGCTGCAAACCAGAAAGTAAAATGCACTGATTATCATGTACTTTTTAATCTTAGAGTGAAATAAATGATTGGAAAATACACATTAGAAATTGAAATATAAACAAGCTTAAAAATGAACTCAAATTTTTCCATTCTGATTTTTAAAAAATGACGTTACAAAAATGTTAAATTATTTTTCCAAGGCAAGAGAAGTTCTTCAGCAGTAGTTATGAGTTAGTACACAGATAAAACCCCAGTTACATTGCATTAACAAGACATTAACCTTTCAGGATTTTTTTTAACAGTGTAAAAAGGGAATTTCTCATCAGTTCAGTAACTTCAACTTGATTGCAGACTGGAAGAATTTCAACCTATTGAGAAACATAGAATTACTCACAACAACAACTGGATTTCTGCATTTAACTGTGCATGTGCAGACTTTAGAAGTTGCTGTCAGTTTCGAAGAAGTAATGACTGTGAATGTTGACAATTATCATCATTACTACTGCAAGAACAGAGCTCGTGATCTTAAGCACAGACAACGTTCTCTGAGAGAATGGAGAAGGGAAAATGAGAGGACATGTTAGTTCTTGTCGTTAGTACAGCATCCAGAGGCATTTAGGAGAATTTATAGACAGGGTTTAGAAGTAATGAGCTTTATTTTGTAATACTAACACTTGTGTAGTTCATCTAAATACTAAAAGCACAATTTTAAATAAATAAATGCACTTGACTATTGTTCACTTTGTCACCTGTCACCAAATTGCACCTTATGTAATACCTTAAAGTAATGTAGGAGGATAGTAATAGATTTTCAGGAGAACTTGGCCAGACTGGTGAAGTAGGCAGGCACATGGCAGATGAAATGATATATTTTGATAGGGAGAATGAGGAGAGGCAATATAAACTGAATAACACTATTTTCATTCTTTCATGGAATGTGGTGCCATTGGCAAGGCCAATATTTGTTGCCCATCCCTAACTGCCCTTGAACAGCGTAGCCTGATGGGCCATTTCAGAGATCGCTTAAGAGTTAATCACATTGCTGTGGGTCTGGAGTCATATATAGGCCAGGCCAGGTAAGGATGGCAGATTTCCTTCCCTATAGGACATTAATGAACCAATTAAGTTTTTATGACAATCGCTAGTCGTTTTATGGTCACCATTACTGAGAATAGCTTTATGAAATATTAACTGAATTTAAATTCCACCAGATGCCATGATGGCATTAGCCTGAGACTCAGGATTTCTACTTCATTGACAATGTTAAAGAGGATACATGAACCAAGAGACCTGGGGGGTGTACATACACAAATCTTTTAAGATGGCAAGAATGCTGAGAAGCCTGTTTTTAAAAAGAAAAAGCATATGGGATCCTTGGCATTTTAGACAGAGACATAGAATAAAAAAGCAAAGAAGTTGCCAAAGTGTTAAACCTTTATAAAACATTGGTTAGAGCTCAGTTGAAATGTTGTGTCCAATTCTGCATGCCGAACTTTAGGAAAGAGGTCAAGAGACTAGAACGGGTGCAGAAAAGATTTATTCAAACGATACAAGGGATGTGGAACTTAAATTACATGGAGAGACTGGAGAAGCTGATGTTCTTCTTAGATCAGTGAAGGTTAAAGGGAGATTTAACAGAGGTGTTAAAAACCATGAAAAATTTTGTTAGAGTAAACAATGTGTAATTGTTTCCAGTGACGGCAAGGTCAGTAAACAGGTCACAGATTTAAGGTAATATTCATTAATGTCCTTCAGGGGAAGAAATCTGTCACCCTTATCCAATCTAGTTACATGTGACTCCAGACCCACAGCAAAGTGGTTTGCTTTTAACTGCCCTCTGAAATGGCATAGCAAGTCACACAGTTGTGTTCCAAAAGATTCTCAAGGGTGGGATGAGGATTTTTTTTTTAAATTGTTCTTGTGATGTGGGTGTCGCTTGTTAGGCCAGCATTTATTGTACATCCCTAATTACCCTGGGTAAGGGTGACAGATTTCTTCCCCTGAAGGACATTAATGAACAAGGTGGTTTTTTTCTGACAATCCAGTAATTTCATGATCATTGTTAATGAGACTAGCATTTTATTCTAGATTTCTTAATTAGTTGAATTTAAATCTCTTCAGTAACAAGTTGTTATGACCTGGAAAGGGTGGTGAAACAACAACAATAACACTTTTATAGCACCACTTGTTGATTGGATCAAATGGGGTCAAGTACATACAATTGGAGGACATTAATTGGATGGTTACTTGAGCACAAAAAAAGAGACACTTAACTGACGCAAGAGTTGAGTGGAGTCAGTAGCGACATACCGGTAATGTTGCACTCTGAATAAATCTATCCCAAATAAAGCCTGGCTTTGGATTCTTCCTTCACTAATTGGCTGCCATGAGTACAACACCTTTAACATACTAAAACCACCACAGGAGTATTAACAAAATTTCACACCGGGACACATAGAGTTATCAAGGCAGATGACCAAAAGTTGGTCAAGCAGTTAGTCTTTAAGGAGTGTCTGAAAGAGAAAATCAGTAGAGAGGTTGAGAGGTTTAAGTAGGGAATTCCAGAGTTTTGGGGCCTTGGCAGCTGAAGTCACAGTCATCAGTGGTGGAGAAAATAAAATTGGGGATGAACATGATACTAGAATTAGAAGAACACAGATATCTCAGAGGGTTGTAGAGCTGGAGGAGATTACGGCAATAGGGAGGGACAGGCCCAGGGGAGATTTGAAATCCCAGGATGAGAATTTTAAGATTAAGTTACTTTCCCTGTTGTCAATGTATTCAGCAAGCATAGGAATGATGGGGAAACAGGACTTTTCAGCAAGTTGACACATCGTTGCTAGAGCTTTGCTTGACCTCAAGCTTAGAGAGTAGAATGTCGGAGGCTGGATAGGAGTACATTTGAATAGCAAAGCCGTGAAGATAATAAAGACATGGATGAATGTTTCAAGAGCTGATGAGCTGAGGCGGACGTGTTCCAGAGGTGGAACGAGGCAGTCTTAGTGATAGCACGAATGTATGGTCAGAGGTTTACCTCGGGATCAGATAAGACACCAAGGTTGTGAACAATCTGGTTCAGCCCAATATGTTTGCCAGGCACAGAGTCAGTAACTACCGAATGGAATTTGTGGCAGGGACTGAAGAAATGGCTTCAGCCTTCTCCATGTTTAGTTGGAGAACTTGTCAGCTCTTCTAGTACTGGATGTTTGAGAGGCAGATTGGCACTTTAGGTACAGTGGAGGTGTTGAGGGAAGTAGAGGTAGAGCTTGGTGCTGTTAGCATACATGTGAAAATTAATGCTGTGTTTTCAGATGATGTAGCTGAGGAGCAGTATGTGGGTGACAAATTTGAGGGACCTCGGATTGATCCTTGGGGCTCACCAGAGGTAATGGTGTGGGTGTGGGAAGAGAAGCCATTGATGGTAATTCCCTGGCTATGCTTGGATACATAAAAATGGGACCAGGCGACTGCTGTTCCACCCATCTGCATGATAATGGAGAGGCTGTTTAGGAGGATGGGAGAATGTTGCGGTCAACCATATCAAAGGGTGCAGATAGGTCAAGAAGGATGAGGAGAGAGAGTTTATCACTGTCATAGTTATATAGAATGCCATTTTGGTGAGTGCTATTTTGCTGCTCTAGCAGAGACAGAAAATTGACAGGAGGGATTCAAACATGGAGTTCCAAGGATGGACACAGATTTGGGAGGCAACAGCATATTTGAGGACTTTGGAGAGGAATGGAAGGTTGAAGATGTCGGACAGCTGTTTGCAAGGGTGGCAGACTCAAAGGTTCATATTTTTGAGGAAAGGATGAACAGTAGAGGAGAGAGAACCATTAACCATATCAGCTAACATGAGAAGGAAGGAGAGTTAGGTGGGCACAATTGCCTCCAATTTAAGATTTGCCTCTTTGTATTTAAATCTCTTTATGGCTTTGCCTTTCCCTATCTCTGTAGCCTCCTCTTGCCCTACAACCTCTCAAAATTCTGCATTCCTCCAACTCTGGTCTCTTATGCAGCCCCACTCCCTTTTGCCCCACCATTGGCAGCCTTGCCTTCAACATCTTAGACCTCATACCCTGGAAACCTCTTGCTAAATTCCTTTGCTTCTCCACCTCCCTCTCTTCCTCAAAACCTATCTCTTTAATAATAGTTACCTACTTACACATGTCCCCTTCACACCCACGCGTCTTGCTCCTGTTTGTAAGTTTTCACTACATAAATTTCACAGCCTGGAATTGGATACCACTGAAGAAAAAATGTCTACTGGACAGTAAACACTCTTTTGAGGAAATTACTTAATATCTCAGTGTCAAAATATCTGATGCCAGGGACTTTTTCAAATCTTCTGGTCAGCAGTTTTTGAAATTTTTACTGTAAACCTTTCCAAATGCCAAATTATAAATAGTGCATCAGTAACTTGCAGTCTGCACTCTGTCCTAGAAAGTTTCATACTTTCATTAATATGCTCCTGCTTCCTCTCTCTTCATGAAATCTAATATGGATCAAGGGGAGGCAGTGATATAGTGGTATTGTCTCTAAACTAGTATTCTAGAGACCCAGCATAATGTTCTGGGGAACAGGGCGCGAACCCCACCACGATAGATGGTGAAAACTGAATTCAATAAAAATTAAAAGTCTGATGATGATGACCATGAAACCATTGTTGTAAGAACCCATCTGGTTCATTAAGGAAGTCTGCTACCCTTACCTGGTCTGGCCTACATGTGACTCTAGACCCACAGCAATATGGTTGACTCTTAAATGCGCTCTGAACAAGGGCAATTAGGGATGGGCAATAAATGCTGGCCTAGCCAGTGAAGCCCACATCCGTGAACGAATAATAAAAAAAACACTGTTGCAGAAGAAAGCAAGCAACTCTTATATATTTATAAGTACCTTTCATGACTTTAGATCCCAAAGTGTTTTTCAATCAATTAAATACTTTTGAAATTATTATTGTAATTATCCATTATTATAACAGAAGGAAATGAAGCAGCCAATTTGTACAGAATAAGGTCCCACAAACAGCAATGAGATAAATTATTAGAGAATCTATTTTAGTGGTGATGTTCGAGGGATAAATGTGGCAGTCAGTGGGGAGGACTCCCTGTTCCTCTTTGATTAGGACAATGGGATCTTTTGCACCCTCTGAGAGAGCAGACAGAGCCTCAGGTTTATTGTTTCATCCAAAAGCGGACACCTCTGTGTAACACTTGGTCTGTTTGGCTTTGAAAGTTTAATGCTCGCTTAGTACTATTGGAATATTGATCTAGATTATGTACTCCAATCACTGGACTGAGGCTTGAATGCACAACCTTCTGACTCAGAGCTGAGAGCGCTACCACTAAACCTAGGCTCACACCTTAAAAATAAAGGCCTTTTTTAAAAAATCATTTATGGGATGTGGCCCTCACTGGCTAGGCCAGCATTATTATCCATTCCCTAATTGCCCTTGAGAAGGTGGGGGTGAGCCGCCTTATTGAACCGCTGCAGTCCCTGTGGAGTAGATACACTCACAGTGCTGTTATGGAGAGAGTTCCAGGATTTTGACCCAACAATATTAAAGGAACAGCGATATATTTCCGAGTCAGGATGGTGAGTGACTTGGAAGGGAGCTTCCAGGTGGTGGTGTTCCCATGTATTTGCTGCTTTTGTCCTTCTTGCTGGATACGGTCATGGGTTTGGAAGATGCTGCCTATGGACCCTTGGCAAGTTTCTGCAGTGCATCTTGTAGATTGTATACACTGCGGCTACTGTGCGTCGGTGGTGGAGGGAATGAATGTTTGTGGAAGGGATGCCAATTTAGCGGGCTGCTTTGTCCTGGATGGCATCATGCTTCTTGAGTGCTGTTGGAGCTGCACTCATCCAGGCAAACAGAGAGTATTCCATCACACTCCTGACTCGTGCCTTGTAGATGGTGGACAAGGCTTTGAAGAGTCAGGAGTTGAGTTACTCGCGGCAGGATTCCTAGCCTCTGACCTGCTCTCGTAGCCACAGTATTTATTTGGCTAGTCCAGTTGAGTTTCTGGTCAGTGGTAACCCGCAGGATGTTGAAAGTGTGGGATTCAGCGATGGTGATACCATTGAATGTCGAGGGGCGATGGTTAGATTCTCTCTTGTTGGAGATGGTCATTTTGTGCCACACAAGTGCCAGGCATGTTACTTGCCACTGTCAGCCCAAGCCTGGATATTGTCCAGGTCTTGCTACATTTGGACATGGACTTTTATATCGGAGAAGTTGTGAATGGTGCTGAACACTGTGCAAACATCTCCACTTCTGCCAAGGACAGTCACTGTCACCTCACCTCTGGAGTTCAGCTCTTTTGTCCATGTTTGAACCAAGACTGCGATGAGATCAGGAGCTGAGTCACCCTGGTGGAACCGAAACTGAGCATCAATGAGCAGGTTATTGCTAAGCAAATGCTTGATAGTTGATGGACCCCTTCCATCACTTTACTGATAATGGAGAGTAGACTGATGGGGCGGTAATTGGCCAGGTTGGATTTGTCCTGCTTTTAGTGTACTGTACATACCTAGGCAATTTTCCACATTGCTAGGTAGATGCCTGTGTTGTAGCTGTGCTGAAACAGCTTGGCTAGGGGCATGGCAAATTCTGGAGCACAAGTCTTCAGTACTATTGTCAGAATATTGTCAGGGCCCATAGCCTTTTCAGTATCCAATGCCTTCAACTGTTTCTTGATATCACGTGGAGTGAATCAAATTGGCTGAAGACTGACATCTGTGATGCTGGGGACCTCGAGGAGGCCAAAGTGGGTCATCCACTCGGCACTTCTGGCTGAAGATTGTTGCAAATGCTTCAGCCTTATCTTTTGCACTGATGTGCTGGGCTCCCCCATCATTGAGCATGGGGATATTTGTGGAGCCTCCTCCTCCAGTTACTTGTTCAACTGCCCGCCATCATTCACAACTGGATGTAGCAGGACTCCAGAGCTTAGATCTGATCTACTGGTTTTGGAATCACTTAGCTCTGTCTATCACTTGCTGCTTATGCTGTTTGGCATGAGAATACTCCTGTGTTGTAGCTTCACCAGGTTGACACCTTATTTTTAGATGTGCCTGGTGCTGCTCCTGGCATTCCCTCCTGCACTTTTCATTGAACCAAGGTTGATCCCCTGGCTTGGTGCTTATGGTAGATTGGGGGATATGGCAGGCCATGAGGTTACAGATTGTGTTTGAGTACAATTCTGCTGCTGCTGATGGCCCACAGCGTCTCATGGATGCCCAGTCTTGAGTTGCTAGATCTGTTTGAAATCTATCCCATTTAGCACTGTGGTAGTAGTTCCATACAACACGATGGAGGGTATCCTCACTGTGAAGGTGGATATTTGTCTCCATAATGACTATGCCGTGGCCACTCCTACCAATACTGTCATGGACAGATGTATTTGCGGCAGACAGGTTGGTTAGGATGAGGTTGGCAGGTTGGTTCCGTCACCACCTGCCACTCCTTTAGGACTCAGCCAGCTTGGTCTATGGTGGTGTTACCGAGCCACTTTTGCTGATGGACATTCTGCACCCTTGCTAGCCTCAGTGCTTCCACCAAGTGGTGTTCAACATGGAGGAGGAGCTGAGGGGGTAACAGCATGTGGTAATCAGCAGGATCGGCATGTTTGACCTAATGCCATGAAACTTCATGGGGGGCCTGAGTCGATGTTGAGGACTCCCAAGGGTAACTGCTTCCTGACTGTATACCACTGTGCTGCCACCTCTGCTGGGTCTGTCCTGCCGGTGGGACAGGACATTCCTAGGGATGGTGATGATGGTATCTGGGACATGATCTGCAAGGCATGATTCCATGAGTATGATTGTCAGGCTGTGGCTTGACTAATCTGTGAGACAGCTCTCCCAGACCAATATATGGCCAGACCAAGTGAGGACTGCAGATTTCCTTCCCTAAAGGGCATTAGTGAATCAGATGGGTTTTTATGACAATGGTTTCATGGTCATCATGGCCATTTGCCGTGATGGGATTCCAAACCGGGCCCCAGAGCGTTACCCTGGGTCTCTGAATTACCAGTCCAGTGACAACATCACTACACCACCATCTCACCTTAACTGGCCTGTTCCAGGAAAACCATAGTAACCCAATGAAATAATTGAGGCCCATTTTAAATACTCAAATTGTGGACTACCAACTTGGTTGAAAGCAGTAAAGGGCGCGGACATTTATCAAGAGTTGTGAGTTTTAATCTTTAACAACTAGAATGCTGCAAAAGGAAGGAATGACTGAAGGGGCAAAGGATTGCACAGTTTGAGGCCTTGGAAAAGGAATGAGTGGGAGAGTTTGTGGTGATTATTGCGCGAAGCACAGTGAGGATGTAGAAAAGAGGAGCAAGTATGTAGGACAAAGTATATGCAGGTTAAGAGGCACAAGAGAAGAATGTTTGAAGGGGTCCCATTCAATAAAGCCAAAAGATTGCTCTGAAGAGAGAGTTTGGAAACTAAAGATTGGAGAGGGATCACCTATTGGACCACAAGCCTCTCATACCCTGTCCAGGAGTGTAAGGCAGTTGTTGAAGGAGCCTGCAAATATTGAAGCAGCAGTCAAATCTAGTGCAGATGTGGACTTTGAGGAGAGTGGATAGTGGAGACCTGTTAAGGGAAAAAGATGTTTTTGGCTGTGTTGAGGAAGCTGGATTTATTGATGGTAGCTTTAGCAATGTAGGAGATGTAATTGTGCCATTTGAGGTCAAAAGCGATAGTGAGGACACAAATGGTGAAGGATGGTAAGGGTGGAGCAATCAATGGTGAGGTGGTGATTTTGAATTATACTTGAAAGAGAGATGAGGATACTGCCTGAAGAACTATATAAAATTTATATTACCTATTAGGAGACATGGAGGAGATCAATTTGTAGCTATGTAGCCATTGCATTGAGAGGGAGGGTTGTGAGCAGCTTACATTGGGCAATCTGTTTAAAACAAAAAAGATGAATATGGAGCAGTGTTATCAGAAAAATAGTTGGTAAGTTGGCTGATGAGTGCAAGGTACCATTGAAATAACTGAAAAAGAGAACTGGAGAGAAAGGAGAGGCCCAAACTCCAGGAAAATTAGACAGCCTTAAATGTAAACTAGCTGGAAGACTATATGATGAGTGACCTGTTTAGAAGTTCATGCTGCTAAGCTTGGTCAGAGTCTTTAGAAAAATCTACAGCAATAACATGATTAAACAAACTGTTCAAAAATAAATATCGAAAATACATAAAGTAAACAAGAAGGTTGCCATCCCAGAAGCTGCACTGGCAATTAAAAATGATGGATAATGTCGTAATTAACTGCAGCTTTCAGAACTTTAGAATCTGCATCAGAACCATAGCGCTTGTTGGCATGCAGAAAGCATAAGATCTGATAGGTGCAGGAGCGACAAAACTGGGATCTTTTTCAAGATCCTTGGAAATATATCGCTGTTCTTTAACTGCCGCTTGTTCAAAATCCAGGAACTCCCTCCCTAACGGCACCGAGGGTATACCTACACCACGTGGACTTAAAGCGGTTCAAGAAAGCAGCTCAGCACCACCATCTCGAGGGCAATTAGGGATGAACAATAAATGCTTGCCTAGCCAGTGTGCCCACGTCCTATGAATGAATAATAAAAAAAAAATCCTAATGAGAGTTGGAGGAGAAAAGGAGTGGAAAGGAGGTTCACACATGTTAACGGTGGATGGCATTTGCAAAGGGCTAAGGGAAATGGCTCCAACTGACACTTTTCAACTAAGTTATATTTGACAGGGGTAACTGGGCAAGATGTGAGAAATTCTTTACATATATTTAATGGATTGATACAACTAAGCTAATTCTTTGTTTATAACCGATATCTGAGCAATCTTCTCTGGCTTGTTTCCGTAGTCTTGACTTTACAGAATAGTTGGGCTCTAAAATTATGTATAATCATTTTGAGGAATCTCCTCTTGTGTTTGTTTTCCTCCTTGACAACTTTGGTTGTTCTTTGGTGTTTGGAATATACAATAATTTAATAATAGAGAACAATCATATTGTGATATGAAGCCAAGTGCTTTTTTGTAAAAGTTGGCTGATGAAGATATTTTGCCAATGAATCAGTTGTTGCAGTCCTAATTGGAATGTCAGAATTTAGCAGAGTAATTATCTAAACTGTCTCCAAGGAACCATGATTTTATGGAATTTTGGAAGGCAAAACTGATGAAACCTGTTGTGTTATAGTGTCCCTGGTTCACAGAAACTGAAGAAATTTGAAGCTGCTCCGAGGGTTCCATTTTTCTCCTTTTATCTGTCTTTTGTTCTCTTTTTTTGTTTCTTTGATTTGCCTTTTTTAATTACTCCTTTTTCTCTGACCATCTGTCGTTTTAATGAATTGCTTTTCTGTATCACTTGTCTTGTTCCTTGTGAACTATAAGCCTTTAGTCAGTATGAATGTTTTCCCATGGCTGCAACAATTATCGCGTCACAATGATCAAAGCTACTGCAACACTGTTTTGTATGAAGACCGAAGTTTTACTTAGGATTGACTGAGATCCACCAAAATCAACACTTTGGGATCAATCATTATTTTATATTAACCTTTGCAGAAAATTTCCCAAGAAGCTCTGTATTAAAAATATTAGTGCAAATCCTTTTTTCATTTTATTAATAAAATGGAGCTAGAATTATATCAGAGATGAGAATCCAACATTCTAGAGACTTGAGACTATTTCCACTGGAGCAGAAGAAGCTAAGGACTATACTTATATAATGTAGAACTTTGGTAGGTAATTAGGGAAAGACTATTCACTGTGGGTGGGGAGTTAGTGGTCACATGTCATCAATTTAAATTCATTACTAAGAATAAAAGCAAGATTTTGCTACGTAGAGTAGTTGAGGCAGAGATCATTGGACCTGTTAAAGGTAATAATTTGAAAAAAATTAGCCTATGGGGAGAGCAGGGCTGTAGAATTAGTTTTGGACTGCTGCAGCAAATAGCTGGCACAGAAGCAATGAGCCAAGTTTCCTACTCCTGCTGGTTCGTCAGATTGCTAATGATAGAAATTATACTTGGTAACTTTTACATGCATATGCTTAACATGCTTTTAGTGTATTCCTATATAAACTATTGTTACATGGGTGTGATTATTTTTTAAAACAAAATAACTAACTTGTAGAACATTGCACACACAAATATTATGTTAACCTTTAAATTTTCACACATAGTTCGCTGGACAGAATTTCTGCAATTTAAAGTGATTCGACAAACAAGTTATTCCATAGAAATAATATCTAGTTTCTTATAGAAATGAGAAAAGACTAAGTTCACAACAAGATCTTATTTCTGTTATTAAATTATTTACATTAATTAACTATTGCCAAACAGTTATAAGCATAAAAATAGGAACTGCAGGTTAACTATCACAGTAAGGAAATGGGAAACTGCCATTCCTTACTAATGGGAACAGAAACTGATAGCTATTGCAGTTTTCAACATTTTTATCCTCTATGTTTCCTATTAAATGAAACAAGAATGTTGCTTTGTATTGAAGTATGTTTATTGTCTATCTGTGTAGAGCTCTGGTAGCTTTTGGTAGCAGATGCAGTACTGAATATTTGTCAATTTATTCTTTACAATTATAACTCCTTGATGTATATTAACAGTATTGAATAATACATAGAAATTATTTGACATATATAACCAAAGATAAATGCAAATAGTAAAGCTTGTGACACATTCAGGCCATCGCTCTGTATGAAGATTCCAAAGCTGCTACTTTTCACTTTTGTACTCCATGTACCAGAGAATATACCGTATACCACTGTACTTTTAAAGACATTTTTATATCATGATATGTACTATGTGACCCATTCTGCCCCACTTCCATTTAATTCACCATCTTGAGGACAATCAGAGACGGATAATAAATGTTGGCCTAGCCAGTGATTCCCACATCCTCTGAAAGAATATATAAGAAATACTTTTAAACACTGACTTTGGGGGATGCTCCCTTGATTTCTTTCCCCCCTACTCCATTAGAAGACATTATCAAAGACTACTTGGTGAGAAGAATTTACCAGACGTACAAAGTCTGATAGTTACCTCTTAGTTTCCCTTTGACCATGTAAAACTTGCCATTGATTCTTATGGCAATAACCAACGTTTCAGATATCTTGCAAATATCATAACTTGAACGCATTGTTGTGCAGTCTACTTTCAAAAGGATGCTGATGCAAATGTAAGATTTCAGCGAAATATTATGGGGCAGTAATAATTATTGAATGTTGGGTAGCTTTACTGTAAAAGCCTAGGTATACAATAAAAATAAGATTTTAAATTTTTTTCTGTGCAACTTCTCCATTTTCTTTCCTTTTGCTCTCAGTTTTTATTGTTTTAACTTCACTTTTATCATTTCAGCCTTTTTAAAAAAAAAAAATCCACCGTGTCATTGCCTGCCTTTTGTGTCTCCTATTTCATAGTTTGGGGGGGGGGGGCGGGTGGCAACATTGATTAAATTGGCTATAAGCCAACCCTAAATGCCAGTGGTTCAGTTAATTGGTTGTCTCCAATCTAAAGATTGCCCTGTTGCATCATGGATGCAACCAAATAAATGTTGAGCATATTTTTAGGTATCAGACCAGAAAAGGTTGCCTTGGGCTGCAACAGCTCTTCTGCAATGGGCCCGTCATTTGGTTCCACATAGACTTTAGGAATTGAATTTGTTTTCTTCAGAGATAATATTGAAAAGGGACATAATATTGAAAAGAGACATAATGGGGACAGAAATTGCTAGAAAAGAAAATACCAATTGCCATTAAAAGAATCCAGCAATTCACAGCAAAGAAGGAATGAGCTCATCACTCCTGGGGCTTTCCTTGTGCTGTTTTTAGGTCTGTTATAGACTAATTGATAGAGAGTAATTGTTATGATTAGTCAACAACTCCATTATCATATTATCATGTGACGACCAGGATAGTGGAAGGCAAACTAGATGTGTATCTTGGTCTATTCTTGTCCAGCAATCTCTATGTTCCTATGAAAGCAGTTCCACTGTTCCTTATCATGATGGATGGGACCACTGGTTCTATATTGCATGGTCAAGAATATTAAACTGGATGCAGAATCTCCACTGGGATCAAATTTGTATGCTTTATAGTGGTTCGCTAAAAAAGAATGGCATTGCCATAGAAATGTCCTGTCTGAACCCCTTGAGGACAGAAGGTGAGAGATAAGATATTTGTCCTCATAGCTAGGCAGTGTCACCTCTTGATTAAAGTGGAGTTTTTATTCAGTTTGGTTAATAATTAGGATTAATTCAGACAATTTATCTAACTATTACAGGTATGCATTGTTTCTTTTTATTTTCTTAGGTGTCAGAACTTACTTAAAAGAAGCTTTAGTTAACATCATTGCTGTACATGCAGAGGTAAGGCCTTCAAACTAATTTGCACGTTTACAATGTTGTATTTTTACATTCGGTCTAAGTGCTTCATATTTTCACAGCAGGTTCAGAAGCAACCTGTACAACCATGTCCATAAAGTTATTTTGTGAAGACAATGCCATAACATTGCACCTCCATCAGTATCACGAACCATTCTTTAGAGAGATACTGTGGAAGTACATTGCCTGGATTACCATATCAATGAAATATCACTTCTGTGGCATTAGATGGACTTAAGGGCAAGGGAGCATCAGACAGCTTTCTACACCCAAAGCTGATGGTTTTCTTGACAGTGCGATGGAGAAACGATGAACCCTGGAGCTTTGCACCTTTCATCAATCAAAGCTGAGAATATTTGTCCCCTTTAAGGTTATTGTAAGGAAACTTAAATGTGAAACATGAGTGTGGATTAAAACATCTACTAGCTACAAAGAGCCTAACTTTTGTCTAGATGGCAGTGCTGAATAAATTAATGATTTAGTGCCAGAGCCACACTACATGATAAAGCAGTTCAAGGACCCCACCTTTCATTTCTACCAGATACTCTCTGAATTTACATTATTTTAAAAATTTGGGGATCTTACCTGCTACCACATACTTCATCCGTTGCTTGATACATGAACTTTAGCTTTCGATATACAAGGGGCAAGATATTTTCATCAGTTTGTTTATTTGACAGTTTTGTTTGATGTACCAAAGATTTTGCTTCATAATTTCAGCAGTAAAGATCAATTGCTCCTGTTACTTCCTGATATCATAGGATTCACTAGGTGAAGACAGACCTCATTCAACCCTTAGGGTGTCCCCTGATTGGCATGCGAAGCGGTTGTTGTAAAGCAATCTGTGAGGCAGATGACTGGGAAAATAAAAACTGAAAATGCTGGAAATACTCAGCACATCGGCATCATCTGAGGACAGAGAAACAGAGTTAACCGGGTTGATGCCCTTTCATTGAAATTGCTAAAAGTTAGAGATGTAACAGGTTTTGAGCAAGTACAGAGGCAGGGCAAGTTGGGTGTGTGGGCGAAAGAACAAAAGGGATGGTTGCTGATATGGTGGAGGGTAAGAGAGACTAAATGACAAAAGAGATAATGGTGCAAGGCAAAGGAAATAGTCATGAGTCAAGGAAAGAAACTAAAGATAGAAGAGCCAAAATGGGAAAAGCAGAATTATCACCAACAGCTGCCATCCAAAAACAAAACAAACGCAAAAAGAAGAAAAATGGGGGCAGAGGTTATGATTTGAACTTTTTGAACTCTGTGCTGAATCTGAAGGACTGTAAAGTGCCTAATTGAAAGATGAGGTGTTGTCTCTCAAGCTCGTATTGAGCTTCATTGGGAGCTAGGTGGGGCTGTCCTCACCTGGTTCTATTTTTGTCCGCCCAGGATGAGAGAGCGTAATGGTTTTAATGAGGTCAAGGGCATCAAAAGTGTGGAGGTGAAGGGTGTGAGTGAACAGATTGGTAGCTGGAGGCATGTTATGATGAATGGAGAACCAAATTTAAAAGTGCTGTGTGGCTTGGGGGAAGAGCTTTTTCTAGTGGCAAAAACTGAAGAGCAGTGGGGTTGGGAAGGGATAGGAAATGTGGATGAAAAGAGATACAGGGAAATCACCTGGGCAGCATTATCTGGAATTGACACAATGGGGGGTAATGACATTGAGATGCCAGGGTCAAGAGTTATTAGTATTTGTAGGGGCGTTTATGTAGAGGGAGAGATTATAAGAGGATAGGAGGGCAGTGAACTCAGGGGAGAGGGCATGATGAGTTGAGATGGAAGTTGAGAAGTTGCTCGGTGCAGAGGCTGAGAAGAAGGCAGTAAAGATATCTTGATGAGAAACTTGGTAATTGGATGGTGCTAGAGAACAAGGATTTTAATTAAGGTGAGAGAGGTGGAACAAGGCGAAGCAATGAAAGGAGGCAAAGGTGTCAAAGAAATAGGGACCGACCAAGGTGTGGTTTAGTGGTAAGATCAACATGGCTACCATGGCAGTATGTGCGGAGCATGTGGAAGGCATAGCCAGGTAGGGGGACTTCATTTAAAGGGCAAGATACCATCACCGCTCAGCCAGTTTTCCATCAAGGCCATGATACTGATACAGTCATCCACAAAATGCTCAAGGATGGCAAAGGCCTTGTTCACAAGTGAACAGACATTCTGAAGGGGATGCAAAGACTGACGGTGATAGCTGGTCTACTAGCAAACTAGACAGGATCAGCACTGGGAGGGTGAATGGAACAAGAAGCAGTTGACAAGATTAGTCCCCAGCAGGTGTGCTGAGTTGAAGGTCAGCAAGAGGATAGGATAGGACAGCTGGCGTTTCTATCATAAGGAAGCAGAAACTGGATCCTCCTTATCAAGTCTAATATTAAGATATGTATGGATAATGGTAAGGAAAGTATGGCCAACTGAAGGCAAACTGATAACCTGATGTGTAACTGTTAAAGGATCTGGATATATAACCTTTCTCCTGCCCATATGTTTTTGGAAGGGAACTTCTCTTTAGGATAAAGGAAGGCCCTAGAGGCATTAGGTAACCTAACATTGTAACTCTTTTGAGTACAAACACGTTTCCATCTGTTCCTATTCAGAAGAAGTTACATTGTTTCATAGTTGACCATTGTGAGATTTGAACTCTTGATCTTGGGGTTACAAGCCCAGTACCATAAAGACTTGGCTATTTAGGCCAAGCCGTAACCTAACATTGTATTTTAACAAACCTTTGTGTGAATTTGCAGGTGTTTACAATTTCTAAGGATCTCGTCCCAAGGGTTCTTTCACGAATTATAGAAGCTGTTATTGAAGAAATGAGCCGATTGATGCAGTGCGTGTCTTCCTTTAGCCGAAATGGAGCATTGCAGGTATCAGAGAGTTAGCAGAGTTTCTTTCATTGACCATTTTTTAAACTTTACTTTGACTTTGGTCAGAATGCATTTAAAGGAAAGAAATGCTCACTGTCTCTGGTTGATTAATGGTGCCATGCTATACCAGTCTATGCTTTAGTTCACTTGAAGTTACCCACATTAGTTATTCACATGCATAGTCATTTCAGAAAAGGCTCTGTTAAATTGCATTGTTTTGTGCCATTCATTTGACGTTCATTTTTAATTAGTGGTATAGACTGTATATAATGCTGTCGGAATTTGTTCATATCGGTTAAAGTCAGCAGTTGCTGTGTAATTTACTGCTTTTGTCCCTAGGTAGTAAGTAAATAAAATTAATGGGCCCTAAATCCATGTCTAGAAATGTGATAATCCAGTTGCAAATTTAGCCTGAGAGTGGTTTTGATACTTGAATATGCTTTTTTTTTGTGTGCACACTAAAGTCAAACATAAGTTTGTCAAGAGCTAAACCACGTCTCCACCCCCATCCGTCAGAGAATTTCTCTGTGGGTTGCCTTTAGTTCAGATGTTGAATGGTTGATCCAAAATGAAACCAGAGTTCCTGTCTCGTGGGTCTCTGTACTAGATGAGGAGAAAGGTAGGTATGTGCCTAAATGCAGTGGTGCAGTTATCATGTGCACTGTGCACTTGCATGCAGATTTCACAATCTAAACTTCCTAAAGCCCAGAGCAAGATACATCTGTACTGTTCTGGTTCTTTTTTGCAAACATTAATTAGTCCATTCATCATATTTTTCAATTAGTTCAAACAACGTTATGCTTTTATTCTATATTCCTTCCCCCTCTCCCTCCCCCACTTCCCACATAACGTCCTATTAGTCCATTTACCTGACCATTACAAGTATTTTATAATCGCCAAAATAGTTTATTGTGGCTTGGATTTTCCTCCACCATTATGCCAACAATCAGCACAAAACACAGGGAAATTAAATAACAAGGCCTACCGTCACTTTTATTTTCCTCTCCCATCGGCCGGCCCTTTCCTGTACGCCACGTGTAAATGAAGGTGAGGAGATGGGTTTTGCCAAATCAACCTCGGGCCATGCTACTCCATCCCGAGACATTACTAGCAGAGGGGTAGGAGTAGTCTCTGGTTGGCAGCAGCAAATCCCTTTGTTTGTTTGCAGGGTGAGGCCCTGTTAGTGTCCTCCTTCCCCACATAATATTCCTGAAGTTCATTTGTGTCCCCATTCCATTCCAAAACCTTCAGCACAAACAATTAAGTGCTCTGCAGGGTTCCTTTGTCCCTTGAATTGTGTCTTTTGTTCTTGCGTTGAGCCTTAGCTCAGTGGTTGCACTCTGGCACTTAATTTCTGTTGACACTTCAATGAAGTTTTGAAGGACTGATACTCTGTCTGAGATACGCCTTTTTGATATGACATTAAACTGAGACACTATTTCTTAGGTAGATGTAAAATATCCAAAGAAGGGCACAAGACTTATGCCAATATTCTTGCCAACATATATCCCTCAACCAATATCCCTAAATTACTAATAAAAACAAGTGCTGAAAATACTAAGTAGTCTGGCAACGTCTGTGGAGAGAGCAACAGAGTTGATGTTTCTAATTGAATGACTCTTCCTCACAACTCTTATTTTCTCATTCCTTCTCCTCCAGAAAGCTGATGCTGACAACTCTGCTTTCTCATCCTGTCATCCTTTCTTCTTCTATGAACCAGGATAAAGAACATTAACCGGTTATTTGCTCATCTGTGTCATGCTGCTGTTGCACCTGAAAGTCCTTACCTGATGAACAAATGTGCACCTTCCTGTAAGGATAGGGATCTGCAGCAGAAATTGTAGCTGTTTATTCCCCTTGCTTCTCTGAGAATACTAGGGCCAATTGCTGCTACCCCTAGTGACAAAAGACATCAACAGTGTCCATATCCATGGCTTATGACCTTCAGATCGCTATGACCCTGTACCATATTCAGTGTGGTGCATTTCCTTGCTGAGCCAAGGGATGTGAACTGACTGCCCTCAATTTTCTGCTTCATACTTACAGAAATCAGCAAAGGAAACTAACCAACACCACCTTTTATTTGATGGATGGCCCAAAGATTGCATGCTAAAGGGTGTTGCCTTTTCATAGGAACTCCTCATCCATGTCAGAACTGCACCTGATCTTACAACTCGTTCTTTGCATCTCATGTGCATCCATACCTTGGGAATGCATGTCTTCAAGATGCAATCTCCAATTGAAATCCTTACCAGACTCGTATCTTTCAAGCCTATAATAAAGTACATTGTACATTGTGCAGCTATATGATTTACAATCATTTACATACATCTAGGTTAATGAGCAACTTGTGCATCACCTTGCATCAGCTCTTTAAACTTTCAGCCTCTGAAGACTGCTTTCCTACTGGTGCAACAAAATGGCAAGGTCTAACTGTGAGGAAAGGTCCCTTGGTCAAGCACAAGTGCTGAAGTCACATGGTCATAGACATGCCCAAAGAGCTCTGGTGTAGCCTGTTGTTCCACTTGAGTAGGTAATGGCTGGCCTCAAATCAGTCTCGAGTGCAAGCAGGGCCTACCTTTGATCATTCCTCTGGAAATGCTCCCTGGTCTCTAGTTCCTTGAAGGCATCCCAAAAGGAATTCACATCCTATCACAATGAAACACGAACTAGTTTGTAGTATTTGGAACTCCTTTCAGTAAGCAATATAATGGAAACCACCTCTGTTCCCAGCAGTAGTCATGGCATCAAGCATCCAATTTATCCTATGGTGTTTTTCAAAAAAAGCAGTTTGTGACAGAAAATATAATGAGAGAAACTTACCTAGTCACTTGTCATGTTTTGACTGACAGACTGAAAGTGACAGTAACTACAAAAAATTGTAATAAAATAACCTTAAAACAGCTGTAATCAGTTGGAATGCAAAGCACTTTCTCTCCTAGCCTTGGGAATGTGAAAAAGGAGTGGCCGCAGACAGGAGGTCAGCCACTTCTGGTGTTTTAATTTTTTATATATATAATTAAGTACATGATCTTATTCTGCACATAAGTACTTGAACCACTAAGTGTCAATTAGCAAAAAAATACTATATACTCATCAGAAATTATAAACAGTATATAACGGTTCATGACATCTGTTACTTTTGTATATGTGGTCTATGGCACAACAGCCCTCAAAAGATAAGATTGCTATATGCACACATCTAGATTTGGTGCCTTATTGTCTAAAGAAGTAGCTCAGACTCAGTCTTGGCCACATGGAGGTGTTGCAAACACTGGATATCCAATTGGTAATGCTTTCAGTTCTAGTCAAAACTCACTTGTTCCTATGTCACTTAAGGGACTGTTAACAGTGCCCAGTAGTTTGTCAGCACATAACAGATATCTTATGGTTTGCAAGTCAGACAGCATTATAGAGACTTGTAGCAAGAATTTAGGAATGACTACATCTGTCAGAAGTGAGATAGTTTACTCTGATGTTTGTCCCTATTAATGATTGTAGTGAGAATGTAGTTATAATTGCAAGCATCAATTGCATTTTGAATTGGCAGTACATCTGAACTCTCCTATATATGTCTCAATCTTGAAGATTTATATTAAAGAAAATAACTTGTATTTATATAGCACCTTTCACAGCCTCAGAATGTCTCAAAGCATTTAATTTGCAGCCAGCTAAGTACTTCTGAAGTATAACAATTAATTGTAGTGTAGAAAAGGCAACAGCCAATTTTTGCGCAATGAACAATAATAATGAGCAGATAATATTTTACTCGTTTGGTAGTACAGAACTTGAGTTTTGCTGAAATAAGACTCTTTGTTGAAGCTTTTTGTCTTGCACTCAACAGGACAATCACATGAATACCAATGTCAGGAGAAGCTAGAACTTTATACTGTGTGAGAAGAGAGTGCCGATTGGTTGGCAAGTGGACTCTGATTGGCAGAAGCATTGCCATGGAGAATGCACCAGTTAATGGTGACTGACAGTTAATTGCCAAGCATTGTTTGAAATTTCAACCAGGCAGCTTGACTCTGGTCAAGGCATTGCCCTGAGGAATGAACCAGCTATCAATTATTTTGTTTAGCTGAAACAGGTGCAATGTGTGTAGATGTTCTTTCTGTCTGCAAAGAGCAGGACCCTGTGTATTAATATATGTAGCTTCCAGTACGCACAAATGTGCCGCACTGCAAGCCCAACTGACAATCTTAAATTGGTTGTCAGTGTAATTCTTAGCACATTGAGGATTATTTAGCAAATGTTGTCCAATTGCGGAATCATATCTAATGTTGGACACTGTATTGAGTACTGGAATATCAACAAAAATTTCAACAAACAAGTAAGCTATCTATCAAATTTCTCTGAGTGTATTAAACCCAAGGTTGTGCCAATTTTCATTTCCGAATGTTTCGATAATGCTAAAGTGGGATGCAGTCCCACGATCGAGTGAGCGTTTATGCAAGATGAGATTGAACAGATTGGTAATAGGGTTACTAATTTACGCAGTGTCCCACACTGTGCTTGGCCTGAGGTGCACAAATTTCTTTCATTTTTCAATTTGATCCATTTGTGCTGCTATATTCGCTCAATAGATGACCACACCATAAACAGTACCCATTTGTAACCCATTCGGACCATAAACTCACTAAAGTGGTTGAGGTTTAGCAATGTAATTAACAATGCCACTAAACATGTAACAAATCTCTCCAACTATGTACTCTCAGAAAGGGAAGAGCTTGTTCTTGCGCATGGTGTGCCTTCATCCCTAATCAAACAGGAAGAGGTATTTGCTGAGTTCGAACTCCTCTACCCCTAACTATCCTGCCACAAACCAACATCCACTGAAGACGCTGAGTCCTTGAAAGCGAGCTTAGCTGTCCTAGTGCATGCATATTGCAGGATTCGGAACGACCTGTCTGATTTTCACATGCAACATGAATGCCTTACAGCATTGCGAGGTCTTAAGACCAACCCGGACATACACGTCAGTAAACCAGACAAGGGGATGGGAGTAATCATCTTAACAAGCATGACTATGTCAACAAAGTGCATGCTATTCTTAATGACGGGTCTAAATTTGTATCCGTTGGACCTGCCACTTAACATGACCAGACAGCCTTGCTCAAAAGTAAGCAAGAAAAACCACTTGCTGGATTTGTGTAAAAAATGGGGAACTGCCACATGATATATATGACGGGGTTCATCCTCATGGCTTGCTGTGTCTGTGTATGTATGGGCTGTCCAAGGCACATGGAAGTAATGTTCCTTTATGCTCCATCTTATCATCCGCACAGAATGAATTGCCAAATGGTTGGGCAAATTGTTACAAGTTTTCCACATTCACATTTGTGAAGACCATAGAGGACTTGCATATCAATAGCAGTGCTGTGTCCATGTGCTCATTTGACATTGCTGGCCTATTCACCAATGTTCCACTTAAGGAAGCCATAGATATTTGAGCTGCAGCACTATATCATGGCAATGTAGACCCCCCACCCCCACCATTGCATGAATCCGTATTCATTGAGCTTTGAACTTGGCAACTTGCGCAGTTGAGTTCACTTTTACCAACACCATGTTTGGCTTGACAATAGCATCCTGTTAGTGGCAAATGCCACTCATGTTGCTACTGCAGTGTAGCAGCATGAAACAGCTAGCTTCACCTGTTGCTCAAATTTATGAGATACCTTGCTCTTCCAGGGTAACCTGAGGCAGACTGGGCACATTTCAGGGCCAAAAGTGACAGCCTTGGGCCCGTTCATGAGTTTGCCTGATAGTGCAAAATGATCTGATCAGGGTAGCCATTATCCTGCAGGATCCCTTTGATCCGCCTTATTTTAGCATCAAGCTTGCATAGTGAGCAAATGGCTCAGACCCTTTTTACAAGGTTGCCGAAAAGATTAATTAGCGTGTGGAACTGTAAGAATCCCAATTTGTATATTGACCAGTGAAGGTAGGCTTGTGGTAGACCACGGTAGAGGACCCCCTGGCAGATTCCTCAACTAGTACGTCAAAGAAGGGGAGTTAATTTGACACTTCCATTTCATAGTTGAATTTGAGCGCAGGATGGAGACATTAAGACATGTAAGGAAATTGTCACAGGCACCTGCGGATTTAAATATAACAGACTTATTGCCCACATATCGGAAATATGCGAGAGTTAGGAGCTTAGGTGTCATTCCATCAAAAACGCGTTTCTCATGGGACCCAACAAAGATGTTTGCGAGAGCTGGGCCTAGATGAGATCCCATGGCAACACTGTCTATTTCAACACAAATGGTGTCATTTAAACTGAACTCAGCTGCGAGAGTTGCCGAGTTCATAAGTTCAATGAACACTGATTCACGCAATGGTGACGGGTCTAGATCGCCATGAAAAGTGTCCAGACTACTTTCGATTACCCTGGAAGGGCAAGGTATCTCAAAAATTTGAGTAACAGGTGAGGCTAGCCGTTTCATGCAATGAGTGGTATTTGCTACCAACAGGATGCTGCCGTCAAGCCATAAAGACATTCTGCTTATCACACAAATGAGTAATGTGGTATATGAATTTCAGTGCCAGAGTAATGTTAGGTAAATAAGCCAAACATTGCAAAAGCTGGTGGATCATATCGAACAGCATGTCCCAGCTGCTGTTTGCAAAGGGGAAGGGTACAAACTGTATCCAATTAGTCCACGCCTGCAAAACTCAAAACACAGTGTCCAACATTGGATGTGGTTCCGCGATTGGACAACATTTGCTAAGTAATCCTCAGCTTGCTAAAAATTACACTGACAACCAATTTAAGATTGTCAGTTGGGCTCGCAGTGTGGTGCATTTATGTGTACTGGAAGCTACATACATTAATACACAGGGCCCTGTGCTTTGCAGACAGAAATAACATGTACATACGTTGTGTCTGTTTCAGCTAAACCAATTAAGTGACAGCCATTCGCTGACTCATTCCTCAGGGCAATGTCTTGACCAATCAGGGTCAAGCTGCCTGGTATAACTTTCAAACAATGCGTGGCAGGTACTGTCAATCACCTCACTGGTGCGTTCTCCATGGCAATGCCACTTGCCAACCAATCAGCACTCTCTTCACATACAGTATAAATTGTTGTTTTCCTTTTACATTGGTATTCTTGCGAGTGTCCTGATGAGTGCAAGATGAAAACCTTAGACATGTCTCTCTTTTCAGCAATGTTGCTTTCCCTGTATCAGTTGGTGATATTTTACCATTTTCACTCATCAGATATTTGGACCATTAGAACTGTGCAAGGCCAGTTCTGGCTAACTTGCCCTCTGGTTTCCTTCATTTCCTGTAATCTACCCTATGGGAAGTTACCTGTCCCTCCTTTTTTTGCTTTCTGGCGATGCAGTTGAGACTGGGAACTCCCTTGTGGAAAAATTAAGCTGTAAACTACATACTACCGTTAAATGATATAGCATGTAGGCATTAAATTTCCTGCCAACTTGATTCATAACTGGTTATCCATCTATGGACATGCTAACTCTTTTTCAATAGAAGATAGGTAGAGCCATCGCAAGTCCAAATACTATTTGATTCCTGATACAAGCATGTATGTAATACAGTATGAATGTGCCACTTGTTCCACACGGTTATGAAATAAATCCACATTTTAATAAACTAGATTGGAAGGTTAGGTTTGATGATTTTTCTTCAGGCTATATATTCTAAACATGAAGTTCAGAAGCTTTGTGATGACTTGTGTCACACTACAGTACTCAACAGTATTATAACTGTCAATTGTTAAACTTCAAGAATGCACAGATATTTATCTCACACAAAAAAGTGACTTTATTTAATACACACTGATTAAAATATGTCTTTCTTCAGGCCAGACTGGAAATTTGTGCTCTTAGAGATGCAGTTGCCTCATTCCTGACTCCTGACAGCAAGTAAGATGGAACTTTTAAGTCACATTTTTATCAGTTTAATTAATGCAACTTTCAGCTTCAGAGCTTTTTTAAAAAAAGTTCATTTAATTAAATAACATTTTTAATCATTACAAGTACTTGCACATCCTGGGGCATTCATTCAGCGTCTTTAAGTGCAGCCTGACACTTCACCATCAAATGGGTAAAACAAAACCTACTTCTGGCACTGTCCTTTTAAAACACTGCTGATGTACAGGTACAGTCGCCATCCTGGTGAGGTGATCCCCCTACTTCTGTACTGCTTAAGGACTTTGTTTATAGTTGCATGAAAGCCTCAGCCATTTAAGAGGAAAGCATCTCAAACGGTCTGCTGTTTGCTGCCAGAATTATTTGTTCAGGGTGGGACAAGCTGAACTGTAATCAAAACATAAAGATGACCATGTCCAGAGTAGAAAATCGAACATATTGGCCAAAATATGATAAATTCTTAAAATACTTCAGTCCTGAACAAATGGAACTTGTGAGAGAATCTGCTCAACTGCTTATTATAAATGGATGTTCACTACGGAAGATTCTTGCCTAAAAAATTCTGTAGAAACTCCTTATCAGAATAGTTTTGTCTACAACAGTCCTTTTTAAGGCAACATTTTCCAAATCAATATGGCATACCAATCTGTGCTATCTGATCTCATCTAGACAGATTTCCTACTTAATATTGTTCCTTTTTAAATGGGGTGTGAATCTGTTGCCGTAAAAGCATTTAATTTAATGTTGCTTTTGCAAAGGTATTGAACGAAATTCTATGTAAATCTATTTATCTCTCTTTCTGTGTCTCTAGTTATAGCTTCAAACAGGCCCTTGAAGCATTGCCTCAACTTCCCAATGGAGCAGATAAAAAGTAAGTTTCTCAGATGTTTCTATAGCTTGCTGCACTTTGCAATTCACCCTGGAGAACTTAATTTTCAAAAACAGATGCCAGTTGGTTGGGGTTTGATATCGGTTCCTTTAATAGAGTAACACAAATATGTAATTACTGTTTACTTTCACCTCATGGTACCATTTCTTGGATATCTAGCCATTTAGGGCAAGCTAACGTGTAAATTTATAGGGTTCCCAGATGGAACCTTCCTATTTGAGCCAGAAATATAGATATATCTCCCTGCAAAAGGAACTTTGTCTAAACATCCGGAACATCTAAATCGGTGACTGGGTGGGTTACAGAATGAAGGCAAAAGCAGATCTCAAAACTTTGCAGCCAATCACATCAGTTTTCTTTAATGTTACAAACCCCTGGCCACCCCCTCCATTCAAAAAGTGACTCTATTGGCACGATTTGGAAGTAATACATTGCAGAGAAGCTACCATAATCTGAACCAAACCCCCGGCTACCAGTCACAGCCCAAATCTGAACCAATTCCCCCCCCACCCAGTCACAGCCCAAATCAGAACCAATCCCATCTGTTCCCAACCAGAGACCAAATCAGAACCAATCACCCCAACCCCACATCACAGCTAAAATCCGAACCAATCCCCCCACTCCCAGTCAGAGCCCAAATCAGAACCAATCACCCCTCTCCCAGTCAGACCCCAAATCAGAACCAATCACCCCTCTCCCAGTCAGACCCCAAATCAGAACCAATCACCCCTCTCCCAGTCAGACCCCAAATCAGAACCAATCCCATCTGCTCCCAGTCAGACCCCAAATCAGAACCAATCCCCCCGCTCCCCATCAGAGCCTAAATCAGAACCAATCACCCCACCCCTGCATCACAGCCCAAATCAGAACCAAAGCCCCACTCCCAGTCAGAGCCCAAATCAAGACGGATCGCCCCACCCCTGCATCACAGCCCAAATCAGAACCAATCGCTCCGCTCCCAGTCACAGCCCAAATCAGAACCAATCCCATCCGCTCCCAGTCACAGCCCAAATCAGAACCAATCCCATCCGCTCCCAGTCACAGCCCAAATCAGAACCAATCCCATCCGCTCCCAGTCACAGCCCAAATCAGAACCAGTCACCCTGCTCCTGCATCACAGCCCAAATCAGAACCAATTGCCCTTCTCCCAGTCACAGCCCAAATCAGAACCAATCGTCCCTCTCCCAGTCACAGCCCAAATCAGAACCAATCACCCCACTCCCAGTCACAACCCAAATCAGAACCAATCGCCCCTCTCCCAGTCACAGCCCAAATCAGAACCAATCGCCCCTCTCCCAGTCACAGCCCAAATCAGAACCAATCGTCCCTCTCCCAGTCACAGCCCAAATCAGAACCAATCCCATCCGCTCCCAGTCACAGCCCAAATCAGAACCAATCCCATCCGCTCCCAGTCACAGCCCAAATCAGAACCAGTCACCCTGCTCCTGCATCACAGCCCAAATCAGAACCAATTGCCCTTCTCCCAGTCACAGCCCAAATCAGAACCAATCACCCCACTCCCAGTCACAGCCCAAATCAGAACCAATCGCCCCTCTCCCAGTCACAGCCCAAATCAGAACCAATCGCCCCTCTCCCAGTCACAGCCCAAATCAGAACCAATCCCATCCGCTCCCAGTCACAGCCCAAATCAGAACCAATCCCCCTGTCCCAGTCACAGCCCAAATCAGAACCAGTCACCCTGCTCCTGCATCACAGCCCAAATCAGAACCAATTGCCCTTCTCCCAGTCACAGCCCAAATCAGAACCAATCCCATCCGCTCCCAGTCACAGCCCAAATCAGAACCAGTCACCCTGCTCCTGCATCACAGCCCAAATCAGAACCAATTGCCCTTCTCCCAGTCACAGCCCAAATCAGAACCAATCCCATCCGCTCCCAGTCACAGCCCAAATCAGAACCAATCCCCCTGTCCCAGTCACAGCCCAAATCAGAACCAACTCCATGCGCCCCACATCACAGCTCAAATCAGAACTAATCCCCCCACACCCAGTCACAGCCCAAATCAGGACCAATCCCCTCACTTCCAGTCACAGCCCAAATCAGAACCAATCCCATCCGCTCCCAGTCACAGCCCAAATCAGAACCAATCCCATCCGCTCCCAGTCACAGCCCAAATCAGAACCAATCCCATCCGCTCCCAGTCACAGCCCAAATCAGAACCAATCGCATCCGCTCCCAGTCACTGCCCAAATCAGAACCAATCACCCTGCTCCCAGTCACAGCCCAAATCAGAACTAACCCTTCCACCCCCACCACATCCCAGAAATGAACTCAAATGCATGCCACCTAAATACACATTTTCCTGATGAGTACCATTTATTTTAAGCTACTTTTCCAGAAATAAGACTTTTATGGTTTTTTTGGATGAAAATAATACTCATATTGATAATAAAACTTGAGATGGTGCAGTAGCTGTGATTTGCAAAAGAAGCAAATGTGATGAGAAACATCTTTTTCACATGGTGAGTGGTTCGTGCCTGGATTGCACTGCTAGATGAGTGGTGGAGGCAGGTTCAATCGTGGGATTCAAGAGGACACTTGATTATTTGAATAGAAACGATGTGCAAGAGTATGCGGAAAAGGCAGGAGAATAGCACCAAGTCATGATGCTCATTAGAAGAGCCAGTGCAGACATGATGGGCCAAATTCCTTCCTTCTGTGCTGTAACAACTCTACGATTCTGTTAATGTACAGTTGAAACCAAGATTAGCTGATTAAGTTGTTCCGTTGCAAATTAAGATTAATCACATGTTTAAATTGCTTGGGAGCATTATCTTTTTATTACAATCTTTATTAAAATAAAATGCGATTGTTTACTATTGGGACTGGATTGTAAACTAACTGCCTTTTCATCATTGTAGGTTCCTGGAAGAGCTCCTCAACAAATTCAAGAGCAGCATGCACTTACAGCTCACATGCTTTCGGCCTTCCTCACGAGGCACGGTGAAGACATAATGATGAAAAGGCCTCGGAGAGATGTGGATTCCTTACAGTGCAGAGCCTTACAGCATGACAAAATATAACCCTCTTTTAAAATATGGTTCTACTTGCTGTTTTTCCCAACAAAATTAAATTCTTATTTTAAAAAGCTTGAAGTAAAATTTCTAAAAAATGTTGCTTCTAACAGTACATTAAAAGTTTCCTCGATATTCATCAAGTACACTATGAAACGTTGAAACTTGTGGTTTAATGTCAGATTCAGTGTTCTGAAGCAGATAATGCAGGTTTTGACTTAACTTGCAAAAATGGATAAACAAATTAGAAGAGAGGATGAAAAGGGACTAGTGAGTTCAGATCCAAAAGAGAATTTGTCTTGTTTAGCTTTCATAGTGTTTCCTGTATGTTATTTATGGCCTTTTAGAAGACTTGAGGGATTAAGCACACAGTATTTGTGCAATGCTTTGCCATCTTTAGATTTAAATTGAAATAATTGTGAATATCGTTAGACTTGCATGGCTTTAACTTCTTGCAAGAAGCTTCATTTGGAAGCATTTTCTGCTGACTAATTTACGCGTGTTCAAAATATGGAGTTAATGAACTAAATCTTTATGTATTTCAACTCCTGCGTAATCAAAACTGTAAATAAATACAGTGCAACATTTTTGTTTTGTTTCAAGTAATTGCACCAAATTCTTTGTGTCTTCACAAAAGTATCATTTTTTAATCATCATCTTACTAGCAGTAAGCAAACATGGTCAAATAAAGAAAGCAGATATAGTCCACCATTAGCACTTTATAGATTTGTGACTGTAACTTAATGGAGTCGGAACCTGATCACACTGGTTATGACCAAAAGTCAGCTGTAAAAGAAAAATGTCCATTCATTATGATCAAAACAGGAACAAATTTAAGGTTACAGCTGAATACACGAGTATACAGTACTTAAATCATCACAGTGCACTTCAACTGGTCATCTTACAGAGCTAATATAAAAGCTGAAAGATTTTCTATGGCCCAGATCTTCCGGTCTCTGGCTCATCAGAGACCGGATTTACGACCCAAGATGTGCTTCAGGAACCAAGGAAGTCCCAACCCGGTGACCTCCATGGGAATTGCCCAGGAAGTTTGAACTTCCGACACCTGCTGCGAATATCTCTGACTCTGAGCTAGAGTTGAAGACTCGGGACAGTTCTGTGAGGCTTGCAATAGTTACCCAGGAAATGTTAGATAGTAAAATCCTAGTCTAAATCCTGGGTAACTACAGAACTGACCCACCAATCTCTTACACTGAGCCATTCAATTTGCCTCTCAATTCCCTAAATTAACCCCCTCCCCCAACAACCCTCCCTGAACCCCCAGACTACTCTCCAACCTGACATGGCCCAACTGCCCTAAACCAGACATGAGTAGCCCCCAATTGCCTCCTGACCCAACCCACCTGCCATCCTACCCATTTATCCACTTACCTCACCCACCCTACCCATCTACTCACCCAAACCATTCCCCCACTTACCCATGCACTAACATTCCCACTGGACCTTTAAACTTACTTTATGGCAGCGAGTGCCATAAAAAGGGGGCGTGTCTTCCCCAACACTACAGCATCATTGCAATGAGTTCTCCGATGGACACTGCACCCCACATTTCTGGAGATGCCAGGCTTAGAAGAAATACGGAGCAGCATCTAGGGGTGTAAAAGGTCGAGCAGAGTGGCAATCTGACGATGTTGCTTTGAGGAAGTTCCAGGCCCATGCATTTTGCTTATCAAAGCTGTGAAAATTAAACAAACTAAAATATTACAGAAAGAGCATAGTTTGAGAAAATTAAATAAACAATACATTAGCTCAAAACTATAACTTGCCAGAATTGTTAATCATGCACATATATTTTCCAAGTTTGTTTATAAAGAAACCATTTTCACATGTCTCAATTTTTAAACACATTTTGGTCTTCCAGTCACCTGTCTTATCTCTTTCTTCATTCCGCTTTCCATCTTAGTCGCTTTGCCGCAACTGTTGATTTATAATTCTGACACTTCAGGCAGAACTTCATGCCCTGCCCTGTGTGAGTTAGGTGCCGGTGGCAGGGTGGGTGGGGGGGGCGTTATTTATTCAGGCGAGTTTGGTGGCAGGCGGAGACCCTACTGCCTTCCTGCCACTACCCCATTCAAGTCCGTTGCAGGAATGCCCATGGACAGCCTTCCCACCCACCACCAATTGAGGCCCATTAGTGGACAATTAATGTCTACTCAAGGGGGGCTAGTATTCACCTAGCAGCAGGTGGGGGACTCACTGTGCAGGGAGCCTGAAAAGCAAACCATATTTACTTGCAAGCTTCCAGGGAGGTTCCTTATTTAAAGGTACTCAGTACCTGATTAAGGGACCCAGCATTGGGAAGAGGGGGGGGGGGCTGTACTAAGAGCTACTCCACTGCCCTTGCTGCTGACCCTTCCCACCCTAATCCCAAGATCCACTCACTCAGCTGTCTCTGATTGGCCAGCAGCAGTCAGTGGGTGGGGCTTCCACCTCCGGGGTCCTTGGTCCCAGGGAAGGCCCACTGCTGCCCAGTTAAGTGCCTAATTGGCACTTAATTTGGCAAACCTTCCCAAAAAGAGGCATTGCAGGGCTCTAGCCAGCTCTCCAGTCAGCGGGTTCCATTAAATACCACTCTTGCTCATTTTGTTCCCAAGTCTCTCTTTTTCTTTATAAAATTCATTTATCTAATCAGTGATTCCAATTTATTTGTATAGTAACTTCAGGAATGTGAATTTATTTTAATAAACAATGGTACAAAATCATTTCAAAATATGGGAAGACAGATTGATACAATCTTTTTTTAATATGGCTCTATGCAGTCTTTAGTAATATAAATATGGTGTTACGGTCCTGTTAGGGCCTGTTAACATTTAAAGAAGAAATCCAAACACCCAGCAATTAACCGTAAGAGCTATGCCACAAGATTACACAGTTTTAAATAGAAACAAGCTTTTTTGTGTATAAAGAGAAACTAAACACTGCAAGCACCACTAACAACACTAGCATTTAAAGACTTATGCTATAAACTCAGTTATACTTTTTACTCCTTTCCCCACCTCCCACAAAAGTTCCCTTACCTTACAAAATCTTGAAGGTTTATTCATTTCTCTTGGAACCAATCCAAAGACATGTGACAGCTCCCTAGAATTTACTTCAATTCTCTTTAGTATTTCAGCTCTTCCTCCGGTTACAAATTTCATGGGGATCCTTCCATTAGCTTTTTGGCTGTGCAACCTCCCATCTTTTCTTTACAGACCCCACAGCTGTGGATGCCTCAGCTCCTTAGTTGTCTTGCTGGCAGATGCCCAACTGCTTTCCAAGCTAACTCTGCTGACTGCTTTCTGCCACAAGGCTCTGTGTGGATCACAATAGATACTTTCCACTATCTGCAAGGCAAGCTGGAGCAACTCTTCCAGATGCCTTTCCCTCGTGAAACCTAACTGAACTGCCTGCTTCTGTCAGAGAACACACACACAAATTAAACAAAAGAACCTTCTAACCAAGGTTCCACTCTGAATCAATGTCTCTATAGCAGCGATTCATGCTTTGGGATGGTTCTACAGAACTACAAGCAGACTATTCTACCTTCAATGCAATTCTGTTTCTGTAAACTATATGAATAATTTATATTGTTAATGGAGTTTTACCACTCTTTCTCCAGACTCCCTGGACCCATTATAAGCAAAGAGGTAATATTAATCAATGCAAATAGATTGTTAGATGGAATTAGGATATTTTGCCCAGTTTTGGATCCACTACTTTAGTAAAGATGTGAAAGCCATGAAGTCAGTGCAGAAGTCATTCACTCAAGTGATGATAAGGTGGAGAAACAAGACAAACTGGGAGTCTTTTCACTAGAATCAAGAACTTTGAGGAGATCTGAATCAAGGTGTTCAAAATGATGAAGGGTTTTTAACAAGATAAATGAGAAAAAAAACTACTGAGAGCCAATTAGTTAGTAGCAAGAAGGTATGAATTTAATATCATTGCCACAAGAACAGGTGCTAAGACATGACCTACTCCACCACAAGGAGGAATAAAAGCAGAGTCCAGAACATTTTTAAAAGGGGTTTGGATAAATATTTAAAAACCGCAAAGGGTTGGAGGATAGGGCAGGGAGATGGAGCTAAATGGGCCAAATGGCCTCCTTTGCTGTAAAATGTGATTCTATAGCATACAATCATAGGGGAGAAACAGATTCTAAGCAATAAGTACATTCAGGAAAAGAAATCTTCGTATATACAAGACTGACTTCATAGACCAAGCACAAATCGACAGCCACCTGTGTCATATACCTATTTGCCAACAATTGTTAGTAAATGTTATGGAATCGGCTTTATTCTGCTGTTGTTAATGTTGGCTTTAAAGTTTCTGACACCATGCTCTGTCACAGATTCCTAGATGGTGGCCTTTATTAAATTTTTTAAGATTTCTGGATTAACGTCATAACCGTTTTGATCTTGGCTTCAGGGTGTCACTGATATGTTTTCTGTCATGAGCTAGCTGTAGAATATGGCTTGGGAAGCCATTCGTCTGACCTGCAGACATGTCCAGTCCACCAGAGCTGCACCTGTATATCTTTAACTTTAGTGCTGGTTATGTTGGCGGCTGCAGCATTTTGCTGTTCGTTGCCCTGCCTTACCACTTAATTTTCATGAAAGACAATATATGCCTTCAGGGTAATCTTTCTAACTGCTTCATGTCCCGATGGTATAGAGTCCAGGTTTCACAAACATACAAATGTAGTGAACACAACGGCACTGCACACCCACGGTCTGTCTTTAGTTTCAGCTTTTAATCTTGGATTGATTGAGGCAGCAATTCTGTAACTCTTTGCACCTGGGTAAAATCTGCCAGATGTGTCTGAGTTACGGGGGTGGATATTGTAGGACCAGTAATTAAGTTATGAAGCTCTAGTAGGGACTAGAGCCACAGTATAATGTGAAGGTCTCAATGGCAGACTGACTGGAGGAGATTAACTGAATTAGACAATAGCAAGAAAGGCAGAGGAAAGGCAAGTGTGACAGTTGAATCTGATGAAGCCAAAGACGTACAGAAGAACCGAGATAGGCTACATAAGTGGCAAGAGCAATGCTGGTTAATTAGGATGCAGAAATACCAACAAAAATGGGACACAAACTTGCTGAATGGTGTTGATCTAGCTAGGAGGAAGGGCTGAAAGAGATATGGTTGTTATGATAGACTGAATGCTTATCATGTAAGCTATACTGTGAGACAAAAATCAAACAAAATGCTAAGTTGTGTTGACCGATCAGTAGATTTGCAAATTGGGAGATCTGTCGCACCCTGATCAGGCTGTAGCTTGAATACTTTGTTTACCTACAGTCAGCAAAAGGAAAATGTCTAGATAATTTGTAGTTCAGAGAAGGCCCAAGATGCTGTTTCCTGAGTGTCAGGTGACTTAAGTTAGGTGATCTGGAGCACTGTTTCAAGGTTAGCTACTAATTTTGGCTGCAAAGCATGCTAAGGATTGATGTTGGAAAGCACTTCTTTATGAAGCAGGTGATTAGTATCTGGAAGACTTTGTAGAGAAAGTGGTGGAGACAAAAATTCAAGGTGTGCGAGGAACCATGGCTGGACTAGCTAAGTCAAACGGAATCCTTCACCTGTGTGTCTCACTCGAGCATTATAAATGAAAAGGACCTCAGTATAGACTGACTACATCACTCCTTTGAATAGTAATAAGATTCTACACTGTATAATATTGTAGTCAGTTTCTGGAATTAGGGGGAACTTTTCTCCCACCGTTGTGGGGGAGGTGCAGGAGTGGGCACCAGTGGCTGACCTTCCAATCAGTGCCCCCGTTCAGTGGGGCACCGCCATTTTATGTAGGTGGACCAATTAAGGCCCACCCAGCATGACATCCGCCGGGAAGCGCTATGCGCTCCCTGTGCGGGTGGGGGGATTCCCTCAGCCGGGAGTGTGCTCTTTCGCGCATGTGTGTGAAAGAATGCACAGATCTCCCTGAGGCAAAGTGCTGTCTCAGGGAGATCAGCTCCAAATAAAAAGTTGACAGAAAGGTAATAAGAAAAATTTCCCTGATATGTCCCATGAATTGCGACATGTCCTTAACTTTTATTTAAACATTTGATAAACATTTAAAAGCCCTCATTAAAACCTCATCCCGCCCGTGGATGAGGTTTCATGCTTTTTCCGAGGCCCACCTGGGCTCCCGGCCTGCCCACCAACCCTAAAGCCGGATGGGCAGGTCCATCAATCAAGTTAATTAGTTTTTTAATGGCCTTAATAGGCCGTTGACAGTTCGGCGGGCGTGCAGCCGATTCGGCTACGTGTCCACAGAACTGCAAACCTAAATGTCGCGGGGTGACGTTGGGACGCACGCCTGATGTATCCCCGCATCATTTGACACATCGGCGAGCGGGCCCTGCCCCCGCTTGCCGACCGGACAAACCTGCCCTAGCAGATTGACTCTCAGCTTATGGAATTGAATATACAATGGGTCTCAAGAATCAATTGCTCAGTCCAACAAATTGGAAATAGAATTTTTTGACACAGAGCAGCTGTAATAATAGTAAATCTCTCTCAATGATAAAGACCATTGCTGATACCAATGGAAGTAGCAAAATAACAATAGAAGTTACTGAAAACTAAATGAAGATAGGAACAGCGGGTGGCTAGTCAACCGTTTGAGCCTGTTCTCCCATTCAATGTCATCATGGTTAATCTATACCTCAACTCCCATTTAGCCACCTTTTCCCTCCATATTTCTTGATACCCTGACTTAGCAAAAATTTCAAGCTGAAAATTTTAATTGACCCAGCATTTACAAACTAGGGGAGGAACATTCCAGATTCCCATTGCCTTTTGTGTGGAAAAAGCACTTCTGGATAGCCGTGATCTTTTTCAGGCTGTTGTTGCCAATTGCAATTCCAGCCTTTGCTGACTGTAACTTTGTCAGGAACTTGAAATTCACTTTAGGTGGATGCTCGGTCATTGAGTATTTTCGAGGTTCAGGTTGATAGATATTTGGACACTAAGGGAATAAAGGGATGTGGCGATAGGATGGGAAAGAGGAGTTGAGGTAGAAGATCAGCCATGATCTTATTAAGTGATCAAGCAGGCATAAGGAGTTTTGTGGGCTTCTGCTCCTGTTTCTTTCTTTCTTATCAAGGAATATGGAGATCATTGCAGTTGAACCTGATCCTGTCTTCATCCATGCGTGCACTTCCAGCAAAACAGGAGCCCTGGCTGACTTTTTTTTGCACTCACGACCATGTAGATATTGAGATTAATTAAAGTGCCCTATAGCCCTCCATGCAGCTGAGATCTGTTAATTCAGTACTGGCGATTAAGCTCGGAGCTGGCTGGCCGCAATGGTTCAACCTTACACCACACATTACATTTGTCAACTGATCCATCAAAGTGTCCAGGCTTCAGATGCATTAAAATCTCTTGATGGTCCGTGCAATCTACAAAACTGGTACGAGCTCAGTGAAATAATCCTATGTGTTTCATCCAGGTAGATGCATGCTGCCTCTGTCCCTGAAACTGTTATGCTTGATGACGGCAGGATATGGGCTCTGTGGAGCAATATCTTTTTACTGATGCCAAAGGTTTTATAGCTACTATGAGCCTGTCTGTGTATTTAAATAAATATTTTATTTTAAACAGGATCTCAGAATGAAAAGTGGGAAAAGGTTTTCAAAATAATTTTATATGTACCTGTCAGACTCAAAAAGACACAGTACCATATTTGTGGTAGCTATCCTAATAATTTTGAGTGTTCTTCATTTCTTTTTTAAATCGGAATCTCTAAGATTGTGATTTTAAATGCATACTTCCATGGGAATGAAGGTCAGCAACATGATGTATTTCACTACAAAGCAGAGCAAAGTTGCTATCCTCGTGTTGAGAACTGGATTTACTGATAGATTTGTATCTCTCTCTTTCACCCATTTTGACAAAGATGGAACTTGTTTGTCACCATGTTTGGAATCTACTTTGCTTGGTGGAAAAACTTACTTTTTTTAAGCTTTAACATGTGTTTTTCTGAATTTTTAAGTTATTGTTTTTATATGTAGTCTTTGAGCTCATGTTTTATTTTGTCATATAATGTATACCGGCTATAAGTTTGCAAGCTATAAATCTAACTGAGAAAATTCCATGAAATATAAGACAAAAGGGAGGACAAAGAGATGCCAATTTTGCCCACCAAAGTCTGTCATCAGTAGTCTAATTCACCCAGCTAGTAAGTATAACTATATTTTGAATATTGCTAATATTTTTTATTTCTTCCACCTTAACTAGTCGATTAGGCAAAACATATATCACCCTTTGTGAAAGAAAATTTTATTGTTTTACATTTATTTTTCACTAATCTATATTTATGTTCTCTCGTCCTAGAAATTCATATTTCTTAGTGAGGCCTCCCCTCGTTTCCTTTTCTCTCGGGTGTGAAGCTGAAGCTTTTCAAATCTTTCTTACTCTGCCTGTGCTGATTCTGTTTACCTTATTATATAATTATGTGCCTTATTTTTTTCACCCAATGTGCAATAATTTGTATTGCTCAATGTTTAATTTGTTTATTATTTGTCTGATCTATTTCCTTCTACTACAACATGTGTCCCTAATTCTTTCTATATTTTAGTGTCATCTGCAAATTCAACAAACCTACAATGGATTTCTGCTTCTGGATCATATCTTTAGATAAATAGGAGTCTAAGCAATGATCCCATCTAGTACTCCATCACAATCCCCTCTGTGAGCCTAAACCTATCATGAGCACCATTATCAACTCATCCAGTTCCATGTCCTTGCCTGGATTTCTATGGTATTTAGTTTGGTTAGAAGACTTCTAGGCAGAATCTGCCAAAGCCTTCCTGAAAATCTGAATAAAGTATACCACAGGAGTTTCACTATCTACTTTAGGAAGTCATGTTACATCAGGTGACTGGGAGGAAGCTGTTGTGCCATTTTGTAGAAGTAGATTCACTTTTACATTTGAAAATCACATTGTTTGCAATGTTATCACCTTCATATTCTCACAAACTGAAAATGCTGAGTGCTTTACAGTTTCAAATAGTAATTTATGATGGTAGTTCTCAGTTTCTAAACAAAGGTACAATTATAGATATTTCAGCTGTGTATTTGGTCAATATTTTAATCTCAGTTTCTTAAACATGATAACGTTTCTTTAATTAACTCTCATTGCATTGCTCACTGAGTCAAAGGATATGCTGAAGTGTAACATCTGATGTGTGATAGTGGGCTATAAGCCCGAAGATAAGCTGCCATTGATTGAATGAAAGTAACATAAGATTTTGTCACTGTTTACAATATTTAACAAAAAAAACTGATCAAATGTTTTCTCTTCTATGTGTTGCCATTCAAACACTATCCCCAAGTCAGGCAGGGGTTGTAGTGCTGTGAGTTAGAATCCTATGCACAGCTCTTTGGCAGTAATCGCTTGACTTGACACATTTTATTGAACAGAACACGTTTCATAACGAGCAAGGATTGGCACTTTATCATCATGAGGGTCAGCATCTAACCCTCAAGATGGTAACCATTAAAGCTTGCACAAGGGCAATGACTCAACGAAAAGAAAAAGACAGACTTTGAATTTATATAGTGCTTTTCATGACATCCAAAAGCGCCTCACAATACCTCCTGAAAAATTGTCAGAATGCAGCAGCCAAACTGCTCACAGCAAGATCCAGCAAGTGAACAATAAGGAAAGTGACTAGAAAATCTTTAGGAAACTTTATTGAAGGATAAATGTTGGCAAGGACACCAAGAAAACTCTGCTGCTATTCTTAATGTCCTGGGAAAGCAGACAGGATCTCAGGTTATAGCTTCATCTGAAAGTGCAGCACTCCCTCACTACCACCTAGGTTGTACCCTGAAGTGTCAGCGCCAAGCTGGCCAACGCTTTGGAGCAGTACTGAGGCTATCGTGCTCAGGAAAACAATAACACAGCTCTGGGCACTTGAAATCAATTGCTTTAAATAGTATAAAACAAAATACTGCGGATGCTGGAAACCTGAAATAAAAACAGAAAATGCTGGAAAATCTCAGCAGTTCTGACAGCAACTATGGAGAGTGAAACAGAGTTAACGTTTCAAATCCGTATGACCCTTCTTCAGAACCTGCTGTTTTTCCAGCATTTTCTGTTTTTATTATTGCTTTAAGTAGTGTTTCATCTGATCAGATACTGATTAACAACAGAATTTTAAAAAAATATTCATTCTCTGGATGTATGTATGCATCTTTGGTGAGGCTGGCTTTTAAGGCCCATCCCCAGCTGTCAAGACTGACTAGTTTACCTAGACAATTTCAGAGGACAGTTAAGAATCAAACACATTGGTGTGGGAGTGGAGTCGCATAGAGCTATCAGTTCCTTAAGGGCAATCATGAACCAGTTGGGTTTTATGACAATCCAACGGCTTCATAATTACTGATTGTAGGTTTTTTTCCCCAGACTTTTAAAACTAAACTCAAACTCTCAATTTGCTGTGATGGGATTTGACTCTCATTCTCTGGATTATTAGTCTAGACCTCTGAGTAACAGATGTCCAGTAACATCACCACAACACTACTACACTTTAAAGCGAAAGTGGAGATCATAGGGTCCTGACTCTATGACTTTAAAGAAAGCCATCACACTTCAGGCATATCCTCATGACTGTTAGTGATAATTAAAGAAACATTAACATGTTTAAGGAATTAAGACTAAAATATTGACCAGTTATTATATGAACATTCTGTTAGAAATTGCAATTTTACTTTCCTTCAGAAACTGAAAACAGTAATGAAAATCTCATTTGAAATAATCCATAAAATAAGCTCCATTAACCCTCCCCTCAAAATAATGCCCACAAAATCTATTTTTGTCCACCACCTCAGACAACTCTTGGCAAAAAAAAACTGCCCATAATATTACATAAGCAATAATAATTCAAGCATCGCTTAAAACTTGAAAAGGAAGCAATATGGTTAATATTTAAAGTTTAAGACTATAATCAAATGTTGGAGTCACATATGTTACATATAATTGTTTCTTAAAGTTATCTGTTTTAATTTAATCCAGCACCTTACCAGTATTTTTACTTTTCTGTCCTTATTTCACTACATCCTTCACTGTTGTCAGTATAGAATGGAGTGTTTTGCACTCCAGCCTTTAGCAGTGTACTTTGTGGAATGGCACTACATTCAAGGGCTTTATATGTCTTTTCCCAACTCTTTAAATACTTAACCCTCCTCCATGATTCTCACAAAAATATAGATCAAACCTGAAGTTTGTGAATTCAAGTTTTACTAAATTTGCAAATGAGCTAAGTGAGAAAAAGAAGGAATGATTTTTGTGAGGTCAGTCATCATGCGATACCACCTACAGTCTCTGGGAAATCATTATTCACAGTTAAAAGGCTAACACAGTACATGCTTAAAAACATTCAGAGGGGAAAACACATATCGTGACTCTTAAAAGCTATCTTGCTAACATCAATTCAACTGGTAATAGTGAATGATTTCCTCTTAATCAAATACTCAAGTGGAATATATTATTCATATGCCATAGCAGACCTTGCTGCCACACTGCTGAATTAAACATATGCCCAGAATCCTGCATGTTGAAGCACTTGTTGCAACTGTGGCAGTCAACTAAGGATTCTAGGCCAAGATACTTAGCACCCCAATTCAAGCATGTTGATGGAATCGGCAGCCAGCAGTGCAAAGCCAGAGAGAAAGAGAGAAAAATAATTGCACGTATAAATGCATGGCTTAGCTTTATCCTGGGATTGTGGCAAGCAAGTAACCGTTCATCATTGTGACCCTCATTATGAATACTTATGATCTTATGTATATGAATATCATAAGCATTGAGTACAGGTAATATAGTGGTTATGTTACTGGACTAGCAATCCAGGAAAAGAAATCTATCATCCTTACCCAGTCTGGCCTATATGTGATGCCAGTTCCATCTATAATGGCCCAGCACAGCTACTCAGTTGTATTCAAGAAGGTAGCTCATGACAACCACCTCAAGGGCAGATAGGGACAGACAATAAATGCTGGCTTTGCCAGTGACACCCACATGACACGAATGATTAAAAAGACAGATAACCATGGATATGTCACAGATTTTTTTTACCAACTTTTAGGAAGTAGCTTAATCAAAGATGCAATTTTTGAAAGCTGAAAGATGTTGCCAGGCAAGAGAGATTCCTTATTTCTCATCAATCTCCTATAAACTCTGGTTGAGATCGAAGAAATCTTCACCAGCTTATACTGTTGGTAAAATAGTTCTGCAGAAGGAAGGTTAGATATTGTGATTGGTGAAGTCTTGTGCTTGAATCAAAACACATTTTATATATCATATTTAGTGGTTGTTTTAAAATATAATTATGACACTCTGCAACTGGAAACTATTAAAGGCAATTCAGCTTTTTTGCTGCCTTCTACCAGCAAATATAGTTTTTTTTAGACATACGATGTGTAGAAAAGGGAGAAACTAAAGCAAGTTCAACCTCAATTCTCTTGCTCTTGGTGGTCTGTAGTTAAATTTTTTATTGCAGATTGCAAAACCATAGCCTTTAAGAATTGATTCTTTCTACCTATATCTATCTCTCTCTCTCACCTCCCCCCTTTCTACCTCCAACTTTGCTAGTAAAAAGCTTCCAATAAGCCACCAAAATGCTGTCTGTCTGTGTGCCACTGGGATGAAACTCCTATGGTGGCTGTTTTCATCTAAAGTCAAGAAACTGGTTGTCTTGTAGTATAATGTGTACCGAGTAATTGCCTTGACTCACTCCCATAAACTTAAAAGCTGGGTTTTTAAATGGATAAAATTGTGCTATTTTGTATGATGCTGTGAAAGGAGTTTGAAGAGAAACAGTCTTAAGTGCTTCTGAAGAACAGAATGAAAACCAAGACAGGTAATCCTGGATTAGCTGGAATTTCCTAATTAAAGCATTGGAAAAGCCTAAGTCGTCGTTTTTCCCACGTGCCACAATTCCATTTCCTCACGACCAACTTTGCTTTCCACACAGGTCGCTGCCTCAGGCTGAACTAGATCGTTCTCAACCTCGGCATTTCATTTGGTTTTGAGCTGAGCTTCCAACCCCATATCCCCTTCATTGCAAATTCTACCTGCGTTCACCTCTATCATATTGCCTGTGCTATTGCTTCAGCCCACCCACTGCTGCCACCTTCAACTGTGCTTTTGTTATCTTCAGATTATTCTATTGCTCTTCTGGCCGGCCTCCCATCTTGCACCATCCATTAAATTGAGCTCATCCACAACTCTACTGCCTGTATCCTAACCCGTTAGCCCATCACCTTGTATCCGCTCATCTACATTGGCTAACATCTTGAACTTAAAATTCTTCATTTTTATATTCGTTCATTGGATGGGGCCATCACTAGCAAGGTCAGCATTTATTGCCCATCCCTAATTGCCCTTGAGAGCTGAGTGGCTTGCTAGACCATTTGAGAGTCAACCACATTGCTGTGAGTCTGGAGTCACATTTTTTTTTATTCATTCACGGGATGTGGGCTTCGCTGGCTGGGCCAGCATTTATTGCCCAACCCTTGTTGACCTTGAGAAGGTGGTGGTGAGCTGCCTTTTTGAACTGATGTGGTGTAGGTACACCCAAAGTGCTAATGTAGGCCAGACTGTGTAAGGACAGCATATTTCCTTCCCTAAAGGACATCAGTGAACCAGGTGGATTTTTATGACAATCGACAATGGTTTCATAGTTATCATCAGTTATCATTTCATTCCAGACTTTTTATTGAATTCAAATTTCACCATCTGCTGTGGTGGGATTCACACCCAGGTCCTGGATTACTAGTCTAGTGACAATACAGCTAGGCCACCACCTCCCCCGATCACCATCTTCAAATCCCTCAATGCCTTCACCCCTCCCTATCTCTATAACCTCCTCCAGCCCATCAACCCGCCAAGAAGCCTCCAGTTCCAAAGAACAGTCATATTGGACTCGAAAAGTTAACTCTGTTTCTCTCTCCACAGGCGCTGTCAGACCTGCTGAGTTTTTCCAGCATTTTTTGTTTTTATTTCAAATTTCCAGCATCCACAGTATTTTGCTTTTATTATCCCTCCAAGAAGGCTGCTTTCCTAATGATCCCCCACTTCTTTCACCCTCACCATTGACAGCCTTGTCTCCTGCTGTTTGGATCCTAAGCTTTTGAATTTAGTCCTCTGCACCTCTTTCTGCTTTAAGGTGATCTTTAAAATCTGCCATTTTGACCAGGCTGTTTGTTCATCCATCCTAATATCTCCTTGTTTGGTCCAGTTGCCTTTTAATGTTTCTGTGAATTGTCTTGGGAAATTCCTGCATTAAAAGCTCTATATAAATATAAGTTGTTAAATACCACATGTAGCAGGTGCAGAATTTTGTTGACTATATGTAGGCATTATTTTGCTGTCAAGTATGACAGCATTTACTTTTAAACAGACAGTGGAAACTTCTTAGAAACTATGTGCTGTATCTACCTTTACAGCATTATTTTGAACCAGGCTCTTGGAACTTTGCCCAAAATAGAGTATTAGAGTCATAGAGGTCTACAGTATAGAAAAAGGCCCTTCAACCCATTGAGTCTGTGTTGGTCAAACAAGTATCTAACTATTCTAATCCTTTTTTTCCAGCACTAGGCCCATAGCCTTGTATGCCATGGCATTGCAAGTGCACATCCAAATACTTCTTAAATGTTTTGAGGGTTTCTGCCTCTATCACCCTTTCAGGCAGTGAGTTCCAGATTACCACCACCTTCTGGGTGAAAAAATTCTTCCTCACACCACCTTGAAATCTCCTGCCTCTCACCTTAAATCTATGCCCCCTGGTTATTGATCCCTCCACCCAGGGGAAAAGTTCCTTCCTGTCTACCCTATTTATGCCCTCATAATTTTATACACCTCAATCATGTCCCCCTCAATCTCCTCTGCTCCAAGAAAAATAACCCCAGTGTATCCAAATTCTCCTCATACCTAAAACTCTCCAGCCCAGGCAACATCCTGGTAAATCTCCTCTGCACTCTCGCTAGTGCAATCACATCCTTCCTATAATATGGATTCCAGAACTGCAAGCAATACTCTAGCTGTTGCCTAACCAGCATTTTATACAGTTCCAGCATAACCTCCCTGCTGTTATATTCTATGCCACGGCTAATAAAAGCGAGTATCCCATATGCCTTCTTAACCACCATATCTACCTGTCTCACTACCTCAAGGGACCGGTGGACATGCACACCAAGGTCCCCCTGATCCTCGGTACATCCCAGGGTCCTACCGTTCGTTGTGTATTCCCATGCCTTGTTTGTCCTGCCCAAGTGCATCACCTCACACTTATCCGGATTAAATTCCATTTGCCACTGATCAGCCCACCTGACCAGCCCGTCTATATCCTCTTGTAATCTAAGGTTATTCTCCTCACTATTTACCACCCCACACATTTTCGTGTCATCTGCGAACTTACAGATCAACCCTCGTACATTCATTTCTACATTGTTTATATATACCACAAACAGCAAGGGACCCAACACCGATCCCTGTGGAACCCCACTGAACACAGGCATCCAGTCACAAAAACACCCCTCGACCATCACCCTTTGCTTCCTGCCACTCAGCCAATTCTGGATCCAATTTGCCAAATTGCCTTGGATCCCATGGATGGGCTCTTATCTTTGTTATCAGTCTCCCATGCAGGACCTTATCAAGAGCCTTTGCTGAAGTCCAAGTAGACTACATCAAATGCATTGCCCTCACCTACACACCTGGTCACCTCTTCGAAAAATTCAATCAAATTGGTCAGACGTGATACCCCCTTAACAAAACCATGCTGACTGTCCTTGATTAATCCCTACCTCTCCAAGTGTAGATCAATTCTGTCTCTCAGAATTGTTTCCAATAGTTTCCCCACCTCTGAGGTTAGACTGACTGGCCTGTAGTTCCCTGGTTTATCTCTTTCTCTCTTCTTGCAAGTGAGGTAGGGGTCTAAATGCACCACATTGGCTGTCCTCCAGTCCTCTGGCACCTCTCCTGTGGCCAGAGATGTATTGAAAATTATTGCCAGCGCCCCTGCCATCTCCTCCCTTGCTTCACTCAACAGCCTGGGATACATTTCATCCGGGCCTGGAGATTTATCTACTTTAAAGCCTGCCAGGCCATTAGAACCTCCTCCCTTTCTATGCCAATTTCCTTAATTATATCACAGTATTCCTGCCTGATTTCCATACCCATATCATTCCCTTCACTTGTGAACATCAGCACAAATTATTCAGTTAGACCCCTACCTACTTCTTCCAGCTCCACACACAAATTACCACTATGGTCCTTAATGGGCCCTACTCTTTCCCTTGCTATCCTCTTACCCTTAATGTACTTGTAAAATAACTTCGGATTTTCCTTTATTTTACCTGCCAATGTTTTTTCATGCCCCCTTTTTGCTCTCTTAATTTCCTTTTTAAGTCACCCTCTACACATTCTATACTTCTTTAGGGCTTCCGCTGTTTTGAGCCCTCAGTATCTGCCATAACCTCCCCTTTGCTCTTTATCCAATCCTGTAAATCCCTCGACATCCAGGGTTCCCTAGATTTGTTGGTCCCACCCTTTGTCTTTACTGGAATATGTTGGCCATGTACTCTCCCTATTTCCTTCTTGAATGAGTCCCACTGCTCTGACGCAGATTTACCTAAAAGTAGCTGCTCCCAGTCCACTCTGGACAAATCATATATGATCTTATTAAAATCGGCCTTCCCCCAGTTTAGAACTCTGATTTCTGGCCCATCCTTGTCCTTTTCCAGAACAACCTTGAATCTAATGGAGTTATGATCACTATCTGCAAAATGCTCCCCTACTGATACCGCTACCACTTGCCCAGCTTCATTCCTTAAAATAAAGTCCAGGACCACCCCCTCTGTTGTAGGACCTTCTACGTACTGGCTTAAAAAGCTCTCCTGGATGCATTTTAAGAATTCCGTTCCGCCTAAACCTATCACATTATGACTAATCCAGTTAATGTTGGGGAAGTTGAAATCCCCCACCATTACTTCCCTATTATTTTTACACTTCTCTGAAACTTGTCTACATTTCTGCCCTTCTATTTCTCTCTGACTGTTTGGGGGCCCATAGTACACTCCCAGCAATGTGATTGCTTCTTTTTTGTTTTTCAGTTCTACCCTTATGGCTTCATTTGAGGAGCCTTCTAAGATGTCTTCCCTCCTTACTGCTGTAATTGATTCCTTGATCAATATTGCGATACCCCTTCCTCTTTTACCTCCTTCCCTGTCTCGCTTGAAGACCCTCTATCCTGGAATATTGAGCTGCTAATCCTGCCCCTCTCTCAACCATGTCTCTGTGACAGCAATGACATCATACTTTCATGTGTTTATTTGTGCCTTCAGCTCATCTGCCTTATTCATCAGACTCCTAGCATTAAAAGAAATACCATCCAACCTTGCCAAACTCCCTTGTGCCCGAACTGGCCTATAATTTCTATGCCTTCCAGATTCACTTGCTCTTTCTTCTAATTTTGGTTGTGCATCTACCCCTGCTGAACCTCTTCTCAGAATCCCACCCTCCTGCCAAGTTAGTTTAAACCCTCCCCAACAGCATTAGCAAACCTCTCCGCAAGGATGTTGGTCCCATTCCGATTCAGGTGCAACCTGTCCACCTTGTACAGGTCCCACCACCCCTAGAAATGGTCCCAATGTCCCAGAAATCTAAAGCCCTCCCTCCTGCACCATCTCTCCAGACACACATTCATCTGGATTGACCTCCTATTTCTAAACTCACTAGCGCGTGGCACCGGGAGTAATCCAGAAATTACTACCTTTGAGGTCCTGTTTTTTAATCTGCTTCCTAGCTTCTGCTTGCAGGGCCTCATGCCCCTTTCTACCTATGTCGTTGGTACCAATATGTACCACAATCTCTGTCTGTTTGACCTGTCTACTGTTATTACTGGAATCTTTTCTAGTTAACTTTGGTGAGTTAGAGAGGCATTTTTTTATTCACTCATGGGATGTGGGTGTCACTGGCTAGGCCAAGGATTAGCGCATCTCTAATTGCCCTTGGGGCATTTAAGAGTCAAGCACATTGCCGTGGGTCTGGAGTCACATGTAGGCCAGACCAGATAAGAACAGCAGATTTCCTTCCCCAAAGGGGATTAGCGAAACAGTTGGTTTTTACAACAATCAGCAATGGTTTCATGGTCAGCATTAGATTTTTAATTCCAGATTTTTATTGAATTCAAATTCCACCATCTGCCATGGCAGGATTTGATACCAGGTGCCCAGAGCATTACCTTGGGTTTCTAGATTACTAGTCCAGCAACAATACCACCACACCATTGCCTCTCTAAATTGACTCAATTTTAATTTATTTTCTTGCAGGGGATTTTATTTATATCATACAGTTTAGAGTTCCCATATTTAGGGATCCTTGACTGAAATGACTGCCTTTGTACAAGATATCGAGGTTTATTCTCTCTTTCTATATTAGATATAAAATTAGTGCATATTAAAATAAGTACAGGCTGATATTATTTAAATTAACCACTTAACGGCAGTGTGTTAACCTGTGTTCTGCCTCTTAGAATAATACGTTGCGATTTTCCATTTCCTCTTAGTAAGCTGTAAACACGACAGGTTTCCTGTATTCAAGGTTTTGATCTTTGTTGTGTTTTATTACAAAACACATCATGGGGTTTTTTGTTTTTAAGTTATTTAGAATATGTTAGAAAATAAATAGTGGTGGAAAAGGAAAACCCAGTCTGTTGAGGTTCAAAATAAGGGAGGAATAAACTACTTGACTGCTATTTTCGGAAGGTTATAAATTACTGTGATTTCCTGATAGTGTAACAATAGCATTGCGTTCAAATAATGAGATTTTTATTTTAGTTTAATATTCTCACTTTGATTGTTTCAACTGTAATTAGAATAATTAAATCATTTGAATCCTCCAAAGTTTCTGAAATTCCTGATATCGTACTCATGATTTATTTAGCAGGAAAAGATACTCAACAAATTAAGTACCGCATCTTGAATTCCATTCATTTTGGTGGCTTTCGTGAGCCCATGCATTCATGTAGAGATTCCGCTTAGGGTGCAATCAGCATTCCAGGTGTAAATTGCGTGCAAAATTCAGCCCGAATTGATTTCATGGTTCAAGTTCTCGTTCAAATTCATGTAAAATCACCCATGAAACAGTTCAATCAGGCAGTGCTTGAGAACATAGTTCTTGTGCAATTTGGCACAGTTTTATTATTACAGCTGAAAGTGGGTTTATCACAAAAAAAAACATTTCCAATTAGTGTCTAATCTGCCACATGTACATGTGGGTAACCTGAATTTTAGTAACCGAACCATTTATTAATTTCACTTGTGTACCGTAGTCAGTTTCTTAGTAAATTAAACATGTTTTAATAAATTTGTACTTTGAAGGACTCCAAACGCACACACAGTGAAAAATTGCCACAGTGACTAATTTGACCTGAGGGCATGGCCAGTTTCCGTGGTAGGACTGACTTCCTGAGCAATGTCTTTTAAACCAGGACACAGATTGCTGAAACTCAGTGTTTGTTGGATCTAACTTGAAATTCCTCGCTCCTTTGCACTGGTTCAGGTAATTTTGCACGAAGTGTACTGGAAATATCAATGTAGCCTAGAGAATACTCTGCGGCATATTATATATGTATATATGTATATATATGTCTCATCGGTGGCACCCTTCCATCTAGGTAAAATAATGGACATGCAGCCAATCAAATCCATTGGGGATGGGATAGCTTCATATAGTACACTTCTAGCTTATGACTGAAGAGACCATTCCACGAGAGGCAGCTTCTGTCACACGTGTCACATGTGAAGTGGTTTTGTGGGTTTTTGTTTGCAGTGTTGGCGCCTGTTACCAAGCCACTGATCATCATGATGGTAAATGCCAGCCCACAGGTCATGTCACCATTTCTGTCCATCATTGGCTAGTGTCTCCCACGTATGAGAATCGATGTTTAGGGCCTTCATGTCACTCTTGGCAGCATCCTTGAAGTGGAGCTTTGGGCATCCTGCTAGTCATCTGACTCCGTCTATCTCACCATGCAGAAAACCCTTAAGTATGCAACCATCTTCAACTGTGCAAATGTGCCTGAGCCAACAAGCCTCTGCTTGGTGAGTACCAACATACTTGAGAGATTTGCCTTTAAGATGACTCTGCATATAATGTCATCTCTGCATAAGATGACTGTGGCATTTGTGATTTTGTTCTTCCCATATGAAGTGCCTAGAATACACCACAAACAGCAAAGATGAAAGTTGTTGAGCTCCCTTTCTTAATAGCTGTAAGTTATACAGTCATACAACCAGCTGCTGAGAACACAGGCCTCACAAACCAACATCTTGGTCCTAAGCTCAGCTTAATGTTTTTCCCTACAGGTTTCAAGAGAACATATATTTCTACATTTGTTTTTTTCACCAATTTACTTACTTTGTATTCTGAAGGTGCCAAATTATGTTGGGATTTTGATCAACGTGTGCGCAGTCCTTCACTACCTCATGCATATGGCCATTCTCTGTATGGGACTTATCCCATGATGCAAGTGACTGGTGCAAGCACAATAGCCAAGTTCAATTCTCTTCTTGCCTGATTGTACTTCCCATCAGGAGTCACTGAATTGTGATCAGAAGCAGGGACCGTGCCTTGTTCTTCTTGATCTCTTCCATTACCGATGAACATTGAAGCCATTTTTAGCAGCCTGGCCACAGATTCTACATTCAACAAGCGCTTTATTGTGTACATTTCAGCTTTGTGTCTTAACTGCTGCTTTCAAAAACTAAAAGTCACCATGTCATACAATTTAAAATTAAAGAATAGAGAAGTGATCTGCATATTGCATAAACTGGTGAAAAGCAATGAATCATTTCCAAGCATTGATCTTAAAAAGAGAAGTACATTTGGGCTCAAGCCTTTTTTAAATTTAAATTGCACCCACTATATGTTCATCATAGTCGCCAAACTGCAGTAAAATGTTGCAAATTATCTCACACAAAAATATATGAGTTTTTCACGCTCCTTGTGGAATTTTCTGTGCCCGCTGGTGTCGGGCATCATGGCAGGCGTGAGCGGACAATATGATGAGAAGGCCAAAAATCAGTTTCACGCCTTCATGAAACACTTTTGCAACCATCTGCTCCGCCGATCAATGGCAGGCCGCATTTCCCGCTGCCAGACATCAGGAACTTGCAATACGTCTGCATAACATAAGCCCAGCTCACCGGAATCATCCCCCACCGCCGTGTTTCACAACAGCATTTATAAGGTGTGCAGTTGGCGAGCTGCCCTTTGAGAGGAACTCGGAGGTTAGTGCACAGTAACACTTGCAAAGGTCGCCTGTTGGACCTCAAGGGTGAGGTGCCACACATTCAGGTAAGGGAACAGGCAAGTCACTTTTTCCTGGCTGCTTCACAGTGCAGTGCCAAGGCAAGGGCTGCACTCTGGTTGAAGCAAGTTGGTGTTGGGGGAGGGAAGGGCTGCCCCGTGGTTGAAGGTAGTACACAAGCACGTGCGAGGTGCGGAGGAGGGAAGCGGCCACGCTTTAGGGAAACCTTGTATGAAGTGACCATTCCTCTGCAGCTGAGACAGTTCAGGCGCAGCCACATCGATATGCTTGGAGTTGGACCTCTAGCTTATCTGCCCACTCAAGCAATGGAGAGGCCTGAGAGGATTACCAAGTGCTCCAGAGCTTTTCACCGCTTGCGCACTGACTGCAAACTAATGATTGTTTTAGTGGACTGCAGAAGAGTGGGACGACTGGGCATGTTGTACAATCTCCTTGTTAAAGTTGGCTGTGGAGCAGTCACTGGTGGAGGTGCTCACAGCCCCTTGCAATGTCATCATTCAAGATTGGACCAATCTCCCCATGGTTCAAGCTAACAGTGCAGCCTTTCATACAGGTTAGGAGAATGCCTGCACCTAAGCTGAGGGCACAGCATGCAGTCCAATGGACAAAGCTGCTCCCAATCGGTCAGGTGGAGTGGGGCGGAGGTGGGTGGGGTTTCGGGCAGCGCACTAAACTCTGGCCATCCAAGTGATTGCCAGCACTCTCCGGGCTGCATTAAGAGGCCTTCAAACTTAACCAAAAGAGGCTCTTAAAACACACGAGCTAACCCACGCATCTCTCTCTTTCGTCCTGCAGGACGAGTATGTTGGGGCATGGAGCCTGGCGACCTAGCTGTATGCCTCATGGCTTACAGAGAGCAGGGACAAAGGAGAAGAGAGTGACGGAGGCCCCTGGCTGGGCTGAGGGAGGAGCAGCACTCTCTGGAGGAAGGGGTGCTGCTGAAGATCCACAGTGAGCTGTTGCTGGTCAGTGCCTAGCTGCACCCAGGGTCCATAGATGCCACCTTTCATTCCTGAATGAGAAGGGCATCCACTGCCAGTGGCCATGAAAGTGACTGCGGCACTCAATTTTTATGCCAGTGGCTCGTCTCAGGGCCCCACAGATGACCTCTGTAGGATATTGCAAGCCTCCACCCACAAAATACATCCATGAGGTCACGGACGCCATGTTTGCAAAGGCACACAGCTTTGTGCATTTTGCCAGGACCATGAGAGCCAGGATTCAAAATGGCTGGGATTTGCCCGGATCTCAGGTTTCCCACAGGTGCAGGGTGCCAGCGACTACACTTGTTGTTCTCAGATTGCCGTGGCGACAAGCGGTCAACTATGTCAACCGCAAGGGCTTCCATTCACTGAATGTGCAGCTGGTGTGTGACCACCAGAAACACGAATTGTGGGTCTACGCACGGTTTCCAGGGAGTGTCCACAACTCCTACATTCTCAGTCGGTCGGGAATCCCTGACGTCTTCCAGGGTCCACAGAGGCTGTGGGGTTGGCTCTTCGGGGACAAGGACTACCCACAGAGGGCGTGGCTGATGACACCCGTGCGGCGGCCTCAGACTGGAGCAGAGTGACACTGTGATGAGGCTCATGCTGCGACCCGCATCTTGGTGGAGCAGATCGTCGTGATGCTGAAATTGAGGTTCTGGTGACTGGGGAGGTCTGGTGGAGCCCTGCATTACAGTCCACAGAGGGTGTCACACTTAGTAGTAGCCTGATACGCCCTTCACAACCTGGTGCTGCACTGGAGAGGCGAGCTGGTTGAGGAAGAGATAGAGGTCTCCTCCAATGAGAAGGACGTTGACGGGGGTTGAGGGTGAGGAGGTCCTCAAAGGTGAGGATGACAGCGATGAGGCTATCGTACTGGTCAGACGAGGCAGGCAAGCTCTGGAGGCCCTCATAGCTGCTAGATTCGTGGAGGATGATGATGACATGTAGTGGGAGACACTATAGATCCTCACGTTGCACCTATGAACATCTGACTCCAGTATGTCTGATGGCAGCGCACATATGATCTGTGATGAGGCTCCTGTCACGGAGACATAATTGAGGCCGTAATAGTCACGAGATTCCAGGAGGATGATGACATCATACAGTGAGGACACTCTGTAGATCTTCACATTGCCCCTGAGAATGTCTGACTCCTGTCTGTCCAAGGGCAGATCGCTTGCCCTCTGTGATCAGGGTCATATCATGGAGACGCAGCCGTGGAACTTTAAATGCACCTGATCCTTTGTCAGCCTTCAGCACCTGACCCTTTCAGGAACATAGTGTCACTGGTAACAGATGCTGAAGAGATGTGGTCCAGCCCCATCTCAAAGGTGCTGAGAGAACACAGAGAGAATGCTGGAACCCTGTGACTTTCTGACAGCAATGACAAGCACCACTGAGGTGCAGGCATCAGTAGTGTGTCCAGTGAGTGTGAAGCTGGGCCATCACTTTGGCCTGAAGGTTACACACTGCACAGGGAAGAGGCCCTGGACTGAGTCCAGGGTATGACTCTATTTTCAAAGTCCCTGAGGACCTTGATTTCCAGCATTCCTTCACCTGTCTGCAAACTCTCCGATCAAAGTCCCATCTTCACATTGAGGACACCAACCAAAATGTTGCTGTGGCCATTGTGCTAAATGGAATAGATTTTAAACAGATCTAGCAACTCAAAACTGGGCAACCATGAGGCATTGTGGGCCATCAGCAGCAGCAGAACCATACTCAACTATAATCCGTAACCTCATAACCCCGTATATCCCCCACTCTACCATTACCACCAAGACAGGGGATCAACCCTGGTTCAATGAAGGGTGCAGGAGGGCATGTCAGGAGCACCAGGCATACCCAAAAATGAGGTGTCAACCTGGTGAAGCTACAACACAGGACTACTTGAATGCAAAACAGCAGAAGCAGCAAACTGCAGACAGAGCTAAACAATCTCGCACCAATGGACCAGATCTAAGCTCTGCAGTTCTGCAACATCCAGTTGAGAATGGTGGTAGATAATTAAACAACTCACTGGAGGAGGAGGGTCCAAAAATTCCCCATCCTCAATGATGGTAGAGCCCAGCACATCATTGCAAAAGACAAGACTGAAGCATTTGCAAAAATCTTCAGCTAGAAGTGCCGAGTGGGTGATCCACCTTGGCCTCCTCCTGAGGTCCCCAGTATAACAGATGCCAGTCTTCAGCCAATTAGGTTCATGCCAAGTGATACAAAAAAACAACTGGAGTTGCTGGATACTGCAATGGCTATGGGTCCTGACGACATTTCAGCAATAGTACTGAAGACCTGAGCTCCAGAACTTGCTGCATCCCTAGCCAAGCTGTTTCAGTACAGCTACAGCACTGGCATCTACCAAGCAATGTGGAAAATTTCCAAGTTATGTCATGTCCACAAAAAACAGGACAAATCCAACCCGGCCAATTACCACCCCATTAGTCTACTCTCAATCATCAGTAACGTGATAGAAGGTGTGGTTGACAGTGCCATCAAGCGGCACTTGCTCAGCAATAACCTGCTCACTGACACTCAGTTTTGGGTTTCACCGGGGCCACTCAGCTCCTGACCTCATTACAGCCTTGGTCCAAAAATGGGCAAAGAGCTGAACTCCAGAGGTGAGGTGAGAATGAATGCCCTTGACATCAAGGCAGCATTTGACTGATTGTAGCACCATGGAGCCCAAGCAAAACGGGAGTCAATGGGAACCAGGAGGAAAACTCTCCACTAGTTGGAATCATTCCTAGCAGGAAGGTGTTTGTGGTTGTTGGTGGTCATTCATCTCAGTCCCAGGACATTGCTGCAGGAGTTCCTCAGGGTAGTGTCTTAGGCCCAGCCATCTTCAGCTACTTCATCAAAGACCTCCCTTCCATCATAAGGTCAGAGGTGGGGACATTCCCTGATCATTACACAAAGTTCAGCACCATTCGTGACCTCTCAGATACTGAAGCAGTTTGTGTCCATATGCCTAGACGACTTTCAGGCTTGTACTGATAAGTGGCAAGTAACATTCATGCCACACAAGTGACAGGCAATGACCATCTCCAACAAGAGAGAATCTAACCATCACCCCTTGACATTCAATGGTATTACCATTGCTGAATCCCCCACTATCAATATCCTGGGGGTTACCATTGACCAAAAATTGGACCAGCCATATAAATACTGTGGCTACAAAAGCAGGTTAGAGGCTGAGAATTCAATGGTGAGTAACTCTCCAAAGCCTGCCCACCATCCACAGGATACAAGTCAGGAGTGTGATGGAATACCCTCTACTTGCCTGGATGAGTGCAGCTCCAATAATACTCAAGAACATTGACATCATCCAGGACAAAGCAACCTGCTTGATTGACATTCCATCCGCCACCTCAAACATTCACTCTATCCACCACTGATGCACAGTGGCAACAGTGTGTACCATCTCCAAGATGCACTGCAACAACTCACCAAGGCTTCTTCGACAACACTTTCCAAACCTGTGACCTCTACCATTTAGAAGGAGAAGGACAGCAGATACATGGGAACACCACTACCTGCAAGTTTCCCTGCAAGCCACTCACCACTCTCACTTGGAAATATATTCCCGTTCCTTCACTGTCGCTGGATCAAATTCCTGGAACTCGCTCCTTAATGGCACCGTTGGTGTACCTACACCACATGGACTGCAACGGTTCAAGAAGGCAGCTCACCACCACCTTCTCAAGGGTAATTAGGGATGGGCAACAAATGATGACCTGGCCAGTGACACCCCATCCTGTGAGTGAACAAATAAAAAAATATTACATTTTAAGAAATTCCTATGTTCTATTGAAATTATGCAAAGATTTCCTGCATCAAGGTGGTTTTTAATGGCAGGTTTACTGTAAAGATTCTGATAGTATCAGTGGTATCTATTTGCCTGTGTCAATGTCAATAGCATCTCATCAGTTTAAATTTCAAACAGACAATCAGGTACAATCATGCCAACCAATGGAAGCCGTCAAACTCTCTCCTCCTCCAGTGTATCCATGTATCGCACTACAAAACTCTAGATTGCATTTACCCTCTCAGCCTATTATATTTATATTTTCCCGGCTGCTCATGAAAAGAGCTACCTAACTTCCTTCTGGGAAAGTGGGAAGGAGGAGATCAGTCTGCTAGTAAGTTTGAGATTGTTTTTGCATCACTTGGTGGCTCTTTATAAAGTGTAAAGGCCTAAAGGTAAGTAGACAACCCACTTGGAGTTGGTGACAAAAGCCTAAAAAGAAAGCAGAACCTTTCTTTCTTTATAGACAGTGTGGTAAAATAACTAACAGTTGTTTTTTAAAGCTGAATAAACACTGGGTAGCGCAGTAGTTTAACACACTGTTCAGCTTGATGAGATGAAAGCCATCTGTCTGTCTCCACCAGCTGTAAGAGTCCTTCTTATTTAAAAAATGTCCTGAAAAGTCTCATCACACTTCTTAGTGTATGCAAATGCACAAATTGATACTTATTTCCCAATTCCACTCGGAGAGTTTGCAAGCTTATCTAACACGGACAATTGGCAAAAAAAACTCATACAGCATCAAAGTGAGATTGGTGTTAAGGCCCCTTATTTGGACAGAGCAATGAGTGCATTATTCTGTCCTTGAGTATACCGTACCTGACCTGGGAGGGTTAACAGTGACATTGAATGCCAGTTTCCAGCATTAAGCCCCTCACCTTAATGGTGGAAATTTCTCTCAGGCTCTCAAAAATGCTGTCCACTGTTTTATAAAACTCTAAATGGCACTGTTTATTTCAGTTGTTGGAAATCATTATTATCTCTCCTTATCATTGAAGAGATGATTCAGGAAGATGAATGTACCATTCCACTAATTATTCTGCAAGTGAGGCACTAATTGTGTCCAATTTTGGGCATCCACACTTTAGGAAGGATGTCAATGCCTTGGAGAGGATAGAGGAGATTTACTTTTAGCAGGTTCTGGGATGTAAGATTTCAATTATGTGGAAGACTAAAGCAAAATGGGTAAATGGAATTGAGCTACAGGTCAACCATGATCTAATTTTATTGCAGAATAAGCTGGAGAGGCCTACTCCACTCCTGTTCCTATTTCCCATAGAGGTGGATTGTTCCGTAGGAAGCTGGCATGGACTCAATGGGCTTAATGTCCTCCAACTATGCCATAAATAATTCGATTACCCTGTGACTAGAGAAGCTGGTATTGTCCTCAGAGCAGAGAAGATTAAAGGGAGATTAAATAGGTGCTTACGGTACCATCATGAATGCTCATCGGGTGATAAGTGGAAATGAAGAAACAATTAGGAGTTTAGCTTCTTCTTTTCATACCACCAACTAGTAGATAAATTCACTTTCAATATAATTACTGGAATGAAGCACAATTTCTGTCAGTATCATTCAGGATGGAGATAGGTTTCTCCACACACCGCTGTGATATGTTGATTATGCCTGTGAGACCAGCTTCAATCTTTAATATCCATCGTTTAAGAGGATGGCTTTTTATAACAAGGACCAAGGAAAACCTAAAGCTGTTGTGCAATCTTTTCATACTTGCAGCTTTCCTTTTAATCAAATCTACAACTCTACATGGTTTATTCGAGAAAATTGTTTGGCTAAAACACTTCAAGTTTGCTACAAATTTCTATTTGTGCTACTGTGGTTCTAGAACGCACCACCATTTGTAGTTGGAACTCAAGAATTGCTGCTCACATTAACACAAATAAAAGAGATGCAGCCGTTTGGAATAAAATGCAAAATATCATGAACTGTTCCAAGCCCTTATGTTACTTGATGTGTTTCTCCTCATTTGTATCTATGCTCAACTCTATTATTGTACTTGCTGACTGTGGTTGTGCAGTATCACCTAGTGTATAATATTTAATATATAATTTTTCTTTCACGGTTATCCCAGAAAATATGAAGCGTTCATGTTTTACATTGTTCTAATACCTTGCACATATGGAACAAATTCCTGCTCGTCTTGCAAGGGGTTTTCCTGCATTTTTCATTCTCTGTAACTGTAACGTAATGAATTTTGAAGGAGGCAGGGCTTACAAACAACAAGGCTTAGCATCCTCTGAGAATGTCCATTTTTCACACCAATTCTAAAACCGTCCAGAAGCTGCAAGCAGTTACCTCCGCAGGGAACTGTAAGTGGCTGCTCTGTCCCGACATCTCAGAAGCACAGAATCACACAGTGCAGAAGAGGCCCTTCGGCCCATCGAGTCTGCACCGACACGTGAGAAACATCTGACCTACCTACCTAATCCCATTTACCAGCACTTGGCCCATAGCCTTGCACGTTATGACGTGCTAAGCGCTCATCCAGGTACTTCTTAAAGGATGTGAGGCAACCCGCCCCCACCAGGTCCAGACTAGAGCATGAAGTGGTACTAAGACTTCAGCCATATTTATGTATTTAGCACTGCAAACCTAGCTTGCTTGATGAGTCGAAGCTTCCAGACCAGTCGTCTCCAATTCAATTAAATCCCACTCTCTCTCACACACACACACACACACACACACACACACACACATGCATAATCTATCCAAGCCCCATAATTAATCGCAATAATATTATGAGAGTTATTATAATTTCATGACAAAGGTGTGGCTATTGGTACCCAGATGGGCCCCAGTTATGTCTGTCTTTTTGTGGGGCATGTGGAACATTCCTTGTTCTAGTCCTACTCAGGCCCCCTTTACATTTGATCCACCTGGTACACATCATCTGCTGCATCATTACATATTTTATTTGGAGGGAGTGAGACAAGTTAAAGGAGAAATTCTTCAGTGAGAGAACAAGTTCAGCCAGGCATAGGAGAGTGGTGGGGGTTGAGGGTTGTCCAGGCCTCTGTTCAATGAAGTAGCAGAGAGCCTTCAGACCACCCCCTCACACCTTGCTTCCTGTAAGGACTCCATCACATTCCCCCAGTTCCTCCGCCTCCATCACATCTGTTCCAATGATGTCACCTTCCAAGATGACGCTTCTAATGTGCCTTCCTTTTTCCTTAACTGAGGGTTCCTCCCCACTGTAGTTAACAGAGCCCTCAACTGTGAATGACCTATTTCCTGCACCTCTTCCCTCACCCCTTCCCTTCCTCCCAGGACCAAGATAGAGTCCCCCTTATCCGCATTTTTCACCCCACCAGCCTCCGTATTCAAGGGATCATCCTCCGCCTTTTCCGCTAAGTCCAGCATGATGCCACCACCAAACACATCTTCCCCTCATCCCCTCCATTGTCAGCATTCCATAGCGACTGTTGTCTCCGTAACATCCTGGTCCACGCCTCCATCACCCCAAACTCCTCACCCCCTTCCCACGGCACCTTCCCATGCAAGCACAGGAGGTGTGAGGCCTACTGTAGATTCTCCCATTATCTTCAAGCTAGGCAATCTTCCAGCTTCTATTCCTCACAAGATTTAAACAAAGATTAAGCCTTATCTACCTTCCATGCAGTAAATGATGAAGTTAGTGTTTTACTCTATTTACAGTGTGGGTCTGTTTAACAGTCATTTATGTTGGCTAACTTCTCTCAGTGAGCTGCAAACCACACAAGGTCCAAACTGTAACTAAAAGCCTCTCCCAGCAAACACCCAGATAAATTGAAACAAGAGAGCCATCCTAAGCTCCCCCCATGTCCATGATGACATTGCCTGCTCTGGGCTTTCCTCAAAATGATCTTTAAACTAATTATCTCTCATTTATAATTTCTCCAGCTAAGTAAGCCCACCTACTGTTCTATAGCTGTATCTCTTCTTTTCTGACTCTATTAAACATACAAGGGTAATCTCTTGAACTGCCATTTTTTTAAATATGTTCTGGCAATCCCTAAAGCCCAGTATTTTAATTACCTTACATTTACACCAATGATCTTCCAAGAACTAAAATATTAACATGAACCATGGACTAGATATTCACAACACATTACCAACAGTGAATGCCCACCAGCCTGGGTATCACCATTGCTCAGAAATGTAATTGGACCAGTCACATAAATACTGTCACAACAAGAGCAGGACAGAGGCTAGGAATTCTGCAGCAAGGTGACTCATCTCCTGACTCCCTAAACCCTGTCCACCATCTACAAGGCATAAATCAGGATTGTGATGGACTACTCTTCTCTTGCTGGATGAGTGCAGCTCCAACTACACTCAAGAAGTTAGACACTGCAGGATAAAGCAGCTCGCTTTATAGGTGCTCCTTTGATGACCAGCGTACTTTGGCAGCAGCGTGCACCATCTACAAGAAGCACTGCAGCAACTTGCCAAGGCTCCTTTGACAGAACCTTCCAAACCAGATAATTGGACAAGGGCAGCAAGCACAGAGGATCACGATCACCTCCATGTTCCCCTTGGAGTTACACACCACCCTGACTTGGAAATATATTGCTATTCCTTCATCACCAATTGATCAAAACCCTGGAACTCCCTGCCCAACTGTACTATGGGTAAATCTACACCACCTGGACTACTGCAGTTCAAGAAAAAAGCTCAAAGACAATTAGAGATGTAAAATAAAATGGCCTTGATAGCTATGCACACATCTAGTGAATGAATGATAAAAGGCTTAAATCAAGTTTTTTTTTTCTTTGATGAAGGAGCGTGCTAATCAGTTTCATGTACCTAGCACTTTAAGATTACTCTGTAATGTAACAAAGTGTGATGTTACTGTATGCCGAATAAAACAGGTGTACATAGTCCCAGCAGTTACCACCACTCCCGGTTGTGTTGCCAGGACCAGAGGGCTGCCGATCATTTGATTGGCTGACAGCTCTTGGATGCAGGACTTCCTCCCCAGATGTGGGCAGAAGTCTCACCACCAGACAAATAACTCCTCAATGGGCATTAAATTGCTGCAGGATGACAGGACTGGGCGGGAATGCTTCAGTTTATTGCACCTGCTCAATCCCCAAGAATTGTGATAATAAATGGGAACAATAGACCAATGGTAAATTAAACACAAAAGGGAAATAAAGCAAACCAAAGAGAGATTGGATTAAGAGAGATTGAAAAGATAAGTAAAAGAAAAAGTATAAAACTTACAATTCAACATTTTGAACATCTCTAAAAATGATTGACTACATGTAGGAATGGAGTTGAACACATTAAATAGTTCTTTTTCATAACCAAAGAGGTTGATTGACATTGCATTAACAATTATGACATTATTAAAGGGTACTTTCACTCTTAATTACCAGACTTAACTTTCTGTGGCATGTTTAATGGACAATTAATGTGCAAATCCAGCAGGTCCTTAAAAAGAATGGAGCAGGTGAGTGCTCGATGCCAGTTGTGTGAAGCTAACCATAGAATGGCATAAATCAACCAAAGAGTTCTGGAGATTCACAACTCGCAGACTACCTCTTCATTTCCTGAACTTCCTGTCCAAATTGTATATTTGTTTCAGCAAGATGTGGCCCAATGACCTAGAAATTTGAGTATGACCAAGAAATGTGATGGACAGAAGAGTTATGAGGAACAGAAAATATGCACTACATGTACTGCTTTTATTATATTGTAGTTGCAAGCAAATTTCCTGTTGGGGAGGAACCATGCTCTTTAGGAATGATATTATGTTATGATATATACTTAAACAATAATCATTGGTTTTCTGTTACGGAGTATTGGTAATCATTGTGGGTAAGTGAAGAGATTGAGACCATGGCCTGGATTTTGCAGTCAATGGTTGAAATAACAGTGCTCGCTGCTGACCTTGAATAAAGCTGCCCACTAAGATCTAATGATCTCTGTGGTGCGTATTTCCCTTTCCTGACGTTAGCTTGAATCTGATGACATGTCAAAGGGATCTTTAAGTGTTCAGCAACAGTGATAGCATCAACCAGGGTAAGCAGCCAATCACACTGACATATTCTCACAGACAGCAAACCGAGAAATTAAAGGCACTGATTGTCCTTCAATTTTTAATAATTTTACAGGGAGCAAAATGAAGATTGGGATATTTATATAGGATTAAGGCAGAAACTGAAATATCATAAAATTTAAAGAAAAATATTTTAAACATATATGGAATTATTTTGATGACAATGGAAGAATTTGATATTCCACAAATATGAATTTAGTTTTTCAGGGCAATTGAGGCTGCTCTGCAGTAAATATGAACTTAGTACAACATTAAAAAACCAGTTGTAGCTTTTCCAGGCACGTTTACAGTGAGACTATTAGTGTAAAAGGGTAAGTTCTTGTCAGATCAGTAATCCCAAATTGATTGCAGTTTTGGGAGAGGGTAGAATCATTGATCACGATTTCTACTTCTCCATGTGCATGTGCAGACTCCAGAAGTTGCTGTCAGTTTTGGGGCGAGAGAAACGTCGACAGTTTTGCCATTGTTACAACCGCAAAAAAACCCAGCCCTTGTTTTAGGAATTAAGTTGATTTTCAGGAGTACTGGTTAGGCTAATGATATCTAGTATCAGATTGTAGATGAAAAGTACTTAATTATAATTTTTTCAAAAACATTCTCTTGTGGTATTCCAGATCCAAGTAATTGGTCACCAGGATGACTAAATTGGCTCAGATGATACCCTACCTCACTAAAAGAAACAAGAAATAAAATAACAGAACAAATGCGTTTTTTCTGTGTTGAGAACATTATCATGCTAGCTTAACACAGAAAGTGGATCAATTCAACTTCTGGTTAATCTAATGGGAAGTGATGTTGTGTTGAAATTATTTGTGTCCCTGCTTTGATGAGTGAAATTTGTTGCAATGTTTCCTAGAGGTTAGAAAGGCAAACACAATATGTGAGATAACTAATGGTGAAAGAGGATAGAAGGTAAAGTCATATCAACAATCCAAGATAGCGAGAGTCTAATTCATTGGCACTCTTTCATCACTGCGGCTGTTCTTACAACACATGGACTGCAGTGGTTCAAGAAGGCAGCTCACCACCATTTCTCAAGGGCAATTAGGGATGAGCAAAAATTGCTGGCCCAGTCAGCGACACCCACACCCCATGAATAAATGGAAAAACCGCCCAAGGCTAGTTTTTCTTGGTTTACTCAGAGGTAGTGTGAAATTCCTTTAATCAAAAACAGGAAATATTCCGTTGGTCAGGCAGGATCTGTGGAGGGTCAAACAGAGTTAGCATTTCTGGTTGATGACCTTTCATCAGGATTGGGAAAAGTTAGAAATGTAATGGTTTTTAAGTAAATGAAAGCGGGGGCAAGGGGGTGGGTGGTGGTGGCGGTGGTGGTGGAGAAAGAACAGAAGGATGCCTGTAATAGGTGCGATTAAGTGGCAGAGAGCTGGTGGTGCAGAGTCAGGGGGATTGGCAATGGGATAAGTAAAGAAACAAAAGATGTGTCTGGAGGAGGTGTGAATGGCAGAATGATGAACAGCAGAAACAAGGGAAAAACAAGAGAGTAAAACTAAAACCTGCAAAGAAGAAGGAAACAAAATGGGGGCAGAGATTGCAATCCAAAATTGTTAAATTCAGTGTTGAGTCCAGAAGACTGTAAAGCAACAATTCGGAAAATGAACTCCTGTAGCTTACATTGAGCTTAATTGGAACATTGCAGGAGGCCAAGGACAGAGAGGTCAGCGTGACAGTAAAGTGGAGAATTAGAATGACAGGCTTAGTGTCAAGATTGCAGACTGATAAGAGGTGTTCCACAAAGCAGTAATGCAATCTGCGTTTGGTCTCCCCAGTGTAAGGCCATCTACATTGCGGCCAGCGAATGCCATATACTAAATTGAAAGAAATACCACATAAATTGTTGTTTCACCCGGATGGAGTTTTTCGAGCCTTGGCTGGTGAGAAGAGATGAAGTAGAAAGGCAGGTTTTCCATCTCTTATCCTTGCATGGGAAGTGGAAGGGGAAAAGGATATTGGGGTGATTGAGGAGTGGACCAGGATGTCACGGAGAGAACAGTCCCTTTGAAATGCTGAAAGGGAACAAGAGGGAAAGATGTGTTTGGTGGTGGTATTATCACACTGGAGGTGGTGGAAATGGTGGGGGATGATCTGTTGAAAACTGAGGCAGGTGGGGACAAGGTGAAACCCTATTATGGTTCTGGCGGGGGGTGGAGGTGGTGGGGTGGGGTGGGGGTGGTGGGGGGGTGGTGGGTTGGTGGAGTGCAGGGGAAGGGTGAGAGCAGAAGCGCAGGAAATGGGACAAATGCAGTAAAGGCCCTGTCAAACACAGTGGGTAAGAACATGAACAGAATTTTATACAGGTGGGAGGACCCGAAACATTCTGTGGGTGACTTTCCCACCATCTACCCACACACCTCCAACCTTACCATGATTTTAAAGGGGTGGACGAAGCCTATGGAGGCCCCCCTGCCCACCTCCCATTTCGGCCACAATTTTTCAGCCAGTGGGAGGGTATAGGGAACAGGGGGATGCCCAGCAAGGTAGCCTGCTCAGGCAGGAAAGTGAAGACGACCTGCTTCACAGGCCTCAGTTTACGATTGGAGAGTCCTACATGCCCACCCCAGGTGTTCCCGCCCTGCCTGGCCTTTGCCTATTGTCTCTCACTGCCCTTGCTCTACACCACCAACCCCCCCACCACCTCCCCCCACCTCCCCCCCAGGCCCCAACCCCTGGTCGAGGCCTCCAGTCCCGGCCCCATCAAGTTCCTCCAGAATCACCTTCTGTCTGGCTGCCAACACCTCTTTGCTGGGATTGGATGTGGTCCCAGCCAGCAGCCACCACTCCTAGTGGTGCTGCAGGGATCAGGCAGTTTTAACAGAGGCTTTCAAAATCATGAATGGTTTTGATAGAGTAAATAAGGAACATGCGTTTCCACGGACAGAAATGTTTAGTAACCAGAGGACACAAATTTAAGGTAATTGGCAAAAAAAAAGGTGAGATGAGAAGAATTAGTTCTACGCAGTATGTTTTGGTCTGGAATGCATTGTTTGTAAGGGTGATGGAAGCAGATTCAATGGTAACTTTCAAAAGGAAATTGGATAAAGCATTGAAGAAGAGAAAATTGCAGCGCAGGGGTGGGATTAAGTGCGTCGCGCTTTCAAAGAGTTGGCTCAGACATGATGGGCCAAATAACCTCCTTCTATGCCTTAAGATTCTAGAACTCTGTTTTGTTCTGAAATGGTCAGTTCCATGATTTGAATGAACAGTCATGAGAAGCCTATCAAAGATCTGAACAGTGGTCTCATGATGATGTGTAAATGCACCTGATTGGGTTAATGCCTTGGATTGAACATTGTGTAAAATATTGCCTTGTGACTTAAGCGATCTGTGATAGGGGGATTCAAAAATAGGCATTTCTTCAGCAACATTTAATGTTGTGCATATTGAAACTTGTTTGCTTAAATAAGGGAAAATCAATGGGAATTTTTATTTGTAAATGTAAATAACACTTTGTCTTCCAAAGACTGTAGGAACAATCCTAAATGTTTTTGTGAATATCATACAGCTTCATAGCCTTATTTTGTGATTGAAATGCCTGATTTTCTTTTGTAGAATGTTTTGATATTTTGTTCAGAAATATTTACAGCGTGGTAATCTGCCTCTGTGAATTGTACATTCTCCTTCTTGGTTGGGGTCATGTAATGCTCAGGTTATATGGTCATTTGGAAACCAAAGTGCTTCCCATTTTTTGCATAATCCTGTTTCAGAATGACAGTATAAATACCAGGCTCAATGCTCTGTGACAGTGCAGTTTTGCGTTAATGCAATGTGGTTTCTGCATTGAAGTGAAAATTAAGGGAATAGCGATAGAGCGAAGTCCGCAAGCTGCATTGAGGTCACGAGGTCACCAAGGTGGTTGTCTTCACAATGACCTGGCTTCGGTCCAGCTGCAGTGGATTCCTTGGGAACTGTTTGAACTTAACATTTCAACTCTTTTGTGTTAGGATTAAAATTGACTTGGATACTGATGACTGGAGCTTGGCTCCTGGGTGTAAACATGCAGGCACAGTGCTCTGCTTTGCTTGACACAGTGAAATGCAGTGCTAGCAGCTGTCAGCTCTGCTGTAAGCTAAAGCAGGTACTTGTGCCCAAATAGTGCTATTAAAGGAGCGAAGTGAAATTTGGCTGGCCTGTTAACATTAATGGTCTGCAAAATCAGCTATCATTCCTGAATCATTTTGGATTCACCAACAGTGGGAAGCAACATAAGTGGCCCATAATACCAGTGCCAGCAATACTAATGGCAACAACTTATGTTTTGCACAGCACCTTTAATGGAATAAGGTGCATCTGGGTACTCCAACTGATCAAAACCAGATAAATATTGACACTGGCCCATTGAGGATGTCATTACGAAAGGCGATCCATCATTTGGCTAAAGAAACAGGCTTTTAGGAGCATCTTAAAGGAAGGAAAAGAGGTGGAGAGGTTTGGGGATGGAATTCTAAATTCTTTAGTGCATATGAAGCTGAATCCACTGCTGGGGGTAGGGACAAAAATCCAGAACTGGAGGAATGCAGAGCTTATGGCAGGCAGTGGAGGTGAAGGAGGCCACAGAGCTACCATGCTGGTATCGAAAACAGTGACAGTGACTTGCTTCGGAAGGTGGTTCGAAACCTCTCCACTCTGACCTGACCAACAACAGAGAATCCCTCAGCTCAAGAACACCATGGGAAGAATTTTCCGGTCGGCGAGTGGGGGTGGGGCCTGCTCGCCGACATGTAAAATGACGCGGGGTGATGTCGAGTGGGCGTTCAGGCGTCACCGCCCATCATTTAGATTTTCAGTTCAGCAGGCGTGCAGCCAAGTCAGCTACGCGCCCGCCGAACTGTCAAAGGCCTAGTAAGGCCTGTTAAAAACTAATTAAACAGTTGAATGAGCTGCCCGTCCAACCTTAAGGCGACCTTCGTATTTTTCAAACCTCATCCACGGGCGGGATGAGGTTTCATGAAGTGTTTAAAAATTCATTAAAAATTATTTAAAAAATTCATTGACATGTCCCAGCTCAGCACCCACAGAGGTGCCTCAGGGAGATTTCTGCGCTCTTTCGCGCACATGCATGAAAGAACGCAGGCCACACAGGGAGCGCTCAGCGCTGCCGGGCGAGCGTCACGCTGGGTGGACCTTAATTGGCCCGCCCACATAAAATGGTGGTGCGGACCCAATCGAGGGCGCCAATCAGGATCGCGCTAGCTCCCACCCGTCCCTCAACAATCTCCCTGACAGGGTGAAAATTCAGCCCCATGAAGACCCACCATAAGTTTTTTCCGAAAAAGGGGTTTTTAGTTTATTCAAAATTTAGTACAAACTATGATCACACACCAAGTGGGAGGAGAAATAGGGTGAGGGGAAGAGGCAAACAGAATATGCATTGTCAGAAAGATTGAAATGAAGCATTTTCAAGAGTCCAGGATTTTATCTTCTAACTAGGAATGACAGAATTGCCATGGGCATGATGTACAGCATTTGCGCACGTTGAGATCTGGCCAATTACTAAGGTATTTATAATTTGTTCTCTTCAGTGCAGATTGGTATCTGTCCATCCCAGGGAATAAATCAGAAGGCAGCTGTTGTTATCACGAAGCATTGGAAAGCAACGGAATAATATCCCTAATCCAGACTGTTGTCATGCAGGAGAGTTTCCCTTCATTTTGCAGAATGAAGAAATTTCTCATTTCTAATTTCCTCACAATCTTGATCAGGCTTAAATGTATGTGTTGAGAAGTGTGAAATAGAATGTGAAGAAATCATCTTAGTAAAGAGTAGGAATTTACAGCTAAAAGTGTTGACTTAATGATTGAATTACTAAAAATATTCACTTAACAAGAATTTGACTCTAAAAACAATAAATTAACGGGAATCAATGTGTAAAGGAAATTATATTCATTTTTCAGTTTCTAATCATTTATCAGTTACTAGATGCATTTAAAGTAAACCTGACCAAAACATACTGTAGGAAATTAAGAGTCATCATTTCCTGGCGGACGTGATCTGCGAAACAAGTGTCACGTTTTGGAGGCTCACTCGATCCTAGACTGGCCTAACAAACCAGTATAGTACAGGAAGCTCCACAGGATCAGAGAGAATTACAGCAGAGAATCAGTCCATTCAGCCCATAAATTCTGCTTAGGTGTGTTTGGCAAACCAAGTGTCTGGTCTATTCCCACTCTACGGCACACTTCACAGGTCTTTTAGTATTCGGGCAGAATTTTCCATTTGTCGGTCGGGGGGGGGTCAGACCGTCTCTGCAGCGGGCGGGCGGCCGATTGGCGCTGGAGAAATGGGTTGCACCGCCATTTTCCGCAGGTAAGTGACTCCCGTGGAGAACGGGAAAATAGTCGCAGGGGGCGGGCGGCCTCAGACCGCCGGTTCCAATGGGGAGCCAGCAACCTGTACAAAGGGTGGCCAGGCAGCCTGCTTGAGGCAGTGCACCATGGCCACTCGGGGAGAGAGGGAGGGAGGACCGATTGGACAGCAGCACGAGCAGGTGGAGGGGGGCAGGCTGCAGGAGAGGCCAGTGGGGGGGTCCACTGTGACCCCCCCGATTTTCAGATGCAAGCCTTGCTGTCCTCCTGCAAGAGGTGGCTTTCCGTCGGCACTTTCTGTATCCGGAGGATGGGAGGAGGAGGGCCCCCATGTCACCAGCCAGGTGTGGGAGGAGGTGGGTGAGGCTGTAAGCGCCCATGATGATGTGCGTTTCACCGGCACCCAGTACAGAAAACGATTCAATGATTTGCTGCGCTCCGGATGGGTGAGGACCATGTCTGTCTTGGCAGCTTTAGCCTTTGACCTCCCCCCCCACCATGTCTTGCTGTCGTTACTGCATAGGGCATCTGTCACCCGCTGGGTGGGCAAATGGGTACTGACTGTGCTTACACCAGCCTTAGTGGTTGAGGAGAAGAAGGGTTCTCCCCGCAGCATATGTTGGTCTTTGTGGCATTTGAGTAGTCTGGGGGCAACCTGCAGGGGAGGCAGCTAGACACATACTCAGAACTCAACACATGTCATATTGATGGTAATGAGATGGTGCAAGGGGTGCCTCAAGGTGTTTTGGGCAAGTGCCATCTTCTGGCATCGGGCCCACACCTAGTTGCGCCGCCTTGTCATGGGCGCTAAGACCCGTGTGCTATTCAAAGTGATGGACGCCGAATGTGTCCAAGGTGGCCGATGGGGGAGGGGGTTAGGACCAGCTGTACTATCTTCTGGGGACTGATCACCAGTAGTGTAGACAGGAGCCACTGGAGGCCTCAGATGGGCCACTGTGGTTGGGGTGTGGCGTGCGTGTGCAGAGTACATGAGCGAGCAGCCCCAATAAATCCTCTTCTCTGTTTTGCAGGTGAAAAGTCACCACAATGCCCAGGAGCACCAGAGGACTGGAGGTGGGTGCGCCCTCCTCCAGCACCTCAGAGCCTTTGAAGAACAGGCCATGGAGTTGGGCAGGAGGCAGGAGGACAGGCCAGCCAGGGGTGGTGAGGCTGGGGTCCAGTGGGCAGGTATTTGAGGTCCACAGTCCCAACCACTCTGTCTGCCCACCATCCAAACCACTGATGGTTGCTGCAATCGTCAATGCTGCAACACTGCTCATTCACAGACTGCGACATTCTGACGTGTGGGTCATACACAAAGGTCCCTCATCCCCTTGAGGAATCGTGTCTCCACCACCTTCCAAAGTCACCTTATCCCATTTGTGACCACTATCCCCATGGTCTAACATGCCGTTGGATCGCTGCTGCACAGCCAAAGAGTTATTGTATCTGAGGGGGTTTGGGACCTCCAGCTCCCTTTCAGCCAGTGAGCCCCACATGACTCTGTCTGAAAGGTCCTCAGTACCTCAGCTGTGACCCTCATGGCACTCAACTTAAATAAATTCCACCATGTTACTCATCCCTGTGCCAAGGGGAAATGTTGCCTTCTGCCCACCCGCACTGTGCCCCTCCTTACAGAATGAAGGTCAATAATGTGACCTCTCAATCTCCTGTGATCCACAGCAAATGTCACAACTGTTTGCGATGTTTCCTCAGCCCCGCAACTATCCAGGCCACAATGTATCCAGGTCAGGTACCTCTGCACTCTCCCCACTCCAATGGTACATAACAAGCCTTGTGGCATTCCTGAGGCCACCTGACCAGCCTGTGTGTGTTTAATGGTTGAGGCTTGTCTTGACTCTTTTCCACCTCACCAAAGTTCTTCTCCTTAGGGTCTTGAAGGATGAGCGACTTATGAGGCTGGGGGGGAAAGGGGTGAAAGGTTGAAGTGAATGAACGCTAACTGATGCACTGTCCTTGTTGTTAATTTCAGCATCACCACCAGAGCGACCCGCACCTCGACCCCACAGCTCCCCCTCCTCACCTGAGGGCCAACAAGAGCAACTTGCGGCACATCATTTCAGCCAGCCAGGCATCAGCGCAGACACACACACCTCAGTGGGGACTTTACCATCGGCAAGTGTCCTGGGTCACAGTGGAGAGGGCACATCACGATCGCTGGAGGAGGTGCTAGGGGCAGAGAGTGCCGATGGTACCAGCAGCCAGAGGGCGGCATGGGATGAGGCACATGCTGAGTCCGGCATTGATGATGTGCCTCTGGAGTTGTCCCCAATGCAGCAGCTGCAGGACAAGCAGCACAAAGTGCATTTGCATCTGGCAGGGTTGAGAGAATGGTTCAGTTGCTTTCTGCAATAGAGGAGTCCAGGCAGAGTGCACGTGAAGGTTTGTACCTCAGGGCAGAGCTTCAGGCTTCCTCCAATGAGAGATTGGCGACTCTCAGAGAGAGGGGCTTCAATTGAATGGAACATTTTATGATTGGGATACGCTCTGACCTGCAAGCCCTTACAGCAGTACTGGCCACGGGTGGTCATTCCCAATGTGGGGGATGTTGTGGGCACCAAGCATCGGCACTTGGTGCCCATGCTTCTGTGGTGAGCAGAGAGGTCGAAAGGGACCTCACATCAGCGCAGCAGCTGCCTGTCGTCACTGCGAGCTCCTCTCAGGGCGATCCGGATGAGGGCAACAGCTCCTCCACCCATCTGCCAGACATTTCTCCCGTTGAGGCTGCGACAACTGGGGAGGTGCCAGTTCAGGAACTGTCCATTCCCTCCCAGGCGGGGCCATCACAGGCTCCACGGGCCAGAGGACGCCCGCCAAGGTCATTGAGGCCAGTAGAACAGCAGAGTCAGCAGGCTGTCTCACAAGCCACTCCGAGCGATGGGGCGGCACCTAGACATAGCACCTAGAAACGTAAGCATAAGGCACCTTAGGCACTCCCCGGGTATGTCATTGGTGATTTTGTGTTGCCCTTAGAATAGGGACCCATATTTTTCTTATTTCAATGGATTGTTGTTTGCTTTTCTTTTGGACACAATAAAGTCCACATTTGTTACCATGGCTGAGGGTCTTTTGTTTGTGGTGCATTTTTCCTTTTCACATATTTATCATGAGTGTTTGAGTGGACATTGATGTTTCTGTGCTAAGCCCTTATTTGCAGCTGAACAGGTGGAAGATGTGGCACCTAAGTGCCCCGTGTGGAAGCGCCCGGCAATGCCATTCCTGCTGATCCATGTGTGTGGAGATAGCTGAAGGATCTTTGGATTATATTGTCGCGGGTGTCCCTGCCTCCTTGGTGTAAATGCGGGTCATCGTTCCGCCCCTCATCATCGCCCTGTGCTTCCTCATCCTCTGAGGCACTGCTGGATTCATCATGTGCAGCCTCATCCAGGGCGTCAGGGTCTTCATCGTCAACTGCATCCCCCCTTTCCAGCGCAAGATTGTGCAGAGTGCAGCATGCTACCACTATCAGAGAGACGTGATCTGGGGGGTACTGGAGTGCACCCCCTGAGCGGTCCAGGCAACGGAAGCGCATCTTGAGAAGACTGATGGTTCTCTCCACCACAGCCCTTGGGGCTCCTATTGTACCACTGCTCAGCTTCTGTTCTTGGACGTCGGAGAGGCGTCATGAGCCACCTTCGCAGGGGATAGTCCTTGTCACCCAGCAGCCAACCATCCAGCCGAGCCGGAGCACTGAAGAGCCCCGGCACCTGGGAGTGTCTGAGGATGTACGCACCATGGGAGCTGCCTGGGTACCTTGTACAGACTTGTAGAATCAGCATCCTGTGATCACACACTATCTGCACTTTCATGGAGTGGAAGCCCTTCCTGTTGACGAAGGCACCGGGCTCACCTGCTGGTGCCTTGATAGCCACATGTGTACAGTCTATAGCACCCTGGACACGGGGGAAGCCAGCAATGGCCGTGAAGCCTCTGGCTCGCTGTACCTGACTTGCCTGGTCGCAGCGGAAGTGGACGAAGGTGGATACCCATCTGAACAGAGCGTAACCGGCTTGACACAAGTGTGGACAGCTGATTGGGAGACACCACAAAGATCACCCACCAAGCCCTGGAAGGAGCCAGAAGCATAGAAGTGGAGGGCAACTGTGAGCTTCAGAGCTGCTGACATGGGGTGTCCACCCACACAGTTAGGGGAGATCTCAGGGCCAATCATCTGACAGATATAGTTGATTGTCTCCCTTGAGAGTCGGAGCCTCCTTCGGCACTGCACCTCAGTCATATTGAGGTAGCTGCTTCGCCACCTGTATACCCTGGCAGCAGGATAGTGGCACCTTCCGCAGCCCCTTCCACCTTGGACAACCTCTTGGCCCTGCGCCCCTTGTGCCTGCGCCTGGCCTCCCAAAGGTGGCTCCCCTGGAGGCTGACTGTGCAGTCCTGGCCTCCTCCTTATTCTATCCCTCCCTTCCTCCTCAGGGGAGCTGCATCCAGTGGAGAGGTCAGACCCATACCCCCAGGCCTAATGGAGGCCTCTGGAAAGCTGCAGGCCCGAGAAAGATTACTGTCTGCAGACTGGTTTCAAAGTACTCAAGAAGCTCTTGGAAATCGATGAGAACTGCTAACAATCACACAGGCAGCTTTTAAACACTTTCATCAATTAAAACTTTGTGTAAAACATGAACAACCCCTCTGAGTCCACATATCCCACCAGTGCATGAGTTTTCTTAAATAATCTCCTAACCGCCTGCCCGTTGGGCCCATGTGCTGACCCGAAGTTCACACGGGCCCCTCAAAATCCTGGACAATTGGCAAGTTAAGGGCCTTAACGAGGCCTTCAATTAATGCCGGACGAACACCCCGCTGCTGAGCGCACCCGCCGACCGAAATATTGCAATGCCGCACGCTGACATCAGCACGCTCACGTGACATTTTAAGCGCTGATGTGCGGACTCCGCCACCCACACATCAGCTGGAAACTTCTGGCCTTCCTCTTTTAAAAACAAATACTTACTTATTTTAAGATAATTTAAGGACTTTTATTTAACAACTGTGAAGAACTCTTTGTGTTTGTAAATTCAAATCACTGTGTAGGGAGATTTATTTCTGACCTTTCCTTTATCTCTTTTTTAAAAATGATCTTAAATCTTCCCCCTGGCTGCTTCGTTACTGACAAGTGGAAACAAACACTATTTGCCTTATACTAAATTATAATTATAATTTCTAATGTTCTCAACTCCAGTTTTAAAACATTTCTCAAGTCTCACTTCTTCCTCTCTGTAAGAGCTTATATGCATCTTTTTACATTGTTTTTATATCCTTCTATAATAGGATGCCTAAAATTCCTGCAAGGTTACATTGTAAACAGGATTCCAAATATAGACACTCTATCATCACACCCAAAAAGATGATTGTTGCATATTGATGAGTAAAACCAACACATACTCTATTGTGGACTATTATTGAACTAACTTTATTTACGCCTCCCCAACAGGGAGGGCAGCAGAGAGGGGAGTAAACAAAATGCTTGGTCATTACAATAAATTACATTCCCTCCCCACTTAAAAAACAACTTGTATATTAAAATGTAAGATGATACATGCACTTAATTTTCCAGAATAAAATATGACTAAACCAATATTAGCAATACCTCAAAATTAACTGGTTGGGTTGCAAATTTGTTGTTACTGTTAACATAGCTAAAACATATATGACCAATACTTCCTGAAATAATGTACATGTAAAAAAATGATTTTCTGTCACACCACTGTGCCTTTGACACCAATGTCATCGTTTGCCAAGAAATAATGAAAATGACAACTTTGTCCTTCTCCCTACATCCTTTCAATTAACCTATCTGGCTTATTTCTCTTTCTGTCTCAGTATCTCCTTCCATTTCCATCAGCTTGATTCTGCTCTTTCAACGTCTCTGACTGTGTCAAACCCGAACTTTGACTACCAACTTCACTTTAATGATTAGGAGAGTGATATATATTGCTTTGTTTTAATCACTTTGTTCTACTGGTGGATTCTATAATATTGGCTAAACTTTCAGTGCGCAATCATTCCAGATTTGCACTTAGTGCGGTAGTGGGCTGGTAAAATGACATTTTATCCATCAGCCACAATGGTGGCTTTTCACGCCGTATTGCCTCAAACCTGCTGCATTAATTATGCATTCCCAGGACACACGCTGTTTCGATGGCAGGTGGTCTCCGAGTTGCCTGTCACGCCGTCACCTCGTCATTTCATCACACCAGGCACCACATTTAAAGTACTGCCGTGTTCAGTGCTTCCAGCCCAGGACTGCAGCAAAGAAGACATGGCCCCAAAAGGCAAGAGGACTGCAGCCCTCAAGATCCTTTTGGATGCCATGGAGGCCTGCTGTAATGTCCTCTACCCCCACTCTGGCCACAGGAGGGGTAGCTACAATATCAATACAGCTTGGTAGGCGATAGTAGTGGTGATCATTGCCAATGCTGCACAGAAGAGGTTGGCCATCAATGCAGGTAGAAGATGAATGATCTCACCCATGCCGCCAGGGTATGGCAACCATCTCACCACTCCAAACTCACACACTCAAGCCCATCACACATTCACTGGCATCTCACTCACTGTCAGCTCAAGGGATATCACCATCAATTCTCACACACATACCCTCAGATATCTGGCCTCATCTCCTCTGGAGACTGCCTCCTCAGCCCTCACCATCTTGAGGCCACTTGCACAGGTCAACATGTGCCCCAACACACACCCTGGGATACCGTCCTTCCCCAGTACAGCCCTCGTCCTGCAGCCTCTTCCCTTGCCTGAGGCCACTTCTCCCCCTTCCCCAAGCAAGACCTTGCCCTGCAGCCATTGAAAAGCCACCCATTTATGGCTGATCTGGTAGGTAGAGACCTATCCATCAGCTCCCTTAAAAATGATGTGGTGCTGTCTGTGAAGCCTGGCACTGATGACTGCAAGTACTGATCAAAGCAAGGTAGGCAAACAAACCTTGAGGTCCCAAGAGAAGTGCAGCCCGCCAAGTGCATGCGTTATATATGGAACATTGTGGGAACACATCAGCATGTTTTCCCGCGGAAGTGGGCGGACGACCCAGTGGGTAGGGAGGGAATGAATCTGGCAGGCTGGCATCATGATGATATGCTGATACATTACAATGAGGCTCCCGTTGTCCGATGGCAGGGAATGTGGCCCGGCATCGACAGGCAAAGTGGATGATCGTAAACTGGGCTTAAGACGTTGTGAAACTGATTTCTGGCCTTCTCACCATACTGTCCGCTCAGGCTGCCAAACACACCTGACACCGGCGGGCATGGAAAATCCCGGGCTCAATTTCTGTTTGACTTTCACCTTTTTTTGACTTTTACTTAGGGCTTTGGGAGCAATTTGGAATATGGGAGGTTTATCATGCTCTCCCTTTATCAGATCTCCCATTTCAAGCAAATGATCTACGTGACAGAGATGACGCCTCTCTCCAATCTTCACTAGATATGTGAATGTAGCTAGTCTCTTTACAACAACCCCAATTGCATTCCTCTCCTTATCACCACAATGGCTTTTCACTATGACCTTGAGATCAGCATTGAGCCCACTATTATGTATCATGACCGATCTTCACTTTGCCTTGCTTTTCCCTTTGCTATTGATGTCAGGCTTAAGCAAACTAAACCTTATCCTTGGAGCATTTTTAAACGCTAACTCATAAGGTGAGCAACCTGTTGTCGACTGTGTGGTTATTCTGTAAGAGAACAGAAAATTGTCTCGACTGTGTCAAAGAGAAACAGAAATTATCACTTAGCTTGTCACTTAGCAAACTCTTCTGCAAACTCTTCACAATCTGTATGCTTCTTTCTGCAGCACCATTTGATGCTCGATGATATGATGGTTTTAGTGGGTGTTTGGCTCCATTATTATTCAGAAATATTTCAATCTTCTTTGATGTAAACTGCATGTGGGCAATTATCTGAAACCCAAACCTCTGGCAATCCATTAATTGCAAACCAACTTCTCAAAATCTCAAGTGCTTTGGCCCCTGTGTTATTGGGAATAGATTCAACATTTATCCATTTGCTATTGCTATCAACCAAAATAAGGCCCTCTATTCCTTCCATTTCAAAGAAATCGACATGTACTCATTCCCATGGTTTTCTTGTGTTTGTGTTTGACCATAGAATAAAAGGAACATTAATTGGCTCATTCCTCATTCTGAGACACACTTCATAGCTGTTCACCAACTCTTCAATATCTCAATCTGCTATCAAATACCAAAAATAGCTTCTTGCTGCTGCTTTCCTTGTATGGTCTTGATGAAGCTCCTCTAATAATCTCTCTCTAAACCTTGCTGGAATAATGACTCACAATACCTTCCGTCATCATCTTACCAGCCCTCCCGCCTCCCAGCTGGTCTCCATAGGCAGAATTTTTGGCTTGGTGTGTGAGCGCGAGCCTGACCCACTTGAGTGTGAAACAGTGCATGATGATGATGCCAGGCGAGTGTCCCAGCGTCATCGAACACTGGCACGATATTTCAGTCAGCGGGCGGCCACTAAACTTGGAAGGGTGCCCGCCGACAATCAAGAGGGCAATTGAGCCCATTAACGTTGCAATTAACAGAGATTTTTCATTGCCTGTCCAACGACATGGTTGGCAAGTGGGTGAATTGGCCTTTGCATTTTTCAGGAAACCTCATCCACGGTTGAGATGAGGTTTCTGTTATTAAAGAAAAAAAATGTATGGACAGAATTTTCAGTATGTACATGTTCAGGTGACTCCTTATGATGCGAGGGCATTTTTTTTCCGGATTTTAAAATCTTTATTTATTGCATTAAATTCCTCAGCTCCCTGAGGTAGCTCTCTGTCTGCAGGGAGCTTTCATTCCGCGCTCCCCTGCAGTCGAGCTGACTCCAGAGCTCGGACTCCTCCCATCCCCATCCCGGCAGTGCTGAGCCTTCCTGCGCACCTTTCAGGTTTCCTGGCTGTTAATTGGCCAGTCAGCGTGAAATCGCGGTTGGGGGGCTAATTGCGGTTGGCGGTCCGTTCCCCGGCTGATCATGGGTACCTGCCGAACTAACAATCCTGATCTATTGTTTTATCTCCACCTTTTAGCCCATTTCGATCCCTTCCCCCCACCCCACCCCCACTAGGGCCATCTGCCACTAACTTGTCCTCCTTTCTATCCTTAATGTCACCGTTAGCACATTCCATAGCTAATATCACCACCGTCAACACCCTTTTGTCCTTTTGTCTATGACATCCTTGGCAATCTCTTCTTTGCCTCCACTTATCACTGGCCCTCTATCCAGCTCTACCTGTCCCACCCCACCTCAACCAGCTTCTATTTCACCACATTTCTATATTTCTTTTAATTTAGCCTCAATTTAGTCTATTGCATTCGCTTCTCCCAATGCGGCCTCCTCTACATTGGAGAGACCGAACGCAGACTGGGTGACTACTTTGCAGAACAGCTTCGGTCTGTCCGCAAGCATGACCCAGACCTCCCTGTCGCTTGCCATTTTAACACTCCACCCTGCTCTCTTGCCCACATGTCCGTCCTTGGTCTGCTGCATTGTTCCAGTGAAGCTCAATGCAAACTGAAGGAACAGCACCTCATCTTCCGACTAGGCGCTTTACAGCCTTCCGGACTTAACATTGAGTTCAACAACTTCAGATCATGAACTCTCTCCTCCATCCCCACCCCCTTTCCAATCCCCCTTTTTCCAATAATTTATATTTTTAAAATATATTTTTCAAATATATTTTTCTTTTCCCACCTATTTTTAAATTTATTTCGACCTATCGTTTTATCTCCACCTTTTAGCCCATTTCGATCCCTTCCCCCCACCCCAACCACTCTAGGGCCATCTGCCATTTGTTTGTCCTGCTTTCTACCCTTAATGTCACCATTAGCACATTCCTTCGATAATATCACCACCGTCAACACCCCTTTGTTCTTTTGTCTATGACACCTTTGGCAATCCCTTCTTTGCTTCTACCTATCACAGGCCCTCTATCCAGCTCTACCTGTCCCACCTCCCTCAACCAGCTTATATTTCACCTCCTTTCTATATTTCTTTAGCTCTGATGAAGAGTCATACGGACTCGGACGTTAACTGTGCTCCTCTCCGCAGATGCTGTCGGACCTGCTGAGTTTTTTCTGCTATTTTTGTTTTAGTTAAAAATCCTGCCCATAGGTTTGGTACAATTCTAGCCTGTGATTCTACCATTTGGAAACAACTCGGAAAAAAACACTGAAGCACAGTAATGTTTGTATTGCAGTATCAACTGTCAGAGTCTGAATAAAAATCAGTGCAAAAGTCTCACACCTCACCTTCCCTTGCTAGATATCACAAAAACACCACAATATGATAGTCCTTGGTGCTTGAATCAGACCCAGTTTATTTTTGGCAGAGTTGTTGCAGCTGCATCTCAATATTGGTATCAGTCTTATCTGTTTGTACAATGTGCCAGCAGCACAGCTTCACAGAGCACATCTGCCTGTGGAGCTCCCTTCCTAGACAGTGTTGTAGCCTAGGGGTGAGTTTGTAACTTAACATTAGGACATTAATCCTGCGCCTCAGTGCAGCTGACCATATAGGCACCATTGGTGCCTAGAACAGGCACCATTGATCCCCAATGCAGGGTTTTACACTGATGGCAAGTTGGAAATCTATCCCCAGATTTCTGACCTCGGCAAAGTTTCAAGTGCAGCATTATCTGAGCCAGGACTGTCTGAGCATGCGATTAGTTTTAGGACAGCTCCACCATTTGCCCCCTCTGCCCTCCAAGGACAAATCCTCCAGGATGTTTAGTGTCCTCGGTGACCAGACATCTGTCCTGAGTTGCCTCCTATTCCACCCCACCATCCATCCATGCAAGAAAGAAGACATTCTGCTATTGCACACACAGCAATGTGGAGACAACTGCACAACTGGCACCATGACATCCCAATAAGCTTATCAGAATTCCTAAGGAAATGGGAGTTTTTAGATACTGGCCGGAATTTTCCAGCCATGTTGGCGTCAGGCGTCATGGCAGACGTGAGGGGACAATATGGCGAGAAGGCCCAAAACCTTTCTCACTCCATCGTGAATCCACTTTGCAATCGTCCGCTCCAACTGTCAGCGATGGGCCATGTTTCTTGCCGCCGGACGTGGGTGACCTAATTTCAAAGCATTTGCTTCTCATCATCTTGCCAGCTCACCAGGATCATCCTCCCCACGTCAAATTTACCTCCCACATTGGCAGGAAAACACCGAGGTCCAGAACACGTCTTGACAAGTGTGACATCCGGAGGTCGGGACTTACTGTTAGGGCCTAGCTGACATCGCGGACATCCGAGGAGCTGAAGATGCTGGAGCCCAACAGTTACCGGACCCTGGAGGAACACGTACATTGCATGCTGGATTGAATCTCATGGATATTGCTTCTCCATGAAGCAGTTCATGGAAGGTGGGGGATTTCTGTTGATGTCTGGGGTCTGCTTTGGGGAATCACAGTCTTGCCCATGGTCTACTACAGATAATTGGCGACAGTGGGGGAGAGGAATGTCCAGCTGTGAGTGGGAGAGGAAGGTACAGTGGAGGGTGGGGAGGTGGGGGTGCAGTGCTGGTGGTGGGAGAGGGAGGTGTACCAGGGGATGGGGGGATTTGAGGTTGGGGAGGGGGCGTGAAGGAAGTATGGGGGAGGAGGGTGTAACGGAGGAGATGTAGCAACTGGGAGGTAGGTGTAAGGGGGAGGAAGATGAAAGGGAAGGAGTTTGAGGGGGAGGGAAGGAGCGCAGGGGGAGGAAGGAGTTCGGAGTGGGGGAAGGAGTCTGGGAGGAGGATGGAGTAAGGGTGGAGGAGGTAGTAAGGGGGGGTGGGGATGTCCAGGTGAACGTGCCAGGAAGGGGTCTGTGGAGTCAATAACTGCCTCCTGGGGAGCAAACTGAGTGTGGGTGTGGTAGGAGGGAATGATGAGTATGAGAGGGGGCAAAGTGAGCTGGAAAGGTGGGATGGTAGAGATAGCAGGACGGCAAGGGTGGTTGGTGGGAACTCAGAGGCAGACACAAACCCTGGCAGTGGGAAGGAAGAGGTTTGGGAGGTCAATGTGATTGGGGTGTGGGATTCTTGGGAAGATAGGGAACGTACACGTTTACCTGGACATTCCAGAAAAGAAAGGGTTCTGGTTGGTAGGTGACAGTGTGGAAGTGGATGGTGATGCCAGAGGGTCAACAGTGATGGGGGAGAGGACATGGGTGACTGAGGGAAGGGAAAGGATGGGGGAGCTGAGAAGAAACCTTACTACGTCCATGTTTTTGAAAGTAAAACTGAGTGGACCCTCGTGTTGGCTGGGAACAGGTGTTGCATGGGAACGTGACCAGTGGCTGGGCGGAGATGTAGGTCAGCTCAGATGGACAACTGAAAGAGAACCCCAGCAGGCAGCATTGAAAACGCTCGGGATGAGATGAGTGTGAAAGAGGAAGGACCCGGGTGCGTGGAAGAGTGCTTGCATGAGGCTCCGAAAGACCCTGCCACACACACACACACATACTCCCTCCAGAATCACTCATGGTCCAGCTGCGCGCAGCTGAACTGTTAGTGGTGGAGGGGGGAATGCAGGGGGAGGACTCGTAAAGCTGAAAGGCATCATTACGCATTACTCAGTGAAAGTGAAAATATTTTCAGGTTGTAAAGTGACACAATGTATTCACCCGTGCAACCACGTATGATCAGGAATTCTTAACTTTTCTAGGCCTAACACTTCTTCAAGGTGCTGCCCTTCAGTGTCACTCCTCTGGACAGCTGAGGAACTGGGCTTGATTTGGCTGTCCTCCTGTGGGCCTGCTGCTCCATCTGCGGTGACACAGGACAAAGTTCAGGGGGGTCACAGGCAAAGGGGGCTCATAGGGAGCAGATAGCCTCTGAGATTCCTCAGTGGATGACCCAGGGGTGTCCATCCGTCGCTCTTCCTCCATTTGAGCACCCGAGGCCCCAGCCTGATTCCTTGAGGGGAAGAAGCACCTGGAGGGACATCAAGGTGCCCAAACCCCTCTAGCGTTGCCACTGCAGCAACTCACTCATGGCTGTGCGATGGAGTGCAGGTCTGAGTGCACCTCCGCGTTTTGCTGGGCCAGGGTCTCCATGGTGTTCGTCATCCTTCCCATGAAGACCTCCATATGCACACATGTGGGCACCACTTCATCAGAGAGCAGGCGGATGTACTCCTCCCACTCGCATACCACTCTGCTGGGGGCTTCCAGCAGCCCTGCGTGACGTTCCCCCGCCTACTGTTGACTATCCATGAAGCATTGGAAGGCTGAATCCAGAGGCTCTGACTCTGAGTCAGACCCTCAGATGCCTCTTCCCCAGCAGTCCTCTGAGCTCCGCTAGGCTCAGCTGAACCTGCCTCCTCCTGCTGAGGACAGGTGTCTGTGGGGTGACCCCTAGATTGTGAACCCGAGCCTGCTCTAGATCTAGGGTCCCGCTAAGGTGTGTGTCTCAGTGCTGGTGGAGGGTATCAGTAAGCGCTGTGATGGGTCTTCCCAGCTGCTTATTTCTAGCTCTTCAATGGAGGAGGTGTCCTCTTGGCTGGAGATGAGGACAGGGATGGAGCTGAGGGTGGCAGTCGCTTGGCAGCTCCATGTGAACCAAAGCAGAGATAATTAGTACATGGCAGCAAGAGTCAAAAGCAGGAGGGAGAGCACTCGCAGTTGACTTGAGACAGGGAAGATGTGGTGCAGGATCCTCACATGGGTGTTCACCGCCATCCTCAACATTGCTGCAGGAACGGTCCAAGTCCTCGCCAGTCAGTGCAATGACACGCTCCTCAAAGAGAGTGATGGGTCTAATGTGGGCCACTTCACCCCCTCCCTTCCCGCCTTCCCCCCCACCCCGGGGTCTGGGACCTCCCCCTGCTGTTGTGAGCCAGCTTCACCTGCATGAAAACAGATGGAGAGAGTGTGAGCAGGACACATGGCACTGTGGGGAATGTTTGTGTGGAGAGCGGAGCCATGGACAAGATGAGGATGCAAGCTCCAGAGGATATGAGCCTGATGGAGATGTGTGTGAGGGTGTGTGTGAGAGTCAGTGGTGTTGACCCTGGAGGTGTGAGATCCCTGTGGATGTGTGATGGGTTTGAGAGTGTGTGAGTTGAGAGTGATGAGGTGATTGACTTATCCTTGTGGAATGGATGATACCATTCATCCTCTTTCTGCACGGGTGGCTGTCCTCTTTTGCAGAGTGTTGGCACTGGCCACTGCTGTCACTGCCCTCCATGCTGGATTGGTGACCTTGCTTGTTGGTCTTCGCCCAGGGAGGGGAGTTAGAAGACATCACAGCAGGCCTCCACTGTGTCCAGTAGGTGCTTAAGGGAGGCGTTGCTATATTTGGGGGCAGTATGTTTCCTTCCTTTGGCAGCCATCAGTTCCCAGCAGCTCACTATCCCTTGAAGAGTGCTAATTCTGTGCATGGATGACCTTCAAATATGGCACCCAGTTTAATTAAAGTCTGAGGTGACGGGGGGAACGGACAAATCAGCGGGCGCCTTGCCAGCGACCTGGCGTGTTTCCCACGAATGCATAGCTAATAAGGCTGGACGCGCTGGGAATGGAATGATATGGCACGCAAAGCTGCCATTGCAGCCAGCTGGTAAAACACCCTTTTTCCCATTCGCTACTGCACTTGTTGCAAATCTGGGACGATTCCGGCCACTGTGTAACTCTTTTGCTCCCTCTCCAGGGACACCCGACCATGAACATAGTGGCGGAAGAGGGGCAGACAGCTGGGTCGGACAACCTCCTCGGTTGCCCGCTGCCTGGACCTGTTAACGGTCAACTTGGCCAGGCCCAGGAGCAGGTTCATGAGGAGGTCCTCCTCCCTCCCAACCCCCTCTGCATTGGGTGCTTGTAGATCAGGAGCTGCCCATTGTGTAACTCTTCTGAGTTAAACAATTAAACTAAATTAACAAAATCAGGGACAAAGTAAAAGAGAGCCCCTTAAAGGGAGACTGCAAAAACAAAGACAAAATTTAAAGGAAACTTGCAAATATTAAACCAAAATGTGATTAATAGGGTCAATAAAATACCCCAGTCCCCGCGGTGCCCACCGGGCATGGAAGGTACTGGCAGATACCGCGTGCTCCCTCTCCAGGGACACCTGGCCATGAACGCAGCAGCGGAAGAGGGGCAGACAGCTGGGTCAGACGACCCCCTCGACCGTCTACTGCCTGGACCTGTTAATGGCCAATTTGGTCAGGCCCAGGAGCAGGTTCACGAGGAGGTCCTCCTCCTTCCCAGCCCCTCTCCGCACCGGGTGCCTGTGGATCAGGAGCCGTCCACTGTGTAGCTCTTTTAAAGCCAACCTAATAAACTAAATTAACAAAATGAGGGATAAAGGAAACACAGCTCCTAAGTTAGGTTAGCTGTAAAACCAAAGACAAAGTTTAAAGGAAACTTGCAAACATCAAACCAAGATGTGATTAAGAGGGTCGATAAAGCACCCCAGTCCCCCCTGATGCCCACCGGGCATGGAAGGCCTTGACAGTGCCAGCAGACACCACGTGCTCCCTCTCCAGGGACACCCAGCCGTGAATGTAGCCACAGAAGAGGGACAAACAATCGGGCGGGACTCCCCCCTCGATCGCCCGCTGCCTGGACCTGTTAATGGCCAACTTGGCCAGGCCCAGGAGCAAGTTCACGAGGAGGTCCTCCTCCCTCCCAGCCCCCCTCTGCAGCTGGTGCTCGTAGATCAGGAGCCGCCCACTGTGTAACTCTTTTTGAGTTAAAACAATTAAACTAAATTAACAAAATAAGGGATAAATCAAGCACAGCCCCTAATTCAGGTCAGCTGTAAAACTAAGAACAAAGTTTAAAGGAAACTTACAAACTTTAAACCAAAATGTGATTAAGGGGGTCAATAAAACACCCCAGTCCCCGCAGTGCCCACCGCGTACGGAAGGCCTTGAGAGTTCCGGCAGACACCGCGTGCTCCTTCTCCAGGGACATCTGGCCGTGAACGTAGCCGCGGAAGAGGGACAAACAATTGGGCGGGACGACCCCCTCGATCGCCCGCTGCCTGGACCTGTTAATGGCCAACTTGGCCAGGCCCAGGTGCAGGTTCATGAGGAGGTCCTCCTCCCTCCCAGCCCCCCTCTGCAGCGGGTGCTCGTAGATCAGGAGCCGCCCACTGTGTAGTAGGACACTGCGAGACTCACAGTTCATTGGAGCGTGCCTAAATTTATCTTGTATGAATATTACTTGAAAAATTAATCAACTTTGGCACTCCATTGTATGCCCAACTGACCAACTGCTGACACTAGGATATAATGCCTTTCACAACCTCAAGATGTCGCAAAGTTCTTTACAGCCAATTAAACACTAACAATATAGTCACCATTGTAAGATACAGAAAATGGCTGCCAGTTTGAGCACAGCAGCATCCCAAAAACCACAGAGGAATAAATTACCAGGTAATCTTTGAGTGATAAAAGCCCCCTCCTAAGGCACCTTCCCATGCAATCGCAGAAGGTGCAATACCTGGCCCTTTACCTCCTCCCTCCTCACCGTCCAAGGGCCCAAACACTCCTTTCACACTTGCACTTCCTTCAATTTGGTCTACTGCATTCACTGCTCCAAATGCAGCCTCCCCTACATTGGAAAGACCAAACGCAGACTGGGTGACTGCTTTGCAGAACACCTGCAGTCTGCCCACAAGTATGACCCAGACCTTCCTGTCGCTTGCCATTTCAACACCCCACCCTGCTCTCATGCCCACATGTCCGTCCTTGGCCTGCTGCAATGTTCCAGTGAAGCTCAACGCAAACTGGAGGAACAGCACCTCATCTTCCGACTAGGCACTTTACTGCCTTCCGGGCTTAACATTGAGTTCAACAACTTCAGACCATGAACTTTTTAAATTTTTTACCCACTTACTTTTATTTTTATTTATTTTCATTTTTACTCGTTTTATCCCTACCTTTTATCCTATTTTCACCATCCCCTCCCCCCACCCCACCCCCACAAGGCCCATCTGTCACTTGTTCATGTTATTCTTTCCAGAGTGCTTACTCTTTTCCTGCTATTATCACATTCTGCTTTCTGACCTTTATGCCACCATCAGCACTTCCTTTGGTCAGTAGCACTACCAGTAACACCCCTTTGTCTTTTTGTTCATGACATCTTTGGCAATCTCCCCTTTGCCCCCACCTATCGCTGACCTCCTATCCAGCTTCACTTGCTCCACCACCCACCCCCCTCCCCCTCAAACAGTATAAATTTCATCACATTTTTACTTATCTTTAGCTGTGAAGGAGAGTCATGGGACCTCGAGACGTTAACTCTGTTTTTCTCTCCACAGATGCAGTTAGACCTGCTGAGCTTTTCCAGCATTTTCTGTTTTTGTTTCAATCTTTGAGTGATGTTGTTTGAGGCACTGCAGGAGAATTCTCATTGGAACATTTTGCAGGTGGATCTTCTGTGTCCAGGACATTAAAATTTGGGGTGGGGGGGGGGAGGTGGGCGGCACGTTTCTCCAATGTCCCATCTGAAAGGCACCACTCCCTATAGGACAGGACTGAAGTCTTTGTAGTGAGGCTTTATACCCCCAACCTTCTGACTTGGAAGTGAAAGTGCGAGTCAAAGTTCACATATTAGAGAAGTACATTTTTTTTCTTTTTTTGCTAATTCACAATTTGGGTGGATCTTGTTTCTTCTTGTGGATGTTGGAGTATCATCTGGCGACCAAATGGAACACCATCTCCGAATCGCAAATCTAAAAAATAATTCATACGTTCTCAGAAATATTAGCGACTGGAGTCGAGGACCCCTGGGGGTGGAATTTTCCGAGCTTGCTGACGTGATGGGTGGACTGTGCGGAAAATATGGCGGCACCCACTTCATGATGGCGCAAAGGCAGGGCAGGCAAAAAAAAATTTACTTCTCTAATGTGTGAACTTTGGCTCGTACTTTCACTTCCTCTCATGGCGGGTCTCGTTTCCCGCCCTCCGTCGATGGGGAGCTAACTGTAATACATTAGCATATAATTATAAAGGCCATCCCACCAGGGTCTTGGGACCCCACTGTATCGCCCGTCCACATCAGCGGGAAAGCACGCCAACGTGTTTCACAACAGCGCGCAGGGTACGTGCACATGGCGGCCTTCACTTTGGGGGAACTGAGGTGAGTGAGCAGCAGCTTTCTCCACAGCTCGCCCATTGTTTACAGACCCCAGGGGCGCTGGGGGCCAGGGGAAGCTGATGCCTGTGGGGTTGGGGGTGGGGTGTCAGAGGGCAAGTGCTGGCCCGTCTCAGAGGTTACTGCTGAGATGGGGGGTGGGGGGGGGGGGTGCGGTGGTGTCAAGTGCTGCCCTGGCGCTGCATCCTGCGGACAGGCGATCGAGGTGGGGAGGGCAGGGTAAGTGAGGGAAGTGGCCACACAACAGGGACACCGCTATAAACTGACCATGCCTCTGTAACTAAGACAGATCAGGCACAGCCTCAGTGATATCATTGGGATCAGGCTCCCAGCCTGCCCATGCAAGCAATGCAGAGACACCAAAGGGCCACCAAGCACTCCAGACCTCCCCTCCCACCCCCTTGCAACCCCCCCACCCAAACCCCACACACACACACACCTCCCCCTCGCTGGAACAGACTTCAAGTCCACCACCATTTTATTGGACTGTGAAGCAGTTGGACTGCAGTTGTACAGTCTCCTCGCCAACACTGGCCCATGTAGCAGTCGCTGCAGGAGATGCTCACAGCCCCTTGCAATCTCAGCATCCCAGTTTGGACCAGTGTCCCCCAATTGCAGGTTGACAGGGCAGTCATGCAGGGCACTCATCGCTGGCCATCCAAGGGGTGGTCATCAGTCTGCGGGAAGCATTAAGGGGCAGTCACACAGGGCCAGGAAAGGTGCTAAGTACAGCCATGATAACCACGCCTCTGTCTTTCATGCTGCAGGGGGACCTAGCTGTGTGCCTGATGGCCTACAGAATCCGTAGGGCATGGAGGAGAGAGTGACTGAGGCTCCTGGCCGTGCAAAGGCAGGAGCAGCAACCTCATGAAGAAAAGAGGCAACAGGGGCTCCCACACATGCTGCCCAGGAATGACAGTGAGCCATGGCTGGTTGGCTCCTAGCAACACCCAGAGTTTATAGACACCACCTGCCATTCCTGCAGATGATTGAGAACCAGTGTCACCGATGACTGTGCATATCTAGGGACCATGTCGTTCATATATGCCACTTACTGCAGGGCTTGGCGCCAAGGGGACATGGAGGGCATCCACTGCCAGTGGCTGTGAAAGTGACCACATCACTCAATTTCTATGCCAGTGGCTCCTTTCAGGGCTCCACAGGTGACCTTTGTGGGATTTCACAACCCGCCACCCACAAATACATCTATGAGGTCTCGGATGCCATCTTCTCCATGGCACATAACTTTTGCGTTACACCCAGGACCGGGACAGCCAGGATGCAAAGGCCATTGGATTCGCCCTAATCTCAGGATTCCCACAGGTGCAGGGTGTGCCTGACTGCACTCTGTGGCAATGAGGTCTCCATCGCTACACTCAGTGGACTTCATCAACCGCCAGGGCCTCCACTCACTGAACGTGCAGCTGGTATGCGACCATCCTGTGGATATACGTACGCTTTCCAGAGAGTGTGCATGAAGCCTACATCCTGAGTCACTCACAGGTCCCTGCAGTCTTCCAGGGTCGACAGAGACTGCAGGGTTGGCTCCTTGGGGACAAGGGCTACCCACGGAGGCCGTGTCTGATGACACCCGTGTGGCGACCTCAGACTGCAGCAGAGTGACGCTACAATGAGGCTCATGCTGCAGCTCGCAACTTGGTGGAGCAGGCCATCAGGATGCTGAAGATATGGTTCCGGTGCCTGGACCGATCTGGTGGAGCCCTGCAATACAGTCCACAGAGGGTGTCACAGATTGTCATTGTCTGCTGTGCTCTCTATAACCTGGCACTGCAAGGAGGAGAAGGAGGAGCTGCACGTCTCCTCTGATGAGGAGGACACCAACAGGGATGAGGGTGAAGGGGTCCTTGGTGGTGATGATGATGGAGATGAGGCTCTCGCACTGGCTAGACGAGGCAGGCACACTTAGGAGGCCCTCATAGCTGCCATAGTTGTGGAGGATGATGACAATGTGCAGTGAGGTGTCCCCGTAGATCCTGACATTGCAGTTGTGATCGTTTGACTCCAGTCAGGCATATCGCAGCGCGCATACCACATGTGAGAATGCTCCTGTCATGGGGATGCAGTGGAGGCCCTAATTGTCACTGAAATACAGGAGGATGATGACAGCATACAGCGAGGACACTCCATAGGTCTTCACACAGCCTCTGCAAGTGTCTGACTCCTGTCTGTCTGAGGGCAGCTCACTTACGCTCCATGATCAGGGCCATCTCAGAGACGCAGCCATGAAACTTTAGATGCATCTGATGCTGTGTCCACCTTCAGCACCTCAGCCCTTCAAGAGCTGATGCACAGCATCACTGGTCGCAGATGCTGGTGTGATGGGGAACAGCCCCACTTTAAAGTTGCTGAAAGCACACAGAGAGTATTAGAGAACTCTGTGGCACCTGCCCACTACACTCTGTCAGAAATGACCAACACTGCTGAGGTACAGGCACCAGTAATGTGTCCAGGGAATGTGAGGCTGGACCATCACTGTGGCCTGAAGACTGCACAGACACAGGGAAGAGGTCCTGGACTGAGACACCTGCCTTTTATCTTGTGCACAAAGGTTTCACATCTGAGTGACAAGAACACTGCTCACCAGAGCAAGGAGTCATAGACAGGGAGACGTTCTTAGGAGTTTATTGATAATAGTGAACAGTTTGTACAAATGATCAACACCCGTGGCCAGGCTGTGCTACTACTTTTACCTAACTTTGCTAACCCTGCTACTACATTCTGGTGCTCCCCTGACATCCACAGCTGAGGTGGAGGCAGCCTGCTCACTGTGACTGTGATGAACTTGGTGGATGTCCTCTGCAAGGCCGAGACCTGAAGGGCCCCGGCCTGCTTTCGGGGTCCTGCTGTGTGGTAGTGGCACCTTCCTCGGCCTGTGGAGCTGGATCTGCGGAGGTCACAGGATGAGGGGATTCAGATCGGCCGGTCGCTCTTAGAGTCACCTGGGTGGATGGCCCCAGAGTGCGCACCTGCTGATCCTCCTCCCTATGGGTGCCTGAGGGCCCCTGGCTGACTCCATGAGGGGAAGGGGTGGTTGGAGTGAGATCAAGCTGCCCATCACCCCTCTCACGTGCACTTTGTTGGAGGCCAAATATGGCATCAGCTATGGAATTCAGCCGGCGCAGCAGTGCAGGAGTGATGTCCTGGACCAAGGTCTCCATGACGGCTGCCATCCTGCCAGTGTTGACCTCAGTGCGTTACAATGCCAGCTCTATCACCTCAGCCTGAAGATGGACGGACTCCTCTATTGTGCCTTGCAATCTGAGGAGTGTAGCGGACATCCCTTCCTGATATTCCCGAGTTTGCCTTTGCAGCTCCAGCGGCTGTGACATGACCGAGTCCAGAAGCTCCTCAGCTGACTCAGACTCAGCAAAGCTGTGGTCTCCGGCAGTCCTCCGAATGCTGGGGACCAGCGAAGCCCCTGCCTCCGCCTGCTGTGGTTCAGAAAGTGGGATGTGCTCATCAGATTGTGATCCCGAGGCTACCCTAAAGCTAGGTCCCACTGAGGTGTGTGCCTCTGTGCTGGTGGAGGGTGTGGGTGAGCGCTGTGATGGGACTTCAGGGAGGGTGCCTTCAGATTCTTCTTCAGAAGTTTCTTCAGAGCTTGATTGGAGGTCCTGGATAATGGACTCTGTCGGCTGTTTGGCAGATGTGCCTGCGAAAGCGAGGAGAGATAATTAGTACATGGCAGTGGGCTGTGAAATAGGACAATCACTTACAGCATGGTTGTCTGATGGATGTTGCACTGCTGCCTCATTTGGTAGAGCACCATCGACCTCACTGTCAGCACAGGACTGGTCCGAGTCATCGCCGGCCAGCTGGATGGCCCTGTTTTTGAATTCTATCAGAACTTTGATCTCCAGCATCCCTCCACTTGTCTGCGACATTTTGTGTGCCAGTTTGTCCTGCATGGATAGAGATGGGGGGGAGTGTATCAGGACACCTGCTGGGCCAGATAATAAGTATGCCTGGCCTGTGTGGGTGGTGAGTCGTCTCATGGACAGGATGTGGACAATGACGGTGTGTGTGAAAGAGTGAATGGTGATGTCCCTTGCATGGGCAGTGAGTGAGGGCCCTGCGGACGATTGAAGGATTTGTGAATGAGTGAGTTGGGAGTGATGAAAAGAGTGACTTAACCTGGCGGAATGGAGGAGATCATTCATCCTTTTGTGGCACCGGGTGGCTCCTCTGCAGGGCGTTCACACTGACCTCTGTTGCCACAATCTCCCAGGCTGGATTGGTGACATTGCTACCCATCCTGTGGCCAGAGCGGAGGTAGAGCACATCCCGGCGGGTCCCCATGGCATCAGCAGCCACTCTAGGAACCCATCGTTGAAGCGGGGAGGGGGCTGCAGTCTTTTTGCCTTTGCTGGCCATGTCTCCCGGGTAACGGTAGTGAGCTGGTGGCGATGAGCGCTGTGCTGGCGGCTGCCTTTTAAAGATGGCAGCCGGCATCTTGCAAGAGTGGGGTGATGGCGACCGGGTGAATGAGAGCCCGCCCACCATTGAAATGGCCTATTTCAGGAGAGTGAATGTACAATGAGGCGGGCCGGAGAAGAAACGGCTTGAAAACCCGCCATTTTCATCAGCGGGTAGGCCTCCATTTTACCCACCCGCTGCCACACTTAGTGAAATTCTGGGAATATTCTGCCCCTGGTGCACTGTATAATAGTTCAACTGCTCACTCACCCAAAGCTGTGTCAGCTTGTCACTGACATGAGCCTTGGCTACATGTTGCACACGAACCTCCAAAAAATTTGCTGTTTGGTGAGATTGGAGAGGCAATAGAAAATGAAGCATACAATTCAGAAAGAGGAGAAGGAGTAGAGGGGCCTGTGGGTGTTTGTACGTGAATTATTGAAGGTGGCAGAGCAGGTTGAGAAAGTAACTAATAAGCATACTGGATCCTGGACTTCATAAGTAGAGGCATAGAGGCACAAAAGCAAGGAAGTTATGATGAATCTTTATAAAAGACTGCTTATGCCTCAACTGGAGTATTGTGTCCAGTTCTGGGAACCATGTTTTATGAAGGGTGTAGAGAAGATGCAGAAAGGAATTACGAGAATGAGGGATGAGGGACTTCATTTATGTGGATAGATTGGAGAAGCTGGGGCTGTTCTCCATAGAGAAGAAAACTTTTAAGAGGAGATTTGATAGATGTTTTCAAAATCATGAGGGGTCTAGATAGAGTAGGTGGAGATGAACTGTTCCCTTTGGTAGAAGTATCTAGAGTCAGAGAACACCAGTTTAAGATGAATGTCAAAAGAACCAAAAGCGACATGAGGAAGCTCTTTCTTTTTACATGCAGCGAGTGGTTAAGATCTGGAATAAACTGCCTGAGAGTGTGGTGTAAGCAGATTCAATCGTGGCTTTCAAAAGACAATTGGATAACTATCTGAAGACAAAAAAAATCAGTGCTATGGGGAAAGGGTGGGGGAGTGGCAATAACTGACTTACTCTTGCAAAGAGCTAGCATAGATGTGAAGAGCCGAATGGCTGCCTCCTGTGCTGTAACCATTCTGTGATTCATTGTTATTAGTAAAATTGAAACTGGGTGGGATTTGCCCTATCAATTATGGTGATCTCCCCAAAAACAACACTTCCAATTACCACTGTGCAAATAATATAAAACCTAATTTAGGTGGATTTCTTTCTAGCTGCCTCTGTTTATTGTTATTTCTGCACCAGGATTGAGGATTTTAAAAAAAAGTGAAGTACCATTTAATATTTAACTTTACCTATACCTTGACATATGCTCCTCTTATTTTTAAATGTGATTCATTTTAAAACTTAACATTAAACCTTCAAGATCCAATAGCTGGGTCATTTTCCCATAAGTAAGCTGGGGGAGAAAACCAGACCAGTCAGAGAGCTGATTCATTATCCTAATCCAAAATGTGTAACTATGGTCAATAACTATGTGATGAGATTGTCCACATACTCTGTCTTGGATGACTATGTCACGTATTTCCTGTTATGCGTTACCATAAAAGAGGCGACATGGTAACATTTCAGGCATTTAGGCTGTTGGGTTTCCCATTATTCATAATCTGTGGTTGCCATCAGTGAATGGTAAAGTGGCAGGGCAACAACAGCTGCATGCTGCAGCCAGTTAACCTTTAACTCAGGGCATTCACTTTACAGGCATGTGGAGATCTTTAAAACCGGTGTTGTATGTGGACCCGTTATTGTCTGTGACTCCATCAGTTCAGGCCTTAGAAAAACAGTGTGGCTTAAATGCCAGCCACAGCATGCTGGTCACTACTTCAGTTCCATCCCTTTACAGGGTCAGGTAGAAACATAGTACTGAACCTGTGCCATTTTGGCACTCCACCAGGTGTCACAGAGGAGAATAGTCTCAAACTTGCAGTTTGGAGAGAACTCGCAGCTGCTGAAACCTCAGAGATAGTGCAGATTAAAGATTGGGGAGCAGGTGGAGGAAAAGACCACTTGTATTTTTATGCTTAGTTTCTTCCTTCCAAAGTCAGTTAAAAAGAATAAACCTCCACTTGTGTTTTTTTTAACTCTGTTGTTGGTACTAGGACACCTTCATCACTAATATCAACAAACTATTTCGTCAGAATCACTTCTTTATCGTTAACATTTTCCTCATTCCAATTGAATCAATCTCTTGTTTCTTTCACAAGGTTCCGATTGCTATACCAGCCAGTGCCATAAAATGCCCAATAATTGATCCTTAGTGCCTACCATGCAAGTCATTTTAGTGACCTGGGTTGTTTACCATGTGAACAAGGACTGGCCATATCCCAGGAAGAAAAGATGTTAAAATTGCTGCATCTCTGTTTTAGTGATCTACTTGTTAATTTAGGTCAATTTATGCTTTCAGTCAGCCGGTGACTTCTGCCTACTCAGATTGATTCATTGTTAAAGTGCTTGTAAATCAATTCTGGTCATAAGATGCAAGTAATTTGCAGAGGAAATAGGAAATGGTGAATTGAAGAAAAAGGCAAACTGTCTAAATGTGCTTCAACAATGGATACTTGACCTTTTATTTTACAACTCACCATTCAGCGTGCATATGGGTGATAAGACTAGTGCCTGGAGGAAACAGACGAATGGGATACCCCAGAGGTCTGTCTTAGCCCCAATCCAGTTCAACTTGTACACCAATGACCTACCCTCAAGCCGGTTCTGGAAATTTATCTACGTAGACAATATCTGCTGTGGCATACAGGCTCAGAAGATGCATTAAGTGATGATATTGCAAAGCTGGCACCCACAACTGAGCATCAGTAAAACAGTCTCTAGCGCATCCTACCTTCACAGGGCCAGCATTAAGAGGGAACTGACCATTACCCTGGATGGCCAGAGACTGAAGCACAATCCACCCCTGTTTACTTAGGTGTCACCCTTGACAGAACCCTCATGTGTAGTCAGTACCTCATCAAGACTGTAGAAAAAAAATTAAAACCCACAACAACCTCCTCAGTAAATTGGCCAGTACCTCATGGGATCACAAGCCAAAACCCTAAGGACTTATGCTCTTGCCATCCCAGTCCCGAGTAACATTGACCCCCTCCCACCCCTGGCCAACATCAGGCAAAGCTACTGGAGGAGGTCCGCTCCAACCCAACCCATTCAATGACTTCTTTTACCCACCAGCAGTTCACCTTCTCTCATGCCACCCCATAAACTCACCATCGTGGAGTATCAGCTGAGGATGTATGGCGCTGTCTCAATGCAGACCCTACTGCTTTTCCACCTGGCTTTGAACTCCCACAGTGACAGTGAGCCCTTTTAAACCATTTCTGGGTTGACCAAGGCCTCTGTGCAGCCATCTAACATCAGTGGGGTCGCCAAGACCATCAAGGCTGCAGCTGTGATGCAGTCCAAACAATGACTCAAATTGTTGAGGAGTATCTGCTGACGAAACTTAAAGGTAGGATTAAAGAACTCCATTAAATCACTGCCAAGGCCATTGCTTTGTGAATATGCACACACTAAATAAATACGTAAATTTCACAATTAGTCAAATCCACAGTCCCAATACACTAATTGGATTCAAATCATTCTTTACTTGCCCTAAAATGGTAAGCAGCTGCGTTAAAGGCAAGTGTGGTTATAAGTAGTCTTATGCATAACACTTCATTGATCATCATATAAGACTTCATGTACCTGCAGTTCATGGATATTTATTTCATAAGTGCAAACACTTTTAAAATGTCACGTTTAACCCTTTGGTGCAACTATCTGTGCACTGCTGCCAACTCTAAAACCCTTGTTATGATGAGTACCGGATTATAATTTTCTACAATCATTATGCAACCAGGATGGAGGAACCACTGACTGCTGTTCAAGGTCATGTCAATTAGACAATTCTGCAAATCCTTTTTGATGAGCTTAATTACTTCATTGTTGGAACCTTCATAATATAATGAAATCACATTACCAACAGTTCTCCCTATGACTCTATGGTTAAATCTGCGTGACTGGTTTGCTACTGTGCAGAAGTGCCTGTTCTAGATGTGAGTGTCTTGCACAGTGAGTACTAATGGGTAATAAGCACAGAATTCCAGGTTCAATCCTCAGTCTTCCCTGAGTCAACTTTTTTTTATACGTTGTTGGGATGTAAGCATTGCTGGCTAGGCCAGAATTTATTGTCTATCCTTAATTGCCCTTGAGAAGGTGGTGGTGAATCCCCTTCAGCAACCCGCTGCAGTTCATGTGGTGTAGGTACACCCACAGTGCTGTTAGGGAGGGAGTCCCAGGATTTTGTCCCTGCAGCAGTGAAGGAGCGGCGATATAGTTCCAAGTCAGGATGGTGAGTGGCTTGGAGGGAGACTTGCAGGCGGTGGTGTTCCCATGCATTTGCTGCCATTGTTCTTCTAGGTGGTAGAGGTCATGGGTTTGGAAGGTGGAGGCTTGGTCAGTTGCTGCGGTGCATCTTAAAGATGGGGCACACACCAGCCACTGTGCATTGGTGGTGGAAGGAGTGAATGTTTAAGGTGGTGGATGGTACCTGATTACAGTCAGATTATTTGAGGAGTCACGGAGGGTAAAACAATCAGCCAGGGTTTTCGCATTACTATCAAGTGACCTCCATTGGATATATGCATGTGTGGAGGTTGATTGAGGAGAGGATTATGTTCACCTTTAACAGTCTCTGCTACAATAGCTGTTTTGGATTCTCACATGAAGAACGGGCACTTGAAGTACCAGCTCTCGGCCATGTAACCAAGCATTAGAGTCAGCACCTTCAGGAGAGGAAAATACATTGGCCAGGATTTTCCGTTCATCGAGCAGGTGCAGTGGGTGGGCCCAAGAGCGACCGAAAGAAGGCCCACTGCACACAATCAGCCCCCAACCACAAATTGACGCTGGTTGGCTAATTAATGGCCAGCCAGCGTGAAGCGTGCACTGAAAAATGCTCAGTGCTGCCAGGGTGAGGGCAGGAGAAGGGCGAGCGTGGAAATCTGTGCATGTGCAGGGAAACGCACACAGAGAGCTCCCTGAGGGCACAGAGCTGCCGGAGGGAGCTGAAGAATTGGAGAAACAAAAATAAAAATGTTAAAGTTGACGCAAACATGCCCCCAAATGTGACTCAGTCACATGAAGAGGGACATGTTTGAAATGAAGTTGAAATTTTCTTTTCGCTGTTTTAATTTAACGTTCGAAACCTCATCCTGCCTGGACGTTTGAGTGGCCAGCAAAAAATACAAATTAATTACTTGCTTAAGCGCGTTAATAGGCCTCTTAATTGTTGGGGGGTGGGGGGCACTGGCCTCTCATGTGCGCGGCCCCCGACCGAGAGATCATGCAAGTACGCGATGATGTCGGGACGCTCGCCCACATCATTGCACGTCATTTTACATCCAATCGGGTCAGGCGCGCACCAACCTGACGAAAGTAAAATCTTGCCCATTGACTTTAAAAGTTCCAACAGCTTCATTATCTTTAAATGGCATACACCATCCATGATGCAGCATTTGCTAGCTTGATGCAAGTGTATCATTCTCTCTTAGTTTGATAAATTAAGGAAGTGACATGAAGTGTAATGTGGTAAAGTTCAATATGTGACTATGGCCATATTTCATTGATCGAGAAGACCCTACTTTGATGCACAGCAGCTTAAGCCACATCATTAAAGTAAAAGCATGAATAACCCCATGAAAATGAGAAAAATATCAGCTGTGACATTGTAATCACTTTAGCAGCAGCAAATCAACACATTTGTTGCATGATATCACGAGCCTGATTCTTGTGAACAATCCCCTACAAACTGTTTTACAGAATTGGTGTAATAAACCCTTTAGCAATTTATTTTTATATGAAGCTTCTAAACTTAAAAAGATTTGGGAGATTTAAAAAAACCTAAATTACTGAAGAGTAGTCAGTTCAGGGAGCTAAATGAATGAATTATCTAACAGTTAAGACTTTCTTGGAAGAAAGTCTTGCTATGACTTTTCTAAAGGATGATTGTCATTGCAAAATCACTGAGCTCCTGCAGTCGGGACTTTTGTTAAGTCGTGCAGTATGGGTTTTATTTTGCCTCTGTCTGAAGAGAGTGAGATGCGTGATGTATGCAACTGTATTTTGCTCCAATGTTTAGGCTGATCATTTGGATTTAAGACATTTGGACTTACAAACCTTTTGGTGCTATTATTTCATGTTCTCTATTCTGAATTCATTTTACTTATGACCCTTAACAGCTAGCAGAGGGAAAGTGATTAGAATGACCTATTTCCCCATTGCCCCCTTTCTCCTATCTTGCATGCATTTGAATTTGTTCCAAGAGTTTCACTACTAGTGTTCTAACATTGCTGTCAAGTGGTTAACCAGAATGCTACAAGTGATTCAGCATTACCTGCTGTGGACTGATCTGGTTTTGTACCAGTACCTAACAAAACAGATGCAACCCTACAGCACATTTGTAGGGAGACAGTTTTTGTTCATTCCCACCAGTCCTCAGCTAATCTGAGCTGTGCAATTCCAGTTCACCATCCCTGGAGAAGGCACTTTCTGCTGCAGGAAATGACTTAACCTGCTTTATGTGTGTTGGGTACTATAAATCAATCAAAATGAATTAATGCTTTGCAGAATATCCATTGTACTAAATTGGTAAATTCACATTGCTCCAGACACAGACTAATAATATGTATGCTTCAAAGATCACAGAGGAGAGTCCTGAATTGCAACTATTGATCTCCTACATTCCACTTGTGGAAAAAATATTTTTCAGTGAGTATATTTTATTCATAGAGAAAATAAATATAAGTTAATTTTCTTTAGCCGTTGCAATCGTTATGCAACCTTGGTGTACTTTCTCTATTCTGCTTGCAGTATTCTGCACCAAGGTGTCCTGATCAATATCTATCCTTCAACCAACCATCATTAACACAGATTATTTGGTCTGTTAGCTGCTGTTTATGGGATTTGGTTATGAGAAAATTTCCTGCTTCAATTCCCTACATTGTCACTTTAACTCAAATTCATTGACTGTTACGTGTTTTGGGGTATGCTGACATTGGGAAAGGCACTATCTAAATGCGTGTCTTGTCTTTGCTTCTTTCAGCAATCCTGCAATTGCTTTGAAAATATGCACACTGCTGATTGAATTACCTGCTGCTGCTAGAGGAAGACTTATAGATGTAGCTTAAAGCTCCTTTGCTTATTTTATGTACAGCAGCCCCACCTCAAGTCATACATCCTGCGCGACTAAATCTGCATCACCATTAGGTCTAATATCAACTGTTCAATGGGGGGATGACAGCTCAGAATTTCAAAAGTTCGAGGCTGGGATTTTCTGGTCCCGCCAGCAGCAGGAATTGTGGTGGGGCAGGGGCACAAAATTTGGAGCAAGGACAAAAGTCAGTTTTCATCTGGTGGAAAATAATTTGGAATTTTTTTACCTCCCGATGTTCATGGTGGGTCAAGTTTCCCGCTGCTCCGTGTCAGGAAAGGTATTTGCATCCCTTTGCATCTCACGAATGCTCATTGAAAACCCAGCTCGCCGGAATCAGGTTCGCTCTCCAAATCTAAATGCCCCGCCAGCGGATGATTAGACCGGTCTGATTCATGACTGGATACAAGGGGCATGCATTTGGCAACCTGCACTTACCTCACGACTTCCGGGTTTGTACACGCAGCGCTCACCTACCTTTCACTGCGCTGCTCTCGTGCCCTCTCTGACTCCATGCCAAAGCTGCTCAAGCAAGACCAGCACGAAGGGATGGGGGTCAAAGGCAGACCCTTGACTGCAGGGGTGACTGGACAGAAACAAGGGAAGGGGTGGAAGGCACACACTTGACAGGATGGGGCAGTAGGGGTACGGGGTGACTGGAGATTGGGAGAGGAAGGGTGGACAAAGACACGTGAGTGGGGAAGGTTTAAAGGAAGAGTAGGGGATAAAGTAAGTCAGTCCCAAGGCAGCAGTGTCAGGCATATCAAGAGTCACCAAGTGCTAACTAGGTCCATCGCTTTGCATCATGCAGGTGGAGAGTAGGAACTATTATAGGGGTAAGGTTCAGCCGTAAACATGGTCGTGATTTAACACTGCAGGCTGCCATGAAAGGCTAAGACCCCTGATGATTATTTACACTGTAACCCATACTAAAACCTGACAGCCATTACATGGAGGCCCTTGGAAAGTTCATTTGGTTGGAATGACTCCAAGGTGCTTAAAATCTATAACACCCACAGTGAACAGGCTTCAGTGCAGCAGCATCAGGATAATGAAAATCTTTCCAAAGTCTACACTCATGAGGCCACCTTATATGGTCATCTGATGCAAGTCTCACATATGAATTGTCCAACCACTGTGTCCATGGAGCAACTGGCTTTGTTCATGTTGCTTCTGTGAACATAAAGGCGACTGACAGAGCTGAGATTGAGCGAGACACCGTAGACCTGAGGGACATGATGGGAGATATTTGAGGAGGGGGCTATCCGTTGCACTCAGATGACCACAGAACGTTGCATCGCATGGAAGAGCCATTCAATAGCTGAGACTCTGAGGCAGAAATGCGAAATATCTTTACACATGTGCAAAGTTTATACAGTGAGGGAATGCCCGTGCCACCATTGTACACTCAGTACTTCTTAATTTTTCTAACACTGTCACTATATCTAGGTGTATCCGTGACATCGGCAGCAGAGGTGGAGGCAGCCAGCTGACTGCTATACCCTGTTGTCTGCAATGACCTTGGCGGGCATCCTCTGGAGGCCCGAGGCCTCAAGGGCCCAGCCTGCAAAGTGTCTCTCCTCCACTGGGTCAGGTGCACCCTCCTTGGCCTGACCAGCTGTAGTTGATGGGATCACAAGCAGAGGGGGTTTGGAGCGGCTGGACATCCTTGGAGTGTCCCCTGGTGGAGGCCACTGGGATGTCCGGCTGACGCTCCTCCTCCCTGTGGGTGCCCTAGGGCCCCTCCCTGACTCCTTGAGGAGAAGGGGCACCTGAAGGGAGATCAAGAAGGGAGATCTCCCCTAGCCACGAATGGATCCTACTCATGTCCATAGAAATGGGGTGCAGATCTGAGCGCATATTCAGCAGAAGCTGTTGGACCAGGGTCTCCATGCAGCTGCTACTCTTCCATTGGTGACCTCGATGCACTCACATGCCGGATCCATGACATCAGACCGAACATGAATGGACTCCTCCTTGTAATCCAATGATGGCCTCTGAGAGCACTGCCTGCTGCTCCCTTGCCTGCCTTTGGATCTCCAACATTTCTCTGAGGACCGATTCTAGAGGCTTGTCATCGGACTCAGACCCAGCAGCGCCGCCGCACCCCCCCCCCACCCCCCCCCCGAGTTTCAGAGCCCTTGGCTGTCACTGCTTCCACATTCAGTAGAATAGTGTCTGTGAGGTGATCACCAGATGGTGACCCCGAGCCTGCTCAAGAACCAGGCCCCACGGAGGTGTGTGATTCTGCGCTGGTGGAGGGTGCAGGTGAACACAGTGATGGGTCTTGAACAACTGTATCCTTAGCCTCCTCATCAAAGTGCTCTGGGGGCTGGGACTGATGGGCTGAATGGCTGTGTCCGTTGTCTTCAATTGCTGATGGCTATAATAAAGAGGAGATAATTAGAGATTGGGTAGACAGCCACCTGCATTAAAGAGCATTCCCAATGTCCGAGGGCGATGACTACTGGATGGACCCTCACTCACTTGTTGGGATATGCTGATCTCGCCTTCGGTGCAGCAATGGTTCCTATGCTCACCGGCCAGCTCTCAGGCCTGCTCCTCAAAGGAGGTGAGTATCTCAACTCCAGCATCCCCGCTCCAGTCTGAGATCTCTCCCTCTTGTTGTGGATGACCTTATCCTGCGTAAAGACAGAGGGATAGACTATGAGCACCATGGATGAAAGAGCAGATCATAAACGTGCATGGCTGCAGTGTGTGCTGAACGACCCCCAGTGAGGGCTGAAGACATGACTTGTGAAGGATATCACAGGAGATGATGATGTTAAAGTGTGTCTGAGAGAATCACTGGTGCGGTCCCTTCTGCTGGAAGTGTGTGAGACCCCTATGCACTGTAACTCTGCGAATGCCCAAGGGCCTTATGAGATCGTGAGCTGGGTGTGAGGAGAAGGCTGACTTACCCTGGCAGAGTGGATGACACCATTCATCCTTCTTCGGTATTGTATGGCAGTCCTCTGGCCCACAGGTGCTGACCTCCCTGGGACCGCCTCCCAAACTGGCCTGTTTAGGTTGGTAAACCTCCCAGTTGCCATCTTGGGTATTGGACCTCCTGCCGGTCCTGGACCGCTTGGAGGAGTTGCTCCAGGGAACTGCTGCTGAACTTAGGGGCAGAAGGCTTGTTTTTTGGTGGGGCCATCAAATGCCACAACAAGTCCTGGGCTGCAGAGAGTGAATGTGTGCACAGGTGCCATTTAAATATGGTGGCCAGGCCTTTGAACCAATGAGGTAATAGTGGGGTGGACAAATCCCAGCCCGCGATGCCACGAGATTCGATGAGATGCTCGTTGATGTATAAACAATGAGCTGAAAAGTGAACGATCTGGCACGAGAACCCGCCCTGCTGCCCAGAGGGAATCACGCGACTTTCCTGCCCACCTCTGCACTTAATCTCCAGAATGGAAAATTCCACCTCTAGTGACGCAGGATGTAGGTGCAATGAAAACCAAGGCTTACTGCAATAGATATCAATGAATCAGCCTTATGACATGAGTAAGCAAAGAACATCACATGTGCAACTGATGGACAAGTGCAACAAGCTGAGTTTCTTGGGATGGATTTTGCAATTTGTGTACTTTCAACAGACAATAGGACGTCCAACTGAGTTCAGCACTGCTACTTCCACTCTATCCTCCTATTGTGTTCCTCTTCTGTTGGCATTCCTCAATAATCAATAAACCTCAGTGTTCAAGAGGAAGCTCACACCCTGTTCACCAGCATTAATGCAGATGACACAAACCCTGAAAATGGAAGTGGTGAGTTTGATGAATGAATGCTGGAGGAAGCAAAGACCATGCTGAGGAGAAACACATGGAGGAGCAGGAATCTACTGGTCAGATGACTAGTTTGAGTCCCCTCAGTTGCAAGATTCAGAGATTCGGACTTTATGAGGTCTACTTACAAAAGCAGGTTGGCACAAGAGTGAAATTGTCTTCTGGAGCCATTTGAGCCTGCCCAAAGGACCATGTAAGTTTTGATGTTGACAGTGGAGAGTCCATTAACTAGACTCCAGCACTTGTGCAGGAAGACACATAGACACTGCAGTTCACCACCAAGTATGTGACAATTCCACAGGTACCTGACAATGGCAGAGGTCTGAGGCACAGTGGAAGTATTGTAGATTCTCAGAGCGCTATTACATTGATCCCCAGTTCCAGTGTTCTTCACCAGCTTAAATCTGCTGCTGGACTGAATGGAGAAATCTATGACACCAATGGGCTTTGTGCTCTTATACCTACCCAGAGGTCTTCTCCCATGAAGATAATTGAACATATCAGGAGAATGTCCAGCAGTAAAGAAATGGGTGGAGTGACTACAGATTAAACTGCACTTTCTCAGTATGATGCCACATTGTACTTACTAGGCAGTTCCTGCTCTTCTGATAACAAATGACAGTCATTTTGCAGATAAGTGGGCAGGATCAGCCAATCATTGCAACAGCAGGCTAACTCAGTAGCAGTCACCTCACTTACTCATTCCATGGAAACACCTAGAAGTAGCACTAGAATTGATACTAGAAAATGCACATCAAGCACCGTCACCAAGGACAGAAACACAGAGCAAAAAGCACTAAACACATATCTAAAGATCAATTATAAGATGAAAAATTGTTTGAACTTTATTCGATATGCAGAATGCAGGGGAATTGTAATCATTTCATGTCACTGGATATTCAAATCAAGAGGTTATCGATAACACTCTGACAATTCAGGTCCAGAGCAAAATGGACCAGGGTGTTGGTGAATCACAAGGGCTTCATTTTATCACTGCCCAAGTGGTGATTAACTAACACTGCAGGCCAATGCTGATTATTGCCTACTTTGATGGAAGTATTTTATTTTAAGGAGAAGGAGAATGCAGATAAAGAATGGTTCCTGAGAGATGAAAGCCCCAATTTTAAACTCCTGCTCCCAACAAGAATGATACATGTGCAGAGTTAAAGTACCTGCAGCCTGGCACTTGCCACGTTCACACTGCCCACGCGCCATGCACTATTTTAACAGCTACATTTCGAACAGCATGTCAGGCTTTCACATAAGGCAAACAAGGGCCTTATCAAATTCAAAAGTGGGGATGTGATGAAATCTATCGGGTGCTCATTTAACTGTCAGCTGCGAGGCTGGCTCCTGGTAACATCCTCACCAGGGATATGTCATGAGAAGATTAGCCGATCCAGAAGTGGGGTCAAAAAGGTTAAATTATTTTAATTTTTAAAAGGTTTCTTGCAGGCTAGAAAGGGCTGAAGTGCACCTTTAGTTTCTACAAGGAATCCATGGACTTCCACAACCTTAGGTTTCTTGCAGTTGCCTGGGCTGGAACCCTAACCCCAAACCACTTCCTTCACCAACCTTGGAGGAGATCATTCCCATGAGTTTCCCGTTGAGACCTACAGCCAGTCTCGTTTGACTTCTGCCTCCCAGCCTGCTGTCTTCAACACTGGGTTTCTCCAGGACTGGGACTTTTATATGGGTCATCTAAGCATGCTGTGTGATCCAGACATTAATCTTTGGAAATTCCCCAACCTTATGATTAATAAATTGACTCTGGAAATGAAGTTCTCATGTATTCCCTAGAACAATTCATGCTAGTTAGATGGTAATATGTTGCAAGAGTGCAGCAGAAAGCAGGGAAAATGGAATGTGTAGTATGCCCCAAGTATCTGAACTGCACTTGTGTGAATGGTCCTAGCAGTTAGAGAATTGGCCCTCTCCAGTCCTGTAATGGTATTCTGAGAGTGGAACACAAAGGACTGTATGGCTCCTGGTTGCAAAAACCATGATTCAAAATGATGCAAACCCACAGGCGGGCAAAACTATAAACATAATTAGTCATTTTTAGATGTGAAGATTATTAAAAATTGTATAGTAACTGATATTTCATTGTATAGCTAAATGAAATGTGATGACCTGTCATAAGAGATGCTGCTGATTCATCAGGAGTGCATCATGGTTCAAAAAAGTATTCAACTCAGGGAGTTAGTTGGAGCAGTGATTTTGTAGATGATTCTTTGGAACTGCATTTTTTAAGCTTACTTTTGCAATACATTTGATGGTGTGCTTCACATTTTCTAGTTCTTGCCTCCTTATGGCAGCAGATAAGAGATAACCATTTGAGAGAAACAACCTAGGTCACTGCATTTGTTTCCTGGATATTGAGCCTGGTGACTGTGCTCAGTGTGTTACAATAATCGAGACGTCATTAAACCTGTTAAACTGATTCAAACTGACATTGTTGGACACTTCTAAAGGTGCAACCATTACAGGTCAATGACTGCCTCTCCTCAGTGCAGGGAAATTGCAGTCATTTCTCTCTTACTCATTTAAAGAAATGTGTAATAAAATATTATGACTCGTCCAGACGACTAGATATAAATTGAATGATATGATTGTTATCAGAGATGTTTAAACCCTTTAAGTTGTGCTGGTTCATTCAGTATTGCCTGTGTTACACTTTAAGTTTATTTTCAAGTCACACACAGTTTAGTTTCAGGTAGGATTGAAATTCCTAAATGCTGGTGAAAGGAAGTTTTCAGTTTCAAACGAGGGCTTAAAATGTCAGTCCAGGAGTTGAAAGTTCACTTTATTATAAGTATTTGTTTTCATTGCAAGTTTACTTACATTTGAGATACATTGATCCTGAGATACTCAGCAATCTAGTGAGTTCTATCCCCATACAATGCCACTAGAATATTTTTTTTTACTAATTTCTTAATCTTCTTATTGCTTGTTTTACTACACATAATTCTTACAAATTCTGCCTCTTACTATTGTTAAATAAGCTAATCCATTTTTAGAGTCATATATTTGATTTATTGAACTATTGACAGGATTGTTACACTATCCTTATGTTCTTCAGTACAACTGGCTTGCAACTATCACTAGGATATATCAGGTAAGCATTATTCAGTCCAAACTACACAATCAGGGTAAGAGACAGGGAGTGGTGAGACCATGGAGGAATTGGAAAATATGGAAGAGAATTTTAAAATCTCAGCGTTGCTGGATCGGGAACTGATGTAGGTCAGGGACCACAAGGGTGATGAGCGAACCGTGCTTCGCACAAGCTAGAATACGGGCAGCAGAGTTTTGGATGAACTCAAGCTTATGAAAGGTAGAGGATGAGAAGTCAACCAGAAGAGCAATGCAATAGTCAATCCTAGAGGCAGCAGAAAGGTAGCTGGTGGTTTCAGTAGCAGATAAGTTGAGACAAAGGCAGAGGTGGGTGACTTAACGACTGTAGAAGTCTTGGTGATGGAATGGATATGGGGTCAGATGCTCATCTTAGTATCAATCAAGACACCAAGATTGCAAACAGAAACAAAAATACCTGGAAAAACTCAGCAAGTCTGACAGCATTTGCGGAGAGGAACACTGTTAACGTTTCGAGTCCATATGACTCTTCAACAGAACTAAGGGAAAATAGAAAAGAGGTGAAATATAAGCTGGTTTAAGGAGGGATGGAACAGTAGAGCTGGATAGCAAACAGTGTGTTTCAGCTTCAGGCAGTTGCCAGGGTAAAGGGTGGAGTCAGTGGCAAGGGAATGAAATTTGCAGCAGTAACTGAAGACAACATTTTCTGCTTTCCCAATATAAAAGCAAAAAACTGCGGATGCTGGAAATCCAAAACAAAAGCAAAACTGCCTGGAAAAACTCAGCAGGTCTGGCAGCATCTGCGGATAGGAGCACAGTTAATGTTTCGAGTCCGAATGACCCTTCAACAGAACTAAGTAAAAATAGAAAAGAGGTGAAATATAAGCTGGTTTAAGGGAGGTGGGGTGGGACAAGAAGATTGAAGAAGAGCTCTTCTTGTCCCACCCCTGCTCCCCCCCTCCCCCACCCCTTAAACCAACTTAAATTTCACCTCTTTTCTATTTTTATTTAGTTCTGTTGAAGGTGGACTCGAAACGTTAACTGTGTTTCTCTTCACAGATGCTGCCAAACCTGCTGAGTTTTTCCAGGTAGTTTTCTTTTTATTTCTGCTTTCCCAATATTTAGTGGTGATGAAATAGATGGGTGCAGGCGAGAAAAATAAATCCTTGTTATCTTTTGGTCTTTCAAAGTTTAACTCTCCTTCAATTTCAGTGAAAAAAGTGGAACATTTGGCTGTTATCTGATAACCAACACATTTAGTCCGTTAAGTCTCATTTACATTTTCGTCTGGAGGGGCTCCCCTGGAGTTTGTTCCAGGTTTTGATCACTATGTGCTAATTTACATCAGTTATCACATTACACATTGAAAGATGAGCTTTCAAGCCCATAATGCCATAGGGTTAAAGAAACATTCTACTGTGTAGGAAAGGTCACAATCCTGAGTCAATTATTCTGAAATCACAATAAACGAGAAACTATGACAACATTAAAGAAGCTGTAAGAGAAAATTGGTCAACCTATGACTTAATGAGGTAGAAATGGAGCTATTCTTTTATTACCTAATGCAAAATTAGGGCAACAACTTAGACAAGGGAAGAATATAATAAGCATTGAAAGTGTTCGAAAGATTACAGGACAATTATAGGGAATGGCATGCACAAACTTGCACAAAACAAGCAGACTGGAACTGAAAGAAAGGAAAAATTATGGATTGGAAAATAATGAGAGGTTGAGAAGGTTGTTTCACAATTTCCCCCTTCAAACCAGCCCACACCGCAGGGAATAAAGTCATAGGTCGGGATTTTCCACACCCGATCGTGATGGGCGTGTTTGGTGGCGAGATCGGAAAATCTCGGAACAAGATCCTGGGCATGTTGCCTGGCGACATGAATCCAGGAAGCGATTATCCCCTGCCCCCATCAATGCAAGGCCACATTTCCTGCTATTGAACATTGGGAACTTAATTTAAATGCATTTGCATCTTATTGTTGTGACCACACGCCGGAATCATCATCCCCACGTCAAATTTAACATCCACGTTGGCGTGGTTTTACAACGGTACCTGAACTTCACGGGGAACTCGGAGGTGAGTGCACATAACTTTGCACAGCGATGATCTCAATGCAAGGAAGTGGCTCCGCAGATTCGGCAGGGGTGGGGGTGTCACAGGCAATTCTCCACAGCGGCTTCCTCATGGCTGGCATGTGGTGCCCGGACGAGGGGGACAGTGCCTGGGGGAAGTGAATCTCATGGCAAGGGTGACAGTGCCAGGGAGAAGGGAACATCAGGGTAAGGGCTACAGTGCAAGGCGGTGGGGGGGTGGAATAATGACAGCACAGATTGAAGTTTGAACACAAACACATGCGGGGGTGATTTGGGGAGGGGGAAAGAAAACGGCCTGGAGTCAGGCTAGTCAAGCAATTGTGCCCTAATTCCTGACAGAGCCAATGATTACTCCTCTACTGTTAAACCCTCGTGCGCCCATTTCAAACTCAAATGAGTGCTATGGTGCTGCAGAACCATTGGGTGACCGGGCAAGCTTGGGGATTGCCTTGGGAAAGGTGGTCATCGAACACTGATGGAGGGGTGCACTCCTAATCTCTTGCATTATGTTCAAGTTGACATTGAAAAGACACGCTCATGGTCCAAGCAAACTACGGAGCCTTGGAGTTCAGGCTCGGAAAATGCCTACACCTGATATGAAAGTTCAGAATGCAGTCGAGTGGCTGAAGCTGCTGCCACTTGGTCAAGGTCAACCATCATACACACTAAATACTGGGCATCCATGAGGTGGCCTGGACTCTCCAGCATGCATTAAGGAACCTTGAGAGGAAGCTGCAGGCAATCTCTTGAGCAAGAGTGATACTTAGGAGACAATTGCTGACCCTTGCATCTCTCCCTTTGATACTGCAGTGAGGAGACCACCAGGAACATGGAGTCTGGTGATCTTGCTGTCTGCCTCATTGTTTATAGGCAGGAGAGGAGAAGGAGAAGAATGCAACAGAGGCGCCTGGCTCACCAAAGGGAGGAGAAAAACCCTGAAGACCAAGGGGCAGCACGGCCCTCTCGCTATGTAGAGGATGAACCACAGAGAGCCGTTGTTCATAGGCACATCGCTAGACCTAGGGTCTATAGATGGCGCAGGTGCTACCTGCAGATGAGTGCGAACCAGTGTCGCCACCGCCCGTACATGTCAAGGGAATTGGTCACGCACATATGTCACCCTCTGCAGGATTTGGCACCAGCGGAACTTGGAGGGCATCCACTGCCATTGGCAGTTAAAGTTACTGCTGCATTCAATTTCTACAGCAGTGGCTCCTTCCAGGGTTCCACTGTGAACCTTTGTGGGATCTCGCAAGCTTCCACCCACAAAGGTATCCAGGAGGTCACGGATGCCCTTTTTTCCAAGGCACACACCTTTGTCAATTTCGACAGAGGTCAGGCAAGCCAGGAAGCAAGAGCGCTGGGATTTGCTCAGATCTCCAGATTCCCACAGGTGCAGGGTGCCATCGACTGCACCCATGTGGCTCTTAAATCTCCCTAGAAACAAGCAGTCCAGATTGTGAACCGCAAAGGCTTCCACTCTCTCAATGTTCAGCTGGTTCACGACCATAATAAACAGGTCAGGCAGGTGTGTGCAAGATACCCCAGAAGCACCCACAACTTGTATATCCTCAGCAAGTCTCAGATCCCTGACATCTTCCAGAGACCACCCAGGATGCAGGGTTGGCTCCTTGGTGACAAGGGCGACCCACAAAGAACGTGGCTGATGACACTTTTGCAGTGGCCTCAGGTTCCTGGTAAGAGAAGGTACAATGAGGCTTATGCTGCAACCCGAAGTTTGGTTGATCACACGACTGGCATCCTGCAAATGAGGTTCAGGTGCCTCGACAGATCTGGCAGAGCACTGCAGTACGCTCTCCAGAGGATGTCATGCATCATCTGGCTGCGCACTACACAAGCTGGCAATGCAATGGGGGGAGGACCTGTATGATGAGGAGATGCAAGAGCTGCATGTCTCCCCTGATGAGGGGCAAGTGGAAGGTGATGAGAGTGATGAGGCCCTGGAAGGTGGAGGTGCAACGATGAGGCTATTGCCCTGGCCAGATGAGGCAGGCGTAGTCGTGAGGCACTTATTGCCACAAGATTCCAAGAGGATGATGACAAGAAGCAGTGAGGACACTCCTGAGATCTTCACCTTGCATCTGGAACATCTGGCACCTGTCAGCTGAGGGCAGCGCACATACGCTCTCTGAAGAGGCTTATATCATAGAGACGCTGCTGAGATACAGCGGGCACATGGACTTTAAGACAACTCGATCCTTTGGGTAGGCTTCATCACCTGTTCCCTTCACCTGTCAGGAATGGTGATGAGATGGAGGGGCAGCCCTGCCTCTAAGGTGCTGAGAGCACACAGAGAACATCACGGAACCCAGTGACCCTCGGGTACGAGAATCTTGCAGCAATCGAAAGCCACGTGGAAGTGCACAATCACTAATCTGGAGAGCGACTTTGAAGCTGGACAATCACTGTGCTCAAAAGGGCCCGGAATTTTCCGGCCCAGTCACGGGTGGGACCCGTCTCAAAGTGAGGCGTCGCCCCAGCCGGAAGTCCGTTGACTCGCGGCGGGACCGGAAGATCCCCGTGGGGGACGGGTGCGGGAAATCCCGCCGAAGGTTGCGCACTGCACATGGATTGTGACACCAGCCTTCATGTTGTGCAAGAAGCAAGGTTTCACATCTGATTGACACAAACAATGCTCATCATAACAAGGGGCCGTAGGATGGAATCTTCCCAGATTTGTACTAAGTGCGGGAGTGGGCGTGAAAAAAAACATTTTACCCACTGGCCGCAATGGCGGGATTTTGTGCCATATTGTCGCCTTCCTCATTAATAATGCATTCATGGGTTGCACTCCAATCGTTGGTGGGTGAACTCAGATTTGCCCACCACTCTGTGACCTCAGCGCGTCCTCGCTCTGGGCGCCATATTTAAAGTGCGCCCGAGCACAGCCTACTTCATGCCTACAGACCAGGACTGATCCAGGTGACAGATGGCCCCGAAAGCAAAGAAGACGGCAGACCCCAAACTTTGCCACGTCTCTCTGGGGGTGCCTACTGGATGCAGTGGAAGGCCGCAGCAATGTTCTCTACACCCGCTCTGTCCGCTGGAGGTCCACCAAGATCACCAATCCAGCCTGGGAGGTGGTGGCAGCTGTGGTCAGTGCCACCGGAGCACAGAGGAGGTCAGCCATCCAGTGTAGGAAGGGGATGAATGTTCTCATCTGTTCCATCAGGGTAAGTCAACCACCTCATCGCTCTCAACTCACACACTCCCAAATCCATCACACGTCCACAGGGATTTCACACCTCAAGGGACAACACTACTAACTCTCATACGCACCCTCACATCTCCATCAGGCTCATACCCCCTGGAGCTCACGCCCTCATCGTGTCCTTGGCTCCGCTCACCACACAAACATTCCACGCAGTGCCATACGTCACGCCCACACTCCCTCCATCTGTTTCCATGCCGAAAAGCTGGCTCACAACAGCAGGGAGAGGTCCCAGGCCCACATTAGGCCCCTCACTCGCTTTGAGGAGTGTGTCATCACGCTGACTGGTGAGGCCTAGCCAGCAAAGCCCCCTGAATGAATAAAAAAAACATAAGAATTCTGCACCACATTATCCCTCTCTCAATGCAATTGTGGGTCCTCTCTCTCCTGCTTTTGACTTTGCTGCCTTGCAAATTATCTCAACTTTGGTTCACTAGGACCTCTGCCAAGTGACCGATGTACTCAGCCAATCAGTCCCTCAGCTCCATCCACATCCTAACCTCAAGCCAAAAGGACACCTCCTCCATTGAAGAGCTGGAAATAAGAAGCCTATAAGACCCATCACAGTGCTTACCCACACCCTCCACTAGAGCAGAGACACACACCTCAGTGGGACCTAGATCTAGAGCAGGTTCGGGTTCACAACCTGGTGGTCACCGCGCAGATGCTTGTCCACAACAGTAACAGGCACGTTCAGCTGAGCCCACCAGCACTCGGAGGACCGCTGGGTAGGAGGCATCTGAGGATCCGAGTCAGATGACAAGCCTCTAGATTCAGCCTTCCAACTCCTCATGGAGGGTCAACAGAAGGCGGGGGAACATCACGCAGAGCTGCTGGAAGCCCCCAGCAGAGTGGCACGCGAGTTGGAGGAGTGCATCCACCTGCTCTCTGATGAAGTGGTGTGCACATGTGTGCATATAGAGGTCTTCACGGGAAGGATAATGGACAACATGGAGACCTTGGTCCACTAAAACGCGGAGGTGCACACAGACCTGCACTCCATCGCAGAGCCATGAGTGAGTTCCTGCGGTGGCAACACGAGAGGGAAATGGGGCACCTTGACATTCCTCCAGGTGCTCCTTCCCCTCAGGGAGCCAGGCTGGGGCCCTCGGGCACCTGAAGGGAGGAAGAGCAGCAGCTGAACAACCCTGGGTCATCCACGCAGGAACATCAGAGGCTATCTGCTCCCTACAAGCCCCCTTTGCCCATGACCCCCCTCAACCTCATCCTTAATCACCACAGAGGGCACAGCTGGCCAATAGGAGGACAGCCAAAGTAAGCTGAGTCCCTCAAGGCCTCGGCTCGCCAGAGGACGCATGCCAAAGTCATCAGAGGCAACAGGGTCAACCATTGCACTGGCTGTCTCTCCACCCCTACTGCTGATGTCAGGGCAACACCTAGAAGAAGTGGTAGGCCTAGAAAAGTTAAGAAATTCTGATCAGCGGTTGCACAGGTGAACACATTTTGTCACCTTATAATCTGAAAATATATTCACTTCCACTGATTGTCATGTAATGGTAACTCCCGACTTCTGCTCATTATGCTTGTCCAGACGTATTCTGGGCTGGCGTGTTTTCCCACTGGCATGACGGTAAATCTAGTATGGGGGGTGACGATTCTGGTCAGGCCTTAGTTTGCATCTCATTTCCCGGATGCAAATCAGGTTCATGCCAGCCTCCGGCGGAATTAACCTTCCGGCATGGCAGACACCATCGGATGATCCCACTGTGGATTCACACCAGTGTGACACCCATTCCTGTCTGTAATGATCCTGGTGGGCGTCCTCTGGAGGGCCAAGACTTTGAGAGTCCCGGCCTGCTTTCGGGGTCCTGCTGTGTGGCAGTGGGTCCCTCCTCAGCCTATACCCTTCACATCCACCTGGGTGGATGGCCCTGGGGTCATCAGCTGATCCATCCCCCTCCCTATGTGTGTCCGATAGCCCCTAGCTGACCCTTGGAGAGGAAGGGCCAGCTGGATTGAGCTTGAGATGCCATGATCCCCTCCCTCTCTCTCAAGTTGAAACCAATGGATGCCAGCAAGTGCCTCAGCGATGAAGTTCAGCTCCCGCAGCAGTGAAGGAGCGATGTCCTGGACCAAGGTCTGCATGGCGGCCACCATCCTACCACTGTTGACCCTCGGTGTGTTGGCACGATGGGGCTATCACCTCAGGCTGAAGGCCGACGCATTCCTCCATTGTGCCTTGCAATCTGAAAAGTTCAATGGCCATCCCTTTCCGATATTTTTAAAAATTCATTTATATGGGATGTGGGCTTCGTTGGCTAGGTCAGCATTTATTGCCCATCCCTAGTTACACTTGAGAAGGTGGTGGTGAGCTGCTTTCTTGAGCCGCTCAAGTAGGCACACCCACAGTGTTGTGGAGGGAGTTCCCGAGTTTGCCTTTGTAGCTCCAGCAACTGAGATATGACCGAGTCCAGAGGCTTGACATCTGACTTGGACTCAGCAGATTTCTAGCCTCCAGCAGTCCTCCGAGTGTCGAAAACCTGGGAAGTCCCTGCCTCCACTGGCTGAAATTCTGATTAGTGGTTTCACGGGTGAACTCATTTTGTCGCTTTATAATCTGGAAATATATTCACTTTCACTGAATAATATGTAATGGTGTCTTTCAGCTTCATTGACAGGCGTCACAAGTCCACCTACTGCATTGCGACCCCGCTAGCAGTTCAGCTGCACGAAGCCGGGCAACGAGTGACTCCGGAGGGAGAAGTGTGTGTGTGGCAAGGCCTTTCGGAGCCTCGTGCAAGCACTCTCCCACACACACGGAGCCTTCCTCCATTATACCCTTCCCCAGCATTTTCAGTGTTGCTTGTTGGGGTTCACTTTCCTTTTTCCATCTGAGCTGAGCTGCATCTCCACCCAGCCGCTGAGCGCACTCCCGTGCAGCACATGTGCCCATCCAAGACGAGGCTCCGCTCACTCTCAATTTCTGCAAATGCTAGTTGTCAAGTTTATCATTAGCTCCACCATCCTTTCCCCTCCCCCAATCACCCTTGACCTTTCCCCCATCACTGTTGGCCCCCCCCCACCCGATATCACCTTCCACCTCTCCAACGTCAAGTACCACCCTGAACCCTTGGCATTCCAGGATGTCCAGGTGAACGTGTACATTCCCCACCTTCCTGAAAATCCCATCCCCATCCACATTGATCTCCTCAACCTCCTCCTTCCCATCCCCAGGGTCCGTGTCTGCCTCAGAGTTCCCACCAACCATCCTCGCTGTCCCTTCTACTGTTACTGACATACCCTCACCCTCCCATCCTACCAGCTCCCTCCCTCTACCCCCTCTGACCATTTACCATTCACATTCACCTTTCCCTCCTACCACAGCTACCCTCAGTTTGTTTCCCAGGAGGCAGTCATTGACCTGGCCATCACAGACCCCTCCCTTGCACATTCACCTGGGCATCCACCCTTACTCCTTCCTCCCCTTACTCCCTCCTCCACCCTTACTCCTCCTCCCCCTTACTCTCTTCTCCCCCTTACTCTCTTCTCCCCTTACTCCCTCCTCCACGCTTACTCCCTCCTCCCCCTTACTCCCTCCTCCCCCCTTACTCCCTCCTCCACCCTTACTCCCTCCTCCACCCTTACTCCCTCTTCCACCCTTACTCCCTACTCCACCCTTACTCCCTCCTCCACCCTTACTCCCTCCTCCCCACTTACTCCCTCCTCCCCTTACTCCCTCCTCCCCCTTACTCCCTCCTCCACCCTTACTCCCTCCTCCACCCTTACTCCCTCCTCCCCCTTACTCCCTCCTCCCCCTTACTCCTTCCTCCACCCTTACTCCCTCCTCCCCTTACTCCCTCCTCCTTCCCTTACACCTTCCTCCCCCTTTTACCCCTACCTTCCTACTTGCAGCATTCCCCCCCATTACACCCTCCTGCCCCCATACCCCCTCTTCCCCTTGGACTCCCTCCTTTCTTGTCCCAACTTCAACACCACCCGTCCCCGACACCTTCGCCACACCCCTCTCCCCCCCCCCACCCAACCTCACTCACTGACACCTTTGTTCCCCCCCCCCACCCAATCTCACCCCACACCCCGAGACATTCGGCTCCCTCCTCCCACCCTCACACCTCCTGGTATACTTTCCTCTCCCACCCCCCCAATGGTACACCTTCCTCTCCCACTCACAGCTGGACCCTCTTCTCCCCCCCCTCGCTGATCATCCACAACAGCCCATGGCCAAGACCATGATGTTCCGAAGTAGGCCCGAGGCATCAATGGAGACCTCCTACCTTCCGTGAGCTGCTTCATGGCACAGCCATGTCCATGAGAATCTGCCCAGCATGTGATGCACGTGTTCCTCCAGGGCCTGGTAGCTGTAAGGCTCCAGCATCTTCAGCTCCTCGGATGTTCGCGATCTGAGCGAGGCCCTCATGGTAAATCCCAATTTCTGCGCCATCAGACTTGTCCAGACATGTTCTGGGCTGACGTGTTTTCCCGCTGGCATAAGAGTAAATCTGTTGTGGGGGGGGAACGAATCCGGTCGGGCCTCACTTTGCATCCCATTTCCCGGATGCAAATCGGGTTCAGGCCGGCCTCCAGCGGGATTGACATTCCGCCCTGGCAGACACCATCGGATGATCCTGCTGTGGATTCACACCAGTGTGAAACTGATTTCTGTCCCTCATGCCGAATTGTACACCCCCACCTGTCATGATGCCCACTGCCAATGGGACCAGACGATTCCACCCACAGACAAGGAAACATTCTTGGGAGTGTAGTTACAATGGTCAATATTAAATACAACTGATTAACACCCATTTTTTCATGTTATGCCACTACATATCCGTGATGTGCTTGGCCTAAATAGCCAAGTGGTTATGGTACTGGTCTTGTAACCCCAAGATCAAGAGTTCAAATCTCACAATGGCAAACTATGAAACAATGTAACTTCATCTGAAACAGATGGAAGCGGGTTTGTACTTGAAAGAGTTACATCTCCGTGATCTTTCTAACCCTACTGCCATGTCTTGATGCTCCTCTGACATCCGCAGCGGAGGTGGGGGAGTGGAGGCAGCCTGCTGACTGCTACATCCTGAATGTGATGATCCTGGTGGGCGTCCTCTGGAGGGCCAAGACTTTGAGAGCCCCGGCCTGCTTTCGGGGTCCTGCTGTGTGGCAGTGGCACCCTCCTCAGCTATACCCTCCTCATTCACCTGGCTGGATGGCCCTGGGGTGTACACCAGCTGATCCCCCTCGCTATGGGTGCCCGATAGACCCTAGCTGTCCCCTTGAGAGGAAGCAGCTGGATTGAGCTTGAGATGCCATGCTCCCCTCCCCTCCCCTCCCCCCTCAAGTCAAAACCAATGGATGCCCAGCAAGTGCCTCAGCGATGAAGTTCAGCTCCCGCAGCAGTTCAGGAGCGATGTCCTGGACCAAAGGTCTGCATGACAGCCGCCATCCTACCACTGTTGACCCTCGGTGTGTTGGCACAATGGGGCTATCACCTCAGGCTGAAGGCAGACGCACTCCTCCATCGTGCCTTGCAATCTGAAAAGTTCAGCAGCCATCCCTTCCCGATATTTTATTAAATTCATTTTTACAGGATGTGGGCATCACTGGCTAGGTCAGCATTTATTGCCCATTCCTAATTGCCCTTGAGAAGGTGAGCTGCCTCTTGAATCGCTGCCGTCCCTATGGCGTAGGCACACCCACAGTGTTGTGGAGGGAGTTCCCGAGCTTGCTGTTGTAGCTCCAGCAACCGAGATATGACCAAATCCAGAGGCTTAACATCTGACTCGGACTCAGCAGATTTCTAGCCTCCAGCAGTCCTCCAAGTGCTAGAAACGTGGGAAGTCCCTGCCTCCATCTGCTGTGGATCAGGTAGTGCAATGTGCTCACCAGGTTGTGACTCCAAGGCTACTCTAGAACTAGGTCCCACTGAGGTGTGTGTCTCTGTGCTGTTGGGGGGTGTGGGTGAACACTGTGATGGCACTTCAATTTTGATGGCTGCATCCGTGGTGTCCTTGGGGCTGGAGATAAGGGCCTGGCTCGTGCACCCTTGACTGCTTCCCGTATGTGCCTGTGGAAGCAAGAAGAGATAATTAGTGCATGGCAGGGGATTGCAGAACAGGAGAACTGATTCACAGCAAGGCTGCCTGATGGATGTTACACTGCTGGGTCCTCACTTGGCTGAGCACCACTGACCTCACCGTCAGCACAGGAACGATCCACATGGTCGCTGGCCAGCTGGGTGACTATTTTCAAAGTCTGCAAGGACCTTGATGTCGGGCATTCCTCCACCAATCTACCACCTCTCACTTTTGTTGTGTGCCAGCTTGTCCGGCATGAAGACAGATGGAGAGAGTGTAAGCAGGATGCCAGCCAGGCCTGGCATGTGTGGGTGGTGAGTGGTGCCATGTACGGGATGAGGACAGGATCCACAGGGCAGGTGAAGGTGTGAGTGAGAGGGTGAATGGTGATGCCCCCTTGAGCTGGCAGTGAGTAAGAAACCTGTGGAGGTGTGATGGGTTTGTGAGTGTGTGAGTTGAGAGTGATGAGAAGAGTGACTTACCCTGGTGGAACAGAGGAGATCACTCATCCTCTTTCAGCACTGATTGGCTGTCCTCCTTTGGAGGGCATTGGATATGACCATTGCTACCACTGCCTCCTGTGCTGGATTTGACACCTTGGATGAGGCTCTTTGCCCAGAAAGGGGATAGAGGACATCATGGCAGGCCTCCATTGCGTCCAGTAGGTACTCGCAGGAGGCGTCACTAAATTTGGGGGCAGTATGTTTCTTTCCTTTGGCAGCCATCAGTTCCCAGCAGCTCACTATCCCTTGAAGAGTGCTAGCTCTGTGCAGGGGCGGCTTTTAAATATGGTGCCTGGTTTACTGAAGGCCTGAGGTCACGGCTGAGCGGAGGAATCAGAAGCCACCCCGACAGCAATCCGACGTAAAACCCATGCTTCTCAATTTTTCAAACAAAGTGACAAACGATGCGGTGGAAAAGGGCACCAGTGCTGTCAGTGGGTCACATGCCGATTTCTCCACCCGATATCGGACTTTGCCGATTTCTGGGCCAATTCCACTCATAAAGTCATGATGGCACAGAAAGAGGCCACGTAGCCCATTGAGCCGGCCCTTGTAGCACAATCCAGTCTGTCCCATTCTCCCACACTATCCCCATGGAGTTGCAAGTTTACTTTCCTCAAACCCGTCCAATTTCTTTTGAAGTCATTCATCGTCTCTGCTTCCACCAGCCCTGTAGGCACAAAGTTCCAGGTTAATACCACTCACCACTGAAAACTAGTACTCCTTCATGCCACACCCCTGCCCAATCCTCCTGCCCCCACCCTCACCATCTCTTGCCCAAAACCTTAAATCTTGTGTCTCCTTGTCCTTGTACATCAACTAATGGGAGCAGCTTTTCTTTGTCTATCTTAACTAAACCTGTCATAATCTTGCACACCTCTATCAAATCTCCCCTCGATCTCCTTTGTTCCAAGGAGAACAACCCCAGCTTCTCCAAACCAACCTTGCAGCTAAGTCTGCTCCTTGTCAAAAATGTTAACATAACTTTTCTTTCTCATGTTCAGTGACTCAACAAGGTGCAGTTAAAAACAACTGCAACTTGGATAGAGATTTCACAGACATCAATCCTGGCATTGCTGGGAATTCTGAAAGATAAACCATATTATATAAGAGCGCAAGAACATAATAAATAGAAACAGGAGTAGGCTTTTCGGCCCCTCGAGCCTGCTCCGCCATTCAATAAGGTCATGGCTGATCTTCTTGTGTTTCGATTTCCACATTCCCATCTAACCCCGATAACCTGTGATCCTCTTGCCTAACAAGAATCTATCTATCTCCGCCTTAAAAATATTCAATGACCCCATCTCCATCACCTTCCGAGGTAGAGAATTCCAAAGTCGCATAACCCGCTGAGGGAAAAAATTCCCTTCATCTCTGTCCTAAAAGGGAGAACACTAATTTTAAAACAGTGCCCTCTAGTTCTGGACTCACTGTTGAAGTAGGAACAGTAAAGTCACAGAGTGCAGTCGGCGCCTGAGCAATCCTTGTCCAACACGTTGTAGTTATCTCTGTGGTTAGATATGGTCAGACAACAAAACTGCCTGGGAAAGTTATTCATTATCTGGAGTGGCATTATCACTGTTACTTGGTGTATTTTGGATTAATATAGAATAGTTGGTACGTTTGAAGCAGCTCCTGTGTCCCTGAGATAAAGAGGATGGTTATGAGAGTGGGGGATTAGACAGCAATCAGGAGTGCATCGGAATAGCCAGGTATCGAGGTAACAAAGGCACCAATGAAGATGATTCTATCTTGAAGGTAACCACTGCAAGTTGGATCCAGCCCATCTGGCCTATTACATCTTGCATGTTTGAGGTTGCTGCCATGTTCCTAATCGTAAATTCCTTGACCCATGCACTCCCACTGACTAATGAGGAAGCAGCTTGTTTCAGATTTACCAACATCAGCACTCACTGTACTCTGTTCCCTGCTCAGTTTTGCCATAGGTTCATTGTAGGCACTCCAGGTTTCATTGCTTTTTTATTTCCACTTCAGTGAGGACAGTGGAAGCAACCCAGAAACCACATGCAAAGCTTGGCTTGGGCCAGAGGATTTACAGGAAGAGTTTGTGTGTGAACTGCAGAGGAATTGCTCAGCTCTTAAAAGGATGCTTGAATTAAAACACTTTAACTGTTTAGTGAAGAAACTACTTTAAAATACATCAGAAAAGGAAATGTTCATTGAGCAATAAAGGGCTTTTTATTAAGATTTAATCCTTAAGCTTTCTTTTTAAATTATACATGTCGATATTTTTTTAGCAAGTGATATCGGGCGGAATGCGTGGTAGTGGGAGGGTAAAATGGACTGCTGCGATGGCGGGTTATTACGCCATATTGTCCCAAACCCGCCACATTAATTATGCACTCCCAGGAAACACGCCATTTCAACGACCCACTATCATCTTGCTGCTTCATCACTCCGGTCTATCACAAAGCTATTAATGTATATAATATTTTGGAAAATGTTTTTCTTTTAAAATAGAGGTTTGGTCTGCGGGTATGTCTTAATTGGATTAAAGCCAGCTAGTCTGGTTGCTTTGATATGTGCTAGTTTGAGATGTAAACAGAGAGGTAGAGTGTATTTGCATTTTGTGAATACGGCATTCAATAAACGGGTCGAAAACTTGACGGCTTTCTAACAGCAACTGAGCAATATGTTTATATTACTAATAAAATTGGTACAATGAATGAGGTTTCATTGTTAAAAGGTAAAGTTCAAGGAGACTGGTGATACAATCAGTGGTGGTAGGTATAACTTCAGTAGTTTCCGGGTGTGCAGGCAGAGGCAATGTAAGATCAAACAGCAACTGCAAGCCTCCAACTGGCTCCACTTGGATTCATAAGGTGAAAATGCTTTGCCTGGTGTTTGGTTAAGTCTATGGGTTGCTGTTGCCTTAATGGAGATTAGTTTGGGAACTTGTTAAAAGATATGATAGTAGTAATTTGTAGCCATGTTTATATATTTTAACCTTTGTAATTTAATAAAATGTTTCATTTAGCTTATTGTAAAACCTCGAGAACTAGTGATCTGATTCCTGAGTTTAGAGTCACTTCTCAAATATAACACTTAAAATAATTGGTTATGACAGTTGTTTAAAGCTTCCCTCTGGGATTTTTAAAAGTAACCCCATTTTACCAACTGCATCGGTCATAACAGGCGTCATATTTAAAGTCCAGCAGCAAGCATATATCTCAGTGTTTCTAGACAACGACTGCTGCACGGAAGTCAGAATGGCCCCAAAAGGCAAAAAGACTGCAACTCACCATTTCAGCGACACGTCTCTGGAACACCTTTTGGATGCAGTTCGGTCCTGCCAGGATGTCCTATACCCCCACTTTGGCTGCAGGATGGACAGCGGCATCACCAACTAGGCTTGGGAGGTGGCAGCAACAGTGGTCAGAGCCAATGGCCTTCAAAAGTGGACAGTCACCCGGTGCCACAAGAGGATGAATGATCTCCTCCGTTCCTCCAGGGTAAGTCACTCTTCTCATCAATCTCAACTCACACACTCACAAACCCATCACATATCCACAGGGCCCTCACTCACTGCCAGTTCAGGGGACATCACCATTCACTCTCTCACACACACATTCATTGTCCTCATCCCGTCCATGGAACCATCACCACCCATACAGGCCAGGTATACTTATCATCTGACCTGGCAGGCGGCCTGCTTACACTCTTTCTATCTCTATTTATGCAGGACAAGCTGGCACACAACAACAGGGAGAGGTCGTAGACTGGTGGAGGAATGACTGAGATCAAGGTCCTCGCGGACTTTGAAAACAGAGCCATCCAGCTGGCCAGCGAGGATCTGGACCATTCCTGTGCTGACAGTGAGGTCGGCGGTGCTCTACCAAGTGAGAGTCCAGCAACATCCATCAAACATCCATGCTGTGAGTGATGTGTCCTATTTCACAGGCCACTGCCATGTACTAATTATCTCCCCTTGCTTCCACAGGCACATGGGAAACAGCCAAGAGATTCCACGGCCCAGGGTCTCCAGTCAAGCCCCGAATAAACCTCTGAAGAGGAATCTGAAGGCACCCTCCTTGAAGTCCCGTCACAGTGCTCACACCCTCCACCAGCACACAGACACACGCCTCGGTGGGACCTAGCTTTAGAGTAGCCTCATGATCATAATCTGGTGAGCACATCACACAGTCTGATCCAATACTTGTGGAGGCAGGGACTTTCCAGGTCTCTGGCACTTGGAGGACTGCTGGAGGCTGGAAATTTGCTGAGACCAAGTCAGATGTCGAGCTTCTGGGCTCGGTCATGTCACAGTTGCCGGAGCTGCAAAGGCAAGCTAGGGAACATCAGGAAGGGATGTCCGCTGCACTCCTCAGATTGCAAGGCATGATGGAGGAATCCATCTGCCTTTAGACAGAGGTGGTAGTGCCGGCATGCCAACGCACTGAGGTCAACACTGGTAGGATGGTGGCCAACATGGAGACCTTGGCCCAGAACACCGCTCCTGAACTGCTGCACGGGCTCAATTCCATCACTGAGGCCATAGTGTATGTGAGAAAGGTATAGGGCAGCCCAATCTCACTCCTGCTACCCCTTCTCCTCAAGGAGTCAGCCTGGGGCCCTCAGGCATCCATAGGGAGAGGATCAGCAGGTGCACTCTCTTGGGCCATCCACCCAGCTAACTCTGTGAGTGTCCTGCCCATCTGAATCCCCTCTTCCTGTGACCTCCGTAGCTTCAGCTCCATGGGCCGAGGAGGGGGCCACTACCACACAGCAGGACCCTGAAAGCAGACCTGGCCCCTCCAGGTCTCGGCACTCCAGAGGGTGCCCGACAAGGTCATCACAGACAGAGCACTGCAGTCAGCAGGTTTCCTCCACCTCCACTGTGGATGCCTGGGGAGCACCAAGATGTAGCGGCAGGGTTAGGAAAGTTAAGGGGAATTAGTTGCGCAGCCTGGGCACAGGTGTTAATCACTTGTAAATACTGTTTACTATTGTCAATTAAATCCCAAGAATGTCCCCTTGCCTGTGGCTCCTTGTTCTGATGAGCAGTGTTCTTGTCACTCCGATGTAAAACCATTCTGCACAAGATAAAGGCAGGTGTCTCAGTCCAGGGCCTCTTCCCTGTGCTCTGTGCAGCCTTCAGACCACAGTGATGGTCTGACCTTACACTCCCTGGACACATTACTGATGCCTGCACCTCGGTGGTGCTTGTCTTTGCTGCTAAAATGTAGTGGGCAGGCGCCACAGTGTTCTCTCATACTCTCTCATACTCTCTGTGTGCTCTCAGCACCTTTAAGGTGGGGTTGACTCCATCTCTGCAGCATCTGTGCCCACTAACGCTGTGATCCTGAAGGGCTCAGGTGCTGGAGGTGGACAAAGGATCAGAGGCTTCTAAAGTTTCATGGCTGCATCTCTATGATATGACCCTGATCACAGAGCGTAAGCGAGCTGCCCTCGGCCAGACAGGAGTCAGACACTCTCAGAGGCTATGTGAAGATCTATGGAGTGTCCTCACTGCATGTCATCATCACCCTCCTGAAATCGAGTGACAATTAGGGCCTCCATTGCACCTCCATGACAGGAGCATATTCAGAGAGGGTATTCGTGCTGCCATAAGTCAGACTGGAGTCAAACATTCACAGACACAATGTGAGGACCTATGGGGTCACCTCACTGCACGTGATATCATTCTCCACAAATCTAGCAGCTATGAGGGCATCTTGGGTGTGCCTGCCTTGTCTAACCAGTGCGAGGGCCTCCTCCCCGTCATTGTCGCCTCCGAGGACTGCTGCACCCTCATCCCCATCGACATCCTCCTCATCAGAGGAGACCTCTAACTCCTCCATCTCCTCCTCAGCCAACTCGTCTCCCCATTGCAGAACCAGGTTGTAAAGGGGGCAGCAGTCGACAACAATGTGTGACACCCTCTGTGGACTGTATTGCAGGGATCTACTAGACCAGTCCAGGCACTGGAACCTCATCTTCAGCATCCCGATGATCTGCTCCACCTTGCTGTGAGCTGCAGCATGAGCCTTGTTATAGCGTCGCTCTGCTGCAGCCTGAGGCCACTGCACAGGTATCATCAGCCATGGCCTCTATGGGCAGCCTTTGTCACCGAGGAGTCATCCCAGCAGCTTTAGTGGACCCTGGAAGATGTCAGGGATTGTGACTGACTGAGGATGTTGGCGTTGTGCACACTGCCCTGGAAACCATGCACAGACCCGCAGGCTGCATTTCTGATGGTCGCACTCCAGCTGCACATTCAGCGAATGGAAGCTCTTGCAGTTGGTGTAGTTGACCGCGTGTTGCAATGGAGGTCTGAGCACCATATGAATGAAGTCGATTGCACCCTGAACCTGTGGGAAACCCAAGATCTGGGCAAATCCAATCGCTCTTGCATCCTCAGAAACAGAAATACCTAGAAAAACTCTTTTCCCACCTATTTCCACTAATTTTAAATGTATTTCCACCATTGTTTATTTCTACCCTTTAGTATTCTCCATCCCTACTAGAGCTATCTTTACCTTATCTTTTCCGTCTTATACTCTTAATTAGCACATTCCTTTGGATAATATCACCACCCTCAACACCTCTTTGTTCTTTTGTCTGTGACAGCTTCCTATCCCTGGCTGCTTGTCCCAAAACCACCTCCCCCCCTTAAACCAGCTTATATTTCACCTCTTTCCTAATTGTACTTAGTTCTGTTGAAGGGTCATGACGACTTGAAACATCAACTTTACTCTTCTCCGCCGATGCTACCAGACCTGCTGAGTCTTTCCAGGTATTTCTGTTTCTGTTTTTGTTTTGGATTTCCAGCATCTGCAGTTTTTTGTTTTTATTTACGCTATTGCATCCTGGCTGTCTTGGTCCAGGCGAAATGCACAAAGTTGTGTGCCCTTGCAAAGATGGCATCTGCAACCTTATGGATGCATTTGTGGATGGAGGCTTGTGATATCCCACAGAAGTCACCTGTGGAGACATGAAAGGTGCCACTGGCGTAGAAATGTAGCACCGCGGTCACTTTCACAGCCACTGGCACTGGATGTCCATGTACCCATGGCACGAAATGCTGCAGCAGGTGGCAGATGTGACCGACCAGTTCCCTAGACATGTGCAGTCATCGGCGACGCTGGTTCTCAGTCATCTGCAGGAATGACAGTCAGCGTCTATAGACCCTGGGTGTCGCTAAGTTCCGACCAATGATGGCTCACTGTGGCACTTTGGCGAAGTGTATGGGAGCCCCAGCCACTGCTTCTTCCTGAGGTTGCTGCTCCTGCTCCCTCTAGGCCATCAGGCATACATCTAGTTCGCTAGGCACCATGATCCTGATGTAGTCCTCCTGCAGGATCAAAGAGACAGGTGGTTAGCATAGTTACACTAAGAATCTGTCCTGGTTAAGTGCGAAGGCCCCTTAATGATTCCCAGAGAGTGATGGCCACCACTTGGATGGCCAGAGAATAGTGCACTGCATGGCTGCCTGAAACTCCATCCACCTCCGCCCCACTCTACCCGACCGATTGGTGGCAGATTTTGCCCACTGGACTGTGGTCTCAGCTCAGGGGCAGGCATTCTCCTAACCTGCACTGCAAAGCTGGTCCAAACTGGGATGCTGACGTTGCAAGAGGCTGTGAGCACCTTCAGCAGTGAATGCTCCATGGCCAGCTTTAGCGAGGGGATTATACAACTTGTACAGCCGTTCAACTGTTCTGCCAACCACTAAAATGCACATGACCTTACAGCCTGTGCCGGTGGTGGGGTTGAAAAGCTTTGGGGTGCTTGTTGGCACTTTGATGCCTCTACATTGCTTGAGTGGGCAGATAAGCTAGAAGCCCGACTCCAATCATATCAATGTGGCTGTGCCCAAACTGTTTCAGCTGCAGAGGAATGGTCACTTTATACACTGTTCCCTAATGTGTGGCCACCACCCTGAATGCTTGTGCGCTATATTCAATGGCTATATTCAATGACCCCCCCCAGCGGTCTTCAAACTTGAAGTTCAACAGGCGATTCTGGCGAGTGCTGCACAGCGATACTGTGTACTCACCTCCGAGTTCCCCTCAAAGTGCAGCTCGCCAAGTGCACATCTTTTATGTGCTGTCATGAAACAGGTCGGCATGCTTTCCCGCTGATGTGGACAGATAATCCAGTGTGGGGGGTGGATGGGGTGGGGGTATGATTCCAGCAGGCTGCCCTGATAATGAAATGTTGATGTATTACAATGAGGTTCCCGACGTCTGATGGTGGGAAACGTGGCCCGCAGTTGGCTGGCTGAGCGGATGATCGTAAGCTGGTTTCCCACCACCGTAAAGCCAATTGTGCCATATTGTCCATTCACGCCACCGATCACACCTATTGCCAGCAGGCATAGAAACTTCCGCCCATCACTTCTGAAAATAAGGAATTAATCAATGAGCAACAGTGCAGTCTGGAGGGCTGCCAATCGAAAATGGTGGATTTCTGTTGATTTCTTTTAACCCCTGTGATAGCTATTGCTATTCACACAAGGAACTGACCACTCAAGACGGGATCAGTAACACAATAATGTGGATTCTTCACTCAAGGGTGCCTCAAAATGTGAAGAGAAATCTTCACTGCATAGGTCCTTTCTTCAGACTGCCAGGAGACAGAAGTCACATGAAGTCACATCACACACCTTACACTGACATACATTGGAAAAATAACCACACCCCTCAAAGGGATATCAGAACATCCTCCTTTTTTCACATATCCCCTCAGATGGATAAAAGTTAATTACATATAATCCTGCAACAGTAATTGGAGGTAAGTATACATGATACAAAATGGTAACACGGAAAACTCATCAGTAAAGGTGGCTTCATCAAATGGGCCTGATCTGGAAACAGGATAACTGTTCTTGGAATCCGGAACAGATTTGCATGGACTCTTCGCTGTGGAAGTAGAATGTGTAGGCTCTGTCAGCAATCTGTCCACTCTGCCTGAGAGCCTCTTCATTCATTTTCTCTCTTTGGTGGGCCCTCTGAATTTCCTGATTCTTTTCTTCAAGCTGAGTCTCTAGGTGCCTCAAACATTTCTTCTATGCTGTTAGGTCCCTCTTCCTAAGGAAGTGATAATTCCGTGCAGTTTTGCTTCCAAACAATAGGGATAATCATCAGATGAGATAGAAGAGGTTGGGTCAATGGTGGGTGTGGCGCCCTTCCAAAAGTTTAGCGTAGCAACCACCTATAGGCTACCTATCCTGTTGAAACAGCCAGGGTAAACTGGCATGAGATTCTTGACAGAACAAATTGGTTTCTCCTCCATGCTTGGCTTGGTCCTGTGGTGACACCTAATGCCATGTATCATTATAAAGATCATATTCCTGCATGGCCACAGTCTTGCAGTTGATGCCCAGCTGCTTGGATGATGTAAAAAGCTTGGTACTTCCATTCCGATTTGTTATATTAGCAGCTGATCTTGATGGGCTCTAACACGGAATAGATAAACCATTGTATGCTTTATTGGGTGTTTGTAAGTGTTACCATGGTTCACCATTTACCTAGATACATATCCTTTAGCATACATAGAGGTAAAATCTTTGCGCTGGCATCTGTGTCTACCTTCTCCTAGAGAACATGAGTGCCTCCATTCTTCTGACATAGAGCACAAATAGATGCAAACACCTTCAGTGCAATAATCAAACCAATGTTGAGAAGGAATCCATATCTTAAATTTGGTCTGGGTTTTTTAGGGTGGATGCTGGGCCCTGGTTGGAGGGTTTCAGAGAACAGATTAGCAGTTGAGTGCGTGGTATGTAAAGTGAAAATGTGCCCACATGACAGACTGGCCTGAAGGTGGTGCAAAAGAGAGCTCAGGTGACAAGAGGAGCCCAGAACTGAAGAGGCGGCAGAAGGTTGCTAGCTCCATGCATACGGGGCCAAGAGAAGACCATGGAGAGATTGAGGCTCAGAGAAACCCTGGTACTGTGGTAGCTCCATGCTGGTGAAAAGCTGGGACTCAGAGAAGCCCGGGAGCAGTTGTTGCTCAGTGCTGTTGAGGAGCTGTGTCTCAGAGAAGCCAAAGAGCAGTTGTCAACTTAGTGAAGCTGAAGTGAAGCTGTCTGGTCCATGAAACTGGCAGTTGGGGCAAAAAAGGGCCCAGTGATCAGGGGTTGTTTGATTAATGCAGCTAGTGAGTTTGGATCATACCAGTGATTATATGCTGGGGTGCAGCCTTGTGAAACCAGTGGGATGCAGTCTCAGGAGAAGAAATTGAGCAGCTGAGAAGTGAGTAGTCATTGGAGCAATTTGAGCTAGAATCCAGTTGCTTGACAACTCATGGCAGGAAGAAAAAGAAAGAGGGCTTCTATGCTGAATTAGCGCTGCAGTTGGAGGAAAATCAGAGGCTCTACCCTCAAAGGAGAGCAGCTGAAATCCCTCATGAGGAAGGCAGAGTTGGAACCCAGGGCGATCACTGACATCTGCGTGTGTTACTGAGAAAATTTATGAGATCTGCCGTGGTTGTTTCGACCATTTAGTGTTGAGCTGGTATGTGCTTGACCATAGTTTTCTCGTTAATTCGTGTTTACCTCATGTTAATTCTGTATGATAGAGTATAAGAAAGATAGTGCTGACTGTTTGCTTTGCAGTAAAAGTTCTTCTTTGTTCATATAAAACCATGGAATCTTATAGCTTAATTGTCTTAGTAAGTAACTGGGTTTTCAAGCTTTATTTACTTGAAACAGAAAGATACTAGTCCCTAGCTAGACCGTAACGAAACTGGGGGCTCCTTGCAGGATTTCAAATACATAGATAGATGCAGCGTGGAGACTTGCTAAAGTTAAGGCTAACGGGACCTTACATTGAATTTTACTATACTTATTTAAAGGCATGATGGCTTTTTCAGTTGCTACTGCTTTCCTGGAGAGGAAAGATTTATTCCTGAATTATTTGCAACTATTAACCAATGTCAGCTTAATGGCATTAGCAGAAAAGTTGAAGTTAGAGTTAAGGGAGCAGAAATAGTTAAGGTAATAGCACAGCATTTGGGATTGGAAGAAGAAAATCCTGACCCAGGTAGAACACAGCGTGAAATAAAAACAGAAAATGCTGGAAAAACTCAGCAGGCCTGGCAGCATCTGCAGAGAGAGAAAAACAGAGTTAACATCTTGAGTCCGTGTGACTCTTCATCAGAGCTCAGAGCACAGGTTGAATTGGCTAGAAATCAGTTACAGGTGAAGCAGCCTGAGATAGAAAAAGAGAAACAAATGAAAAAGCTCAAACTGGGAAAAAAAGGGAGAAAGAAAAAGAAAGAGGAACTCAAAGGCTTGAACATGAATTTCAGAGAGAGAAATTAGCAAGGGGGGAGAGAGATAAGGAATGAGACTGCTTAGGAGAGAAGTAAGTCAGACAGTGTGAACTGGCTAAAGAAAAGCTTAGGTTTCAGACTGAGAGAGAGGCCAGTAGTACAGATGGTGACTTGAATCTCACTCCAAGCTTTGTTATAACAAAGAATCTTCGCCTAGCGTTTAAATTCACTGAGGACAGAGTTGAGAGATATTTTATCTTGTTTGAAAAAGTGGCTATAAAGCAAGGGTGGCCAACGGATACATGGACTCTTATTTTGCAGAGAGTTTTGATGGTGAAAGGAATGAATGTTTATTCTAGTCTTTTGTAAGAGCAATCTTCAGATTATGAGACAGCCAAACTGCAGTAATTAATGCTCATGAGCTTGTCCATGAAGTTTATCAATTAAAATTTCGGACTTTGAAGAAAAGACCAAATGAAGCTTTTGTGAAATTTGCAAGGGAGAAAGAAATGTTGTGGACCTGGTGGTTTCAGGCACTGAAACTTGAATAGAATTTTGAGAACATGAAAGATGTAATGATAAGGGAAGAATTTCAAAACAGCAACCCAATAGTCATCAGCCATACCTGGAAGACCACATGATTACAGAAATAATGGAAGTGGCTGTCCTGACAGATGGGTATGATATATCGCATAGGCTGCTAGGGGGCTGTGGTTCTCCACTTGCAAACCCACAGGAAAGCTGGAGGAGTAGAAAAGATTCAGGTTTTACGGAGAAGACAGGTATGGTTAGTCAATGAGGATGATAGTGTAGAGTATAAAAATGATGTAAAGTAACAGTATGCTTTCATTGCCTTAAGATGGGGCACATAAAAGCAAACCATTGGAAGCTGAAAGTTAACTCAGTAATAGGAATGCCTTAGGAGTCTTTGGAATAGACAATACCAGTAAAGGAAATGAGCATTAAAACAGTAGCAATGGTATAATTGAAATGTGTTTCCTACGAACCTACTAGAAAGATGGATAGGGCTCAGGATAGTCAGAGGGATTCTTTCCTAGATACTGATGAAGTGAGTCAGGTTACTGGAGGTTCTAGAGGCTTTGTCTCTAAGGGACAAGTATTCCCTTATTCCTCCAACAAAACAAGTAAACTTGTTTTTGAAAGATACTGGGGCAGTTCAGTTATTGATAGTGACTAATGATATGATTTGTGTTCCATGTGGTTTGATGAAAGAAAAAAGTATTAATGGGGGTATTCATGAGATTTATGAACCTGTTCCTTTGTGCAAAGTCAGTTTACCAAGTGACATAGTAAACAGAATTGTTACTTTGGGAATTGTTCCTAGTTTACTTATGGAACGGGTAGATTTTATACTGGGTAATGATTTGGCAGGTTTGAACTTCTTAGCATTTCTGAAAGTTTTGAAGAGTCAGTTGAGGTAATAGAAACTGAGAGTTTACAGGAGGTACATCCTGGACTGTTCCATAATTGTGTGGCAACTAGAGCCCAAGCTTGTAAGGCTAGACAGGATGAAATAGAAAAACAACTATCCCAGGGCCAAGAAAAGTTAGTACCAGCAGTGCAAGAATGTCAAAGGCTGTGTAAGTAACTAGGATCTGCTAAGGAAAAAACTGATCAGAGTAGGGAGCCAACTTTAATGCACAAAAGATGAATTAGGTAATGAAAAACGAGAACTGGTGAGAACACTTGAGCATCAGCCACAGGAAGTAGAACACTTGAATGAGGACTTGAAATGTCTAGAAGATAAACTTGTGTATGCAAATTCAACAAAGATAGATCTTCAATTTAAACTTGATGAATTTCAAGTCCTATTAAGTGTTGTGAAAAATGCTTTGAACAGGAAACGACATTAATGATGAATCAGAAAACTTGGTTGAATGCAGAATTAAAAACCAAGACTGACAAACGATTGGAACATTGTCATGAAAAGAGCAATGAAATTCGTGAACTCCAATGCAACCTGGAGAACAGAAACAATGAGGCCATCAGAGGATTGGTTTGCAGTCCCACCAGGAAGGCTGAAAAGACCATTGCACTAAATTTAAATCCAAACCAGTCAGGATTTTCTAAAGAAAACTTCAATGTATCTTCATTACATTTGGTTGATCATGAAAAGATTATGGGGAAAAGAACGTAATTCCTGATGTCCTTTCCGGAGTTTAAAGAAAGAAAGTATGAGAAACAGCAGGCTCTGAGTTTGACAAGTGATGTTTAAATCCTGCTAATCCTACCTGTCTTATGTACCTGCTTTTGTTTTAATTAATCTCTTATAGCTCTGTAAATGTGATATGTGTAATTGTGAAAAATGAAAAGGTTACCTGAACAGTGTGTAATAAGCTATTTGCTGGGCATTTATGATGCTAAGAACTTATTGCAAAGAAACTGAAAAGCTATTGTAAAGAAACCTTCACTATGATAAAGCTTTCTTTTTCCCAAGTGAATCCATCTCCTTTAAATTTGGACCAGGGTTTTGCGGACCAGAGGCCTGGTTGAAGGATGTCAGGGAACAGATCAGCATTACGCCTGCAAGGTGTGCGGTGGGAAAAGTTGCCCACGTGACTGGGCGTGCGCCATGGAAACCTGACCACGGACCTGGAGGCAGTGGGAAAGAGAGCCCAAGTGACAAGGGGATTGCGGACCTGAAGAGGCAGCAGAAAGTTGCTCCATGAAGCTGGGGCTCAGAGAAGCCCTTGGGAAGATTGGGGCTCGGAGCAGTGCTAGGACAGTGGTAACTCTAGGTTGCTGAGGTTGGGGCTCAGTGGAGCCCTGGGGCAGTGGGAGCTCTATGCTGCTGAGGTTGGGTCTCAGTGGAGCCCTGGGGCAGTGGGAGCTCTATGCTGCTGAGGTTGGGGCTCAGTGGAGCTCAGTGATTCCCGGTGCACCCGGGGAGCTGGTGCTCGGAGAAGCCCAGGAGCAGTTGTCAGCTCAGTGAAGCTGAAGTGAAGGTGTCTGCTCCGTGAAGCTGGCAGTTTGGTCAAAAGAAGCTTGTGAGCAAGGGCTGTATGTTCAGTGCAGCTACAGAGCTGGGATCATGCCCGTGATCAGGTGCTGGGGTGCAGCCTGTGAATCTAGTGGGATGCAGTTGCAGGGGAAGAGATTAAGAAGCTGGGAGGTGAGCAGTCATTGGGACAATTTGAGCTGGAGCCCAGTTGCCTGACAACTCACGGCAGGCAGAAGAAGCAAAAGGGCTTCCAGGCTGAGCTGGAGTTGCAGTTGGAAGGAAACCAGAGGCTGGAACGTTGAAGGAGAGGAACTGAAATCCCTTGTGAGGAACACAGAGTTGAAGGATTTTTGTGACCCAGTGATCACTGAAGCCTGGGTGCATTGCTGAGGAAATTTGTGGGATCTGTCTTGGTTGTGGCTGCCATTTGGTGTGAAGTTTCTGGTGCATTCAACCACAGTTCAACCACAATTTTCCTGTTAATTCATTTTAACCTCATGTTAATTCTTCATGATAGAATATAAAGTAGATAGTGTTGACTATTTGCTTTGCTGACAGTTGTATCGTAAGAGTTCTTCTGTTTGCTTAAAACCATGGAATCCTGTGGCTTTAATCTCTTAGTAATTAACTGGAATTTCAAATTTTAAGCAACAAGTTGCTGGTCCCTAACTGGATCGCAACAGTGTTCAGTGACATTGACAGCGTGAAATGACTGTTCTTGTTGGCTTCCTGGACTTGGACTCACATCATCGCCACCAGTGGGGTTGGCTTCATTTGCAAACCTCATAGATGTATCTGATATTATGTGGAGTATAACTGCTAAGCTTTCCAGTACATGAAGCCTTCTTACAGTTTGCCTGACTTACCTCACAACGCTTAGTCATAGCTTCCTGAAACTGACCTCTGACACTGCAAACTCTGCAGGCGTCATTAAATGCTGTGCAATTCCTAGGCACATGTAAGACTCCACACCTTTTACATGATTTCCTGGATCTAGAATCCTTATTCAATGCACCAATGGCATTAGCAGTACATAAGGATTGTAAACTCTGTTGGCCCGCAATGATAGTCTCAAATTTCCGACCAACTTTAAGAAGGCATCAACAGACTACCCCTTGGGCTTCTCTGAGGGAGTCCTCTTGTATGTCTCATGTGTTGAGGATGCAATCACTAACCCATTGATACGGTCTACTGATTCAACCTCTGTGAAGTTTCAATTGCAACCCTTATAATATCAGCATCGGCTGACAAACTGGTCAATAGGCTAAGTTGTTTGCAGTTGAAGACATGAATTCATGTCCATGGATATGGACATGGAAACTCAAAGTTCATGCTCTAATGTGGACCAGGCGATGTACTGAGTGTTCCTGGTATTGCATATTGTTGCAGATCCAAGCAATAGAATGTTGCAACTTCACAGACTTCCAGCAGCATGGAATGATTTTTTAAGGCTGACCAAGAAGACAGCAATGGCTGCACAAACCTTGTAGTTGCCTTTTCTTAAGAACCACCGTCCAAATTATCAGCTAAGGTGCAACAAACCTAATGCTACACAAATACTGTTCTGCCTACAAAATCCATTGTTGTTTTGCATCAATGTAGCCATGTGCATCTTATGATATCTATGACAAGCACCTTGGAGCTGCAGGAGTTCAAAAGCAAAAGGTTATCCATCACTGCCACCATGTTGTGTTCTGTTAACCTCTTTAATAGCCCCCACTATGCACACAAGGTACTGACCACTCAAGACTGGATCAGTAAAACAATAACATTGATTCTTTATTCTAGGGTAGTTCAGCTGTGTGCAGACAGGTCTCTACTGTACATGTCTTCGCCTCAGACTGCCAACATGCAGAAGTCATGTAGTCACATCCGCTACACTGCTGTACATAACCACACCTCTTAAAGGTGTACCATAACACTTCTGAGGACAGCCACTGGGAAATGGTGCAGTGTGGAGGGCAGCCAGTGGGCAACAGCACAGTGTGGGGGATGGTCAATGAGAATTGGTGCAGGTGTCTAGTATTCTGAGGGGTAGGGAATGATGGTAATCGGGAGTAACATTCCTGTCTTGGAGGCAGCATACAACAGTTAATTTAAGGTTCACCTTTTAGGCAGCATGTGGACCTGGTTTTCCTGAATGCGACTGGACTGGTAGGGTATGTGTTCGGGGCAGATAGCTTTCAATAGGCATGAGGCCCCTTATGTACATCTGCAAAAGGCCTAAACCCTGTGCTTTTGTGAGGTTTGAATGCTTATTTTTTGGCCTATACCAATATGGTGGGTGGTACACCTCTGGCTCATAATGAGCATATGCTTCCTGACCACCATTTTGGAGGTGTAACAGCCTATTTAACATTCAAGATATGGAATTTGTTCCATTACATCTCCAGGCTTATGAGTTCAAAACCCAACACATCAAGTTGAAAATCTGAATTCAATAAACCTGCTAGGCTGCTGTATTGTCATAAAAGCCCTACGTTCACTGATGTCCTTCATGGAAGGGATCCTACTAACTTTACTTGTGACTGGTCTACACATGACCCACATTACGTGGAACATTCTTAATGTTCTCCAGAGCACCTAAGGATGGGTAATAATGCTGCCTTACCAGTATTGCTCACATTGCAAGAAAACAAATTGCTATGATCTCAGCTGAGACCAGTAACATTTTTTAAATAGAAAAGAAATCCAAAATCCCACTGAACTGAAAATGAAGGCCCAAGATTCCATGGTTTAAGACAGAAGAATTTTTACCATACAAGAGTCATACAAAGCAAACATTAATCTTAGGTACCCTCCGATAGTCTAAAACCCACAACAACATAAGTTAAACGTGAATTAATACGCAAATTGCCGCCCGTTACAAACTACAGATTACAAGTTAAATGGCAGACATGATGAAGCCAGGTCTCAGAAATTGACTTAGCAGTCCACTCAGGTAATCAATCTCAGTCACAAAATCCTTCAAAACTCTGTCTTCCTCATAGAGAATTTTGGCTCCTTTCCTTCTAGTAGCTGGCCTGTTCCCCAGCTGACAGCAGCACATGACCAAGCTGAGTTCCACGGGCACAGTCTTCACCAAAAACTGCATGCACCTGCAGACCCTCCAACTCGGTTTGATGGCTGGCTCCACCAATGTTATCTTCAAGTAACAGAAACAGCTGCAGCAACTGTCTCTTTGCCCATTCCCAGCTTGTGGGTCTAGCCTCTGTTTTTTTCAACCTGCTGTACTGCCCCACTGAACTCACCATTCCCTACTGAGCTCCAAGGGCTACCTATGTCCTTTCATATGATTTCAATCGGGTTTGGTCTTGCAAGACATTCTGGTTTCCAATCTCAGTTTCAGTTTTGGTTTCCTTAGAAACTGGGAGGGTCAGCGTCCTTTCTGGGTTTCACTTTTCGGTTTCCCTTTTCAATTAGGGTCTGTCTCAAAAAAAAATACAAGCTTTGAAACTACGGACCCTATCACAAAATATAGGAATACTGAGTACACAATACAGCAACCTATTGTACAATAATGTCAAAGGAAAGTTTAATTGTGGCATACTGGAGCAGCTCTTCAAGTTGCTTCATACAATACTACTCTTGTGAAAGCAGATGAAAAGAATAGACTGCAGTTATATGAAAGGGAAGACTTCTACCAAAGCTGTGCAACAAGACATGACTGGCAAACCTTGCAGTTCTAGTGGACGTCACAAACCACCTGAGCATTCTTGGCAGGAAGTTACAAGGGGGCTACATAGCTTGTGGCAGAGATGTTCAGCTATGTGCACTTTGTGATCAAACATCGTCTGTTCGAAAGCCAACTTCAGTTCATGCATTACCATTTGGGAGATGTTAGAGAGGGCATCTCATCTGTAACCACCCCTCTTCCAGAATGAAGAATGTGACACACGAGTTTTCCAACCATTTCAAAGCCTTAAGCAGCCATTTACTGCACTCAAGGATGCTTGAAAACAGTTTTGGCATTACCTTGAAAGTGGCCTAATAGGGATTCAAATGATATGCTGCCAATGTGTGAGAAATGTCTGTAAGCCTGTGCTATCATATCCAGTGCAGTGCATGCTGCTTCTGGCCATCAGCACTTACATGTACGTTTTTGAAAATGAACTTGTAAAAGTTTCACTTCCACTCGAGCACTACAAATGTAAGAGCTGGAGATGTGATGATAATCCCAAACCTTGGAATGAAAACTGAGATTTTGATTAAATAAATGTAAACAAGCAATGCTAGTGTGCAGTCATTGGACTTAATTATGAATCGTGATTCCACTGATTCAAGAGCAACATACAAGTATATGTGGCACAATGATGCAGTCTGTAGCTTTAGACATTTGAATACTCCTACCCTGTTCCACATTGTAATCATGTCCTGGTCACCTCTACGTTACACTGTGACTGCCAGCCAAAAACACAGCCAATGAACTTCTTTTGAAGTGTAGTCACTGCTGTAATGCAGCAGCCAACTTGCACACTTCAAGGTCCCACAAATAGCAATCTGATAATTATTTTTAGGTGAGGGATAGGTATTGGCCAGGGCACCAGACAGAACTTCCCTCTTCTTTTACTGACTTGCCTCATTATCTCCCTCACTCTCACTGAGCGCTTTTGGCACCAGCGACTTCCCAGAGTTTCCTCAGCAAGTGAAAAAGCAAGACAAACGTTTAGACAAAGCTGTAGAATAAGCAGATGCGATCCTAGGTTTTACAAATAGGCTCATGCAGTACAAAAGTAAAGAGGTAATGCTATACCTCTGCTATACACAAATCATTGGCTCGGCTGCAGTTCAAATATTAGGGTAATTTTCACCTTCACGGCCTGGGTGGTAATCTGGCAGAGCAAGGTGTCTGCTTTTTGGTGAAACTGCATGAATTTTATTCACTAAACTGTAAAAATGCTGCCTAAGTGGTGAAGATAAAAATTACACTGATTGTGTCTAGTTTTAGGAGCTTTATTTTGGGAAGTAAATCAGGCCCTAGGATTTTTCTAAGGTGATGCCAAGGATAAGGAGTTTTAATTTTGAAGAGTAATGTAAATAACTGAGGTGCTTTTCATCAGGTTGGACAATACCAAAGAAAGGTTATCAAAGTTATGAAGGTGTGGTTTTTGATAAGGTTGATGAGGTAAAATTCTTTCCATTGACAGTAAGTCACTAACTAGAGGGTATAAGATCATCACGAGAAGAACAATAGAAGAAATTAGGCAAAAAGATTTATGGCAAAAAAAACCCCACAAGAAACAAGGAAGAAGTAAAATCCAAAGAAGTAAATGAACATTTCAGAAAAAGAATGGAGGTAAACATTTTTAAAAATCTAAAATTAAAAGGGTTTATGGAAAGGACAGAAGGGAACTGAGTGGAGAGCACGTTCTAGAGAACCAGCACAAGTACCAAGGGCTAACAGCTCCACTTACTCTGCAAAATTCTAAGGGGGTGTGTCCTCCCACTTGAGCGCTGCTCATAAAAACCCTGAAACATGGTGTAAGTATCAGAAATGACCCTAATTCTACAATAAAAAATTACTGTGAAGATGTAGAAGGGTCCTTATTATTCATGCAAATCTGTCATACCCATTTGAAAGAAATAATAGTAATATTGGGAATAAATGGGAAAATTCGATAAAAAAAGAGAGGTTTTGCATTCAAATTATTTTAAGTCATGTCCCTACATGCAGCCAAATCCTATAAAACTTGTGCTCTTATTGTCAAGAGATGTTTGATCATGTTTCAGGCAGCCAATATCATGGCACAGGCAAAATGAATGTCAGTGGGTGGTTTATAGAATTGTCCAATTACATTTAAAATAATAAGATTTCTGAATAATAATCATGTAAAACTCGTACAACAGCATTTCACTTTGTTTGGGCAAAAACATCATTAAGCATTTTCTTTGGTCATGGCTGGTTTTCTTGCTTTCCTTTAGTGGTGTCGACGTTGTTTGAGAATCTTGGATGAATTGGTTTTGAGGGTTAGGGGGCTTCAGTCTTGTCCCTGCAGTGTTTGAGTAATCCAGCACTCAGTTATTTACTGTAAATAAGAATAATTCTTACTGTAGGGAAATTTTACATTCACAACCAGATCACCAAAGCTTTTTCCTCTCTAACATCTAACCGCAGTAAACACAGAGCAACATCATTGCAAGCTTACACTTTTGTTTTTGGAAACGTTTAATATGAAGATAGTTGGATGCCCAAGATTTAAGTGAGGTCAAAGTAAGTAAAGATTTTTCATTCCAAAACATGTTTTCTGACAATAAATCACAATTTCAAGGAAGCTTTATGCATTAAGTGTTTAAGCACCAAAATGCTGCCAAGTAACTAGAGAAGCAAAGGGGCACTAAATAACTCAAGGTGTGGTATTTATCGTAAATGCACTAAATTCCATATTCAGTAATTTCCTATCGATCACTGCATTTCATACAAAATGTCATTGTACAAATAGATTAATTATAACTTTAATTTGAAATAGTCGCTTGGTAGCACAGAATATTGCTGACAAAAGGCTGTCAAAGCTTTTCGTCTTGCACTCATCGGGACAGATTTACAAGAACACCAAATCTAAAGAAAACAATCATTTATACCAGTAACTGATGAGTGCAAGACAAAAGGCTTCAACAATGTGCCTCTTTTTCAGCAATACTCATGCTTAATTTTGTTTCATGAATATACCATTTTTTAAAAAATTCTAAACTATGTGAGTATAGCAACTACTTTATTTTTTCTTTCTCCACTTCTGCATTTATCCATCTGATTTCCTTACCTTCTCATCAAAAGATACTAGGCTTTCATGTGGTACGTCCCTGCAGCAAGGTACTTGGGATTGACAGAACAGATCAGACATGCTTCCAACCACTTCCTACTGTGTGTTGTCACCTCCACTGCACTGTCTCAAATAGAAGATCTTTATAACATTTGTACATAAAACGGCTCACACTTCTTTCCTGAAGGCTTCTCACCATTTAACGTCAGTCCAGTTTAACCTAAAGTATTTTCGGGATTTCAGTATAAAGTTCATGAACATCATTTGAATCTCATTATTAATTTATATCTTTCCGTTCTTTGGTTGCTGTTTGCTATTTTATATCACAATGAATTTTTAAAATCTTTTTTGTTAGAGTGTCAGTCTTTGCCACAAGAATATGGAACAGCACAGCTCCTAAATTTCTGTGTCCTGACATTATGCAAAAGGGAATTACAGTATTATGGTACAATTACTGTAAGATCAGAGTAGAACCATTTAGGAAAATTTCATGTAAACAGTTGCTTGCACAGAACACTGAAATGGCTGTGAAGCACTTTGGAATGTCCTGAACTCATGGAATGTGCTATATAACATCATTATCCTTCTTCGTCAATGAGGAATTTACAAAACACTGCACAGTTCTGAGTTGCTTTAGATAGAATATAGAAACTACAAGCACATGTAGATGTTTAAACCTAATGTGCTTGCATCATAAGTCACACATCATATGTTATTTTGTATAATATGCACAAGTTGTGGGGAGGTCTTGTGGTGCAGTGGTAGTGTCCTTATCTCTGTGTTCAAGTTCCACTTCAGGACTTGATAGCTGTGTAAGGCACGTTCATTGGTGGCCAAACCGGTTGATTATCAGCCTGTAACTCCTTCCAGTACGCCTGATGACAGGCGGTAAGAATGGGAGAGTTTCTCAGTCAGCCATACTGCAGAAGGCAATGGCAAACCTCTGCAGTACTTTGCCAAACATAATCATGGACCAATCCAATGGAAGTCCATGTTCACCAAAGCCCTCTTAGGGCATGATACCTGAAGGAGGAAGGATGCATTAGTTATTCGCTGTTTGGCTTTATCATTACAAATGATGTGTTGGAAGAGGCCACCTTTAATGAGGGAAAGTTCCTGGGTGATTGCTGGTTGAAAGAAAAATGTCATTGTCCAATCTTCCATTAAAAATTCCATATTTATCAACATAAGGAAAAGCTGTTTTACAGAAAAATCAAGGACAAAAATCCATGAGGCACAAACTTATGAAAGCAGGCCAATTTACCTGACCAATTATAGGCAGCAGTGTTTTATTGACTTATTAACAATCCTCACAACTGCATGTACACTGTAGCACTTGTTTACTCTTAAGTGGCTATTTAAAGAAAAAACTAGCTTTCTGCTTCAACAATAACTAAAATTTGTATTTTTGGCATAATAACGTCTCCCAAGGTAATTTTGATCTTGAATGACAGTGTAAAATGGACAATGACCACATGTTAAACACCTCCCTGTCTTTTTGTTTCCAATTAAATAAATGAAAATGTTTAATGGTGACCTAATTGATAATGTAAATCCTGCACTATCACCCCAGTCAATATTACCCCCATTGAGTGGTGATATTTCCGCTTTGACACCAGAGAATCATGCTGAATGTTGATATAGTAGTTGTTCTGCTTAGGGTCAAGTTGGCCTTAGTGAGTTTAATAAAAACTGCTTACCTGCTAGAGGCTAGTTCTAAGTTCCACTTATAAAATATACAGCAGGAAAAATAAAGGCAGTCATGGTTTCTAAAGTTATAGAGATGATTTTCAGTTTTTCTAGTCCTGGTGCAGAGCCGTGCATGGCAGTTCACATTTCAGAATAGCAGATGTGCAGAACAGCAACACTGTTTCACAGCCCAAATTATTTTTCACCAGTGATTTTGCTGATATGAGACCAACAGGGCATGTTACACTATCTTCCAAGCTCAACATTCTGAAATATTCTCCCATATGTGATGCACTGATCCTGGGAGTGCAAAAGTAGACAATTACTCCTCGAACTTTTATTTTGAAGTAAAAGTCTAATAGATTGGATGTAATAAAGTAAAAATAAAGAAAAACTGAAGCATAAAACTAGTAAAAGGAAGAAGAAACAACGAGAAATATGGTGAAGAGTGTTGAAGTAATTAGAAAACTTTTCTTCAGTTACCTTAACTTTTTGTCATATAGGGTTAATAAAAGAGGAATAAGGGCTATTCTGGATATCTGAACTACTTTGTGGCTGTTTCACAATCACAGGGTGTGAACTGAACATTTAAAAATGGTCAGTCCTGGAATTTCCCTGGAGCCTGGAGCAGTCAAATGGCTAAGAAGATTAATTAAATGGACTGCCAATTGTCATTCAAGTTACGAGTCTCCTCACAGCTACAAATATAAGTGCAGGCTTGAGGATTGAGGGGATTGTTAAATGTGCAGAAGTGATAAGATGATGACTCAATGCTGGACTGACCACATATATTGATGATAGTACTTTCATCACCACACTTTCAATTTCTAACTTAACAATGTTGTACTCATTCTAAATCGATCTACCAAGAGTGTGTGTCAATAAACTGCCTTTCTGAGTACTATAGTTCAGCCAAATGGTATAGAAGGATAGGTGTAAGCATGAATACAATATTGATTGACAGAAAGGAAACTCAAGCGTCATGTTTAAAGGCTTTGCTCAGACTGGACAATGATCAGAAGTGATGTATCACATGTGTCCATCCGTAGGTCCAACTTTGTTCTTAATTTCCAAGGTGTTGCATATATAGAGCACCATGTTGAAATTTGGTGATGATAAAAAAGTATGTGTTTAGCAAACAGTAATGGAAGGCAAGAGAAGACTTTAAGGAGAATGAAAGAATGACTACCAATAATGAATCAAGGCAACTCCCTGTACACTTGTTATAAATATGCAGAAACCGATGTCTATAATCACTATATTAAGGGGGCGGAATTCCTTTCAGAACATTTATTGGTGTGGGTTAATAGTAAGCGACCATAAGGTCAAGTGTGCAAAAAGCTCCAAGTGCATGTGGAAACTCAGTAATAAGTTACTCTGAAGGGAAACACAGTAAAAACTGGGAAATAAGATACTGGTCTGAACTGTTTTTTTTTCCTTCTGGTAATGGTCCATTCATCCGTTTAACTTTCATTTGCTCCAAATGGAATCAACAGAGTTGGTTTGAAAAGCAGAGCATTAGTTCCTCATTTTATGCATGGATGGACAGCAAATTGACTGACCTGACAGAAGACATCCATTTCTCGCAATATATCAGTGGTGACTTTGAGTCTAAGTTAATACTGTTCTATTTTTGATGCAATTTAAAGATCTCCCTGTAAGACTGTAAGAGCTCCTCCAAGGCTTCTGGACTGAAATCTGCCTCCATAGATTTTTGGGAGATGTTCAAATAAGTCTTCTGAGTCATATGCCCTGGTCATTAGGTCTTTACTGGAAGATCTAAGTTTCCTGCAGCGCTAACTGATAAACCTGGTGACCTGTTCCTTCTCCAACAAATAAATCATTAAGAGGGGATTGTCCAATGGGAAACTAACACTACAGCCTAACTGTATGGCCCTGAAAATGCTTGGGGCTCTCCTCATCCTCTTCCATACCTTTGGAAGGAGATTGTCAGAAACCCCGGAAAATTGAAGTCAGAGGTTATTTTCTACCTGGAGAGCTCCCACTGAATTTCCAGGCAAATCTATTTGAGAGAAACATCTAACACACAAAAAAAAACAATTTCTGGGGATAGTTCTAAGCGACATCAGAACTCTCCAAATAGAGAAGAAATTTGAGCAAACATGAAAACAATGTGATAAAAACTGAAAATGCTGGAAACACTCAGCAGTTGTGGCAGCATCTGAAGAGAGAGAAACGGAGTTAACTTTTCAGGTCAATAACCTTTCATCAGAACCCAAAGCAACTCATGGATGGATTTGACCTGCCCCATGTGGGTGTGTTTCCAGCGGCCGGTGGGGACATATACAATAGGTCAGGTGGCTAGCCCACCACCATCCAGCCCACCAGAAGCTGACCCTCATAATACGCTAGGTGGCCACTGTATGTAACTTAATAAGCAAAGATCTATTAGGGCTTGTTAGCAAGACTATTGGCCTGGATAATACGCTGCCCACGTCATAATCCGCTTGGTGTGGGCAGGTGGGTGGAACGGGCAGGGCGTTTCTTGTGGCCTACATGAACAAGGTCAAGAAGCGGGGCATCTCATTCGGGGTGTGCCCCTGATGCATAGAGGTTATGCCCCTTCCCTCTGCACCCCCTCTCCTCCAAACCCATCCCTCCCTCTACCCAACCGCCACCACCTTCCCCTCCACCTTCCTTTCTGGGCTCTAGGCCCCCTCCCCACCCTTCAACCCTAGGCCTGATCTTTCTCTGGCAGCCATCCATCTTCTCCGTGCTCCTTTCTGCAATCCTGGCAGCGCCCTCTACGGAGCTGTGGCACTGCTGGGGCTGCTGGAGCTGCGGACCAATCAGATTGGCCAGCAGCTTCAGAGGGCGGGATTTCCTCCTAATGTGGGGTAGAAGTCCCACTCTCAACCACTTTAGACCAAGCACAGCATGATATGCTGCAAGGCGGGCTTCTTCCGGGCTTCTGGCTGACTTTCTTCCAGGGATGGTGAGCAGTCGGTCCAACCACCCCCCCGACCGACCCAGTAAAATGTAGCCCTCTGTGTGTTAAGAATGGGCCAGTGGCAGCGCACTCAAGAGTTAGTTGGCTGTTGGTTCAAGTCCCAACCCAGAGATGTGAGGACATAATCCAGGCTGACACTCCACCACAGTACTGAGGCAGGTGAGATGTTAAATCAAGAGTCCAGTCTACCCTCTCATGTGGATGTAAAAGATTCCATGGCACCAGTCAAAAAAAAAGTCTGGAACTCTCCCAGTGTTCTGGTTAATGTTTATCCCTTGACCTATGTCCATAAAAGAAAAGGTTATCTGGTTATTATTGCATTTTGATTTGTGGGACATTGCTTTTTGCAAACCCCCTGCGGCATTTCCCCACATTACAAGAATGGCTAAATTTCAGAAATGTTTAATTGCCTGCAAGGCACGTTGTTCAATCCGGAGATCATGAAAGATGCTAACTATAGGTGCAAGCTTTCTCCTTCTTTCTTTGTAGCAACAGAATGAAACGCAGCCGTTCATGTTTAAGATTCCAGAATCACCTTTCTTCAGTTGCTATACTAAGTTAGGTGTTTTATAATAGCACAATCTAGACTGGCGAGTCTTGGGGGAGAAATTATGGAATTGGCCTGAATGCATTATTTACATGGCTGTTCTTTAGCTCAAGTAGCTGCATCTTACATTCCTCACTTCCTAGGGAATTTTAGATCAACTATACTGAAAGATAAAATGAGAGTATGTTTCAAACTCTGACCCCATATTTGCTGCACCAGGTTGACATCCTTACTAAATTATTTGAGGGATAATGTATTTTTGTCAAAGCTTTAGCCTGGTATTGATTTCTTTAATTCTCCAACAGTAATTTAAGGGTTAAAGCCAAATTCACCCCCAAACAAATCATACCTCAGCTTAACACAATACAATTATTGCGTTAATTAGTTTGGTTGAGGAAAGGAGACAATCTATTTAATTGAAATTCAAGTATCTTCTGGGATTTATTCAAATGTGTTTTTAATTGGTTCTTTTTTCTAATATTAAATTGAATATTGCTGAAATGAGAGATATGTTGTCAAAGCTTTTCATCTTGAACTCACCAGGACAAATGAAAGAATGCCAAATTTCAAACAATCATAACAATTTATACCACACGTTAAATTGAATAGTCACTGATTAAATTGGGCCCAAATATTCGTTTTGAAGGTATAGATCAACCTTTCTTTTTTCAAATCACTGAGTCTATCTAAGCCTTCAAAAAGATATAGGATGGAATTTTACAGCCCCATCAGAGCAGGGGTGGGTTGGTAAAATGCGGCGAGCCATTGAAAAGCCCATTGACATCAGCGGACACGTAAATTCCTGCCAACATAAAATTCCACCCATAATCATGCTAAGTAACTTCTTTAGACTAGAAAAGGGAAAGAACTGCTGCTTAAGGATATGATTTACTGTAATTTGGGCTCAGCATTCTGAACTATTTGTTACTTTCTGCCATTCAAAAAGATAGCCAAGTACAGTAAGGATGAATGTTGTGTTACTATCCTCTTGTTCTTCCGCTGTTTAATACAATCTTGTTTGGCATTCGGAGCCTAAGCCAAAGTTTGCCACAATGTTACACTGGGGCTTCTGAAGAGAAGCTGGATCATGTGAGATCATCTGATAGAAGCCAGAACTAAAATAAATTCAAAAGAGCGTTCCTTGATTGTTCCGTGAGCATGTTATCAAGTCATATAAATATTTGAAAACATTCTGTCTGGGGCAGGCTCACCTATGAGAGTAGTCTAACCTACCAAAATTAAAAATATAGGTAAAAAGTAGGCCAGAGCAATTTCTAAGCTATTATGTTCATTGACCTTTTTCTGAATCTACCATTTTTTTAAGAACCGAATAGTGTTTTAACCGTATTTTAATTCACTGAAGGAAAATAACTTGCAATGATTGACATAGTCACTTTGATTTAAAGTCTGCCCTAAGAGCTTCATTGACATTAACAAAAATAAAAGCATTCATTTACACAACTCCTTTCACATAGAAAAACATCCCAAGGTGCTTCACAGAATCACTGTAACTCAGCATCCGAAACTTGTGGGGCAGCATTGGTAATGAATTTGATGAACCACATGATCGGTATCTCACATGTGAATAACAAGAATGGTAAATTCACATGGTCAATTCACCCTCTAAGTTGCTAAACAAAAAGCCTTATGGAGGTGGGTGTGGGGGAGCATGGTGTGGGGGTGGTGGGTGGGTGGGAGAAAGGTGAGGAATATAGTGCACAGTGAAAACACATGAATCAAAAATGAATCAATACCATGATCAAATAATTCTTCAAAGCTCACTTATTTAATGCCTCAGGGGCTCCTTGAGTTAGGGATTATATATGACTACCAACTGAGAGAGAAAATCCATGGCTTTTGGTTATAAGAACCAGTGGTAGGAACAACACCTTGCATTTATATAGCGCGTTGTGGTGAAATGTCCCAAGGCACTTCACAGGAGTGTTATCCAACAGAATTTGACACAGAGGGTAGAATCGTCCCACATTTGCACTAAGTGTGGTAGTGGGCGGGTAAAGCAACGTTTTACCCGCTGGCCGCAATGCCGGGGTTTTCACGCCGTTTCATTCCAAACCCGCCATATTATTTATACATTCGCGGGAAACACACCATTTCCATGGTGGCGGGCACTAATTCCCCCACCACACCATCACCTCACTGTTTCATCCCGCCGGGCACCATATTTAAAGTCCAGCTGCGCCTACACATCTCAGTGCTTGCAGCCCATGACTGCTACAGGGAAGATGTCCACGAAAGGCAAAAAGACTGCAGCCCCCAGGTTTGGCAACATGTAACTAGAACGCCTTTTGGACGCCAGGGAGGCCCGTGGCAATGTCTTCTACCCCCACTCTAGCCACAGGATGGGCAGCAGAGTGACCAACCAGGCTGGGGAGGTGGTGGCAGCTGTGGTCAGCACCAACTTCAAATGAGGACATCCACCCAGTGCCACAAGAGGATGAATGTTCTCTTCCGTTCCGCCAGTATAAGTCACTCTTCTCACACTCTCAACTCACACACTCACAAACCCATCACACATCCACGCTCACTGCTAGTTCAAGGGACATCACCATTCTCTCTCTCAGACACACCTTCATTGTCCTCATCCTATCCATGGGACCAGTCACCACCCACACATACCAGGCATACTTATTGCCTGCCCTGGCAGGCATCCTGTTTACACTCTCTCCACCTCTATTCATGCAGGACAAGCTGGCACACGACAAGAGGGAGAGGTCACAGACCGATGGAGGAATACCTGAAATCAAGGTCCTCAAGGACTTTGAAAACAGAGCCGTCCAGCTGGCCATTGATGATCTGGACCATTCCTGTGCTGACGTTGAGATTGGCTGTTCTCTATCAAGTGAGGGTCCAAAAGTGTAACGTCCATCAACAAACATTCTGTGAGTGATGTGTCCTCTTTCACAGGCCACTGCCATGCAATAATTATCTCCCCTTGTTTCCACAGGCACATGGGAAACTACCTAGGGAGTCCACGGCCCAGGGCCTCCAGTCAAGCCCCGAAGAAACCTCTGAAGAGGAATCTGAAGGCACCCTCCTAGAAGGGAACAAGGATTCCTGTAGGAGCCGTTAATCCATTTTACACAGGCAGATACTTTTAATTTAATTCCGTATTGCTGTAAGCCAGGCTAGAGTCAAACATTCACAGACGCAATGTGAGGATCCATGAGGTCTCCTTACTGCATGTTGTCATCATCGTCAACAAATCCAGTGTGCCTATCTCGTCTGACCAGAGCGAGGGACTCATCCCCATCATCATCACTTTCAAGTGTCTCCTCACCCTAATCCCCTTGGCATCCTCATCATCCAAGGAGACCTCCAGCTCTTTCATCTCCTCCTTAGCCAGCCCCTCTCCCCGTTGGAGTGCCAGGTTGTAAAGGGCATAGCAGGTGACAACGATGCAAGACAATCTTTGTAGACTATAATGCAATGTTCCACTAGACTGGTCCAGGCACTGGAACCTCATTTTCAGCATTCTGATGGTCTGCTCCACCATGGAGTTGCTGCATGGATCTCATTATACCTTCGCTGTGCTGCAGTCTGAGGCCACCTCACGGGTGTCATCAGCCACAGCCTCTATGGGTATCCCTTGTCCCCAGGGAGCCAACCCTGCAGCTTTTGTGGACCTTGGAATATGTCAGGGATCTGTGACCGACTGAGAATGTAGCAATTGTGCACACTCCCTGGAAACTGTGTGCAGACCTGCAGGATGCATTTCTGGTGGTTGCACACCAGCTGCACATTCAACGAATGGGATCCCTTGCAGTTGATGTAGTTGACCGTGTGTTGTGACGGAGATCTGAGTGCCACATGAGTGCAATCAATGGCACCCTGTATCTGTGGGAAACCTGAGATCTGGGCAAATCCAATCAGTCTTGCATCCTGGCTGTCCTGGTCACAGGCATAATGCATGAAGTTGTGTGCCCTCATGGATGTATTCATGGGTGGAGACTTGTGATATCCCACAGAGGTCATCTGTGGAGCCCTGAAAGCTCCTTTCAGTGGCTCCCACTGGTGTAGAAGTTGAGCTCCACTGTCACTTTCATGGCCACTGGCAGTGGATGCCCTCCATGTCCCTGTGGTGCCAAGTCCTGCAGTAAGTGGCAGATGTGACTGACCAGTTCCCTGGACATGCACAGTTTTTGGCAACACTGGTTCTCAGTCATTTGCGGGAATGAAAGACGGTATCTATAGACCCTGGGTGTTGCTAAGCGACGACCAGCGACAGCTCGGTGTGTCTCTTTGGCAGCGTATGTGGGATCCCCAGCCACTCCTTCTTCCATGGGGTGCTGCTCCTCCCTCTGCGCAGCCAGGCACCTCAGTTGCTCTCTCCTCTGTTATCTTCGGTCTCTATTTGCCACTAGGCATACAGCGAGTTCACTAGGCTCCATGATGTACTCCTCCTGCAGGATGAAAGAGAGAGATGCGTGGGTTAGCATGCATGTACTAAGAACTTGTCCTGGTTAAATATGAAGGCCCATTAACACATCGCAGGGAGTGCTGCCACTAATTGGATGGCCAGAGTTTAGTGTGCTGCATGGCTGCTGAGACCACACCCACCTCTGCCCCAATCCACCTCACCAATTGGCAGCAGTTTTGCCCATTGGACTGCATACTGTGCTCTCAGCTCAGGTGCAGGCGTTCCCCTAACCCACACTGCAAGGCTGCATTGTTAGCTTGAACCATGGGGGAGACTGACATTGCAAGGGGCTGTGATCGCCTTTACCAATGACTGCTCCAGCTTTAGCAAGGAGATTGTACAACATGCACAGGCATCCAACTGTTCTGCAGTCCACTAAAATGCTCATTAGTTTGCAAACCCCTGCAAACTAATGAGGGGTGAAGGGCACTTGGTGGCCCTATGATGCCTCTGCTTTGCTTGAGTGGGCAGATAAGCTAGGAGCCTGACTCCAATCATGTCAACGGCTGTGCCTGAATGGTCTCAGTTGCAGAGGAATGGTCACTTTATACAAGGTGTCCCTAATGTGTGGCTACTGCCCTCACTGACCCTAATCCCCACCCCGAATGCTTGTGGTCTACATTCAATGGCAGGGCTGCCATTGCCTCCTGCCCAACCCCCAAAGCGCCTCAAGCTTGAAGTCCAACAGGTGACCCTGGTGATCAATGCGCAACGTTACTGTGTACTTATCTCCAAGTTCTCCTCAAAGTGCAGCCCAACAAGGTGCACGCCTTTTATGCGCTGTTGTGAAACACATCAGGGTGATTTCCCACCGATGTGGCCGGGCGATCCAGTGGGGCAGGGGCGGGTGTGGGACAATTCCAGCGGACAGGCCTAATAATGATATGCAGATGCATTACAATGAGTTTCCCACATCCAATGGTGGGAACTCTCCCATCTCTGCAAACCTTACCTTTAAAAATGGCTGCCTGGATGGAGATTTTTGGCTAATGGGGGGAAGGCGGAATATGGGGCACAGGCTAAAATAGGAAGTGAGGATTCTTCTGGGTGCAGAAGCAGGCTGGGCGGAAGGCTTTCCTCTGTGCCCCAGCACTTTTGCCCAAAAATAAAAAAAAACAAAGATTAAAACATAAAGCATAATATCAACAAACATTTCATTCAAGTGCCTACTCCCTTATAATAGCAAGCAGTGGGATTCATAGTCCCACATCAAAGAGTCTGTAACCACTTGAAGCTGTTAATCAAGCTGTGAAACTCCAGGCACCCTACTGTGATAATAGATGGTTGTGAAAATCAGTCATGCAGCACTAACTCAGGAAATAACAAACAATTTTTTTGTAACACTTCAGACATTTTTTTCAAAGATTTAAAGTGCTGGACTTTTAAATGCGTTGACAGCTTGATAGATCCTTTTGACAGGCCCCTTTGACAGGTGCTTCTGACAGTTCTGACAGTTAATTTTGACAGGCCTGTTGACAGTTCCAATGAGCTTGACAGTGATGGGTTTATGCACTTTTTATACATATTTATGCCTACTTTTAACACTTCCAAAGGGCACCTGACCTCCGCCAAAGAGCATCTTACCTCTCTCAAAGGTGTCCCATGACAAGTTCTATAGGGATACCTTACCACTCCAAAGGGGCACCCCAGCTGTCCAAACAAATCCTCCAAGTTCAGATCAGCTCTTACCTGTTCTAAACTGCACATTGGGTTTCACATTCATGGCCTTCCAAAATCCCATTTGAGTTGAGGCCCATTTAAATGGCCAGCTGCCTCCATAAACCAAGAATGTGCAAAACGCACCCCATCCCCAATCCTGACCTCATCAAAATTGGGAGCGCTGTGTTCAGGGCTTCTGATTTTCAGACATTTCCACTATTTTTGCAACAAGCTTCTCTGTCGTGGCAAAAATCTGTGCCTTTAACTTAATTTGATTGATTTCAACACAAGGCAATTGGTTTACAATTAATTTTAATTTGTTCTCAGAACATGAGTGCAGCTGGTGAGTCTGCATTTATCACCAATCCTGTGTTGTTCTGAAAATGGGGTGGGTCTTCTCCTTGAAGCAGTGTACTGCAATCAAATTGAATTTGCATAGCAATAATGCTTTTGTGGTAACATTTTGTACGCCTGACAAAAATGTGAATGCTCACAAATTTGTGCAAAACAAATTAGTTAATAAACACACCTAAAGTGACCAGCTACATATCTCAAAAAACAATAAAACTGTTAAGACTTTCCTATGGTTTCACCTGTGAGCAAATTCATATTTATCACATCAATCCACCTTTAGGTAATTCATCATACACGTACCGGCAAGGAATCTAAGGAATTTAACAGTAAAACAAGTTCCGTGGAACTGGGAAATGTTCATCATTTTCTTGTAAAGGCAAATGACTAAGGGCATCAGCTTTTGCGATTTGATTGCCAGCCTATGTATGAAAATGTATTCGTATGCTGCCAGAATTAAAACCCATCGACGTATTCTTGCTGAGGCTATGGGTGGTATAGCCTTGTCCTCACTAAATAATCCTAGCAATGGTTTGTGGTCTGAAATGATTGTAAAATAACGGCCGTGTGCATACTGATGAAATTTCTTGATGCCAAAGATAATGCACAGGCCTTCTTTTTCTATCTGTGAGTATCTTTTTTCCATTGTGGTGAGTGTTCATGATTAGTAACCTATTGGCCGGCGTCCATCCAATGAGAGAGCACTGCTCTCACTCCGTAGGGAGATGCATTACATGCCAGCACCAATTCTTTTGTCTGGTCATAATGTACTAATAGATTGGACAAGCGCAACAATTGTTTCACCTTTATGAAAGCTTCTGTCTGGGGCATGTCCCAAGACCAACGTTGGTTCTTTTTCAATCGAGAATTCTGGGAGGGTGGGGGGGGGGGCAGCGTTGTGGACAAATTGGGTAAGAACAGCCCGTAATAGTTGATCATTCCTAGGAATGATTTGAGCTTTGAGGTGTTCTTTGGCACAGGTGCCTCTCTTATGGCTCTCACTTTCCCCTTAACCAGGTAGAGGCCCTGTGAATCTACCCAGTAACCCATATAAATTACCTCCCTCACTTGGAATGTGCATTTTTCTTTTTTTAAATGCACTCCAGCTTGCAAGAAATGTTTGAATACTTCTTCTAAGTTTGCAAAATGCCCTTTCTCGGTGACTCCTGTCACCAATAGATCATCTAAATAGCCTACAGCCTGGGACAGACCCTGCAGTAAGCTTTCCATTGTTCTCTGAAAGATGGCACAAGTGGAGGAGACACTGAAAGGCAATCGTGTGTATTGGTACAACATTTTGTGGGTATTAATTGTGACAATTTCCCAGGAGGCATTATCCAACTCTAATTGTTGATGAACATGACTCATGTCAAGCTTTGAGTACGTTGTCCTTCCTGCCATCTTAGCATACAGGTCTTCGATTTTTGGAATGGGGTGCCTGTCTAGCTCGGCTACTTTATTAACCGTCAATTTGCAGTCTCTACAAATTTGGGTGCTTTGGTTGGGTTTAAGAATGGGGACTATGGGTGCTGCCCATTCTGAGAACTGAACATGTTGTATAGCGCCCAGCTTCTCTAGTCTGTTCAGTTCAATGTCGACTTTTTCTTGCAGGGCGAGGGGTTGCTTCTGGATCCACATGAATCTTAGCCTGCAGGTCCTGGATTTTTGCCAGTTCGTCCTTAAAGATGGTGGCATACTCTCTAAGTAGCTTTGGTAGCCCACTTGCTCTCAACTGGAAAATTTCAGCCCATTCTAACTTAATCTCCTTTAACCAATTATGTCCCTGGAGGCTTGACCCTTCACCTTCACCTGCTACCACCATCAAGGCCATCTCTGCCGGTTGGCTTCCATAATGGACAGTTACTCTGCTTATGCCTTTACTTGAATGTCTTCACTTGTATATGTTTTTAGTTTGGCGGCTGTTTCTTCTAATTACTGTAGTGGAAGCTCCCGCGTCCACTTCCATTCTAACAGGTTTGACATTTACTTTCACTGTGCCAAATATTGCTTCTGTCTTTCCAACTTTCAGATTAAACTACGAGTAAGTGCCTGAATTTATTGTTTCGGGCTGTTCTAAATTGTAGATTTCATTGTGCTTCTTCTTTCGTTTACAAGCCTGCTAGAATCTTTCCTTGCATTGCCTCATCTTGGGCAGAATTTTCCCCCCATCGGTGGAGGGGGGGTGGGTAGTTTAGAAGCGGGCGTGTGGAGGCATGCCTCTAATCGGCACCCCCAGTCAGACGGAGCGCCACCGCTTTACGTGGGTGGGCCAATTAAGGTCCGCCCAGCGTGACGTCTGCAAGGAAGCGCTATGCGTTTGCTCTGTGGGCGGTGGGGGAAGCCCTAAACCAAGAGTGCGCTCATCTCCCTGTGGCTAAGTGCTGCCTCACTAGATAGGTGCCAAATTTAAAAATGTTAACAATAGAAAAAAAAATTCCCCTGACATGTCCCCTCATGTGACACTGTCACATGAGTTGGGACATGTCCATCACTTTCAATGACACTTCTTTTAAAAATTTAAAAACCTACATGAAACCTCATCCCGCCCATATGTCTATTTTTATGACAATTGCAGCATTCAAATTTTTTAAATTGCCAATTGTTAAAAGACTGATTGTTTCCACCTCTATTAAAATTATTCTCCAATTTCCCTGCTAAGTTATTTTTCTTTATTGTTCGGCTAGTGGGGGGCTGGTTCCTGCTTTTTGGCAGTGTCTCACTTTCTCGCACCTCTTTCGGCTGAGGTTTCCCGCCTGATGCGGAGGATGGCGCCATTTTGCGCACCTTGTAATGCTTTTGAATCTCTTCATGTGCTTTCCATTGCCAACACCACCTCTAGCACCTTCTTGAAATCCAGGTTAACTTCAGACAATAATCTTTTCTGAATAGCGTCCTCTTTCACACCGCATACTAAATGATCTCTGAACATGTCATTCAGAGTTGTACCAAACTCACAATGTTCCATTAGCTGCTTCAAATTTGTCACATAGCATGCAATTGTCTCACTCAGCATTCAATTTTGTGAATTAAACCTGAACATAAGCATCGTGACTGAGGGTTTTGGTTGAAAATGACCCTTCAGGATGTCAACCAAGTCATCAAAATTGTTCAAATCTGGGGCACTGGGTGCTATCATACTTCAAATCAAACTGTAAGTTTTGCTCCCAGAAGTATTCAAGAGGATCGCTCGCCTCTTCTCTCCCCTCATAATTTTGCCCGCTTGAAAAAGGAACATGAGGCGCTCTATATTTTGAGACCAATCATCTGTAGCTGGCTCAAAAGGATCAATTCTCCCAAACTGTGGCATTTTGAGGGAGGATAACTTCTTCAATTCTAACAGAGTTTGCTACTTACAATCACTGAGTGAGGTACAATGACGATTTCTTTTTAACTTGATTTCTTCTGTACAATCCTGTTTTATCCTCATCATCCTCATTAGGATGCTGCCTGGGCTGGAGGGTCTGAGCTATGAGGAATGATTGGATAGGCTAAGGTTGTTTTCCTTGGAGCAAGGAAGGTTGAGAGGGGAGCTGATAGAGGCGTATAAGATTATGAAGGGCATAGATATGATGGATAGGAAGGCACTTTTTCCATTAGCAGAGGGGTCAATAACTGGGGGCATTGTTTTAAGGTAAGAGGTAGAAGACTAAGAGGGGAGTAGAGGAGAAATCTTTTAACCCAAAAAGTGATAGATGTCTGGAACTCACTGCCTGAAAGGGTGGTTGAGTCAGAAACTCTTGTAACATTTAAGAAGCACTTAGATATTCACATGCATTGCCATAGCCTCCAGGGCCATGAGTCAAACGCTGAAAAATGGGATTAGTGCAGTCATATCTTTGTTTACTGGTGCGGAGACGATGGGCCGAATGGCCTCCTTCTGTGTTGTAGACATCTTTGAGCCAGCTTGATGTAGGGTGGTCGAGTTGTGCTATTAATAATAGAGTTGATCTGCAGACACTTGAGTGGAAACTTTAAGTTTATTTACAATATACTCAGCAGCAACTACACGTGTGCTTTCAACTCCAACTCTATATCTACACTGACTGCTGAGGTAGCCCATACTACTCTCCTATTGGTCACTGCAGATCATGTGATCTTGCCTAACACGTATTATTCTTAAAGGTACATTGCACACTAAATAAAACCATAATTACCAGAAATGCCTAGCTGGAGCCGTCGTGTCCTTCAAAATGTTTAGCTCTGCACCCAGTCACGATGCTGATTAAATGATGCCTTGCACCCTTAGCCTGTGTAGACAAGCCAAATAAGGCTGCCTTGTTCGTTTTCAGGCATTTCTGAGTGAAAGCTGATTCCCAAAAGAAAATTATTCTTCAATCTTAATTGTTCTGGGAGGCCTGTGCTTCGCCTCCCCCATCTTTTATCAATCAGTCCTTCTCCAGTCTCCTTTACAATGTTAAGGTACCACTGAATAGTCCAGTACTGAATGGTATTTGGCATGGGGTTTGGTCTCAGTCCACACATCTGTGCTTTGTGTGGAAACAAAATAGCAGATGAAATGTTGCTTCCATACCCTGTGTGAGTGGACTGTGTATCTGACCCTGGGGAACACAGTGAGCATTCACTGAAGCTGATTGTATTGATCTGCCATACTTTCCAGCACTGGCCTCCCCTCATCCCTTGGCATTGCTCTTCCGTGATCTGCGCTGATAGAATGACTCAGCAAGCTGTTCACCAGACAGTCAGGGCAGCCTATCTAACTTCCCAGGCAGGCAACAGTTTTCCAGTGCTAGTAAGGGCTTAAAATGATTAACATTTTTTGCTACCTGTGTTGTATTTTCACTCCTGCAAACTGGTCTGTCAATGTGAGCTTACTTGACTCTTCCACAACATTGCTCCTTCTCCCTCTTACCATAACTTCAAAGAGGATAGAGAGCCCTCCCCCAAGCTCATGGTCATCCTTGGCTTTTTATTCTTTACTTCATGCACTTGCTCAGGCATGGGCATACCTTGCAGCAAAACACACTAAGATATAAACTCAGTTTAAAAGAAAGCCTTACAGCTTGCTTTCAAAAATATGTCTTCTGATCCTACAGATGCCAGAGTGAAGGACAAGGTGGAGGAAGTGGATCAAACATCCCGAAGCACCCTTCTATGGCTGTTAGTATCAGCACAGATGCACTTCTTCTGCGTGGGTTCAGGTAAATTACCGAGTGAACAGAAGCAGAACTGGAGGATCCACAAACTGCTGGCCTAAGGGCTGGATCTTTAAGCTGCTGTGCCTAACAATTCAGACCACATATTGCCTGCCTGCCGCCTCAGTTTGGTAGCTCAGAGTGATTAGAATGTGAAACTCACTAGCTCCAGATGCCATTTGGGTCAATCGCACAGAAGCGTTTAAGAGGAAAAGGCAGGCTTACATTTACATAGCGCTTTTCACAACCACCTGACGCCTCAAAGTGCTTTGCAGCCAATGAAGTACTTTTTGAAGTGTAGTCACAGTCCTAGGATACAAGTAGGCCATTTAGGATGGAGATGAGGAGAAACTTCTTCACTCAGAGGGTGGTGAACCTGTGGAATTCTCTACCACAGAAGACTGTGGAGGCCAAGTCAATGAATATATTTAAGAAGGAAATAGATTTCTAGATTCTAAAGGCATCAAGGGGAATGAGGAGTATAGCATTGAGATAAGAGGACCAGCCACTGTCATATTGAATGGCGGAGCAGGCTCGAAGAGCTGAATGACCTACTCCTGCTCCTATTTTCTAAGTCTCTATGTAATGTAGGAAACAGGGCAGCATATGTATCCTCAGCGACCTCCCACAAACAGCAGTGTGATGATGACCTGATAGCCCGTTTATTGTGGAGGAATAAAAAATATTGGCTAGGACATCAGGGATAAATGCCCTGCTTTTTTTCAAAATAGTGCCATGGGATCTTTTACATCCACTCGAACAAGTGGATGGTGCCTCAGTTTAACGTCTCATCCAAAAGACGGCACTGCCGCTAGTGCAACACTTCCTCAGTACTGCACTGGAGTGAAATTAGCAGAATGGAATAAAAAAGATTTGCAGATAGGGTTGGAGGAAATGGGCTGGGACGTAAACATTGGCATAGATTTGTTGAATTGAATGGGCTGCTTCCATGTTGTACATGCAACTAATTATCTATGCATCTAGCATTGTATCATTCTTCACTATTGGCTTTCATTCAGGGGATACTAGAATAATGATATTGTTAATCAGGAGGCAGGCCAAGAAATGGGAAATGATTTAAATAAACTGCTTTTTATATTAAAAGAAGGAAGAATTGGCAATGGGGCTGAGAAAATGAAAAAGCCACTACATTACTTTCCTGGAATGTTTCTCTAATTCTAAAAAAATGCTAAAAATATTCATAATTGTTGCAACCATGGAATACTGAGCTTTAAATGAAGAACTACACAGAGCATGAGAAAGTATGATTCAGTACAGGCTGTACAGTTATCAGCTAGACATCTCACAAAGACAATCACAACTTCCTTATCTAAAGCTTAAATGCACAGATGGCCCGCTGCATAACATTGGAAATTTTTAACCTCAAAATGGAAGTGTTTTATTGTTAGAAGAAAGGGGATTATCCCTCTCACTTTCTAATAGCATTAAGAATGCATTGACCAGAAGCAGAGCTTTGCACATGTGCACAAACATGCAAGGGCTGAATTCTGTTTAGGCAGAGTGCAGGGAGGAGTAGCGCCTAGTACCGTTGCATTATACAGATAATTTTGACTGTAGCATAATGACAGCCATTGTGTGCAGTGCAGCAAGAGGAATAATAAACAACATAGAATGAAGAGTTGTGTTTGGGACTGAAATCAACAGGAGAATGGGGAAGAGGGTAACATTAATTATGCATTATCCTTTCACTTCTGGGTTCAGATCAGCCTAAAGTAATGAAGAAACATTGTACATGCTGTTAATTTTAAAAAAAACAGCCACTCAAAATTTTTCAGTGTTGTTACTGTTACTCCACATAGACCCTGTAACTGTTTTTCCAAGTATTGATTAGATATGAGGCAAAATGAACGGATGGGATATTTTGAACAAACTTTTTGTCAAGTTGTAAATCATTATGAGGTCAGACTCACTCAGTTCTTCCAGGCTGCTGTGATACTGAAATTTGTTTGGTTAACATGGAGTCATGTCCACCAGCCACATAAAGGAACAAAGAAAGAGTCCGGGCACACAACTCAAAGGCAAGACAAGCTTACAGTATGGAAATGTCAAAGCCCATTATACCTGTGAATTGTAGATGGTCGTAAACAGCAAGTTCTATTGAACTTTGATTTGTCAAAGTAAGTGTGGGTGTGCCTTCAACCATTAATCACTTTGCCAGCTTATCTCTTCTTGTCACAGTCAGGTGAAAATAATGCAGAGGCATTTTTTTGAGGCAGTTTGATTTAATCCACTGGCCATGTCATTGGTTCCATTTAGCGACTTTCTGTATTTTCCCATTGTTTTAAAAATGACATTCACAGTGTGAAATACATGTTTTCATGCTTTTGACATTTGTTTCTGTATTTTGTTTGACCTATGTAGGCTGGGCAGGTGCATATATAACATAATTTTACAAAATACTTTTTGTAACTTACTCATTAATGTTCCTGGCCTTTGCTCTGTAAAATCAGTAATAATGAATTACGAGTCTGTTTTACATCATTCTTGATGAAGCAATAAAATCATAGAATCATAGAATGATTACAGCACAGAAGGAGGCTATTTGGCCCTTCATGTCTGTGCCAGCTCTCTGCAAGAGAAATTCAACTATTAAGTCAATCGAGATAAATATCAGGAGAGATGTAATAGAGACTGGAAATTCGCTATTATCTCATTGTCACTACTGCTCAAAATCAAAACTACTCATCCATTGAGCTAACACATTTCTTGTCTCTCTAGTTTCCTCGCTCCACACTAATTCCCTAAGACAAGGGTGGGAAACCCAAGCTTTGCCAATGCTGCTCTTCAGTGAAAGGTCAGGAAGCTTCTGGGGGCAGCCAGAATGATTCACACTCTATTTCTCTTCCTCCTGCAGGAATAGGTCTGAATATTTTTTTTGTTTGTGTGGCCCAGATGATGGAGTTGAGATTGGAAACCCACTGTGGAAATCAAAGAGGTAAATTCTCCTTGGTGCAGTCCTTTGGAAGACTCCCATAGAAGTTCACGGAAATTTTAACATAATAAAAAGACAGTATTTTACTGCAACTTTTGTCATTTGAAAACTATACAGAGTGATGGCAATTTCTAGGTACTGCCTAAAATTCATAGACATGATGGTGCACTTTAACCCTGAATGGGTTTTGGGCAGGGCCAGTATAATGTGTTCCTGCCACTATCAGATATGTCAGTTATCAGGGTGTTTTTAACTGCTGAGCTTGACTGTCAATCAACAGTTCAGCCGCCTGTCTGAATGAGGAAGAAAGTAGCAAATACCTGCTGAGCAGGCAAGGAAGTTCAAGTGGTCTGGAGGCTACTTGACGGTGCACAGTTGTTCATACTGATGGACTGCTCTTGGTCTCATAAAGAAAATTGGCTGGAAAACCTCAGTGGCTTTCCCACTCAGGCCCTGGTTAAAACCCAGGTGAGGTCCTACTGACCTCATAGAACTCTGAGTTAGCAAGTGCCCCATCCAAAAAATCTGCAGCAGCTGGAAGTGGAGTCACTTCATTTTAAATGTTTGCCTGCTTTGTTGGCAAAGAGCGAGGATAGATAAAACTCCCCCATAGCTTTTACATCTTTAAACACTCATGGAGCTTTTTCATAGCAATAGGATGATACCAGGACAGATCTTCCTGCCGCCTCTCCAGCCCCTCCACACAACAATCTATTTTCCTGTGTCGGGGGGTCTATATTAATGCAGGGTATCCTCTGGGATCCTTGCCAGCAAGCAGGAGTCTGGCACTGCAAGGCAGGAAAATCCCAACAGTTCTTCAGATAGAAGGTCAGTGTAAAACTTTCTTTTGTGGAGCCAGAGTTGATCCATCAGCAACGACCACATCTCTGCAACTTCCCGATGTGCCAGTCCCATCAGAAGAGGTAACCAAATATTTAATTGAACAGTAGGAGAAGATAAAAAATCTTTTTTAAACTTCAGCTGAGGCAGAGGTCCAAAAAGGTCCACATTCAGGGCTAAAATTGAAGGAATTCCTGCCTCTGTTGGATGCATTCATCATAGGACTTCAGCGTCACTATCCCAGGCTGACTGTTACTCTCAAGACATGGTCCTGTGGAATGGAAATAAGAACAGCCATATGAGCTATGATGCTTGGCCCCACCTCCCCAATGGCAATTACGTGCAGCAGGAAGAGAAGGGGCAGCCAGAGGGCAGGGGGTTTCTACATGTGGAGGCAGCAGGAGGCCTCGCTGCCCCCATTTTCCTAACCATTTCCTTCACAATCCCACACAATTTCAGAAAGGGTCATGTGGGAATTTTTAGCCCTTAATGCACACCACTATTCACTCATAAACATTAAAGTGATGAATGCCAGTGCTGGAGACTGGAACATTTTTCTTCTCTGGGGCTCCAGTGGTGGTATGAAAAAGTCCAGGAGTGAGTAAAGCCCAATGGAGACTAGGATTGATTCTGCAATTTGGCACATCTGTGGGGAGCGACACTATAAGAAGGAAATTGCAGTAAACAGCCAGAGACTTCCATCTATTTGAAAATGCATGTCAAAAAAGAAATCCAGTCATTTTCCGCTTTGTTTCTGGCCTATAATAATTTGGTTCTTCCCAAGGAGAGGAGTTGAGAGGCTACCAGTGTAATGAAACTTCAGTAGCATTGGTAACAGCCTGTGTCCTCACTTCCCCACAAATAGTATCTGAGCGGTAAAAGGGACAGGCCAAGCTATTAGACAAACAGTTCTGTTGAAGAGTCATACGGACTCGAAACGTTAACTGTGTTCCTCTCTGCTGATGCTGCCAGACCTGCTGAGTTTTTCCAGGTATTTTTATTTTCGTTTTTATCACAGGTGTACTGCAGGCCCCAGACTACTTGGAAGCAAACACCAATTCATTACATAAAGATTACAAGCCTCTCTTTTCTTTCCAACTGGATTTTAATGCCTTTATTCATCACGTTTGAAAATAAGCTTGAAAATTTGAAACTGATGGACCTGGTTCAAAGAAAAGTGCAAATACAGAGAGTTTTTTTTTCTCGTTGGTGGTGTTTAATTTGTGAAACTAGCATCAGGAGGTGACATTAATAAGAATTGCTGAGTTCTGTGGCTCTGTGAACGTATTGTTTCAATTCACTCCTTTCGAATCCACACTTGCTGGATGGGATTAGAATTGTTTTCGCCTTCGCTGGCTGGGTAGTGAGTGATCTGGTGGAGTGAATTGCCCAATTGATAGGCAATTCGTTCCACCAAGTTACTGCTTAGGTGATGAAATCGAGGAAGATGTCAAATCTGTGATGGTTGTCAAGATTCTTGAATGAAATCGACACTTCAATTCTGGTCACCTTTGAGTAGAAGTCCACAATACAAAGTTACCATTAAACTTGCTTTAATTTGCAAGATGCTCATCATGGTATAAGGCACAGAAATAGTAATGTAATTTTGAGGTTGGAGAATATTATTGGGCATCACATTCAAAGTTCATAATGTGGGGAGTGGTATGGTCATATGTTGCATTGATGGAGTTTGCCACCTACGATTCCTGAACAAATGAATTCCTAACCTGTACCATGTTACCCGAATTAAACTTTGGTGTGGAGTTTGGGAACTCGCTTAAGAGGTGAGGAAATGAGAAAGAAAAAGAGCCAAAGGTGACTGTACACATACCTTCTAGTCACTAGTTCACAGCTGCAGAGCAATAGTGTAATAAAACAAGAAGAGGGATAAATCCTTCCTTCCAAAAGGTCAGGTAGTAAGTGCAGTGTTCACACCATGCTGAAAAGGAAAACCTCAGATTTGGTACTTGGCCTACGTTGAAGTTAGCTAACCTCAAGCAAGGTCATGGTTTAGATGCTACAACTGATCTCCGTGCCATAGGACCAGAGAAAGGGGAAGGATAATCAGCCAGGGTTCCTGCTCCTCATTGCTACCCAGTAACAAGTGATGAAAATTTTATACATCGGTGAGGATAGGCAAATAATGTTCTCCACTGTCAAATTACTGCCTGCACTCTCATTAGACAGAGTTCATACATGATTAATAGCCGCTTAGTTAAAACATCAGAGGGTTTTCGGAGCTTTTGGAACTGAACTGCAGCAGGAGCCAGTGCCCATAGGAGAGGAGAGAAGAAAGGGAAAACACCGGGGAAATAATTGAAGAAAATAATATTTTTTTATCCTCAAAGGACAAAGGACACATGGGAACACCACTACCTGCAAGTTTCCCTCCAAGTCACTCACCATCCTGACTTGGAAATATTTCGCCGTTCCTTCACTGTCGCTGGGTCGAAATCCTGGAACTCCCTTCCTAACGGCACTGTGGGTGTACCTACACCACATGGACTGCAGTGGTTCAAGAAGGCTAGCTCAATACCACTTTCTCACGGGGCAATTAGAGATGGGCAATAAATGTTGGCCTTGCCTGCGATGGCCCACCCCATGAACGAATATTAAAAAGATGAAGTTTACGTTGGAAAAAAAGGTGTGAGGAGAAGGAAGTGATCTGGAACTATGAAAAATATTCCTCAGATGATGACGTTCAAAAGCTGCAACTCCAACTGGACAGCAGCTTTTTTAATAACTAGTCAGGGTTTGGTATAAAATGGCACTGACCAATGTCTCACTGCCATAACATTGAGTTTGAAGTGAAGCCTTAGCATCAGAGGAACAAAATCCATCACACGGTCAGAAAACAAGGCCGAAAGATCTTAGCTCATTACTTGGATATTGTTGCTGACTGTACTTCACAGAAAAGGAAAAGTCTTACATATAATGATTTCATTTGATCTTTTGGTTCAGTTTGATCATCAGATAAATTAAGTTTCCAACATTAAGTAGAGGCATTCTAGATAGATCTTTGCATGTTATTTTTTTATTCATTCATGAGATGTGGGCGTCTCGGTTGATGACTAGGCCAGCATTTATTGCCCATCCCTAGTTGCCTTGTTCAGAGGACATTAAGAGTCAACAACATTGCTGTGTGCCCTGGAGTCACATGTAGGCCAGATCAGGTAAGAACGGAAGATTTCCTTTCCTAAAGGACATTAGTGAACCAGATGGGTTTTTACAAAAAATCAGCAATGGTTTCATAGTCAGCATCAGATTTTTATTGAATTCAAATTCCACCATCTGCTGTGGTGAGATTTGAACTCAGAGCATTAGCCTGTAGATTACTAGTACCAGTGACAATACCACTATACCACTGCCTCCCAATTTAATACATCATTCACCAGTTTGGTGAAATTCAGACTTCTGCCTCTGCACTTGTGGAGCCAGGTCATTCAATTTGTGTTCATTTACATAGGCCACTTGCCTTGGTATTATGGGTTCGTTAAAGGAGGATTGTACCTTCAGTGTGGTACTTAAGTACTGAATGCACACAATGGCCAGATTAGGTGAAGTATCCTTATGCTTAATCCTTACCCAAACCATGTATAGAGATGCCGGCTAGCAATTGCACCAATCAAGATGAATTTGCTGAGAACAACACTGGCAGTACTTAAAGCAACTTGAATGCATTGAGGTTTGCCAAATTCCAACTATGTGCACAAGGCTTGCCTCCCAAAGCCTGTAATTTAACATGGTGTGAGAGGGTGAATTTCATTGAAGTTACTGGACTGGAAAATCGGGTGTTGTACATGGTTGATCTGTTTGGTACCCCAGCTGAGTTTTCACCCCCTAATTCTGCTTTGCTTTGTTTCAGTCAGCCATGTTAGACACAGTGAATAAATGCAAAGAAAGCAGAAATCCTATCAGCCAATAACGTTCAGTAATCCAGCACATTAACTGGTAATCTGTTTTCAATGCAATAAATTTCTAGTCAAAAACCTAGAGTCTTGAAAATCTGTTGGGTTCATCTGTGGGCATCATGGTGGTATGAAAGGTCTGTATCTTGAGTGCCACCACTCTTATAGCAAGGAGTAGCAGGACAATGAATGTGTGTTGGTACCACTAATAGTAGGGTAGGATCTATGAGTTGAGATCATCTACTTTCTCTACAGGTGGCAGAAATCACAAGGGTGATTCACAGTCACAGAAACAGAAAATGCTGGAAAAACTCAGCAGGTCTGGCAGCATCTGTGGAGAGAGAAAAACGAAGTTAACGTTCTGAGACTGTATGACCCTTCTTCCAGCATTTTCTGTTTTTGTTTCAGATTTCCAGCAGCCGCAGCATTTTGCTTTTATCTTAGGGTGATTTACAGTACCTTGTCTTCTGGATCTAAGCAACCATTGGGAAATGTCAGCATTCCAACTCTTCACCTTCTCAGCAGGGACTGGCAGCAGTCCAGAGAGATCTACAGGTGTGTGGGGTAAATACTTAATAATATTCATAATGTAGCTGACTTCTGTTACCTATTTTTTTTTACAGGCCAACACATTGATGAACAATTCAATTAGTTTGAGCATACAAAACTACAAATTGTCTTTTGCATATTCGCTGAATAAAGCACTTAGATTATAATTTAGATTGCAAAAATGCTGAAAGTATTGAACATTTGAATGGGTGGATTAGAAAAAAATGTGCAGATAAAAATGTAGATAAGAACATAAAACTGTAACAGCGCACTGTGGAATTTTGCTACAGGGGAGTAGCTGACATTGATTGGCAGCAAGGTATTTCTTGTTGGTCTGCCTGGTACTACTGATCACAAGGGGAATGCCATAGTTGTGGCTGTCTGCTTTTCTAGATGTTATTGAGTGGAACATCATTTTATTAAGGCAACTGTTGGCCTCAAATCGACTACTCAATGGAAATATGTGAAGCCTCCCGCACACTGTTATAATGATCAACACCAGATGAAAACTGTACTGAAACTAAAGAGTTAAAAGCTTCCCCAGTGTGTAAAAAATATTGTTGTTGTTATTGGTTTGTTCTGCCCTGATATTATCTCACTATTTTGGAGATATGGGGGGGAGGGAATAGCGAATAAAAAAGTACAGCCTTCTCTTACTAGATAAATCTAAGGTTACAAACAACACATCTAACGAAGAAGGAAGATAATGTAAACATTTTGTCTGAAACCTGCAGGTGGGATGGACTGAAAATAACCTCTCAAGTTGGAATGAACTCTTTAACTACTGAAATGTCTTAGCAACTTTAAAAATAGCTTCTTATCTCTCATATAAGTTCACAAACTACTGCAGCCTTAAAAGGAACTGCCTGCCTTAATTGGTGTTAATGGCAGTAAATTCATTAACGTCCTGATGCCACCAATAATCTACTAAATTATCTTTTTTTGTCCTTTTAGATTAAGTATCACCTCAGCTATCCTGCCATTTCGAATTTGGACAGGCCAAGAGAGTGGGTGCACGTGAATAATTTAGGAACTGAAAGGGCAATTTGAGCAATAAATTCCTGTCAATAAAAGTGCTTTCATTCAATGGGAAATACACAGGTGAAAAAAGGAAATTTCATCTCAAATTGATGGAAGTTTGATTACAGTCATATAAACCTCCACATTCAGTTCTAAGCACCAAACTTCAGGAAGAATATTGGAGGTGATGCGGTGCAGATTCACCGGAATGATGCCTGGGCAAAACAGGGTTAAATTATGAGGACAGGTTGCAGAGACTACACTTGTATTCCCTTGTGTATATAAGATTAGTGGGTGAACCAATTGAGATGTTTAAGATGATTCATAATTTGAATAGGATACATAAAGAGAAACTAAGGGCGGGATTTTCTGGCCCTGACAGATGTGTGCATCGCCATGGGTGGGATGGGAAAATTTGGACAGCTGTTGCTTTTTAATGGCTCTCCAAAATTTCCTGTCCCACCCGCAATTATACCTGCCAGTGTCAGGGCCAGGATGTCTAGAGATGGGAGAGCCTACAGCAAAGGGCCATAGAATGAGAGCTAAGCCATTCAGAGGTGATGTCAGGAAGCAATGTCTTCATACAAAGGGTAGTGAAAATATGAACCCTTTTCCCCTTGAAAAGCTGTTGAGGTTAGGTCAATTTAAAATTTCAAAACTAAGATTGATAGATCTTAGTTAGTTTATTGATATTAAAGGTTATGGAAATTAGGTGCGTAAATGGAGTTAAGATATGGATTAGCTATGACCTAACTGAATGGTGGAACAGGGTCAAGGGGCTGACCAAGACCTTCAGTCAACTACCAGATCAACAAAACACTATCTGTTACAGTCAAGATCACTGCAGATCTGAACCTCTTTGCTTGGATCTACTTCCAAACTGCCACAGCCAATATGCCACACACAAAGCCAATATGCAGCCCTTACTTACATTAAACTTTTGGCTTGTTTGCTCGAGCACAGACTCCCCACTTTCCACATGGACATGCAGAAGCAGTAGAGTAGGGCTTAAGGTCGTGCAAAGGTTGCTGAGTTCCTTCCAGTCTCGGACATCACTGGCCTCAGACGTGTCCTCCTGCAAGATCTTTCCCATGTTACAGTGGCCTCCATGAGTTGTAAAAGGTACTGTTCCATATGCTCACTGCTGTGTGATGACTCACAGAGCATCATGTAGATCAATAATGTAGATCAATACTCACTCTTCTGGAAGTAGTCTTGACACATTTTATACTAAATGAGTCAATAACTCTCCCACTGCTTAAAGGCTGACTGTTTGGCCAAAATGGATATCTTTGCATGCTTGCCCTACTGCACCACCAATACTCTACAGTTTTTCTACAATCAGATCCATGATTCAACTAAAGCCCTTTTCAAACAAACCACTGGAGAAGGTCTTCAGTGTTATGAGGGAGAGCACATTGATGATACCGAGGAAACCAAAAAAGCACTGACAGTCAAACAGCTAAACAGCACAACTGTGGAAATGGCTGCGGGCCTTGGAACCCCGGCATTAGGACCAAATGGTGGTCCTTAGCCTGGACTTGGCAGCGATGAAACTGGCTCAGCAATCTTCCAGGGGGACAGCCTCCTAACTAGCCGCCTTCAAGCTTGCCATGGAAGGCAGGTGGGTTCTTGACAGCCTAAACAGAGGCAAATGCCATTCAGAGGGCCAGTGGCTCTGGAGCCTCAGCAGTCATACCAAGAGAGTTGGGCTGCACAAGTGCAGGAATAAACAAAATCTAGGGCAACAGATCCATAGGAATAGGGGGAAGACCCTCTGCAAATCCGGGTGTAGCTGCGATTGTAGATTTTAATGATCGCAGCTCCATTAAAGAGGCACAGAGCCTCCAGCCCAGATGGTGCACCAGCCTACCATAGGAAGGCCACCTCCATTTAGCTGGCAGCCTCTGTAGGCAGTGGGTGGGGGGGGTGGTGTGGGGTGGTTTGAGGGTGAGGGGCCGCTCCAGTAACAGCAAAATGCCAGCAAGGTGGTAAAATCAGCATTAACCGGGGCCTTCGTGGAGTGGGCAGCTGATCTGATTCCCAGCCCACCCCGGGACAGATCACCAGCGGTCAGAGTGCATCAGGGAGCCTTCCCGACATTGTCCCCCACTTTCCCTGGATGCCGCACCTCCAAGCCCGCGCTCACAAGCCCATGAGAATTCAGCCCTATTTGCCTCGTAACGTTCGTGTCAAACTGTTCTGCCTGATTTTTAAGTTAGAGCCTAATTTTAAAATTATATCCTCTAGTTTTGCAGCTTTCTGGCATTGTGAATAATTGCAATCAATCAGCTTTACATAATTATGAAAATTTGCATTCGATTATGTTAAAGTCTCTTTTACTCCAACAAAACCAAACCTACTTCACTTAACCTTTCCACAAAGCTTACAACTTTCCACACTTATATCACAAACACAAGTTTTTCTTTTCCGTATTTCTCAGGCACAAAGGCAAAGATGTGTGCGTATTTTGAATTATTAAGGAGAATCTTTTCTGATTAATCTAATTTCCATATATAAATCTACTAATTTCATTTAATATCGTATGCAATGCTGTAATAAATTCTCCAAGTTTCATAAACAAAAGGGTTTTGAGTTATTAATAAAAATGGGACCATGTTTACTCAAATACTATTTCCCCCACCCACTACCCCTACCCACCCTGTTCTTGCACTTTGCAGTTACATTAAAATCATTCAAAAATAACTGCTACTGAGTATTTTATTGATTAAATACGTGCATTTTGAGGTTGCATTCCTACATAAGTCCAGTTAATAGAAGTTCCAACATAGAATGGCTATAAATAAATTGAGCTTAACTGTACTGCATCCTCCTCCATGCCTCATGTTGGGGTAGAGATAATGCCCTAGAAAACTAGATTGTGCCCAGCTTGATTCACCATTACCATGAAGATCAGCTGGTTTTGTGGCAACTGAGGTGGTAAGCTGAATTCGGGAATGGGGAGGGCAGGGAATCAGGAAGGGAGAGAAAGAGATGGTCGGCAGAAGTCTGTAAAATTTAATGCAGACCTGGCACGAGCAGAAAGGCTCCACAGTAACATACCTAAAACAATGAAAACTTATCTATTAGGAGGCAGACTCCAGCAGCAACAAGGTTTGGCATCTGGGAATACCGAGTGCAATCTACACTGCTGTGAGCTGTTAACGAATTTTGGAAAAAGTCCTCAAATAGGCATTGCAGCAATTATTTGGTTATGCAAATGGTTATACAAGGGGCCTCCAACCTGTTTCACATGTAAGCCCTGGATCTGCCAACAGGAAACTTTTCTAATCTGATAAGTAGCCCAATTCAGGTGTGCACGGTTCACACACAAGCTGCCTGCCCTATTGGACATGCTGGCACCTGCTTTATACCTGTAAGGTGTCTAGTTAGATGATAGAATATACCCCACTTAGGAAAAGACTATGGGGATTACCAAAGCGAAGGTGATGGGAATACCTGAACTGGTGGTTCAGTGGGTAGATAGCTGCAGGAGGTACTAGAATGAAGAGTGATGCCAAGCACTCGTAGGTTTTATGACAAGGGCATTTATGGCATTTGATTTACAAATGGATTTGGCTATTTCCATGCGCTGAGTATGGTATCTCTGCACTCAATTTCTCCAAGCTCTGGCCTCTTTAAGAGTAATGCTACCCAGGGTGTAAAATCTCACTTTCAGAATTTATAAGGTAAGAGAATGCTTTCACTGCTTGACAGGCGACTGCCAACTTCTCGGAAGTCACTTTGCTTGCCTCCCAACTCACTCACCTTCAGCTGCATGTTCCTGCCACTCCTTCTTCTCCTGCTGCACTTTCTGCTGCTGGTCCCTCAGGATGGGAAGCTGTGAACCATGAAGCAGACAATCACAAATCTAGGTACACACTCAGGACTGTACTGCAAAGCTCCTCTAGTGGCGCATCATAACTTAGCCCTCAGGGAGAATGCTTTGTCTTTCTTCCATGCTATGTCCATTATGACATTACATCACATAGAATTCAGATACCGTCACCTGCTAGCAATCCAGGAACGGGTTAAGACTTGAAGATTCATAGCATTTAAACCTTAGACGAGGCCAGAGATGTGAGTAATATCCAACTTTTCTTAATGTTTAAATTTCAAATTAAAACTACAGTTAATTGTGTCCCTTTCCATTTCAAATTGCTCCTGATTATTTTATTGGCTTGTACACTATAACAGGGTTAACATCCTTTCTTTGGATGTTTGCTCTCATCATTTCCGTTATATTATAACTCCTGATACTGTTGCTTTCTCAATATCGAAAAACCTTGCATTTATATAGTGCCTTTCATGACCCCAGGATACCCCAAAAGCACTTTATAATCAACGACTGACTTTTGACGTGTAAGTTGATCGGCAACTCCACAAGTTCGGATGGAACCATAACATTCAGTTAACACAGTTTGGTCATTTAAGCAACGTGACTGCTGTACACCTAAGGCAAAGAAAGGGTGGAATTTTCCACTCCCGTTAGCAGTGGACATGTTTGGCGGTGTGAGCGGACAATATGGCGAGAAGGCCAGAAATCGGTTTTACACCATCGTGAAACCAACTTGCGATTGTCCGCTCCACCTGTCAATGGCAGGCCGCATGTCACACCTCAGGAACCTAATTTAAATACTTTAGCATCTCATTATAAGCCCTGCTCGCCAGAATCATTCACCCCACACTGGATCATCCAAACACGCTGACGTGTTTCACAACTGTGCATAAGCAAGTGCACCTGGCGAACTGCACCACACTTGGGACTTCGAGGTTTGTTTGTCTACCTTGCTTTGATCAGCACTCCCAGTCATCAGCACTAGGCTTCATAGGCAGCACCGCATCACTTTTAGGGGGGCTCATGGGCAGGTCTCTACCCACCAGACCAGCTGTAAGGCGGGGGTGGCTTTTCAATGACTGCAGGGCCAGGGCTTGCTTGGGGAAGGGGGAGAAGTGGCCCCAGACACATGAAGAGGCTGCAGGACCAGGGCTTGCTTGGGGGAGAAGTCGCCCCAGACACATGAAGAGGCTGCAGGGCCAGGGCTTGCTTGGAGAAAGGGGGGGGTGCGGTATCCCATGGTGTGTGTGGAGGCATCTGTACAAGTGGCCTCAAGATGGTGAGAGCTGAGGAGGCAGTATCCAGAGGAGATCGGGCCAGATGGAGATATGAGGGTGTATCCCAGAAGGGAAAAGCAGTAGAAACTGGGAAATAAGAATACTAGTCCCAACTGTTTTTTGCCTTCTGAGTTGTAAGAGAGTGAGTTTGATGTCCCTTGATCTGGCAGTGAGTGAGATGCCAGTGAATGTTTAAAGGTTTTGTGGGTGTGTGAGTTTAGAATGATGATATGGTTGCCTTACCCTGGAGGCACAGATGAAATCATTCATCCTCTATCTTGCACTAGATGGCCATCCTGTTCTGTGCAGCGTTGGCACTGAACACCACTGCCATTGCCTCCCAAGCTGGAATGGTGAGATTGCTGGACCTCCTGCTGCTAGAGCGGGCCTCCAAATGGCATTCCAGTGACAGGTCTGACCTCATCTTAGCCTTCAGGGCTATGTCTTCACTGGAGCAGTCCTGGATTGCAAACATTGAGAACTGTGCATGCAGCTGCAGTTTAGATATGGCATCCAGAGTGAGGAAACCCGGGTGAGGTAAAGGCATGACGAACGATTCAGAGGCTGCCCACCAGTGTGATGGTGTATTTCCTGTGGCTGCATAGTTAATGAAGCGGGAAGCAGACGATACAGCCTGAAAACCTGCCAATGCGGCTGGTGGGTAAGGCTTCTACCACACTTTGTGCAACTCAGGGACGATTCTGTCCAAAGTCACCCTTAAAGCTAGCTCCTATTCATTTTCCTGCCACATAATGCACACTGATTGCTCCTAAAACATGCATATATAGCATGAGACACCACCCTCTCTAAGCAACAGAGGAAAGACCATTACTGATTCCTTTTTCATACTGTGATTATTCCATTTTTCCTCCATTATTAATTCCAGAGTATCTAAAATCTTGATAAAGAGCCAGATAAAATGCAGTTTCATTGTATTGTACAGTTTAAATCCTTCCAAGTTTGTGGTGTGGGTAGTAGAATAAGTTTAACATCCATCCTGATGTGTTGCTGACAAGAATCAAGCTGCAAAATAATAGCAGGTGAACAGGAGTATTTGTATCTCTTCTTTCTGTGAAAACCTGAAAGGGGTTTCATGACACTGAAAGTATTAGATAAAAAGCAAAATATTCTTCGGTGACAATTCCATTCTTATCAGACAGAGATAAGAAACACTATGGGCGGAATCATCCCAGATTTGCACTAAGTGCGGTAGTGGGCGACAAAAAGGATGTTTTACCCGCCAACCGCGATGGTGGGTTTTCGTGCCGTATCGTCCCATTCCCGATGCATCCAGCCTCATTCCCAGGAATCACGATGGTTCGCTGGCCTCTGATTCGTCTGCCCGCCATCACCTCAGGCCTTCAGTAAACTGGCACCATATTTAAAGGCCTCCCCTACACAGCTAGGGATAGGAAGCTCTCACCATCTTGAGGCCTTCAAGAGATAGGAAGCTGCTGGGAACTGATGGCTGCCAAAGGGACAAAACATGCTGCCCCCAGATATAGCAATGCCTCCCCCACCGACCCCTTGATTGCCAACTGGACACAGTGGAGGCCCACCGCAATGTATTCAACCCCCACTCTGGGCAAAGATCAACAACCAATTCAGCATGAGAGGCGGTGGCAACAGTGGTCAGTGCCAATGCCCTGCAAAAGAGGACAACCATCCAGTGTAGGAAGAGGATGAATGCTCACATCTGCTCTGCCAGGGTAAGTCAACAACCTCATCACTATCAACTCATACAGCCGCAAACCCATCATACATCCATTGGGATCTCACACCTCAAGGGACAACACCACTAACTCTCACACACACCCTCACATCTCCATCAGGCTCATGTCCTCTGGAACTCGCATCCTCATCCTGTCCATGTCTCTGCTCACCGCACAAACATTCCACACAGTGCCCTGTGTCCTGCTCACACTCTCTCCATCTGATTTCATGCGGGAGAATCTGGCTCGCAACAGGAGGAAGAGGTCCAAGACGGGGTTTGAAGTAGCCCACATTAGACCCCTCACTCACTTTGAGGAATACGCCATCACACTGACTGGAGAGGATGTGGACCATGCCTGTGGTGACGGTGAGGTCAGTGGTGAACACCCACATGGGGATCCTGCACCACATCATCCCTCTCTCAATGCAACTGTGAGTGCTCTCTCTCCTGCTTTTGACTCTTCTGTCATGCACTAATTATCTCTACTTTGGTTCACAGGGAGCTCTGCCAAGTGACTGACACCCTCAGCCAGCCAGACCCTCAGCTCCATTCATGTTCTCACCTCCAGTCAAGAGGACACCTCCTCCATTCAAAAGCTAGAAATAAGCAGCCTGGAAGACCCATCACAGCGCTTACCCTCACCCTCCACCAGCGCAGAGACACACACCTTGGTGGGACCTAGATCTAGAGCAGGCTTGGGTTCACAATCAGGTGGTCACTGCACAGACATGTGTCCGCAGCAGGAGGAGGTAGGTTCATCCGAGCGCCCCGCCACTTGGAGGACTGCAGGGGAAGAGGCATCTGTGAGGTCTGAGTCAGATGACGAACCTCTGGATTCAGCCTTCCAATTCATTCTGCAGAGTCAGCAGAAGGCATGGGAACACTGGGCAGAGCTGTTGGAAGCCCTCAACAGAGTGGCACATGAGTCGGAGGAGTGTATCCGCCTGATCACTGATGAAGCGGTGCCCCCATGTGCGTACATTGAGTTCTCCATGGGGAGGGTAGCAGACGCCATGGAGACCCTGGTCCAGCAGAACTTGGAGATGCGTGCAGACATACACTCCATCATGGTATGCATGGGTGAGTTGCTGCAGTGGCGATGCAAGAGGGAAACGGGGCACCTTGACATCCCCCCCCCCAGGTGCTCCTTCCCCTCACGGAGTCAGGGTTGGCCCTCGGGCACCCAAAGGGAGGAGGAGCAGCAGCTGAACATCCCTGGGTCATCCAGTCAGGAATCTCCGAGGATGTCCTCTCCCTCCAAGTGACACCCTCAACCTCATCTCTGTCACCACAGAGGGAGCAGCTAGCCCACAGGGGGACAGCCAAAGCAAGCTGAGTCCCTCAGGACCTCGGCTCTCCAAAGGACGAATGCTAAAGTCATCAGGGGCAACAGAGTCAACCATTGTGCAGGCTGTCTCCACCCCTCTGGCTGACGTCAGCGCAGGTCCTAGAAGAGGGAGTAGGCCTAGAAAAGTTAACAATGTCTCATCATAAGTGGGTGCATAGTGAACACATTTTGCCACTTAATAATCCAAAGCTTTATTCACTTTCACTGAGTAATGGGTAACAGTGTCTTTCAGTTTCATTTACAGGCTTCGCAAGTTCTCCCACTGCATTCCCCCTTCCACCACCCCCTCCCCCACTAGCAGTTCAGCTGCATGCAGTCAGACTGCAAGTGATTTTGGAGGGAGAAGTGTGTGTGTGGCAGGGCAGAGCCTCGTGCAAGCATTCTCCCACACATGCAGATCCTTCCTTTCTCACACTCATGTCAATGAGCTGAGCATTTCCAATGCTGCCTGCTGAGGTTCTCTTTCAGTTGTCCATCTGAATTGACCTGCATCACTGCCTGGTCAGTGACCACACACCTGTGCAGCATCTGCGTCTGCCCAACACAAGGCTTCTCTCACTTTCAATTTCAAAAATGTAGTAAGGTTTCTTCTCATCTCCCCATCCTTTCCCCTCTCCCAGTCATTCATGTCCTTTCTCCCATCACTGTTGACCTCCTGGCATCACCTTCCACCTCTCTGCCGTTACCTACCAACCAGAACCCTTTTCTTCCTGGATGCCCAGGTGAAAGTGCATGTTCCCTATCTTCCCGAGAATCCCACCTCCCATCCACATTGACTTCCCCAGGCTCTACCTTCCCAACCCCAGGGGCCGTGTCTGTCTCCAAGTCCCCACCAACCACCCTTACTGTCCTGTCCACTGCTACTGTCGCACCCTCACTCTCCCACCCTTCTGGCCCACTCAGCCCCCTCTCACACTCACCATTCCCTCCTACAACACCCTATCCTCAAGTTCACTCCCCAGGAGGCAGTCATTGACCCCATCAACTCCTCGCTTGCGCATTCACCTGGACATCTCCCCACTTACTCCCTCCTTCCCTGGACTCCTTCCTCCCTCTGAACTCCTTCCTCCCCAGACTCCTTATGCCCTCCAAACTATTTACTCCCCCTGGATCCCTTCCCCCCCCTCTGAACTCCTTCCTCCCCCAGGACTCCTTACCCCCTCCAAACTCCTTACTCCCTCTGGGTTCCTTCCACCCTCCAAGATCCTTCCTCCCTCCCCAGATTCCTTCCACCCTCCAAACTCCTTTTTCCTCCCGGACTCCTTCTCCCTTCTGAACTCCTCCCCTTCTCCAAGCTCCTTCCCTCATACCTTCCTCCCCGCTTACACTTACCTTCCCAGTTGCCGCATTATCCCCCATTACACCCTCTTCCCCAGAACCCCCTACCTCCCTCCCAACCTCACCACCCCGACACCTCTGTTCACCCCCTCCCAACCTCACACCCCCAAACGCTTCATTCTCCACTCCCAACCACCGCCCCCCCACTACATCTTCCTCTCCCACTCACAGCTGGCCCTTCCTCTCCCCCCCTGCCTGATAATAACCCATAGCAGCCCATGGCCAAGAAGGTGATGTCCCAAAGCAGATCCCAGACATCAACGGAGACCTCCCAACTTCCGTGAGCAGCTTCATGTTGGAACCATGTCCATGGGAATCCACCCAGCATGAGATGCAGGTGTTCCTCCAGGGTCCGGTTGCTGCAGGGCTCCAGCATGTTCAGCACCTCGAATGTTCACGATCTAAGCAAGGCCCTAAAGATAAGTCCTAATTTCTGCATATCACACAGGTCCAGACGTGTTCTAGGCCAGCGTGTTTTCCTGCCAAGGTGGGTGGGAAATTTGACAAGGGGAGATGATTCAGGCCAGCAGGGCCTATAATTAGATGCAAATGTAGTAAAATGATGATCCCGATGTGCAGCGGTGGGATCCTTGGCCCAGCATTGATGGCTGAAGTAGAGTAGACGATCGCAATCTGGTTTCACGATGGTGTGAAAATGATTTTTGGCCTTCTTGTCATATCGTCTGCTCACGCCTGCCATGATGCCCAACGCCAACAAGGATGGAATATTCCAGCCTATATTTTCAGAAAAGAAAACTTGTCCAGTGGTACAACTGTTGGTTTGTTTTCTTTTCATATAGAATTTATCAACCTGCAAAGACTGAGTAGCTCATTTTCCATTTTTCCTTGCATTTTATCTGCAAGCTGGGCTTGCTCCTCTGTATGGAAATCCAAGGGCTAATGCAACAAGCGTATTTTACTAAACGTATTATACTAATCAGCATATTTAAAGAATGGTGATGAATGTGCATCAACGTACAATTTTTATTTTAATGTATTAAAATGCCTCAAGGTGCTTCACACACAGCAGCATTGTAAAACAAAATGTGACGCCAAGCTACATAAGGAGATATTTGGTCAAATGACCAAAACTTTGGTTAAAGTGGTAGGTTTTAAGGAGCATTTTAAAGCAGGAAAGAGAAGTAGAGAAGTGGAGAGAATTGGGGAAGGAATTATAGAGCTTTGGGCCTTTGCAGCTGAAAACATGGCCACCGATCATGGAACGATTAAAATCATGGACGCTCAAAAGGCCAGGGTTAGAGGTTGTGATTGCCTCTACCAATCAGAATCCACTTGACAACCAATCAGCTCTCTCCTTATATAGTATGACTATGTTGTTTCCCTTGGCATTAGTATTCTCTTGCGAATTGTCCAGATGAGTGCAAGATGAAATTTTCAACAAAAGATGCCTCTTTTTTTCAGCAGTGCTCAAGTTCTGTACTACCAAACGAGAATGAGGGGTTGCAAATATTGCAGAGGGTTGTGAGTATGGAGGAGATTACAGAGATAGGGAGGGATGAGGCCATGGAGGGATTTGAATATGGGGTTTGAGAACATTAAAATCAAGGCATTGTTCAACCAGGAGCCAATGTAGTTCAGCAAACACAGGGGTGATAGGTGAACAGGACTTGGTGCAATATTTACAATATTTAAAAACATTAAGCAAAATAGGAAAGCCAGTGGACAATCTAGAAATAAGTAACACATAAATAGGAATATTATGCACTGTCAGCATAAATAATATATTTTGATGCATAAATATACATAAAATAGTAAAAAAAATTGACTTTGAAGTTCTTCTTGGAGTGATAAGAAAACAAAGTGCATTAAGTAGCATAAAATATTTGGCCAAAGTTTTAAAAAATGTTTTTTAATAACTGAAAAGTTTATGTTCTAAAGTAATTTATGAATTTGGTACTTTGTATTAAAGTTGTTTATCTGCAATCAGTAAGACTCCTGGTTCGACGGCTAAGTAGCTCAGTGAGAATTAACATTTGGACATTCCTGAGGCCTTTTCAACAGGCTAAGCTGGCCGTTAATGTAAGCAGCTTGGATAGATCCTTAACTATTATCTGTGAGTTAGTAATGTGATGTTATGCAGACTGAAATGCAGAAATTTTGTTGGCTGGAATGGAAATCAGTGTGCCAAATGACAGAGCTGACCTTCATTCTGCTATTAACGCCTACTCTGGACCAATGCTTTGTTCCTTTACTACTACCATTCCTGCTCTCTTTACCTTTTGCTCCATGATGTTTCTGTAATTTACTCTCGCCCCCGTCCTCTAACCTGTCCCTGACCTTCCCTTTTTTTCTCCACCTGACCCTCCCACTTTTTCAAAAGTGTAAAACCCATCGCATTTCTGCCTCTATTCAGTTCTGAAGAAGGGTCACATTGGACTCAAAACATTAACCCTGTTTTTCTCTCTCCACTGATGCTGCCAGGTCTGCTGGGTTTTTCCAGACTTTTTGTTTTTATTATGGAAATGAGCATATTGACATGAGAGTAGTGGTCCATACTCTGAGTTACTGAACTATCTTATTAGAAGAGAATGAAGAAGTGTCATGTTATCTGGAAAAAACTAGAAGGCAGACAGTGAAAGGAGCATTTTGAGAATCAAAAGGAAGGAATCCAACAAAGGGAATTTATATTATGTTTAAATGTTTCAGATTTAAATGGAATGTCCAATTATTTATTCTGGGAAGTAATTTCGTTTTGGAATATTACCCGGAATAAGCTGTAGAAACAGCATCATTTCCAACTCCTCCACAGCCCCAAAAGGAAATGCAGTGTTACAGCAAGGTTTCTGGATAGCAGCAGAGAATTACATAGTTCAGGGTGCTTGGGAGTGTTTAATGTTTGTGTGTAAACCATTTGAACTAACTACTACCAAATGTCTCTGACTTCCTCTTTACTGCTATAGAGGAAGCTCCATTTCTTGTTTATTGTACTCAAATACCAATTGAAAGGTACAAGGTGCAACCTCCTGCCGCATTAATACATAAGAGAACTAATTGGCCATCCAGCTGTCTTGCTAACTGCATACATAGGAATAACAGCCAGTTTGTTTTGTAGGGGAATAAAAAGAAAATGACCTTACCATCAATTGATAAAGAAAAGCAATTGGAATGGAGGATTAATAGCAGAAATTTTGAATGTATATTAGAATGTTCAGAATCCAACAAAAATATTAGTGGTAGAAATTTATGTTGGTGTAAAACAGGCAATAATGGCCTCCCTTCACATGCATGACCGGATAATCAGTTCATTGCAATCAATAGGAATATAAAGTGCTGCGTAGCACGGGATGCCAATTTAATACCGCCCATTTTAAGCATCACTCAAGACAAATTTCTAAAGGTTTGGCAGAGCTTCCATGCTTTTGTGATCTATGCCTCTCTTACTAATTATTGATCATCTTTGATAGATTTGTAAGCATGATTTTTTGTTTCACTAGCCTGTGGGAACATTTCTCCTATCTTGGCCAACATCTGATTTTCTAATTATTAAACTTCATAACAATTACTTTTACAACTGTGTGGTTTGCTAGGTCCCTTCAGAGGGCAAAAGGAGTCAATCATGCAGCATTGGGACTTGAGTCGTGAGTAGACCAAATCAAGCAGGGACGTTGGTGAATGAGTCGGATTTTTGGGAAATTCCAGTAGCTTTCATTTCCCTGTTGCCACTCAGTCCATAGGTTACTTTACTTACTGAATTCAGTTCCATAATTCGCCATGTTGCAGTCCAGTATCAAATCAAGATATCACTGTGCCTGTGCAAGCAGTAATAATTCTGTTCTGAGATAATGGAGAGCTGCGAATAGCTGAACTTCCAGCGACAATCATATTTTCTTCTCAGTCCCTCAGACCCACACAGCAGTGTCAATTAAACATAATGGTTGCAATAATATCACCACAGACGATTCACAACAGCAGTAACAGGGTTGGAATAATAACAACCCAGTAGGATCCCAAAAAGACACAAGTCTACCCAGCATGGATTACCTGACTGAATAGACGAGGGGGGGTGGTGGGGGTGCAGGCGGTAGCAAAACACTGCAATGAATTCAAGGTGGAGAATAAATCTCAGTATCAGTTAGTTTGAGACAATGGGCAGAATCATCTTGTTCTGTTGACAGTGGGCAGCCATGAGCGGACAATATGGTGAGAAGGCCAAAAATCAATTTCCTGCCGCCCTGAAACCAGTGTCAATGCCGGGCCACGTTTCCCACCGTCGCACATCAGGAACCTAATTTCAATACTTTAGCACCTCATTTAAGCCCTGCTCAACGGAATCAATCCCCCACATCAAATCTACCACCTACATCTGCGTGACTCCAGAGCGGTGTGCTTCATAACTGCCTTTAAGAAGCGTGAAGCTGGCGAGATGAACTTTGAGGGGAACATGGAGGTGAGTGCGCACAACCTGGTCAAAAGTGAGTTTTATTCCACAGCTGAGACCGTTCAGCAGTGGCTCCATTGACCTGCTTGGAGTCAGAGCCTCTGGAGCTTTTCTGCCCACTCAAGCAGCTCAAAAGCATGAAAGTGCCACCAAATGCTCCAGAGCCTTTCACCCCTCAGGCACAGACTGCAAATTAATGTGCATTTTAGGGGGCAGCAGAACAATTGGCCGATTGGGCAAGTTGTAGAATCCCCTTGCACCAGGTGGTCATGGCACAGCCACTGGTGGAGGTGCTCAGACCCCCTTGCAATGTATTTATTAAGTTTTGGAATAGTATCCCTCATTGTTCAAACTAACAGCACAGCCTTGCAGTGTGGGCTAGGAGAATGCCTGTGCCTGGGGTGAGAGCACAGCACGCAGTCCAATGGCAGAAGCTGCAGCCAATTGGTCAAGCGGAGTGAGGTGGAGGTGGATGGGGTTTCAGACAGCCAATGGCCATCCAAGTGGTGGCCAGCATCTCTGGCATGCGTGAAGGGGCCTTCAGACTTAACCAAGAGAGGTTCTTAAGGCACATAGGTTAACCTACGCATCTCTCTCCCTCTGATCCCACAGGAGAACATCAGGATCATGGAGCTTGGTGATCTAGCGGTATGTCTCATGGCTTACAGAGAGCAGAGAAGAAGAAGAAGTGTGCGGTGAAGGTGCCTGGCTCAGCAAAGGGAGGAGCACCTCCCTCATGAAGAGGGTGCGGCAGGGCCTGCTGTGCACGCAGCTGAAGATCCACAGAGAGCCATTGCTCGTAGGTACTTCACTAGACCCAGGGTCCATAGATGGTATGTGTCATTCCTGCAGTTGACTGAGAACCAATGTTGCCAAAGACTGAGCATGTCTAGGGAACTGGTCGGTCACATCTGACACCTGCTGCAGGATTTGGCACCACAGGGACATGGAGACATCCACTGAAAGTGACTGCGGCACTCAATCTTCATGCCAGTGCCTCCTTCCAGGGCTCCACAGGTGACCTGTATGAGATCACACAAATGCTCCATGCGCAAGCGTATCCATGAGGTCATGGCCACCATCTTCATGAAGGCACAGAACTTTGTGCATTTCAACCAGGATCAGGGAAGCCAGGAAGTGAGAGCGCTGGGATTTGCACAGATCTCAGGTTGCCACAGGTGCAGGGTGCCATCGATTGCACTCACGTGGCGCTTAGATCACCATGGCAACAAGTGGCCAACTATGTCAGCCGCAAGGGCTTCCACTCACTGAACGTTTAGCTGGCGTGCAAACCACCACAAACACATCCTACAGGGGCTGCGCATGGTTCCCAGGGAGAATCCACGACTCCTATATCCTTAGCAGGTCTCAGATCCTTGACATCTTCCAGGGTCCACAGAGGCTGCAGGGTTGGCTCCTTGGGGACAAGGGCTACCCAAAGAGGCTGTGGCTGATGACGTCCATGCAGCGGTCTCAGACTACAGCAGAGCAACGGTATAAAGAGGCTCATGTTGAGACACGGAATTTGGAGGAGCAAAAGAGAGGCATTTTGAAAATGAGGTTCCAGTACCTTGACAAGTCCGGTGGAGCACTACGATGTTGTGCATCATCGTAGCTTGTTGCACGCTACACAACCTGGCCATGCAGCTGTTGGAGGACCTGACTGAGGAGGAGTTGGAAGGGCTGCACATTTCCTCCAAAGAGCAGGGTGTAGAAGGGAACGATGGTGATGAGGTCCTCAAAGGCAAGGTTGCTGGGGAGATCACAGGAAGAGAGGATTTGGATCGGCCAGACATTCCCAGGGTCACCTGGGTAAATGGCCCCAGGGTGTCGAGCTTCTTGTCTTCCTCCCTATAGGTGCCTGATGGTCCCTGGCTGACTGTTTGAGGAGAAGGGGAAGCTGGAGTGAGATCGAGCTTTGCACTGCAGTCATGTGCCAAGTGACAATATATCAATGTATCCACCACCTGGAGAGCAGCAAGGTGTGCACTCAATGAAGTTCCAGTAGTTTGAGTCTAAAGTGTGATTATTTTCGAATTTATGGGAATCAGAAGGACAGTGGCGGAGAGATCTATGTTCTGTTCTTGGCATTTCTCCAGGAGCTGTCTAATGCAAACACCATATTAGCGGTTCTTCAATCTTTTTCTGAAACTGCACAGACTGTCTGGCAGCAGATCCTAGTTGAGATGTTGCACTAAGCATTTCAGAAGGATTCTGGCGAAGATCTTCATCCAACAGGGTTTGTATAAAGAAATAAGGGATAACATAAACAATTAAAGCAATGCCCTGTTTGTCAGTGCTATTTTTTATCAATCGCAGTTTTGTTAGATTCTCGGCTTAAATTTGAAAAAGTTTGAAATGACATCTGTTGTAACCTGAACATCCCCAGACAACCAAAGTGGGAACACTTAAATGAAGTTTTCAGAGAAAACTATTCCCGGAACTAGCCTGCCAAAAATCTCCCCTTCGCAGTGGGATTACCCTTTTTAATGCTTTGTTTTGTTTTTACTGATTGACTTTGCCAGGGACAAAATGGCAGTGTTGCCTCCTATGAGAACTGCTACATTCTGCAGCGACTGCTATAAGGTTGAGTTTCCAGTTATATAGATATATATATACATATACATGCCGAGATGGAAATTGCAATGTACCTTGCATGTTTCCGAAGTCCAGAGTGGTTGCCACAAACTTGAATTCAGGGGCACAATGCTACACCCCGGTAAAGTAGCAGAAGTGCGTACAACAATGTTTTGGCTCAGGCTCTCCATAGTCGCCCCTGGTAGCTGCCGGCAGAAAATGCAGACATCATTTAAATATTATGATCAGAGTCCTGCGACATCAGTGCCCTTTTCTGAAATTGGTGTACGTGCAACCTTAAAACAAAGAGTCATAAGGCAGGTTTTCCAGTCGGCGAGTGGGGGGCGGGGCCCGCTTGCCAACGCGTCATTTAGATTTTCAGTTCGGCCTGTTAAGCTCATTGATGGGCCTACCCATCCAGCCTTAGGGTTGGCGGGCAGGCCGGGCCTCGAAAAAAGCATGAAACCTCATCCACGGGCGGGATGAGGTTTCAAGAGGGCATTTAAATTTTTAAGAAAGGTTTCAATAAAACTTATGGACATGTCCCAACTCATGTGATGGTGGAAAAATTTAAACATGTTTATTAAAAGTTTTAAATCGGTGCCGATCTCCCTGAGGCAGCACTTTACCTCAGGGAGATCTGTGCGCTCTTTTGTGTGCACGCGTGAAAGAGCTCACTCCCGGCTGTGGGAACCCCCCACCGCCCGCACAGGAAGCGATAGCGCTGTCTGGCAGACGTCATGCTGGGCGGGCCTTAATTGGCCCGCTCACTTAAAATGGCAGCATCACCCCCCACCCATACCCCCCCCCCCCCCACCGACTGGTGGTGCCGATCAGAAGGCCGCCTGCCGGCGCCCACTACCACACTTCCCCCCTCCCGACGTGCCCATAGAGTCATGGAGGTCTATAGTACAGAAAAAGGCCCTTCAGCCCATCGAGTTTGTACCAGCCAAACAAGTACCTAACTATTCTAATCCCACTTTCCAGCACTAGGCCCATAGCCTTCTATGCCATGGCATCGCAAGTGCACATCCAAATACTTCTTAAATGTTATGAGGGTTTCTGCCTCTATCACCCTTTCAGGCAGTGAAAAAATTATTCCTCACATCCCCTCTAAACCTCCTGCCCCTTACCCCTGGTTATTGATCCCTCCACCAAGGGGAAAAGTTCTTCCCTGTCTACCCTATCTATGCCCCTCATAATTTTATACACCTCAATCAGGTCTCCCCACAATCTCTTCTGCTCCAGGGAAAATAACCTCAGTCTATCCAATCTTTCCTCATAATTAAAACTCTCCAGCTCAGGCAATATCCAAGTAAATCTCCTCTGCACTATCTCTGGTGTAATCACATCCTTCCTATAACACGGATTCCAGAACTGCGCGCAATAATCTAACTGTGGCCTAACCAGCATTTTATACAGTTCCAGCATAACCTCCCTGCTCTTAAATTCTATGCCTCAGCTAATAAAGGCAAGTATCCCATATGCCTTCTTAACTGCCTTATCTACCTGTCCTGCTACCTTAAGGGACCGGTGGATATGCACGCCAATGTCCCTCTGATCCCTGGTATTTCCCAGGGTTCTACCATTCATCGTGTATTCCTGTGCCTCGTTTGTCCTGCCCAAGTGCATCACCTCACACTTATCCGGATTAAATTCCTTTTGCTGCTGATCAGCCCATCTGACCAGACCGTCTATATCCTCCTGTAATCTAAGGGTATTCTCCTCACTGTTTACCACCCCACTAATTTTTGTGTAATCCGCAAACTTACTGATCAACCCTCCTACATTCAAGTCTAAATTGTTTACATATACCACAAACAGCAAAGGACCCAACACTGATCCCTGTGGAACCCCACTGGACACAGGCATCCAGTCACAAAAACACCTCTCGACCATCACCCTCAGCTTCCTGCCACTCGGGCAATTCTGGATCCAATTTGCCAAATTGCCTTGGATCCCATGGGCGCTTACCTTCATTATCAGTCTCCCATGCAGGACCTTATCAAAAGCCTTGCTGAAGTCCAAGTAGACTACATCAAATGAATTGCCCTCATCTACACACCTGGTCACCTCTTTGAAAAATTCAATCAAATTGGTCAGACATGAGCTTCCCTTAAAAGAACCATGCTGACTGTCCTTGATTAATCCCTGCCTCTCCAAGTGTAGATCAATTCTGTCCCTCAGAATTGCTTCCAATAGTTTGCCATCTACTGAGGTTAGACCGACTGGCCTGTAGTTCCCTGGTTTATCCATTCCCCCCTTCTTGCATAACGGTACCACATTGGCTGTCCTCCAGTCCCTTGGCACCTCTCCTGTGGCTGGAGAGGTATTGAAAATTATTGCCAGTGTCCCTGCTATCTCCTCCTTTACCTCACTCAACAGCCTGGGATACATTTCATCCAGGCCTGGAGATTTATCTACTGTTAAGCCTGCCAGAACACTTAGAACCTCCTCCCTTTCTATGCTAATTTCTTTAATTATATCACAGTCCTTCTGCCTGATTTCCATACCCACATCATCCCTCTCACTTGTGAACACCGACACAAAGTATTCATTTAGAACCCTACCTACGTCTTTCAACTCCACATTCAAATTACCAATATGGTCCTTAATGGGCCCTACTCTTTCCCTAGCTATCCTCTTAATCTTAATGTACTTGTAAAATAACTTTGGATTTTCCTTTATTTTACCTGCCAGTGTTTTTCATGCCTCATTTTTGCTCTCCTAATTTCCTTTTTAAGTTCCCCCTACCCATTCTATACTGCTCTAGGGCTTCCGCTGTTTTGAGCCCTCAGTATCTGCCATAACCCTCCCTTTTTCTCTTTATCCAAACCTGTATATTCCTGTGACATCCAGGGTTTCCTGGATTTGTTGGTCCCACCCTTTATCTTTACTGGAATATATTGGCCATGTACTCTCCCTGTTTCCCACTGCTCTGATGCAGATTTACCTAAAGGGACCTGCTCCTATTCCACTCTGGCCAAATCATATCTGATCTTATTAAAATTGGCCTTCCCCCAATTTAGAACTCTGATTTCTGGCCCATTCTTGTTCTTTTCCATAAAAGCCTTAAATCTAACATAGTTATGATCACTATCTGCAAAATGCACCCCCACTGATACCTTTACCACTTGCCCAGCTTCATTCCCTAAAATTAACTCTTGTAGGACCTTCTACGTACTGGCTTAAAAAGCTCTCCTGGATGCATTTTAAGAATTCCACTCCCACTAAACCTACCACACTATGACTTAATCCAGTTAATGTTGGGGAAGTTGAAATCCCCCACCATTACTACCCTATTACTTTTACACTTCTCTGAAATTTGCCTACATATCTGCTCTTCTATTTCTCTCCAACTGTTTGGGGGCCTATAGTACACTCCCAGCAATGTGATTGCTCCTTTTTTGTTTTTATGTTGTATCCATATGGCTTCATTTGAGGAGCCTTCTAAGATGCCATCCCTCCTTACTGCTGTAATTGATTCCTTGATCAATATTGCGATACCCCCTCCTCTTTTACCTCCTTCCCTGTCTTGCCTGGAGAGCCTAAACCCTAGAATACTGAGCTGCCAATCCTGCCCCTCTCTCAACCATGTATCTGTGACAGCAATAACGTCATACTTCCATGTGTTAATTTGTGCTCTCAACTCATCTGCCTTATTTGTCAGACTCCTTGCATTAAAATAAATACAATCCAACCTTGCCAAAGTCCTTTGTGCCTTAACTGGCCTATGCCGTCCAGACTCACTTGCTTTCTCTTCTAATTTTGGCTGTGCACCTCCCCCTGCTGCACCTCCTCTGAGGATCCCATCTCCCTGCCAAGTTAGTTTAAACCCTCCCCAACACATCACTTCCTTAATCCTCCTGGCACGTCATAGTGGGGAGGACCATGAGGCAGCTTTTCAGAAGTGGCATTTAAAGGGATTCTCAACTCCATTAAGGTTAAGTCTCTGGTTAGTCATTGTAGGCTTCTTGGGTGTTTTGGGGTCAAGTATTTGGCTGTTTTGTCTGTTGTTTGACAGAGTCCATTTGTGGAGAGATACAAGTGCTTTGCTGCATCTTCTTGTTCAATATTGTTGAATGTGAGCAGGCTACTGCACTTCACCTTGAGAGAGGAGGATTAGCAAAAAAGGCAGTAAAGACCTGGGCAGGCTACAAAAAGAGGCTGAAGGAGGCAAGGGGCAGCAGGCATTAAGGCATGCAGGTATTCAGGAACCAATAATCATAGCTGGACCTCATAGAGCACTATTTAAGGCTGGAATTTAAGGTGAGGCAAGCAGGTACCTGTGCCACCTCTCGCATTTTAAGTTGGAGTTTAACACCAGGGCATGCTTTGCGCCATATGTGGCAGTGAAGGTCACTGTGACATCTATACCGTGAGTCAGTTTTCTGTGCTGATAGATGCCCCTCCTTCTGCCCCCCTCTTCCACCAAACATCCAAAGCAGTTTCAAAAACTGGGGTTGAATGGGGTTGGTTGAGTTTTTGCTGCACCTGCCATTTTACAGAGAAAGTTGCATTAGGCTAAAGTGCACCTCTCCTTTAAGAGGTGTAGTCTTGTCTGTAAAGGAACATGTAAAATTACCAACGGCCTCCTTCGCCCCTTACTCCCACCACCAACTCCCCACCCCCGCACCCCTAAGGTCAACACTGGCAGCTCATCTATTTGGTTTGAATTAGTATTAAGCTAATCTGGGGCCTTCTTTGTAGCCATGTAATCAGACATCTGCTGCAAGTGTGACATTCATAAGGATGCATACGAAGTGGATTATTTTGCTAACAACAAGTCTTTCTGAATAGATGTTTGCTTAGAAAAAGTATAAATGTAAAATAGCTTAATAATTCTCCCTTTTTAAATTTTTTTTACACAAGAAACTTGTTCCAAGCAAGTAATTGTGTTCTCCTTTATGTGACAAGGATGTGATTGCAGGGGGTGCAGAGGAGATTCACCAGGATGTTGCCTGGGATGAAACATTTAAGTTATGAAGGGAGTTTGGATAGACTTGGGTTGTTTTTGTTGGAGCAGAGAAGACTGAGGGGCGACCTGATCGAGGTGTACAAGATTATGGGGGGCATGGACAGGGTGGATAGGTAGCAGCTGTACCCCTTAGTTGAAGGGTCAGTCACAAGGGGACATAAGTTCAAGGTGAGGGGCAGGAGGCTTAGGGGAATGTGAGGAAAAACTTTTTTTTACCTAGAGGGTGGTGGCAGTCTGGAGTGCGCTGCCTGGGAGGGTGGTGGAGGCGGGTTGCCTCACATCCTTTAAAAAGTACCTGGATAAGCACTTGGCACGTCATAACTTTCAGGACTATGGCCAAGTGCTGGTAAATGGGGTTAGGTAGGTAGGTCAGGTGTTTCTCACGTGTCGGTGCAGACTCGATGGGCCGAAGGGCCTCTTCTGCACTGTGATTCTGTGACCTGATGAGATTTATTTATTTACCTGTCTGTCTCCAATGGGCAAAGACTATGATAAATCTGTATTTGAGGTACTGAATAGGATGGGTGGCCAATCCTATACTGCCCATCTTACACACCACCCAAAATGGATTTCGAGCCCATTTCCCTTCCATCAAGACTCACTTACTTCACAGTCTCTTCCCATACCTGAGCATTTGAAACAGTCATGATTGGCCTACCACAAGCAACACCGCATTGCTGAAAATTCCTGGTACCCAAGATGGGCTATGTGGACATTTGAATTGGAAAATGTTGGTTGGGAAATTCCCAGCTGTCCAGGAAATGGTTGCAGCTATGGGCCAAACAGCTCTGCTCAAGTTCACATAATAGGTTGGGCTCAAAGTGCACTTGTTCCATTTGATATCTTTATTTTAGTGCACCAACCATGCCATCTTCCTTCACAGCATCTACAAAATCACAATTATAGGTTTAAGGTAAAGAAGGTTCTTCATCTTCCCAGAACATGCTTCAATACTGCATGCGTGGACAACTGGGGGCAGGCTTGTCTTGGCTGCAGATATTACACATAAATCATTGGATGATGAGGAAATTCCAAAGAAGAGGAAGATGAAAATATTGGAAAATGGCTTTAACCTCCCACGCAAAAATTAAGCAACAATTTCAATGCATTTCTCACTAAATAACAGAAAGGGGGAAGAATAACAAATACTGACTAGAATGATCGACAGAGGACTATGTGAAGCTAATGCCAATCTCTGGAAATGTGAACATTCCTGCCCTAACCCACTTTTCTATCCAATTTCCCCCCATCCCCCCTGAAGTGCTGACCCATACGAATAATATCTTACTCAAGTGACCATTCGTCTTTTGTGAGCATGACCATTGAGTGTTGACTGTTTATTCATTACATAAGAGCTGCATGTGATCCCATCCACATGCATCCCCTTTCAAGCAAATGTCACTGTCTAGTGACCAGAACCCAGACTGGGCCTGTCTTTTCCTCAGGGACCTGTGGTGCTGAAATCCATTGGAGTCAGCCCAAAACTGTTAAATTGCCTCCTTTCAGACTATTGTTGGGCCTTTTCTATGTATTCTAAGAGGTGCAAGCAATTCAAGATACCATTTTACTTTATGAATATATAAGTGGAAGTGTCTGATTGAAAACTGGCATCAGATACCCAGCTAACTGAGTTGATTTCCTTTCTATATACAGTTCAAATATGTTTTACTGTAAAATATAAAAAGTCTTTGAATGCACCAATGTTTTACAATTATATATCAAAAGAGAAGTGTGCAGGCCTAAAACGCCCAGCCCTCTTGGTTTGAAGCAAGCACCCTGGTATGAAGAGGATGTATAGTGGTTAGGTCCCTGAAAGTGGAGAAAAATATCTAAAGCTAACTAAAAAAACGTCCCTAACTTCAATTCAACAAAATATAAAAAAAAAACACTTACAAAACAAACCTGGTTGATGTCGGATGTGGAGACTGGGACCCACTATAAAAGCCATGTTACTCTGTTAAATTTATGAATGGTGAAAGCTTCCTGTTCTGTTCATTGTGCGTACAGGATGTGTTTGGTGTTTCCCCACCTCCACCCGCTCCTACACGTAATGATGTAAACATCATCTCTGAGAACTAAGTTGTTAAAGGGCATGAGGTTTTACCTCTATCCTGTTTTCCTACATAATAAAATATACCTTGTGGTACGTTAACATTTGTGGTTACAATTTTATCGTAAATTGCACCAATTCAGTGTGATTAGGGAGCCAATAAATTTCCATTCTAAAAAGGAAAGATTTGGAGAGAACAATAGATTGTAATAACAGGTTTGTTAATTCCCAATAATTCCACTTGTAAAATTACACAGCACAAGCAGGTACACAAACAGTTAAACATAAAAACATACAAAATAGGACCAGGAGTAGGCCATTCGGCCCCTCAGGCCTACCCCACCATTCAATAAGATCATGGCTGATCTGATTGTATTTTGAGTTCCACATTCCCAGCTATCTCTGATAACCTTCAATTCCCTTGCCAAACAAAAATGTATCCACCTTTGCCTTAAAAATATTCAATGACCCCTCCTTCACCACCTTCTGAGGCAAAGAGAGGTATCATTATCATGCTGTTCAACAGTAAATGAAATAAATTTCTACTATATCTGCATCAACAAACTGATATGCCTTTACATTTTACTTCTACTAAAACCATCCACCTCTAGAATTACACCAAGTGTCACTTGCTGAAGAATTACACCATACGAATTTCTAAAGAGCCAGTCATCAAATGTAAAGGGCCTAGTCCTTTTACATAATAAATGTGACAGTTATTAATAGCTGTGGTTTTTATTCATAATTCTTATTATTCTTAATGTCTGCCAGTTTGAAACATAAAACCAGAACTTTAATCCACTATTTTATTTCCAAACACTAATCATGGACAGTGGAACAAAACAGGCAATATTGGACTGGCTGTTATATGCAATGCCTGATATTGAGTTTCACTGCATTCAATGAATTAACCATCACAGCAGAGAATGGGTGGCTGATTCGATACCAGGTTGCGCCATTGATTGACAACGACTGATTTTAAGCCTGCGTGTTTTAATGCCACAAATATAATAACCAGTTCTTTAGATATTAGGAAATATGAATTCCTTAACTGATGCATCTTCAGGATGGAATGAATAATTGAAATATTATATGAACCACAGCCCATTTTAAATCTATGTCCTGTGTGTTTTGATGGTTTAATTAATCCGAGTGTCCTAGATTACTAATTTGATATATAAATCAATACTTATATCTATCCCTGGACAAGTTAATGTTTTAAAGGTGCACTGGCACCAAGCACTCCTAGCTTGCAAGTGGATTCAACTTGTAATGGTACTGAAAATTGCATCACCAAAAAAAAATGTAGGAATAAGGCCATTCAGCCCATTTAGCTCACTGCAATGTACAAACCTATGCTTAGAACTCACAACTAATTTTTATTTCCTTCCTTCTTGCCTCAGCTCCGTGTAGAATCAGTGATATGATCGCTCCCTTTTTGCATGCTTCCTCGTGGAGAAGTCATTCATTTTATATTTTACGCCATGGTACTAATGTATGAAGCAATGAACTGATGGCTTTGCTCCAAGTTTTACTTCAATTTCCTGCATTCTGAATACCTGACCCTGACTGAGGGCGTGGAATGGGGAAATAAATACATTATACTTCTGCTATCAGTTGTATACACCATACAATGATAGCAATTAGCCAACAGGTCACAGAGAACTTGCAGTCTACCTTTTCTAAAATTTATCCTAGACTTCAGTGAATGCCACCAAATTTGATTGCTCCTACAATTGGACGTAAATTATATGCTAGCAGTTTCTGCTTTGGAAGCAGAAATATAAGGCACCGCATCTTTAAATAGGAGGTTAAAATTCTAGCTTTAACATTGTATTTATTTTCATTTTAGCCTGTATAACAGCGGGTAGTATTTGATTGGTTTATATTATTTATTCTCAGGAAGGTGAATTGGTAGAATAAGAAAAAAACCCAGAGAACGAGGAATGTTAATTTCAAGATCGTTTATGATTTTTAGCACTTGTAATTAAATCACATTTAGTGTCACTTGCTGAAGTGACAATTTCTCACAAAGTTTTCAGCAGACCTGGACCAACATAAACCAGTGAAGACTGGTTTAGCTGCCACAGACAGATGCAAACCCCTCTCTTAAACCATCACATTCATGTTGTGTCTACTTTCTGTAATGTAACCTTACCTTAGAATGAACGTTTTAATAGTCCCAGCAGCAGACTTCAGTTGATAGACACTAAATTTTTAAAAGTCTGTATAGGGTCACTCTAGTCCATCACAGTAAAATCAACCAGATTGCTTTTCCTAAATTTCCATTTATACAAAACCAGTAGCTCAAGCTATGGTATCTTAATGTGAGCATTTTACAAAGTATCAGAAGAAAAGATGTTATTTATTACCTGATACACTTATTATCCTTAAGCAGCCCAATGTTCCCCATTCTATTAGGGTCTTTATGTTCCAGATCCTACAGCTTTTTGGTTGATTGTTCAACATGCATATAGGACCACTGTTTAATATACATGTAGGGCCTTTTTAACATTCACGGGCTAGTTTAAAACCATCTCGATTACTTTGGTTAAAATGTTTTAACTGCAACTTAGTATCCATCAACTGTCCAATGGGCACCGCTAAAACATATCAGATACGCACCATACTTTTCCACTTTCCTGGTACAGAATGGCTGTATCTTCTCAAATATGCTTCTGTTTACAATTGTTAAACACTTTTCACTGTCGACTTAACCAAACCTGCTACACAATGGATTTTCCTGCGAAAATAATGGTGAGTCTAATGCTCCTCTTTGCTACTTATGCGTGATAGTTCAACAACTTCAAGCGAGGGACAAATGCATAGTTAAACTCAAAAAATTGCTGCTCGAGGTGCTTCACAAAAATGGTATATTTTTAAGGAGAATAATTTTGCTATTTGGCTCACAATCAAAATGCACTGAAATGTGTGATGTTTCTGTATTTGCACGTTTGATACAAACTAAACTCAACACAAAAAATAATTGTCGTCTAATTCAGCCTGTGTGCAGTTTTAATGATGTGCTAAATGTTAATTTCTGCCAAACTTCTGTGGTACTGAAAATTAACTATTAAAATTGCAGAGTCTCATTCCTTTAAGTTTTAATTGGTTTTTTTTTGGATTTAGCTTTCTGTCTCTTAACCCAATCTTTTTCGCTCTCTTCATATACCTGATTTGATATTGAATTAACTCACTCTAATTTGCACGTCCATCTTAGTCCTTGCACAATTAATTTCACAATCTTGCAAACCGATTGGTTAAGGAGATGCTTGTTGCTTGCCCTGTTCACTCAGGTCCCAGATGCCCTGTATCTCTTGCTGCAAGTGTTATCAGCAAAATAATTTAATACCTAAGCATGCAAGAGCAAGCCTAACTGACAGCAGACACTGTTAGATTACCTGCTACAGTATTTCTAACAGTCCCCCTTTGGCAAGTTTGATTTCAGTGCTATTTGAAGCAGTAATATAATGTTTATTACAAAATAGCTTGTGTTAAAAATGGGGCAATTATTAAGTCTCACTCAACCTATAAGGTTAATCTTTCTACTGCAATCAAACATTAATTGTGATAAGCATCGGATCAAGAGCAAGAACTCAAAAGTTTCTGCATAAAAACATGACTCTTTTGGCCATTATCATTTTTTTTTTCATGATCATACAGTTAATTTAGCCTGATTCTTTGCCCTCAACTGCTCACAAAGAATGCAAAAGTGGCCTGTGGTCAAAGCACTTCAACAAATGCAAGTGCACCTTTGACACAATTATGCCCATTTGAAATACAGGCACCATAAAAAAAGTAGTGCAATGGTTCAGCATAATAAAGTCCTTTACGAATGAGCAGTATGTACCAGGAAGAAACAAATTCTGTACATCATGCCTGGAATTGCCCCAGTGACTTAATGACAGCTGGTAAACATGAGACTTAAAAAAAAAGATCATTTGACTAACATGAAAACAGGAAGCCTCAGTACTGATCTGATGCTAATTTTAATCACAGTCTAACCAGTTGTTATATTGTGTCATCAACTTTTGTTGCAGATTGTTACTTATGGAATTTTGAGGAATCCTGTTTTCCTTTGGCATTTTAAGAAACATGCCCATAATGGTGTTCAAAAGATTTGCATAATCATTAAAATGAAGAAAATAATAAACTTTGCACATTTCTAACCATGAAAATAACACCTATTCAACTATCTTAAAAGTTAGACTTATTAAAAGCTTTATTTTTAATAGAAAAAAATAACTTTAACAGCTTAGAAAATTCAACATGGAATTATTTATAAAAAAACATTTATACTCTTTTAGGATATTATATCCCAGAATTCGCTTTTACATCTGTGATGTAAAAAATTATAATCAAATTCCCTGAGAATCTCTGACTCCCAAATAAATATTTAACCACAAGAAAGCATTGGATTACACATCAAAAGAGTGCACCAACGAGAAGCAGACAAATTCATTGGGTTTCATTCCTAAACAGCAAGGTGGCCAGTGGAATCATCTATTGGGAGTCAGTTTGTCACACTGTAACATTGTGAGCACAGTGCTGTGGCATAGTCTTCAGCAGTAGATTCAATGACTTCTCATATCCATGCTGTTTGAATGGAATTCCAGAACAAAGTGCTGGATTTCTGGGTCAGTCAATTAAGTTGCACAATAAAAATGATTGGTCTTCAGAATTTTAGTCCTGGATTGAATGTCGAATAGATCTGTGATAATCCTCTGGACTGTTCGCATGATCAGGCATTTCAAACCCTCTAAGCAAGTGTCCACTGTTCTGTTGAGTGAAGTAATAAAGCTGCCTGGCAAACACTGGTTCGATCTAAAAACAAATGATAGGTACATTAATATTACTTGAAAATGTGGTTTTGAAAGCTTACATATTGTTTTAGCCTGCTTCTGAATTCAAACTATGTGACATCATTAAAATCTGATCACAATGTTATGGCTGAAATGTAAATCCCACATTAGTTTAGAACATCAGTCATCGGAATGTTTTGCAGGACTGAGAGAGCGAAGCCTCAAGTATTCCTCTTCACTCTAGAGCTGCTTGGGGAAGAAATAAAGAGGTCAAAATAGGGTTGCAGTGAGATGGCGATGGTGGGGGTTCTTATCATGTGGTAGATGCAATGTCTGCAAGTCAGGCATAGGATGATGTGCTATTCATGGTGGAAGGTAATCTGAGGCAAGCGTCACATTGGTAAATACTAGGAGACTTGCTCAATGGCTGCATGCTCCCTTTATTGCTAATGTGAAGTTCAAAGAAGTCTTGATTTTTAAAGACTTGTGTTTTATATCCAGCTGGTCATAAACATAACAGTAATTTATAAACTGGCATGACAGGGATAGCATAGTGGACAACCAATACTGGACCCCAAACACGCCCTCAGCTGAGTTTCTGATCTTAGTCACTCTGCTCCAGGTAGAAATTCCCTTGGATCAAGTATTATCCCCAAGGATCAGAGCAGATAAACTGAATGGACAGTTTTCACTTAAACCTCCCATCTATATTGCTGTAGCTAGCTAAAAACACTGATGGTGACCTAGAAGTAACCTGCAAGAAATAACGGGGGTAAATGGGGTGGGGATCAGGGGAGGACATACGTCTTTAGAAGGGTATGTACCAGTCAAAAAAAAGTGCAATAAGAAACAATTTACCCATACAGGTTAGATATCCAGCCTTCTGGACTTGCTGTCTATTCTATGCAATAAAATAGATACCAGAGCATTTGTCTAAAATGTATATGTTCTAGACAGGCTTATTCAACATATAATCATATCTCTTTTTGAGTGACTGAGAAGCCTTTTAGGGCCAGAAAAATATTAAGTACCTTAATCCAGTTTTAAATAAAATGTAAAAATTATTAAGTGGTCACACCATCCTGTCGGAATTGCAGAGTCAAATCTATTTTTGATTACTGGTGCCATTACTTCAATTATCACTCAGACATATTATCACTTGAATAAATCTCGCTAGGAGAAAATATGCTCCAGTTGATATTTTGTCTGACATTATTCATTGTTCGTTACAAACTATTTTATGATTTTGCTACTAAGAGTGAAGAGTAGATTTTTGATTCTCATGTATCTTATCACAAAAGATACTGCAAAAACTAACACCTTCTGGAAGTAAATCTACAAAAATATACAAATTGCATGTTATGCTAATAATCACATAGTTTCTGTTTTAATTAAATTATGTATTGATTCATGGAACTGTTTTATTCAGTGGCTAAAATCAAACACACACAAAAGTGTGCATGTTTGTACAATGTTATTGCCGTAGATATTAATTGCCCAAATTCACTCTTCTTACCACATTCATCCAAATAAATATATTACTGCTGCAGTCAAATCATATGCCCATTCTTCCGATTGTTGTAATCACCACCAGTCCATTACTTTAGCTTTAGAGTGATGTTAAGATCAATTCTAATTATACTAATCTATCCTTGAACTTTATGTCCACATTAGTAAGATAACTAAGTTGAGACTTCTATTAATATAAATGGTAGCATCAAATTAATGTCATGTGGATGCATCAACATTTAAATGTCAAATATCTCCAACAAAGGTAGTTTTACAGGTCTGCACTGCCAACAAGAAGCCTCATCAGCAAACAGCTCAAATCTGAAATTTGGCTGCATATTACCCATGATCTTCTGGCCATTAATGAGCAGTCCATGCACACATTTCCGATTTGCATTGCCAGCGGCCAAGAGTCCCCACTAGCAGCAGAGACTCATGCCCATTGTCACTTAAAGCTTTGACATTCAGTCATAGTCCCACATTTCTTTTTATCACCACAGCAGTTCCTTCTGTAACAGCCATGAACAATCATCAGACGTGGACACTGATTGCATTCACTCCTAAGTAATTATTTACAACTTCTGTTAGAAGTCACTGAGATAAGTGCATAAAGAGGAACTGGCCAGTGGTTCAGCAAAAGTGAAAGAAAAACACATATGACCGGGGATGATTGCAACTTTTCAGGATTGTTAGATTGCTTAAAGTATCCGACATAACCTCATATTGAGAATAGATCACACACTTAGTTCGTAGTACTCCGCTCATCACCTCACTAGTTCACACCATAAAATGACTAGTTGCATGTTGTTTTCCTCACTTATACATTGTTTATTTCACATTATATAGTTATTGGGAACTTACATGTGCTGTGATAAGTTTTCTTGATCTCTGTGGATCGGGAAATTCTTCACCGAAACAGAACACAACTTGGAACCTTGGTATGAGTGATCGGCCATGGTGTGCATAGCTTTGTAATTCTGGTGGGGTGGGGGGAATAGCCCTTATTATTACAGTTCATCAACCTTAAATAATCTGTTTTAAATACATGTACAAGGAAATGCCTGATCTGTTCAACAATAAGCCAAAAGTAATTACTTTACTCCAACTTAGTACAGTTAAGGATGATCACAAGTTACCCACCCATCCCATAAGTAATCTTCTATTGATATGTTCTAATTTCAATTTAAATATTTTCCACCATTTTCAGATTAAATAGTTGTATAATATTAGAAAACCAATTATAACATGGCTCCCATTAACAAAACTTTTCCTTTCTCTGCTCATTCACATGGATGGCAACAAATGTTGAAAAATTAATATTGCTTAATGACTGAGCAAACTTACGAAGGAAAGATTTTGTGTCATAAGTTTTGCAATTTTTCTAGGAGAGTAACTGACTTCACAAAATAGTTATATTTATAGATTAATTTAATAAAAAAGAACAAAAACATTGAAAAGACATGTTCTCTCTGTTACCTGCTAAAAATTGTTGTGTGTCAAAAAGTTTTGTGACTTGGTCTCTCTCCAGCTTGTTAGGCCTGTCACTGTATGGTGCTAAAGGTCCTTCCCAGTAGATTCTGCTCTGGCATAATCGTTTGGCATAGAGACCATCATGGGTCATCCACATCAAGACTCCCTTCTCCAAGTGACTGAGCAGCTTTTCAATACCCTTGCGTTGTGCACTGCTGTCTGGATAAGGAAACAGCACCTGATCTATGTTGCTAGCTGAAAATAGCTTATCAACTTGGCCGTGGGCTATTCTACAACCTTCAGGGCTTGTTGTTGTCACTTCTCTCACCAGGGTTTCTCGATAATACAAAAAAATTTGTAGCCGACAGTCTGTAAAAGCAAATCAAATGGATGTGTTCAGTATATCAGCAAGCCCAAAGTCATTGACATAATTCTCAGCAAATAAAAAATAATGGAATTGCAAGGCGCTTGGACATACTCCTTTGTCAGGTCCAAGTATTTTGTCCACACAAATTCACTGAATCTATCAGTTCACATATTCAGCTTCATTAGAGTCAGGCAATGGCAAGTAGCTTTTCAGAGTTCGAAAGGCAGAGCCCACATTCTGAAATTCAGAAGATCCTGGTGACTTCTAAAACCAGCATAGCCAATCATGGACATGAGCAGGGATAAGAACAAGGTTACGATTGAAGGAGTCCAAATATAGACTCCCGAGTCCATTTCTCAAAATCCAAAGTTACATTTGGCAAGTTCTGACATCACTTTTGTCTTCCACCTGTCACCTTTTCATGTTTTTTTTTTCTCTTTTAGCTTTTCTTTCTTCCCTTTGTCTTATTCTCCCTCCTTTATTTTTTTAAATGGGTTGTTTATTCTCAACACATGGTTCGTTTAACATCTCGATCTTTTCATTTTCTGGGTGCTTGTATTTTGATTCAATTTTCGTTTTCAATTTTTATCTTCTTGTCTTTGTTCATGAATGAAATCATTCTTCCCTTCTTCTTCATCTTCTATGTTATTTTTGTTTCTTCAGGCCAATCTCATGGCCAGGGTTGGGGGAAGGGAGGGACTTTCTGGGGATTGGAGATGGCTGGAAGGAAGTCTTAGTAATAGCAGGCAGGATCAGAGGTCACACTTGTCCAATTTAGAAAGCTTTCATCCCTTTTTCTGTACCCAACTGAAGAGTCTGCCATCCACTGTCTGGTTGGACGCATGGCTAGATTTAACAGTGGACATAAGGACAGTGGCTTTATTGTCAGGTTTTTGACTGTGCTGATCCACATTTAAATATTGATAATGGGCAAAATGAAATGCAATTAATCATGGGTGAAACAAATAGAGGGAATCACAGTGTCAGTGTAGCAAGTAAAGAAAACTAGGAAGCTGGCCAGAAAATATGACAATTGCATTTTCAAGGTGCTCAATCAGTTACTGTATTGGTTTACAAGCAACTTAGGTATAGTAATAGACATTTAAAATTGTACACATTGTATGCAGTATAAATATACCTGCTGGTGATGAAAACATTATCTCTCACTTTTTATACACACACAATCCAAATTTAACAACAAAAGGATAGTTGTTAAATGTTAAGTAATAAGTTTAATCACTTGAATTATCAGACTTGGGTTAAGCCACAACAATAGTTCTTACATTACAAATGCAAGACCAGGAACCCACAACTGTTTCTAAAAATGCCTTTTACATTTTACACTACACTCAAAAATTGAGGGTGATTTAACTTGCCACATTTAATATGATTATCTTATTAGCTGCTATTACTGAAATACAATTTACTGTGGCCTCACATCATTCTATATTGTTGCAATATGATGATACTTTTTAGGAGAAAACTGCATTGTTCAATTCACTAAAGTGCATTTTTGTTAGTGGTTCAATATGCATTTTGTAAAATCTGGGTAAGTACAAATATGCAAACTACTACCATTTAACTACTCATAACAAAAGAGGTGATAATTTTTTGTAGCTTTCTCATTCCTATAGATTATAGGCAAGATGATGGATTTATCTGTTTAAGACACTCTGTTAGTTACAGATCACTTGGATCCATTCTTCAGAATAACAAAAGCTTTTACCAACAACAATGTGAATTTATATAGTTCTTTTAATGTAGTAAATCATCCTAAGACATGTCACAGGAGCTTCACTTGAACAAAATTTGACACTGAGCCACATAAGGAAAGATTAGTGCAGAAGGCTGAAAGGTTGTTCAAAGAGGCAGATTTAAGAAAGAGATAAGGATACAGAAGTGGAGAGGTTTAGAGAGAGAATTTCAGAGTTTAGAACCTAAGTAACCAAACACATGACTGCCTATGGTGGAGTAACTGAAAGAGGGAATGTGCAAGGGGCCAGAGTTGGAGGAGTACAGAGATCTCAGAGCCTTCTAAGACTGGAGAAGGTGACAAGAGATTGAGAGGGGTGAGGTGTTGGAGGGATTTGAAAATGAGGCGGTGAATTTTACAATTGAGTCAATGTAGGTGAGCATAGAGATGATGGCTGAATGGGATTTCCTGTGAGTTCACATATAGGCAGCAGAAGTTTTGGAGAAGCTTAAGTTTATGGAGGGTGGAAGATGAAAGGCCAACCAGGATAGCACTGAATAGTCAAGTCTAAAAGTTAAGTACTGTTATTGCGCAAATGCCATATGCATATGCTTACCTGAAAGGGCCAGTGCTTCAGCAGATCTCATACTAGGTTCTATTGAAATACCAGGTGCTTGAGATTCAGCAGGGGCACAAGCATAAAATGATCCAGTTACCTGATAACCTGTAAGCCATGAGAAAAAATGAAAATGATGTGTTGGTTTTATAGTATTGTTATAATTAAAATTACTTGCTTTGCATAATCAGCCTAAATATTCTAAAGTGAAAAGTTAATGCAATATATTCAATTTTGGTAAATGTATCTGCACCACTGTGGAGATTATATAATTGCAATAAATCTGCATAATTAACTTAATTACAGAAAAGGGCTGTCTGATCTCTTCTGTTAGCATGCCAATGAAACATTGGCAACATATTCTACACAAAAATTAGGCCCACATTTTGCTTTGTTGGAGGAAATACTTTATTACAGTGAGCTGCGTTTGGTTGGATTTGGCAATGCAATAAAAGAAAGACATTCATGCCCAGTGTCCCGAAGCATTTCTGAGTCAATGACGTGCTTTAGAAGTGTAGCCACTGTTGTACCAAAGGAAACATGAGGGCCAATTAATGCATAGCTAACTCCCACAAACAGCCATGTGATGATGACCAGATAATCTGCTTTTGTGATGTTGATTGAGGGGTTAATATTGGCCAAAACATTAGAGATAGCATCCCTGTTCTTCTTCAAAAATGTTGTGGGACCTAATATACCCACAGAAGAGGGTTGGTGGTATCTCAGTTCAATGTATCATTCAAAAGACAACACCTTCAACAGTGCAGCACTGAAGTGTCAAGTATGATTTTTGCTCTCAAGTTCTGGGATGGGACTTGAAACCTGAAGCTTCTGAACTCTGAGGCAAAAGTGCTACCACTGAGCCACTGCTGACACATAACCTAGTTTGCCAATGAATGGATCAGTGAGCAATTTGTTAAAGGGTCTTGTCAAAGCTGTGAATTGGTTCCCCTCTCTTTTGCTCCATCTTGCACATAATGAAAGTAAAAATGAGAGTGACATGTTGAATGGATTCATTGTACTAAAATATTGGCAGACTTATTTAAAAGCAGGGTCTTAAGCCGAGCTTCAGCAGGATGAGAAGGGAGAATTTTTGTAGCTTAGCACAAGGACATAATTCTCAGGGTGTAGTTACGAGATCTTCCTGCATTTAGAAATGATATTAAGCTATCCTACCATGAGGGAAGAGGCACTTTTTTCCATATTAATAGATTGACATAATTAATGTTCCCTGCAATCAGTTGGATCCTGCTACACAGGTCATCATACTGGAAATCTTACCATTTTCACAACCAGGTCCTTGCCAGTGGTGGTTCCGTGGAGGAAAAGGCACTGTTGGGCATTGATAGGAGAGCTCTGGATGCGGTTGTTCAAATTCTCTCCAGCTACGTTCATGTTGTACTATATAGCTGGGCAGCTGAAAGCCATAATAAAATAATGATTGCTTTTGACCTTTTTCCACAAAGTACAGCATTAATTGCCATCTGAAATGTATTAAGTTCTGGGGTCGCATTTACCTGGGGTGGCATTGAGGGATATGTAGGGTAAGAATGGTGATTGATTAGCATCTGTTGATCTTCCATGTTCACTTGCTTTGACCCTCCTTCAGTTAAAAAGGCAAAATAGTAATATGAATAAAAGTGCAGAAATTTAACTTAAATTACAAGAAAATCAATTACTGTAATTCCCCACAATCTTGAAAGTTAAGGAATCAAAAGGCTGGTAGGAAGGTATTTTGCTTTAAGTTTGTTCAATCATTTTACTGTCTCCATTCTAGCTCCAAACCCCAAATAGAAAGTCCAAATGAGAGTCAAATAGTATGATCAATTACCTTTCTTTGCTCCTTCTGGTATAATTTTATACACTTTATATGGATCCGAGATGTCGAGTTGACTACGTTCAACCAATTCTTCAAAATCATTGCTCTTATTTAAAGCACACCTTAGCCTAGTCTTCCATGTTGGGGGATCTGGTTTGTCAATTCCCTCACGAAATTTGCCTTTGAAAAGTGCCCAAGCCTTGGGAAAAATGATTTGGTAAGAATGAGTTTAGCAAATCACCAACATCTACTTCAGCTCATAAACATCAAATATCAAACATAAACATGCTGTGCAAAACAGTAAGATAAATTATTAACCAGGATGTACACCAGAGAAATAATTAAACATTCTGGATACTGGACACTTTATTCCCATAAAAGGCAAGGGGTTAAATACTTCAGCATCCAAAACTATTGAGATTATGAACAGATCAAGTACATTTTTAACCATACACTGTACATTTTCATCAGAAAATATTCTGACTCCTTCCTCTAAAAGCATAATATTTATGCAATAGTAATTAAGGACACACTGTGTATCCCAAGTTAACTGACTAGTTATCTATCTTTAACTTAACTATAGTTAGTGTATAGGTGAGTTAGCATGTATCTTTGTTACCTTTGCACACATAATTTTTTCCCTTTTGGGACTACTGGCAGTCTGGTTATGAACTTGTTGAATCAGGAACACTCCTTCCATGGCCAATAAGTCATGGAGTGGGACTTGAATCCAGAGCTTCAGGCTCAAAGGCAGGACACTATCTAATAAATCACAAGACATCCACCATGCATAGGGAACTCAAGAGACAAACTATGAACACAAAATATGTGGCATCACCATGGTAGAAAAATGGATTTACCCTGTACTACCATGCCAATAATGTTGGGACATTTTCACATTGGGAAACTACACATTCTAATTTTCTATAACCTGTCATTTAGCATTATTCAAACTGTTAGGTACTATCCAAGCAAAGTCATGTACGGAGGCACAACCATTTTATTCAAAACAGGCTCTCCAATTTAAAAAAAAGCATTTGGGTATATAATTTGAAAAAATATTTGCATTTTACACACATCATACTCATTGTGTGCCCATGCATTTTGACAAACTATAACTTTACTGGATGTTAGGAAACCCCAAGTAGACCTTAATTAGAAACCAGCTTTCTCCTCCACCTCGTTTGCAAGAAACCTATAATGACCCGTGGGAATAACTCATCATCGTATTTCGTATTGGTAAATGCAGTGAGTCACTTCAATGACATTTTATGTTCACTGACCAATGTCTCAGAGACACTCAAACATTTTTCTGGGCAATGCTGCAATTTCCCTGAAACAAAATAGTAATTTTTTTTTACCGGTGTCGCTGTCCAATTCTATCGCAAATGTGAACGTCAGACCACAATTATTCACGCACGCCTACTTAAGTCTAGTTGCAGCTTTCCTGAAAGTAAAGCTAGTGCTGTGTAATTCACACTATGCAAGTAATAGAAAGCAACTCGTGTACAGAATGGTAAATATGCTTAGTTCGCGGCACCGCCGCACATGTGGGAAAAGGACTCATACATAGTTCACTATCTCCACCGGCATCACCTCCCATTGTGGTGGCCCTTGGAAACAGCGCGCTGTAGTGGCGGGTTAATACCTCCCTTATCTCAATGAGAAGAGATGAGGTGGCTGTCGATCTCTCTCACCCACGACAACTGTTGATGAATTTGACGACGTATTTGCAAGATCACATGGCTTCACATGACAGCGCACGGCAACCTCCCAGAAACAAGGGATCTTCAGTAACCATGCGGCCGCTGGAAAAAAGGATGCTGCGGGTATCTGGGATACTGTGAGAGGGAGGGGGGTATATAGGCGGGCAAGGGGTGGGATGCAGAAAGCTGCACTCGAACCCACGGCCACTGGAGATTTGGGCAGCGAGGCAAGTAGTAACGTCGGGCTGAATCACACACAAAGTGACATTGAAGCAAAAAAAAAGCGGAAAAGGCTCTGACAGAAAAATCAAACAAAAAAAAAAGAGGAAATTAACACCTTCCCCCATGAGAGAGAGAGAGAAAAAATCAGAAGTAGCGAAACCCAAAGCAGCCCAGAGACCCGAATGAGGTGACAGATATTGTTACCTTGAAAAGTGCCGCGTCTTCTTCTCGGTTGTAATCCTGTTTGCCGGCATGTTTCCAAGGAATCCGAAAAATGGTCTTGTCTTCATTCTCCCAGACCAGCCCGGGATATTTCCCACTGTCAATTTGGTCAATCAACCACTGGCGAAGTTTACCGTTTCCGGAAGTCACAGGAGCCATGTTGCAGTCTGAATCCATATTCATTTCTATATGATATATGAGGGAGAGGGAGAGAGAGAGAGAGAGCCGCATAAAAAAGGTGCGTGCAACCCGAAAGTCCTACATATATTTATCAATAAAGGGACATTCGCTGATGGAATATCTGCAGAGGATTAAGAAATCACATCCCCCGCCCGCCCCCCCCCCCCCCCCCACCCCCCCATCGCCCCCCTCCTGCCCCTCTACCCCTACCCCGACTCTGACAGCGAGCATCCCGCCAACAGATCCAGTTTCCATCTGAACATACAGTAGAATAAATTCTGACACCGCATGGAGATAGAAGCCCCACTTTTAAAAGCAGCGTTTCAAATGTTGCGGGGGAGCTCCTGTTCCAGGCTGACAGCAGTCAAGGGTCTGACATTAACAGGCTGCTGCACGTTGCAGAACAAAAAGCTGCCAGCGAAAGTGGCAGAATGAAGTTTGGAGCTCCTGGCTCAGCTTTAGCCTTACCTGGTGCTTGGTACTAACTTCACTTGTGGTTTAACTTTGTTTGACTGGTTACGATGTAGCAGATCCACTCGGCACAAGAACTGAGAAGGAACTATCGCTTATATATAGAGCCCTCGGAGGCGGGGCTGCTGTTTGTCAGTCACACTGTTTTTACAGAAGTGTCAAACTCAGGCAGCCTGGGGGGGTGGGGTGGGGGGGAAGGGGAAGGGGGAGGGGGAAAGCCCCCCCCCCCCCGCCCCCCCCCCCCCCCCCCACCGGCGACACACAAAATTGCTCCATTTCAAACGGCGTTTTTGCTTTAAAAAAATACATGCAGATCAGAGCAACCGATAGATAGTAAATTAATTTGAACTTTGGAAAGTCCGCACGCAGGACATCTCAAAGCAGCGATTCTCGGGAATGTTAACCGCAGTGGCACAACCTTTAAATCAGAATTGGGTACCATTCATACACTCGGAATATTCCGAGTATGATAAATGTCTCCTGAAGAAAATCGAAGAGAAGTAATATTAACGTGGACCAAACCAATCTGCTCGTGCTTTTATCAACTACTGATTTCTCCAGCTGACATCTTGCAAATTTCCACCCTCAAAGTAGTGAATTACCTGTCCTGTCATTGCAAGCGTCTTGCTGCCTCGCTGTAGATCGCCTTTAAACATAAATAGAGCATTGTGACAATATTAGATTAGGGAGTCACCGGTTATTTCTAATGGAGTTTCGTTTGTTGAACCGCCGAGTAACTGATTGAGCCGCGCGGGGTCAGGAGAATCTCCCAGCCTGGAGTGAGCTGACCCTCAGCCAAGTGGCCATTTGCCCCAAACTATTTCTGGGACCGGGAAAAGGAGATCAGATAGCGAGACACGAATAGCAATCCTATTTCACAACGTGAGGGAGGCAGGGCGCTAAAGAATCAGGTTGCAATAGTCAAATAGCATAGCAATACTCACTGTCGAGGTTTTATACAGGAATAATTTTAAACTTGGGCGGAATACCCCTGGAACATGGGACCCTAATAACAGTAAGAGCACTGTCTTCAGGAGAGGCGGGGAGTGGAGAAAATTGCAGGACATAAATCACATAATACTGTTTGGGGGAAATAGTTGTCGTTTAACAAATCTACAGCTGTCCATTTGTGTGCTTTTATGACACAGGCGTGCATATTTTAATAGTTCAATATGTGCCTTGCATCTTTACTCTGGAGATACATCTGTATTTACATGCAAGCATGGTACAACAATTTACTGGTGTTGAATTGTATTAAGAACCAATTCAGTACCGCCATCTCCTGGGCACTTGTCCAAGAGCCCATTTATGAACGCGTTATCTTCCCCCAAAACTTCACCCTTCAACTACGCGCCACCATCTCCACCCCCCCCCCCCCAACCCACCCACCCTCGAGTGACAATATGGAATGACCATATTCCCATGGATGGATTCCCATCGCAAACCATCCCTTTCCCTTTCAGTCGAGCTAAGACTTTAATTTCGCCTCATTAAAGAAATTGAGATGACATATTTGTTTCCCCGATTAATCACACAGAAGAATTTTTATCCGGTCATCTTTGATGCATATTCTGCCTGTATCATTTCATTTGAGTCTTCCAATAGTGCCTGTTTCAATTGGAAGAAGGTTGCGATTTCATCTGTCACCTTTCACCATTCCACACTTAAGTGAGAGAAGCTGTTTCGTATTGGGGGAGGGGGAGAAAGAAGAAAAAAAATCCAGAAATTTCCGCCCCGTTTCCTCATGTTTGGCAGTGTTTTCTTTCTCCGGCAATAATTACCTGGATGTCTCAATCATAAGCTCAGTTGCAGTTTGCAGATTCATTAGGGGAAGGAAGGTCTGAGTGCCAGTGCAACTGGCGTGACTTTCTCATTCGCTTCCTTTTCGATGCAGGGGTCGGGATTTGGGGTGAAAATTTAGTTGGTACTGTACTTACTTGCAGAATTTACCAAACTTGTTTCAGATTAGGTACCGCAAGCATTGTTTTATTAAATGGGAGGAGGAAAGGTGGCTCTATACATAACTTCCATTCTTCGAATATATGAAACTATTGAGTGGTATGGGTTATGCAGGGAAATGAATTCCTTAAGTAAACATTTTATGTGCAGTATTTTCAAACATCCGTATAAACTATGGCGTTTTGGGTGACCAAATTAAGGGATGAAGAGTTTGCAGAATAACAGGACATAGTCTGAAAACGTTAATCGTTTTAGACCTATAACCATTTATTAGAAGCATGACAACAATCTGAACTCATACTCCTTAGTTAATGCTATTGACATTTAAGTTTCAAATGAGTGCTGAGATAGATGGATGTAATCGAAAGAGTTTGCTTGCGCCCACCCCCACCCCAAACAAATCCCACTAAACACTGCTGCACTCCAAAGGTCCAATCCTCCTGAAGAAGTTATTAAACCCGGCTTGAGCTGACCAGGTTACATAACAACACTTGCTCATTATCAAAAGTGGTTAGAGTGGGAGTTTCTGAAAATGCGCTCACTTTCTGCCCGTCCCATTGTGTGGAACTAATTGGAACTAGAGAATTCAAAACTAGTACTGTTTCTGAGTACAGATCAAGATAAGATACCGAGAAGATAGCAAACTAGGAACTGCAAAAATAACCTCGTCTGGTCCTCGCTCGGAAGTTTAAATGGTCACTATTAGTGCCACGCAGTTTAAATAAAAATAATCACTGTAGAAGACAGTTATTTGGTATCTTTATACCTTCTTTTTGCTCTCAGTACAATATCTGTTCCGGCAGGTTGTGAGAATAAGTGTAATTTTCACCACGCACCAAACCTGATAAAGCCCAATTGGTTGAAGTTATAAAACTATTTCACTCGGAGTTGAATTCACATCACAATAACAGCGCCAAAAGAGGTATTTTACACTTTATCGGTATGTTCCTGAAAAGAAAATCAAGCAAAAACACTAACAGGAGAATAATCTACCAGACACCTACGTTATATTTTCCACTGTTACTAAGAATAAGACCGAGTGTTTGGGCGCCCACTTCACGATGCTAATTCCCGAAGTGACATCACAAAAAAGTACAGAGAAAAACAGGAAAACATAGAACTGTGCAAATAAACACACCTGGCATTGTTTTGTCAAAATAACACCGATGGCCTAATTAAAGCAACAAGCATTTTTTTCCAGTCTTGGTTTTGTCTTGTTATTATTACACTGTGCGATTCACAAACTTCCAATGTTGCTTCGAGTTTTGAGATCAATTGAAGGCAGGACGGTCAACAAGCTGGTCACTTTCAACTGGATAGTTCCAACTACATGGTGATATTAACTCGCAATGCTTAACATTTTCACGTAGGCGTGTGTGTATATTCAATTTTGTAAATGCATTATTCCCGAATTTCCACATGGATATTTCTCCTCCCCCAGCCCCCTTCAACCTTATCAGGAAAAATTATGATTTAGATGAGGGACTAAAGTTTCATGCTGACCTGGTTATCAAGCCTTCCCTTGTGGTCTTTCGTCCTTCATCATGGATTAAGTCTCACACGTTAATTCCTGCACAAAGCAAAGAGATATAAGAGAATAGAAACGTTTTAAGTAAATGTGTAACGAGTCCTGTAATCGATTGATTTTTTTTAGCCAAGTCCTACTTACTGTTACAACAGAGGGGAAGGTAAATGCTTCCCACTTACCACACGCAGCAGTATTGTCTTATATGTTGCTGGTCTGGTCGGGCAACAACAAAACGTCGTACTTGTCAACAGAAATTGAGACACAAGTACTAATTAAGCCAGGAATAAATAAGGACTGAACTAATATCTACTGGGGTAGGAATGTACTCCTATTGGGCATGCTTATTATGCGGGGTGGCTGTGACTGCATTTCCTGCTTGTCTAAAACATTCATTTTTAAAAAGGTTACATATATCCCCTCTTAATGGGTATTTCTTAATCATTGCTCATCACCCTTCTTTGAATTTACGGTCAGGTTAGTTAGTCACACTTCTCATTAAATGCCAGCACATTTCTCCTTCCTCTTCAAGTGTTTGCCTATAGGATTTAATCTGCAGTTATGGCACACTGAAGTCCACCAATTATCACATTCATTTACTTGGGAGTCCAACCACTGTCACACGAATGTACTCAGGAGTCTACTAGCTAACACATGAGTTCAGTAACAAACGCATTTATGTATTCGGGTGTCTATGTGCTGGTGAATCAACTAACTGATACACACAACGAAAGCCAAGGCAGAAATAGTAGAGGCACTATTCCAAATTTATATATTTTTAAGAATCATTAGAAAACGTTATAGTTCCAGAGAGCTGGAGGAGAGCTAATGTTATTTTTATATTTAATAAGGGAAATACAAGCAATCTACAGAACTCAAGATTAATTAGCATAATGTCGAAGGTAAGGAGGATAATGACATCTTTACTCAAGGATGCAAAAAAACCCACTGAAAATATAATAGGGTAGACAACATGGATTTCAAAAGTGAAGGACATGCTTGACCAACCTCATTGAATCCTTTGAGAAATTAGCAGGAAGACGAGAAAAGGCTAATGTACTGGATATAATATAAACTGGTTTTCAAAAGGCCACTGATAAGGTACCACTTGGTAGACTCCTGACTAAGATCAGAACATGTGGATTCAGGGGACAAGTAGCAGAATGGACAGCAAGCTGACTAAAAAAAGACATTAAGAGAGAGCAGAGCTTAAATGTCTTTCCTCAGAGTGGCAGAAGGTGAGAAGTGACAGCAACAGAGAATCAGTGCCGGGATCACTGCTGTTCACAGTTTACACAAACTATTTGGACTTGGAATCTGAAGTATAATTTCAAAATTTGCAGGTGCCACCAAATTAGGGGGTATAGTTAATAGTGAGGAGAACTGTAACAAAGTACAGGATGTTTATAACCTTGTAGAATAGGTGTGCAAATGATAAATGAGTGTTAATATTGGTAAGTGTGAAGTGATACGTTTTGATAGGACAAATAAGGGGATCACAAACGATTTAGAAAGTAAGATTCTAAATGGGGTAGAAGCGCAAAGGAATTTGGGGGTGGGGCAGGGAGGCATGGTCCCAAGTAGCAACCCAAGTCAACAGTGTCATAAAAATGCAAAGAAAGCATTTTCAACAGCAAAAAATGGAGAGAAGGTATCTTAAATTAATGCAGAACTTCGGCTCAATCACACGTAGAGTGTTAAAGTTCTGGTCTCCATGCAACAAAAAGGCACCGGACAAGGTGCAAACAAGGAGTTACAAGGAGAATGCTAGAATCGAGAGGTTATAACTATCAGGAAAGACTAAACAGAGTGAAACCCTCTTCTCTATAAGAGAGAAAGCTGAGGGATGAGTCAACAGAGTTCTTTAAAAATATGAATGTAATTGATAGGCTAGATGCTTCTAATTGTGGGAAGTCCAACACTAGGAGCCATAATTATAAGGTAGTCACTCATAACCCAATAAAGAATTCAGGGAAACTTTTTTCACCTAGAGAGGGTTACTAGGTGAAAATAGCTACCACACGGAGTGTAGCAGTTTGGGTAAATAGCATGGATGGATTTATGAAGAAGCCAGAAAAGTGCATGAGGGAGAAAAGGGAGAGTAGGATATGCACATTGGGTTGGATTAAGTATGGTGGGAAAATGCTTTTGTAGCGCACAAACACAGGCATAAATCAGTTGGGCCGAATAGCCTGTAAATTCTATGCAATTTATGTATCGGGACCGTGCGAACTGACCTATGTATGTTTTCAGGAGCCCACTAACTGACACGTGTACATGGCCAGGAATCCAGGAGTCCACAGATATGCAAAATTGATGTACTCGGGAGTCCACTAACTCGACAAATATATTCAGTAGTCCATCTTCTCACTCCTGCCCAAGCATCCCATTCAATCGCACTCGGAAAGTTAGAATATTGAAATACAAATATCATACTTGTAGCAAGTGTTGACTTTTTAAGTCTTCTTGATGTGTCTATGGGGAATCCAGTGCCTCGTTTTCTATGTAATCCTCATGCTTTCATTCCTTTCTGCCTGGGGTTACACTATATATGGGCTTAGCATCTTGAGTGCGCACTTTATTAGGCTTAATACAGGGGAGACAAGCTACTAAACCGAGAACCCTGGTTAAAAAATAAATCTGTGACCCAAGCTAACTCCTCTCAGATGTCCATGGGATGAAGAAATGCAATTGAATTGATATGACTGGATTACCATTCAAGTTGATGAAACGTTGCTCTTAAGTAGTTATATTCGTTTGTGTTTGTTCTAAGTTGTGTTGAGCACGTGAATTAGGGAGGGTGAAAAGAGTGGCATTTCTGGATTTAAACAACAACACTCAACAGAAGAACATGAAGCCCATAGGAAGGGCTTCAGCTTCAGACTGAACGGAAAACAAGGTCCAGGTCCTGGGAGATTTGAGCAGCTTAATATGGAAACCACACTGGTCTGAACTCAGGCCAACTTGCGCCCTTCGTGCAACGCTGAGAAGCCCGCCGGGGTTGGCAGACTGGCCACACCCTTAGACTGGAGTGTGAAAGGTGGAAAAGCCGCTTCTGACGCCTACAGCGTCCTCACCAAGAACAACCCGCCAACCCCCTATCCAATAGAACCCGAGAGCCAGCTACATTCACTAATAGCAACCCGCGAGAGGGAGTGCAGCTCCGTCTTACTGACGATGTGTGGGCAGCAAGAGTGTTAACCATTCAATGACGTTAGGTGGAAATCCATCGTGTGGCTCATATGTCGTTAATGCCATACATTTCCCTAATTGCCACTTGGAATGACATTGTCATCAGTTGAGATTAACAAAAATGTTCGCTTACTTCTTTTAAAAAAGCAATAATAAACTCCAAATTAAAATGAAACTGATCGAAACTGAATATTACTCCCTGTCTGGACCACGCACTCCAATCCCAATGCTTGCAGAAGCCCTCAAACCATTATTTTCTATCATAATCAACAGCAGACATTGAATTTAGTAAAGAAAAAAGTAACTGAATATTACACTTTGCTATTGAATTTGGAAAGTTAGATTGCATTTAAAATAAAAAGTTATTTACAAGTTATGCCTTTAAATTCTCCATGGCATTTGATAAAACCTTTGCTATTTTCTATTAATTTCAACATCATCACAAATATCACCATAACTAATTTTGAGACTGTAATTACTGTCATAGGATACAGCATTTTCAAAATCTATTGCATCTTTTTATTCATTTCATGGGTAAGACTGAAATTTTATAAATCTGAAAGCTTATAAAAAGCTAATTAAACTGAAAGTAACTTAGGATTTGAACTTTCATTCATAAATTTGCCTTAATGTGTGCAGCACCTAAGACAAGGACAGTTGCCATAGAATATTGCACATTTTCATACAGGCAGTGCACCATTGCCATACGAGTATATATCTCACAATGATGAATCAGCACTGATGTGGGTGTTACGGGCTGAATGGTCTCTTGCAGTTATGTAATTTATAAGTGATATATATCCTGTTAAACGTCTTATACACCATTGCTTATGTTGCATTACATTGTGAAGTTGGTGATTAACAAGCACGTAGCTCTACTATGGTGTAGTGTGCCATCCAAATAGCTACGTAAATGTCTAATAGGGGGCCAAACTGTTCAGGCATCTTCAAGCTTGTGGTGATGGGTTATAATTCATTTAGGGAATCGATGTTGCTGTGGCATCTTGAATGTCTTACATGCATTTCATAGTCTGAAGCTATGGATAGTGATGGTAGAGGCTTCAAGTTTCTTCCCATCACATGGTTAATCAGGAATATCTCCTGCTCCTGCAGCCTGCCATTGACATGTGTTGGCAGGATTTGCAGACTGATACTCAATCTGTTTGGCTTCATTGTGAATGCACCTTCCTGGCCATCAAGCCCTTGGGTTGGGATCCGATCCCAAAGCTTCTGACCTAGAGGCAGGGATGCTCCCCACTGTGCCACAAGACCTTTTCTTCGAGCTTGTACTGTAACATTTTTAGACACACAGAGCTGCAGCATCACATTGAGTTGATTCACTAATACACCATGCTGCATAGTAGCAGGTCATATTTTCCATTTGTAATCGCTTTCACAGAAAGCTTTTAATCTTAGCTGCAGTAAGGGTCAGATATCATGCTTCCTTGCAGAGGAAGTTAGGGCTTGAATCACTGCAAGTAACTTTTGCACATCTTTTATCCAGCTCCAGTTGGTACTGCTATAGGCCATAATAAGTAGACTTCTAAATCATTAGGAAGCTGGCATTTAAAGTGTTATAAAAGAAGACAAACGTCAGGATAGAGAAAAATCCACAGAGATTGCCACATTTTCTAGCACAAGCAGCACAGATTAGCTGCTATGTTTCTATTCTATTAACAACAGTGTCACTGTGGAGCAGGTCAGTTGTGCCTGCGCTGTGGCAATATTTTTATCACTATTTTAAAGTATTCATTAAAATATACATGAGAATACTTGGATTAGAAATACACTTTTTAAAAATAAGGCTTCACATCTTTTGGGAATCTAAGCATTGCCCTTATTTTTTGACATGAGCAGTGATAACAACAATGGCTGCATGAGTAGAATACCAGTTTATGTCAAATTTGTACATGAAGTTCACAAAAATAATTTACTAGCAGAATCTGCAAGTGACCACACTAATTTGCTCCCATAATGCATAGTTCCCTTCTGTGGAACATCAAAAGACATGACATAACTTGAGGACATGATGTCATAACTAGAAAGGAATTCTAATGCTACCATGATGGTTCAGGTGAAAAATGCATTTACTTGTAAGTTGCAAGTTTGGTCCTGATCTTTGATGAGTTAGTTGATCTATGAACTATCAAAAATGAAACCAGTCAGACCACTCAGCACCAACTTAGGCACTGGAAACGACAACGGCAAACTCAACCCTGTTGACCCTGCAAAGTTCTCCTTACTAACATCTGGAGGCTAGTGCCCAACTTAGGAAAGCTATCTCACAGGCTAGTAAAGCAACAGCTGGACATAGTCATACTCAAAGAATCATACCTTCCTGCTTGATTGGCACCCCATCCACAAAGATTCACTCACTCAACTATCAGTGCACATTAGGAGTAGTGTGTACCATTTACAAGATGCACTGCAGGAACTCACCAAGGCTCCTTAGACAGCACCTTCCAAACTCATGACTGTTGCCATCTAGAAGGAAAAGGGCAGCAGATACATGGGAACACCACCACCTGGAAGTTCCCCTCCAAGTCACAGACTATCCTGACTAGGAAATATATTGTCATTCCTTCACTGTCACGGGGTCAAAAGCCTAGAACTCATTCCCTAACAGCACTGTGGGTGCACCTACACTGCATGGACTGCAGTGGTTCAAGAATACAGTTCACCACCACCTTCCCAAAGGAAATTAGGGATGGGCAATAAATGCTGGCCTAGCCAGCAATGCCCACATCCTATGAATGAATAAAAAAGGTTTCAGCTAGTAACACAGTGGAAGAGCGGGGGTGGGGGGGGGGTTACTACAATCGGACTAAGTGCTGGAGCCTGAGCTAAGTTTCCTGTCTTGATAATTATTCAGCAATTTTTTCTAGAAAGTGAACCTTTTGGTGAACAGGTATGGATGGAGTTTAACTATGATGCAGTTTCCCCACAATCAAACCATCTCCTGGTATGCAGTAAACTCATAAATGAGGAAAGACCACTTAGGATCGATGCAGAGAAAAATTGACAGCCTTACTGCTCTGACCCAGCATGAATCAGGGCCTTCAGGATAGCAGGGGGAAAATTTGGTATCAAAAGAAAATGGACAATATGAAGCATGCTTACCAGTGTGCTCAGAAATCTTTCCTTCTTTTGGAGAATTAGTCTTTTTATCAATGTCAATGACCTGTCAGAAGAGCCAGAAAGGAGATAAAGAGATTTTTTTTCTTTTATGCAGGCTATTGTTGTTGAATGTTAATGGTATTTTAATTATATTGTTGGGGTACACAGTGAAGGGCATTGTTTAAGTAAGTACTATGAGCACATATAGATAGGGTATAGTAAGGACACTAGTGTGTGGGAGGAAAGCTGTGAGACTGAAAAAAGTCAGTAAATTCTCTCTATAAAGAAAAGCTCTGTGTCTTGGTTTCTTCTTCACCAACCAGCTTGGACCCTATTAAAATTGAATTCATTGCTTTCAAGGGTGGTGGAAGTAGAATCAACAGCTTTCAAATTGGATTTATAGTTGAAAGAAAAACTTGTATGGCTATGGAGAAAGGGCAGGGGAGTGGGACTCATTGAATAGTTCTTTCATAGAACTGGTACAGACCTGATGAGCTGAATGGCCTCCTTATATGCTTTATGATTCTTAATCATATTGCAGTAGTTTTGCTCATATTGACCAAGCAGGCACACAATTATGTCTGTAGCGCAGAGTATTATTCACAACCCTCAGCCAAATAATAATTAACTGTGCAATTCAAACCTATTGAACAAAATGATGCTTTTCACATTAGAACCCATCTTCTATATTTAATTTACTTTGGTGTAAAATATTTGTGTAATAACAAAAGATAACATTCTGACAAATTCATGTGCATGCATTTGTCACGCAAACGTGCACACATAACTCACCCACCAAAGGTTATTACTTATACTCAGCAGCCTTTCACTAAACTAAGCTGGTGTTAAGTTAATGCTTTTTTTTAAAGCCAGAAAGCATTTTTATATCATCATAATGTAGATAGGCGTCCTTAGTGAAAAGTGTACTTTGCAAAAAGTGAAAATTGTTCCTGATAAGAAGATTATTTCCAAATTTAATTTTGTCTTTGTTCATATTCAAAAGTGGGATTCCAAAAAGCCACATTCTTGAGAAAGCAATTTTCATAAGCTGTATTGGTTGGTTATGATATATTTGAGGCATTTTGCTGAAGTTTTATTAAATTTACATTGATAGATATTTATTCAGTTGTGCAATTGCTGATAAAATTGCTGTGGTCCTGTAAAAGATATATCATAGGCTACAGAAATCCATAATAATCTGCCTAAACAGCTCATCTATATTCATGATCTTTGCTTTGTCAATGTCACTATTTTCTGCTGCAGCAATATTAATTTGTAACATGAGTAACTACAAAAACAAATCAGTTAAAAACTTACTTGTGTAAAGCAATCACACAAACAGTGCATGTGACTGTATTCCAATCTCCGTTTTGACAAGTATAGCAGTGCTTTACAGCTTTTATAGATTTTACACATTCACCCAGAGCAGCTGTAGAATCTGTCAGCAGCTGATATAATAAAAGGAACAGTGTGGTCTTATATTTCACGTATATGTTCTCTTGGTAAAAAGTATTTTGTTTTGTATGCATGGTTACTCTTGTCTAACGCATTAACAGGAAGGATATACTGAAGGCTGGGTCAGAATCAAGACTAAAGACAAAGATTGACAGCAGCATAGAGGACTTCAGAATTCTGATGATGTAAATGCACTGGTGTAGGGGTAAATCATAACATGACAGAAAAGACCCAGAATTTCCCTCGCCCACTCAATGGGTCTCAATCACTTTACATAAAATTTGATATTTTGCATAAACGGTAGCTAGAAATTTCTTCACAAAGAAGGTTTTTCAGCATTTCCGTATGCCATGTTCCCTTTACAGTAAATGTCCTGTTGTCCACCATGTCTTTGCAACATGCAAATAGCATAGAACCCTGATGCGAACAGTTTAAAGTATTTTAGTCGTTATCGGTTTTATTATTCGATTGCACATTGGTGATTGGGTGAGCCAACACTTTAGAAAATCAAATCAGTTTTCAGACAATGTTTTTGCTAATTTTTAAGACTTTTTTTTAAAAAAAAGGTGACCTGAGTTATGACAATGATGAAGATTAATTGCAAACTCAGATGATAGTCATATTGTATCAGAATAGGATGTATTTACAGTATAATGAAACATCAAACCATGTAAGAGAAAGTGGACTCCACTTTCTGTAATGCTTTTTGGTGTTTCACTACAAAAATGTCTTTCTTATAAGTGCTAAGATCAGTACAAAGCATTAATCTGTTATCTGAAAGAGTGGTAAAATATATGTTGTATTTGCCTTTCTCTTCAAGAGGATCCCAGCATCAAGGGAAGATGGCAAATGGAGATTAAAGCCTTATCAACAATAAATATCCACTTGAAGTGAACAAATACCACCTCTTCTCATTCCTAAATGCCAACACTGCAGTGAAACAATTAGTAGCTATATTGCCTGTTTGAGATGGGCAACTCACTTGTTCTGCTTAAACAACTGCCTAAAAGTTAAAATTGACTCTGGCGTCTTTGCAGATGCCATTGGCAGAGTTGGCGACAAAGTGAAAGCAATTGCAGATCTGGAAGCTGCAGTGGCTGCAGCTTTGGGGTACCCTGTTGTTCATTGGATTGCCTGGCCTCTTCCTCCAAGGCACTCCCCATGACTTGTAACACAGAAGAGCTTGTTAACTGTGCACCCTGTTAGATTTGTCCTTGAGAAATAGCGGTTGTTTGCAAGGGCAGTGCAATACTTTGAGAAAGCACATGTAGTTGCCATTGCTTACAATGAGTCTTGCCCTCGCCTTTACCAACCATGTATTGCCACCTTGCCACCAATCTTGCCTGTCTCTGCAGCTGCTCCTTTCTTTCTGTCCATTACTAATGGAGCTTCCTGCTTGTGTGGACTCAGGCTTTCATGATTTTTGTACCTTCTCCAGCTGCAGTTTTCTGATAGTAGTTGCGCACCATCTTCTCCTTTGTGAGGAGAGAAGACAATGTTACAACTATGTGATTGGCATGAGAACTTGTTTGCTCCCACACAAGAGTATGCATCATATCATGATGATGAGAGATGCAGGTGTGTTGTTTTATTAAATGAGCTGACTTAAAAGACTGATAGGACCCTTCTGACAGGTTATATAAGTTGACAGAGAGGTCATGAATTCACATGATGCTAGAGTTCTTTGAAGAGGCTGTCCCTTGCAACAATTATTTTCCTTAAACTGCAAGGTTTGCTGCATATAAACTTTTATAGATTTGGCTCCTTCCCTGTTGAAGCTGGAGGTATTTGCAACATCTCAGAGTTTGCTGTTCACTGTTGCCTCAGAGAGGTGACAGAGGCTTTCTTTCCACTGAAATTTAATTGCATTTCATTCTCCTTTGCCTGAGAGAAGCAGGCAGAGCAATAACTCCGGAGAAAAATGTACAAGAGGTAAAGAGGTCAGTGATGTCTCTGTCAAATGTAAGAAACCAATACCATGTCTTATCTAGCCACCCTGTGAAGTCAATGAATATCTCCCTGCAAAATATGGCAATCCTTGAAGTGATGGAGGTTGCACTGACCGCTTCCACGAATAAAGCTTGAACCACCTTATTTTGGTACTCACTCTGCTTAACATCCCAAAGGTGATCATTTTCCGCTTCAATGCCAGTGGGCAACATCTACAGAGATGCATCTGAGAACCCTTCTTGCTGATGACACCCCCGAGGCCATTACTGCTTCAGATTTTCTTCCATTTGTGCTTTCTGAAACTGAGAAGTGATTTCCACCTCTTCAGCTTTCAAAAGGTGGCAACACCCAGTTCCTCTCCCTCCTCAGTGGTAACCTAATGAGGAGTATTACTGCCCTGTATGACTAATGACCAACAATTTAGTGATGAAATTGCCTAGGCAGGCGTGAGTCAAATACACATTGATGTGGGGAAGAATTCAGCCCAGCAAGTTCTTTGTAGGATATTACATAGGGTGGATGGGAATGAAACTCTAAGCCATGTCATTTTTTGAATGCCATGCAACATGGGGTCAATAGGCATATGCAAAATTAAACCAACAGTTAGTAGCATAAAAGCGTATTATCACAAGGTGCTTTTCTGAATATTCATCCCTTTCTGAATAGCTGATCATTTTATCATATAAAAATGGCTGCGCGGAAATTGGGGCAGATAGGCATGATCACTTCTTGGAAGCTTTTTAGATCAGATGAAAAGGACTAGAGACCTGGTTTTTGATGTCTCAGTTTCTCTGAACTCCCCAGTATCTTCCCAATGTTTCACAACTGAGCTTACTTTATGCACCTATTTTGTATGTTGGATCATGTGTGACCATTCTCGATGTTTTGCTTGTAAGTATTGTATCTTTATTTTACTGTATTTATCATAAAATATATTCTAAGTTAAAAAGGAAAGGTGGGTAGGTCACAGTGGCCCAGGTTCCTAAAACGTCTTACTGGCCAGCTTCAAACAACATTGATAGAGCAATTCACCTCTCTTGAATGGGCAATGATGCAAAAAAGGAAGGAAACAAATCATTTTAACATGACTAATAATTTTTAATTAAATTAATACATCTTAAACTATTGGGATTAATGTGTAAATCAATACCGCCATTGGGTAGTGCATTAGGTTATTGATATTGTTATTGTACTTGCTATTATGTATTACACTGGGTGCGAAAGTGGTTCCTGTTTTTGCTCTAAAATGTTGTCCGCGGTGCACATGCACACCTTTGGGCTATATCATGCTGGCCGCCATATTGGTGAGGACACTAGCGCACAAGAAAAGTGTGGCAGCCACAAGTATGTGGGGTAGGAAGATCATGACATCAATCGGTGGGAGGACCTGCACTCCCCAAATTGCCCCCACCAACAACTTTTTAAAGAAATCACCAACCACCTAAAGGTTAGTTGTTGGTTTATTTCTGTGATCTGCGGCAGCCTCAGAGTAGGGCAAGGACTGCATGTGAAGGAGACTGTGGCGATAAGCTTTTATAGATTTGGCTCCTTCCTTGGTGAGGCTGGAGATATTTGCAACATCTCAGAGTTTGCTGCTCACTGTTGCCTCGGCGAAGTGACTGAGGCTTTCTTTCCACTGAAATCTAATTGCATTTCGTTCTTCCTTGCCTGAGAGAAGCAAGCAGAGCAATAACGAGGCTGCGCTAGGATTGCAGTATTCCCCATTGTGCAGGGTGCCATTGGTTGTATGCATATCCCTTTGTGGGGGTGCTGTGTATCAGTTCTGTACTATACCAGAATTGCAAGGGATTCCACTCCCTCAATGTCCAGCTGTTGTGTGACCGCAGGCAGCAAACCTTGCAGTTTAATGTCTGGTATCCTGGTAGCAATCATGATGCTTCTTCTATTCTGCTGCACTCTGGAATTGAACCACCATGACAGAGGATGGCTATTGGGTGACAAGGGCTGTTGCCTTGGCTGTTGAGTCGGGTGTGCAACCCATGCAAACATACTCAGGATGTATACAATGGAAGTCACGGGCCACACAAAACATGACAGAGCAGACCCACTGCGTGTTGGAATGATGCTTCTGCTGCCTGGATCACATGGGAAGAGTCCTGCAGTACTCAGCAGAGCAGGTAAAAAATTCATCGTTGTGTGCTGCACAACTTTGCCATCATGAGGGAATAACCCTTGCAGTGAGCAGCTGAGGAGCAGGAATATGAGGAGGTGGCGGTGGAGCAGGAGGAACAGGACAGGAAGAGACAACCTAGACAACCCCAGGCTGTACATGAAGAACTCATGCAAGTGCAATTCCAGTTACCACAACCCCAATTCCCCATTTGCCAATAGTCCCACACCTGACCTCTGTTACTGCCCCTTCCAACATCCGCTTGTCCACAATGCAAAAATAAAGCCACCATAAAATAAATATTCCAAACTAAATTCATGCAAAAGTCATTCCCTTTGTGCCTGTCATCTGTGTGCCTTTGCCTGACCCAGTGATGCTACGCAGTGCTGCCCCAGAGGCTGCAGCATGGCTTGTGGATGGCTGCTGGCTTTTCCTGGAGGAGACTGCAGGTGGTATTGGAGGCTGGCCTTGTGCAGCTCTGGGTCTAGAAAGCTTGGCTTCAGTCTGCACCACCTCAGCATGGACAGGCTGACAGGCAACAACAAGGGCACTGCCAGAGTCTGGAGCGTGGGAGGATGATGATGTCATCCTGAGGGAGGACAGCAGGTCTGTGCTCCATGGGACCACTGCCACTCCCCCAGGATGGCACCTCAGCGATTCTAGTAATCTGCTGGGAATAGATTGCTGGACTGCTGTGACACCTTACAAACCCCTTTACACAGCCACGATGCCAGCAGTCTGACCTTGCATTACAGCAGGCTGAGCTTCAACTGTGACATTCAGATGTTGCTTGTGCTGCCACGGAAACCGTGACATTAGCCACCAGTTACTGCATCATGGTTGGATCCACAATGTACGAATGGAATTGGCCACGCTCAGTGCCAAACTGCTGCTGGACTCCTCCATGCTCCTTGACATTGACCATAGGCTCTCTGGCAGGCTTACCAATGTAACAAGCATCTTGTCGTGCACAAACATCAGTGTTATTCTGTAGGCTGTCCCATCAAAGTATTCATTTCAGTTTGGAGCAGCAAAATGTACATTTGACCTCACCCTCCAGCGAGTGGCGCCTTTGCTGTCCTTGCCTCTTCTCAGGCTGAAGACGACTTGTGCCCTGTGCTTCACAATTTGCAGACCTCGCTTCAGTTGGGAATATTGGGGAGATTTAAGCCATTGCTTTTGATCCCCACCACAAACTTCGTTCCCTCAGTACCGACTCCGCCCCTTTCCCTGGCAATTGTCTGATGCCAAACAAGACTGATGGCAACTGTCATATTTGACCCTGAGATAAACTTTCAACCACATAGCCACGCTGTCCACTAAGATTGCCTATTTCTACTTTCATGCTGTCACTTGACTCTGTCCCTGCCACAGCTCCTCTGCTGCTGAAACACTCATCAATGCCTTGGTTACATCCAGACTCAATTATTCGCATGCACACCCAGCCAGTTTCCCAGATCCTACCCTCTGTAAACTTGATGTCATCCAAAACTCTGCTGCCCATTGCCTAACCCACACCAAATAGCATTCACGCATCATCCCTTTGCTTGCTGACTACTCTGACAGTCGAACAATAGCGTAGTTTTTATCTTTCCTTTCAAATCACCCCATGACCTGGCCCCTCCCTATCTCTGTAATCTTCTCCAGCTCTACAATCCATCCAAAATCTCTGCAATCACTTAATTCAGGCCTCTTGATTGTCCCAGATTTAAATCGCATCACCATTGGTGTTTTCAGCTGCCTAGGTCCTAAACACTTGGAATTCCCCCCCTAAACCTCTCTGTCTCTCTGCCTCACTTTTCTCCTTTAAGACAGTCCTTCAAATCTCATTGATCAAACTTTTGGTCATCTGCCCTAATATCTCTTTCTGTGGCTTGATGTCATATTTTGTCTTATAATGCCTCAGTGATATACCTTGGAGACCAAAACTAGGGGCCACAAGTATAAGGTATTGACTAATAAATCAATAAGGATTTCAGAAGAAACAGCTTTATCCAGAGACTGATTACAATGTGGAACTTGCTGCCACGTGAAATAGTTTCCAGAAGACATTTGAAAAGGTGCCACATCAAAGGTTATTGCAGAAAATAAAAGCTCATGGTGTGGAGGGTAACATATTAGCCCGGATAGTGGATTGGCTAGCTGGCAGAAAACAGAGACTATTCATAAATGGGTCCTTGTCTGATTGGCAGGATGCGACGAGTGGAGTCCCGCAGGGGTCTGTGCTGTGGCCTCAACTTTTTACAATTTACATCAATGACTTAGATGAAGGGAGCGAAGGTATGGTAGCTAAATTTGCAGATGGCACAAAGATAGGCAGGAAAGTATGTTGTGAAGAAGACATAAGGAGTTTGCAGACGTAAGTTGAGTGAGTGGGGAAAAATCTGGCAGATGGAGTATAATGTGGGGAAATTTGAAGTTGTTCACTTTGGCAGGATGAATAAAAAAGCAGAATGTTACTTAAATTGAAAACAATTGCAGAATTCTGAGGTGCAGAGGGATCTAGGTGTTCTTGTGCATGAGTCACATAAAGTTAGTATGCAGGTACAGCATGTAATCAAGAAGGCTAGTGGAATGCTATCCTTTATTACGTGAGAAATTGAACATAAAAGGAAGTTATGCTTCAGTTATACAGGTCATTGGCGAGACCACATCTCGAATACTGTATGCAGTTTTGGTCTCCTTATTTAAGGAAAGATGTAAATGCATTACAGGCAATTCAGAGGGGGTTTACTAGATTGATACACGGAATGAGCAGGTTGTCTTATGAGGATAGATTGGACAGACTGGGCTTGTTTCCACTGGAGTTTAGATGAGTGAGGGGTGATTTTATTGTAGTATATAAGATCCTGAATGGTCTTGACAAGGTGGATGTGGAAAGGATGTTTCCTTTTCTGGGTGAGTCCAGAACTAGGGGGCACTGTTTTAAATTTAGAGGTCGCCCTTATAAGACAGAGGGCTGTGTGACTCTGGAACTCTCTGCCTCAGAAGGCGGTGGAGGTGCGATCACTGAATATTTTTAAGGCGGAGGTAGATAGATTCTTGTTAGGCAAGGAAATCAAAGGTTATTGGAGGTAGATGGGAATGTGGGACTCGAAATACAAACAGACCAGCCATGATCTTATTGAATGGTGAGGCAGGCTCGAGGGGCCGAATAGCCTTCTCTGCTCCTACTTCATATGTTTGCATGCTGAGGAACACAGCAGAGATGCAATTAAGGGAAAGCTAGATAAACACATGAGGGTGATAGGAATAGAAATATATATTGAGGGGTTTAGATGGAAGCCAGTGGGCTGAGGCTTTTGTGGAGCGTTAACACTGGCATAGACCTGTTGGGCTGAATGGTCTGTTTCTGTGCTGTAAATTCAATGTACCCCTATGCTTATTTAAATTCCACTGCATGTTTCAGCAACATATGGAGTTTAACCAAAGATCTGAGGTTAGAAGTCATGTTTACGTTTGCACAAATAAAATATAAGTCCATAAGTCCATAAGACATAGGAGCAGAAATTAGGCCAATTGGCCCATCGAATCTGCTCCACCATTCAATCATGGCTGATAAGTTTCTCAACCCCATTCTCCCACCTTCTCCCCGTAACCTTTGATCCCCTTACCAATCAAGAACCTATCTATTTCGGTCTTAAATACACTCAATGACCTGGCCTCCACAGCCTTCTGTGGCAATGAATTCCATAGATTCACCACTCTCTGGCTAAAGAAGTTTCTCATCTCTGTTCTAAAAGGTCTTCGCTTTACTCTGAGGCTGTGCCCTCGGGTTCTAGTCTCTCCTACTAATGGAAACATCTTCCCCATGTCCACTCTATCCAGGCCTTTCAGTATTCTGTAAGTTTCAATCAGATCCCCCCTCATCCTTCTAAACTCCATCAAGTATAGACCCAGAGTCCACAAATGTTCCTCATATGTTAAGCCTTTCATTCCTGGGCTCATTCTCGTGAACCTCCTCTGGACCCTCTCCAGGGCCAGCACAACCTTCCTGAGATACAGGGCCCAAAATTGCTCACAATATTCTAAATGTGGTCTGACCAGAGAGTTATAAAGCCTCAGCAGCACATCCCTGCTTTTATATTCTAGTCCTCTCGAAATAAATGCCAACATTGCATTTGCCTTCCTAACTACTGACTCAACCTGCAAGTTAACCTTAAGAGAATCCTGGACTAGGATTCCCAAGTCCCTTTGCGCTCCAGATTTCTGAATTCTCTCCCCATTTAGAAAATAGTCTATGCCTATATTCTTCCTACCAAAGTGAATGACCTCACACTTCCCCATGTTGTATTCCATCTGCCAGTTCTTTGCCCATTCTCCTAACCTGTCCAAATCCTTCTGCAGCCTCCCCGCCTCCTCAATACTACCTGTCCCTCCACCTATCTTTGTATCATCTGCAAACTTAGCCAGGTTGCCCTCAGTTCCTTCATCTAGATCATTAATGTATAAAGTGAAAAGTTGTGGTCCCAACACTGACCCCTACGGAACTCCACTAGTCACCGGCTGCCATCCTGAGAAGGACCCCCTTATCCCCACTCTCTGCCTCCTGCCAGAGAGCCAATCTTCTATCCATGCTAGTATCTTGCCTCTAACACCATGGGCTCTTATCTTACTGAGCAGCCTCCTGTGCGGCACCTTGTCAAAGGCCTTCTGGAAGTCCAAGTAGATAACATCCATTGGCTCTCCTTTGTCTAACCTATTCGTTACCTCCTCAAAGAATTCTAACAGATTTGTCAGGCATGACCTACCCTTGATGAAACCATGCTGACTTTGCCCGATTTTACCATGCACTTCCAAGTATTCTGAAATCTCATCCTTAATAATGGACTCTAAAATCTTACCAATGACCGAGATCAGGCTAATTGGCCTATAATTTCCCGTCTTTTGCCTCACTCCCTTCTTAAACAGGGGGGTTACATTAGCGATTTTCCAGTCCTCTAGGACCCTCCCTGACTCCAGTGATTCCTGAAAGATCATCACTAACGCCTCCACTATCTCTTCAGCTATCTCCTTCAGAACTCTTGGGTGTAAACCATCTGGCCCGGTTGATCTATCCACCTTCAGATCTTTCAGTTTTCCCAGCACCTTCTCCTTGGTAATGGCCACCTCTGCCCCCCCGACTCTCTTGAACTTTGGGGATGTCACTCGTGTCTTCCACCGTGAAGACTGACGCAAAGTACCTATTCAGTTCCTCCGCCATTTCTTTGTTCCCCACTACTACTTCTCCAGCATCATTTTCCAGCAGCCCAATGTCCACTTTTGCCTCTCTCTTACCCTTTATATATCTAAAAAAACTCTTGCAATCTTCTTTTATATTATTGGCTAGTTTAGCCTCATATTTAATCTTCTCCCTCCTTATTTCTTTTTTAGTTGCCCTCTGTTGGTCTTTGTAGGCTTCCCTGTCCCCTGGTTTCCCACTGCTCTTTGCCACATTGTATGTTTTCCCTTTAGCTTTTATGCTGTCCCTGACTTCCCTTGTCAGCCATGGTTACCTCGTCCTCCCTTTAGTACACTTCTTCTTCCTAGGGATGAACTTTTGCTGTGTCTCCCAAATTACTCCCAGAAACTCCTGCTATTGCTGTTCCACTAGGCTCATCTCCCAGTCAATTCTGGCGTCCTCCCTCAATATCTGAGAAAGACATTGCCTCAAAAATAATCAACTTTGTAAATGATTTTCTCCCAATTTCCTTGCCTTTCATCTCTCCCTCATGAAGACACTGAAGTAGATAATGTGGTATTGTGTTCCCTCATGCATGCATCGCTTGATAATGCACAAGGCTTTTTACAGACACCAATTTCGTTCAAATTTGGAGGCCTCCAAATAATATAGTTGGGCAGTGTGAGCAGTGCCTGTTTTTAATCAGGAGCAGCTGGGGCTGTTGCCACTCCTATAAATATTTGGATGCCCCTGTCCCTCCCTGGCACCATGCTCCTTTTTCTTTTTGCCAGAAAAGTGCCCAATTCACATGAAGGTAACCCAGGTGCTCCAGCTGCCTAATACAAAATGCACCCAATAAATGAAAGCAAATGATCTGAATACACATCCATCAAGGTCGGCCCATTTGTGGAGCCACATGTAGCAGCTGCTCAGCCTTGACCATGCTTTCAGTGCCTGTGAGATTTCTCCCTCTTTCCCCTTTGATGGAGTACAACGAAGGAGCCATCTTGTGAGTTGGCTTAGGACTGGTATTCAAGCTATTGGGAACAAGGTTTGAACACATAGGTCCAGGAATTCATCTTGGGGGAAAGGGGATAGCGGTAATATTGTAAATACTTTCGAGGGATATGAGGGTCGCTGGCAAGACTAGCATTTGTTGCCCTCCTCTAATTGCCCGTGAGAAGGAGGTGATGAGTTGCTATCTTGAATCACTGCAGTCCATGTGATGTTGGTACACTTACCTTAGGGAGGGAATTCCAGGGTTTTGACGCAGTGACGGTGAAGGGACATTAATATGGTTCCAACTCAGGATGGTGTGTGACTTGAGCAGGAGCTTGAAGGTGCTGGTGTTTTCATGCATCTGCTGCTCTTGTCCATCTAGGCGATAGAGGTCGCGGGTTTGGAAGGTGCTGTTGAAGGAGGCTTGGTGATTTGTTGCAACGTATCTTATATATGGTACATACTGCTGCCATTGTGCGTTGGTTGTAGAGGGAGTGAATGTTTAATGGTAGTGGATGGGGTGCCAATCAAATGTTACTTTTCTTCTGGAAGGTGTTGAGTTTCTTGAGTGCTTTTGGAGCTGCACTCATCCATCAAGTGGAGAGTATTCCATCACACTCCTGACTTGTGTCTTGTAGATGGTGGACGGGCCTTGGGGAGACAGGAGGTGAGTTATTCTCCACAGAATTCCCAGCCTTAACTTATTTAAAATAGGCAAGCTGCTTCTGGAGCTGCGGAAAAGACACTGGTCGTTCACCTAAGTAATATTAGTGAGTCCTTGGGAAGTCGGGTGGCGAGTTACTCACTGCAGAATTCCCAGTCTCTGACCTGCTCTTGCAGCTACGGTATTTATATGGCTGATTTTTAAAAAAATAGATATTATGGGCATGACTGAATCTATAGGATCATATTGCAAATGTAATCCAGCAAGTAAGAAGTTCCCTTAATGAGGGTGCTTCACAGTGACTGGAGATTGGTGATAATTCAGAAAGGAGAGTAACTGGACTCAGATAAGCCATTTGGAGAAGAGTATAAATTAGAGCAAGTTAGCAATGTATATTTCATTTACAGGAATTAATAGAATGTTATTTAACTCATTTTTCACACTTGTTAACATTTTTGGTGCAAAGTTCAGGATAATGGGAACATAGGATCATTCAGCCTCATGAACCTGCCCTGCCATTTAACTAGATCATGGCTGACTTTCTACCTAAATGTCATCTTCCCGCACTATCCCTGTATCCATTGACATCATTGGTACCTAGAAATCTATTGACCTCTGCTTTGAACATACTCAATGACTGAGCCTCTACAGCCCTCTGGGGTAGAGAATTCCAAAGAGTCGCCACCCTCTGACTGAAGGAATTCCTCCTCATGTCATCCTAAATACCCAACCTCTTACTCTGAGACTGTGTCCCCTAGTTATAAACATGAAATATCCTTTGTGCATCTATCCTGTCGAGCCCTGTAAGATTTCTGTACACTTCAATGAGATCACCTCTTATTCTTCCAAACCCTAGAGAGTACAGGCCCTGTCTCCTCAATCTCTCCTCATAGGACAATCCTGCCATCCCAGGGGTTAGTCTGTGAACTTTTGTTGCACTCTGTCCATGGCCAGTATATCCTCCCTTAGGTAAGGAGACCAAAACTGCACACAATACTCCAGGTTTGGTCTCACTATGGCTCTATGTATCTGCAGCAAGACTTCCTCAAACAATATAGTGCCTTTTTGTTTAAAAACTGAATAAGCTGGGTAATCATTAAAATAAATGAAATTTTTTTTGAGGTTTGTTTTTATCCATAAGCTTAAGTGAAAGAACAAGTTCTAGAATGCTGGAGCCTGCCACATCTTTTAAATCATTCACCCAATATAGTTTTATACTTAGGGAGCAACAATGTTAATGATAATTCGCTGCATTTCCTCATCTTTAAACTTTTTTTCCAGCAACGCCAGGCATGAAATTTCCTGACAATACAACTTCCAGTGTATGTCATCACTGGGGCACAATTCTTATCATGTCACAATAGGAAGATACTTGGCCCCACATTTTCATGGATCAATAACATAAATCAGAAGCAAAGTGACAAGGGATGAGGCATGCTAAGTGACTTCCTCTGTAGCAAATATAAAAATGTGACAATCGAACAGAAAACGCTTTCCTTTAAATAACTGGTGTGGCCTGGTAGCAGGTATGGCAGCATTGTGGAGAGAGAAACAGAGTTAACATTTCGAGTCCAGTAGCTGTTTGACTCTTGAAATCATGTGCTTGCATCTTAGTGTCAACTAATGCAAGCAGTTGCGGACACTTTGTGAGCGTGTTTTACCAATTCTGAGCTAGATTACCAGCTGGGTGCTCATGCTGCACCATCAGGGAAAGAGGGAATAGATTCAGCAAAGGTCCAATGCCCATGGCCATTTAATAGTAGTTGTAGAGAATTTCAATGGACACAAATTGTCTCAGATCATCGAGAGGTAGGATAAGTTGAGTATTTATAGGAATATTTTTAAAAATTAACAGGAATTCAAACAGTTATTTACGGGTCATGTTGAAACGTTGGGCAGAACCATCCATGCCCATCGGCGTGGGTGTCGTTGGTGGCATGAGCAGACAATATGGCAAGAAGGCCAAAAATCGGTTTCAAGACATCGTGAAACCAGTTTGCAATCATCTACTCAGCTTGTCGGTGGCGGGCTGCATTTCCCGCCATCGGATGTCGGAATGCCATTGTAAAACATTAGCATATCATTATAAGGCTAGCCCGCTAGATTCACCCTGCTGCCCCACCCCCGCCGGATCATCTGCCCATGCCAACGTGTTTCACAACAGGATATATAATGCATTTGGCAGGCTGCACTTTGAGGGGAATTCGGAGGTGAGCGCACAGTAACATTGCAGAGCACTCGCAAGAGACGCCTGTTGGACTTCAAGTTTGAGGCGACTTTGGGTGGGGGGGGTGGGGTGGGGCAAAGGCTGCCTTGCATTTGAGATGACTTTGCGGCGGGGTAAGGACTGCCACGCAGTTAAAGGTAGCGCACAAGCACATACAGGCTGTGAGGGGTTGTAGGCAAGGGAAGCGGCCATGCATTAGTGACACCTTGTATAAAATGACCATTCCTCAGCAGCTGAGGTAGTTCAGGCACAGCCACATCGATATGATTGGAGTCGAGCCTTTATCTGCCCACACAAGCAATGCAGAGACATCAAAGTGCCATCAAGCGCTCCAGATCTTTGCACCCCTCTGGCACAGACCGCAAACTAATGACCATTTTAGTGGACTGCAGAACAATTGAAGGACTGGGCACATATACAATCTCCTTGCTAAAGCTGGCCATGGAGCAGTCACTGCTGGAGGTGCTCACAGCCCCTTGCAAATGTCATCATCCCGGTTTGGACCAGTCTCCCCCATGGTTCAAGCTGACAGTGCAGCCTTGCAGTGTGGGTTAGGAGAATGCCTGCACCTGAGTTGAGAGCACAGCATGTAGTCCAGTGAGCAAGGCTGCTGCTAATCGGTCAGGTGGAGTGGGGTGGATGTGGGTGGGGTTTTGGGCAGCGATGCAGCTCACTAATCTCTGGTCATCCAAGTGGCAGCCGGCACGCTCCGGGGTGCATCAAGTGGCCTTCAGACTTAACCAAGAGAGACTCTTAGTACACCCATGCTAATCCACGCATCTCTCTCTTTCATCCTGCAGGAGGAGTATATCAGGAAGCTGGTGAGCTAGCTGTATGCCTCGTATAGAGAGTGAAGGCAACGGAGAAGAGAGAGACTGAGGCGCCTGGCTGCACAGAGGGAGGAGCAGAACCCACTGGAAGAAGGGGCGGCTGGGGTTCCTGCACACGCTGCTGAAGAGCCACAGTGAGCCATTGCTGGTCGGTGCCTAGCTAGACCCAGAGTCTATAGACAGCGCCTTTCATTCCTGCAGATGACCGAGAAGCAGTGTTGACGAAGACTGTGCATGTCTAAGAAACTGGTTGGTGACATCTACCAGCTACCACAGGACTTGTTGCCATGTGGACATGGAGGGCATCCACTGCCACTGATCATGAAAGTGACTGCAATGCTCAATTTCTATGCCAGTGGCTCCTTCAGCGTTCTATAGGTAATCTCTGTGGGATATCACAATCCTCCGCCCACAAATGCATCCATGAGGTCACGGATGCCATATTTGCGAGGGCACACAACTTGGTGCATTTTGCCCAGGACCAGGACAGCCAGGATGCAAGAGCGACTAGATTTGTCCAGGGTACCATCAACTGTACTCATATGGCGCTCAGATCTCCATCGCGACAAGGCATCAACTATGTCAAACCGCAAGGATTCCATTCACTGAATGTGCAGCTGGTATCCGACTACCACAAACACATCCTGCAGGTCTGTGCACGGTTTCCAGGTAGTGTCCACGACTCCTACATGCTCAGTCAGTCACAGATCCCTGATGTCTTGCAGGGGCTGCAGGGTTGGCTCCTCGGGGACAAGGGCTACCTGCAGAGGCCATAGGTGATGACACCCATGTGGCGGCCTCAGACTGCAGCAGGGCGAAGGTATAATGAGGCTCATGCTGCAACTCAGAACTTGGTGGAGCAGATCATTGGGATGCTGAAAATGAGGTTCTGGTACCTGAACCTATCTGGTGGAGCCCTGCAATTTGTCCACAGAGGGTGTCACGCATCATTGAGATGATCTGGTTGAAGAAGAGATACAGGGGCTGGAGGTCTCCTCCGGTGAGGAGGACGTCAAAGGTGATCAGGGTGAGGAGGTCCTCGATGGCGATGATGACGGCAATGAGGCCCTTGCACTGGCCACACAAGGCAAGTGCGCTTGGGAGGCCCTCATAGCTGCTAGATTTGTGGAGGATGATGACAACACACAGTGAGGAGAAACCATAAGATCCTCACATTGCATCTATGAACGTTTGACTCCAATCTGGCCCAAGGCAGTGCACATACCCTCTGTGATAATGAACCTGTCATGGAGATGCAATGGAGGCCTTAATAGTTGCTCAATTGCAGGAGGACGATGATGACATGCAATGAGGACACTCCATAAATCTTCGCACAGCTTCTGAGAATGTCTGACTCCTGTCTGGCTGAGGGCAGCTCGCTTGCGCTCTGCGATCAGGGTCATACCATAGAGACACAGCCATGAAAGCACCTGACCCCTTCAGGAGCACAGCGTCACTGGTCACAGATGCTGAAGAGATGGGGGCTCAGCCCCACCTTAAAGATGCTGAGAGCACACAGAGAGAATGATGGAACTCGGTGACACCTGCCCATGACATTCTGGCAGCAATGACCAGCACTGTCAAGGTGCAGGCATCAGTAATGTGTTCAGGGAGTGGGAGGCCAGATCATCACTTTGGTCTGAAGGCTGCACAATGCACAGGGAAGAGGCCCTGGACTGTGCAGAAAGACTTCACATCTGAGAGACACGAACACTGCTCATCAGAATAAGGAGCCATAGGCAGGGAGACATTCTTTGAGTTTATTGACAATAGTAAACATTATGTACAAGTGATTAACACCCATGCCCAGGCTGTGCACCTAATTAGCCAAGTGGTTATGGTACTGGGTTTGTAACCCCCAAGATCAAGAGTTCAAATCTCACAATGGCAAACTATGAAACAATATAACTTCATCTGAAACAGATGGAAATTGCAGGGTCACTGGCCATAATTTTGGGCTTGGCCTAAATAGCCAAGTGGTTATGGTACTGGGTTTGTAACCCCAAGGTCAAGAGATCAAGAGTTCAAATCTCACAATGGCAAACTATGAAACAATGTATCAAGAGTTCCAATCTCACAATGGTAAACTATCAAGAGTTCAAATCTCACAATAGCAAACCATGAAACAATATCAAGAGTTCAAATCTCACAATGGCAAACTATGGAACAATGTGACTTCATCTGAAACAGATGGAAACAGGTTTGTACTCGAAAGAGTATCAAGAGTTCAAATCTCACAATGGCAAACTATGAAACAATGTAACTTCATCTGAAACAGATGGAAACGGGTTTGTACTCAAAAGAGTTACATCTTCTTAACCTTCATAACTCTGCCGTTATTTCTTGGTACTCCCCGGACATCCACAGCAGAGGTGGAGGAATCCAACTGACTGCTAGTCTGTGAAGACCTTGACACACGTCCTCTGGAGGGCTGAGACCTAGAGGGCCCTGGCCTGCTTTCGGGGACCTGCTGTGTGGCAGTGGCACCTCTCTCGAGCTGTGGAGCTGGAGCTGCTGGGGTCACAGGAAGAGGGGATTCAGATGGGCCAGACACTCCCTGAGTGACCTGGGTGGATAGCCCCAGGGTGTGTATCTGCTGATCCTCCTCCCTGTGGGTGCCGAAGGACCCCTGGCTGACTCCTTGAGGAAAAGAGGTAGCTGGAATGAGATCGAGCTGCCCCACACGCATCTTGTGTACACATTGTTGGAGGACAACTATGGCATTGGTGATGAAGTTCAGTCCACACAACAGTACAGGATCAACAGCCTGGACCAAGGTCTCCATCTTGGCTGCCATCCTACCAATGTTGACCTCGGTGTGTTGGCATGCCAGCGATATAACCTCGGCCTGAAGGTGGACCGACTCCCCCAACATGCCTTGCAATCTGAGGAGTGCAGCGGACATCCCTTCCTGATGTTCCCAAGCTTGCATTTGCAGCTCCAGCAACTGTGACATGACCAAGTCCAGAGGCTCGTCATCTGATTTGGACTCAGCAAACTGCTGGCCTCTGGCAGTTCTCAGAGTGCCCGAGATCTGGGAAGTCTCTGCCGCCACCTGCTGTTGATCAGAAAGTGTGATATGCTCACCAGATTGTGGTCCTGAGGCTATTCTAAAGCTAGGTTCCACCGAGGTGTGTGAGTCTGCACTGGTGGAGGGTGTGGATGAGCACTGTGACGGGACTTCTAGGAGGGTGCCTTCAGATTCCTCTTCAGAGGCTTCTTTGGGGCTTGATTGGAGGCCCTGGGTTGTGGACCCTGTCGGCTGTTTCCACATATGCCTGTGAAAGCAAGGAGAGATAATTAGTTCATGGCAGTGGCGTGTGAAACAGGACACATCACTCACACCATGGTTGTCGGTGGATGTTGTCCTGCTGGATCCTCACTTGGTAGATCACACTGACCTCAACATCAGCATAAGACCGATTCAAATCATGGCGGGCCAGCTGGATGGTTCTTTTTTAAAAGTTCCTGAGGACCTTGATTTCAGCAATTTCTCCACCAGTCTGCGATCTCTCCCTTTTGTTGTGTGCCTCTCTCAATAGAGATGGAGAGAGTGTAAGCAAGATGCTTGCTAGGCCAGATGATAAGTATACCTGGCATGTGTGGGTGGTGATTGGTCCCATCGATGGGATGAGAACAGTGAAGGTGAGTGTGAGAGATGAATGGTAATGTCCCTTGAACTGGCAATGAGTGAGGGCCCTGTGGATGTGTGATGGGTTTGTGGGTGTGTGCATTGAGGGTGATGAGAAGAGTGACTTACTGTTATGACACAGCAGTTGGTAAAGGTTGAGTTATTTAAAATCCCAGAGGGAAACTTTAAACAACTGTCATATCTTATATTTTCAATTGGTATGTTTGAGATGCAGCTCTGAATTCAGAAATGAAAACCACCAAGCTTCAAGAGGTTTTTTATATAAATTAAATTAATTAATTTATTTAACAAGGCATTACACATATACACATGTCTACAAATTACTACCATAATACCTATTAAACAAATTGCCAAATTAATCACACCCAGGTAATCTTCCCCAAGGCAACAATAACCCATAGACTTAAACAGACATCAGGCAAAGCATGTTTTATCTTATGGATTCAAAATGAGGTCCCTTTCAATTTGGTTCCTTCGCAGACAGTTGGCTTACAGGCAGCTTGGATCTCACATGCCTCTGACTCACACACAAAACTCTTCCCTTTGAATGTAAATTCTCATTGCATCACCAGGTAATTTGAACTCCACCTCTTTGAACAATAAAACCCCTTTCATAGTACCAATTTTATTAGTAATATAAACATATTGCTTGGTGTCTCCTAGCTAGGTGCAAGATTTCATCCCCAGTCTTTGAATGGTTTATTCAACAAAATGCAAATGTTACTGTTTAACATCTCAAAACTACTCTACATCAAAGTACCCAGACTAGCTGGCTTTAATCCAATTAAGACACACATGCTCACACCCACAGACACAGACCCTACAAGTCCAATTTAAAATAATTTCCAATAACATTATATACATTAATATCTTCATGACACTTACCCTGGCGGAAGAGATGAGATCATTCATCCTCTTGCGGCATTGGGTGGCTGTCCTCTCTTGCAGGTCGTTGGCACTGACCACTGCTGCCACCGATTCCCAAGCCAGATTAATGAGGCTGCTACCCATCCTGCAGCCAGAGTGGGAGTAGAGGACATCACTGCGAGCCTCCATTGCATCCAAAAGGCGCTTGAGGAATTTGTCATTGAACCTGGGGGCTGCATTCTTTTTGCCTTTCAGGACCATGTCTTCTTTGCAGCCATCGTGAGCTGGAAGCACTGAGAGGTGTGCGCATGGCTGGACATTAAATATGGCGCCCGACGTGATGAAGTGGCAAGGTGCAGCAGTTAGTGCAAATCTGGGACGATTCCACTCTTTGTGTAGCTAACTTGCATTTAAGTTACAAATTTGTGATAGTATTGCAATTCATGATACTATTTGCAATAATTGTGCTAATAATAATTTGTTCATGCTTGAGAAAGGTACAAATAAATGATCTTTGAGCTTTGCTTAATGATTATTAGCATAGCGCAAATCTTTGCTATGGAATATAGAAAAAAATTTGCAGACTCACAAGCTGTTCTTGGTGCGTAATTTTGCAAGTGTGTGTCATTAACCCTTTGAAAGCTATAATTTGCATAAACAGAACAAATTTAAGTGCAAACCTGAATCACCAGATGTGTTACATGCAGAGACATGAATTTCTGCTATTTTAAGGTAACTAAGGGAACAGATCGATGCTGAATAGAGTGCGTTATATTCAGATCAGTAGTCAATTTTAAACTGTTTAAACTGTTTCAGTGAGAGAAAAGGCACTGAACTGATGTCCGTTGTTACCACAGTCCTTCTGAATGTCTAGTTTCCAAAGAAACTGTTTCAATTGAAATGAGTTAAAAAGAGTAAAAAGAAAATAAAATGTTTGCTGTTAGACAAGAAATTGGCTTTGGTTATATTTCGCAAACCATATTTAGTGCATTTGTGCAACATTCCTCTGTCCACTATTTTAATGCCAATGTTAATCATTTCATTTAATGAGTTACAATGTCCACTAAAGTAATTGACAAAAGAAGGCCATATGAACATAGAAACATCTATGAGTTAACATCACTGAGTAATTTCTTGGTTATTGTCTGAGGTATCAGGTGATTATTTTTAAAACCCTGTGGAATTTAACAGAATCCAAAATGAAAAAAACAAACTAAAAGTGTAAATTGTGAATAAGAAAACATAACACTTCAAGTGAAGCATGTTCCAAGGATACAGTTCAAGTTAACTCTTAAGGCTGCAGAAGCAACACCTTGTCTGATTTTGCAACCTTTGGATTCTTATTTCCAAATGTTGCAGTTGCTATTCTACAGCACTGCTTAAGATGGGAAAAACCTGATTAAAAGCAAAGCAGTTTTGAGGCGTGTAACAATTATATAATCTCCTTTCTCTTTAGCTTTGCCATTACAATTTTCCAAGCTAAAACAAAAAGCACTAGAAATTTGTATTGGTGTGAACTACAATGATCAGTTTTGTATATGTAGTATTTTTTGTGCTTTTCCTGAATGCACAGCATAGAGAGTTATTGAGGTAGATTTTCAACCTGCCACCCAGGCATAAAAGTGGGGTTGCGGATCAGCTGCCCATTATAGAAAGCGCTCAATTTTAATTTCTATTGATTTTATAAGAAATGAATGGTTTCTATAAAGGGCAATCAATCCACAAAGCCAGAAGAGAAAATCTATCCTCAATGTGTTTACTGCATGCATCACACCACATGGAGCAGGCCACCAGTCTGCCAACTGTGACACAGGGGTCTGCCACAGGTATAATCGATCTAAGGACAGTATGCTATGTTAGGGAAGGATGAAACACAGAATGAATCATTCAAAAGGGACTCTCGCCGTCCCTAATTTGAACAAACAAGCATCCTGAATCATACCATTCAATGCTGTCTGAACATTTTTGAATACTACATGGTGGAAATGTTGTGTGCAGTAATGTTACATATACTTACTGTGTTTCCATTGAAGTAACACTTCCAGTAATTACCACAACGCCTATGTTTTTTCACATTGCATTAGCCTCAATTACAGTAGATTAGCACATCTTGACAAATACATCAATTATTAGGAACTGAATCTTAAATAAGTCCAGCTACAGTACCGCGCTATGTTATGTAATATACACATTTGAAGCATAGTTGAATAACTTTCATTTTTACGAAAAACAAGTTTATTAGGCTGTGCAAAGTGTGAGAGAGACCTGAGTTAGGCTCAGTGTTTCCTGGAATCAGAAAATTGTGGAATTATACTCCAGTTAGGCTTGTTGCTGGAAGTACAGAGGTGTTGTCCTTTGGATGAGAGCTTAGACTGATGCCTATTCTATGACCTCAGAGTTCTTCCCACACCATCAAATAAAAAGCAGATTAGGTGCTTATTCATATTGAGCTTTCTGCTGCAACATGTTTGTTCTGTTACATAATAACGGTCACTGTACTTCAAAATAATTTGTTGTGAGAGAAAAGTGAAAAAAGGTGTTAGAAAACTGCAATCTTTCTTTCAACGCCTGATCCTAGGTAACAAGAATACAAATCCTGATATCTTTGGTTAATACTTATCTTGACGTTCTTTGGACCCTTCTTGCCCTTTAACACTTGACAAGTACTTCAATCTTCCTCATTTGACTGAGACATGGAGCCAGTACACAAATAAACAAAAAGCCCTCATTTTGTGTGAAACTGGGAAGACCATTTCAGGCAAACCTTACCCGAACAAAATGCCTGGAAAAGGACTTCAATTGACATCACTGCGCAAATTCAAATAGATCAATATACATTGATACTCGATACAGTTCATTCCCTCAACAAATGCTGTATTTATTTATACATTTATGTTGACAATGTGTAATGCTTCTAGAACAATAGCTAGTAAATATGATTTATTAAAATAAAGGATATTTAAGTATTTCTGTTCATTTTTTGTGCTCATCAAGGTGAGAATACTGGAGGGAAAAGAGCACTTTGGGTCACCCAATTCGATCATCAGTCACTCCCAAATCAGCATTGCACAAATCAAATGCAAAACTAAAATTGAGAAGTGCTCTTCCTCATGAATCACATTAATATTTTTTATTTTCCATACCAGCAAAAAAGATTGCAATGTTTGCTGCGTTCAGGCAAATTTTGTGCTGTCACATTATATCCTTTGGTACCAAATTAAGATTTCCATAAAATCATTGGACTTGGAATTCTTACAAGAGCACAGAGAGCAGGCTTTCATCTGGGCTTAAAGTTTGGTCCTGCAACAGTGCCACTCAATCCCTAATTTGTAAGATTTTGTTTGATTTTTGCTTTGTTATGCAATGCTTACAAACGATATCGACAAATAGGATATCTATTGCTGCCTGTTAACATCCATTTGTATGGCTATAACTTGTATTTTTAAAAATTTTACAAATAAGGACTCCATTGTGACTTAATTCTGTCCAGTACTGAACTCGAACAGCGCAGTGAAGTGAAACAAAATAAAAAGTTTCGTTTCTTTCTTGAGTGTTTCGCTGGTTTTTGTGAAGACTGAACATTCTTGGTAATGTTTTTGTGTGGTTTTCTCTTCTATATTTGTTTCTGCAAGTGCCTAGATAACAAATATAATAAATTATTGAAACCTGTTGACTGTGCCTGCTTGACATAAATGAAATAGTCCCATTCATTGCATTACACACTCAAGGTACAGAACATTTGAACTTAACTATTATGGCCTGGTATGCTGTTCAAATCTATCTAAAAATATTATCGCTTGCACAACTGCACAGGCATATAATGATTTTAATTTAAATCGCAAACTTCCGTTGAAAACATTGGGCAGGATTTTCCCATTGAGGGGCAGGCGGGCCCCGGAACAGCCGCCAATTAACGGCCAGTGTGAAACGCGCGCTAAGATCCTCTGCGCTGCCGCGATGGGGGCGGGAGGAGTGCGAGCGCTGAAGTGCGCGCATGTACGGGGGATTGTGCACTGAAAGCTCCTCGAAGGCATAGAGCTGTCTCAGGGAGCTGAAGAATTTTAAATACTAAAATAAACTTTTCACAAATGATATAAATATGTCTCCACATGTGACTCAATCACATGGAGGGTGACATGTAAAAAAGAATGTTAAAAAATTTTTACTGTTTTTTTTAGTAACAGTTGGAAACCTCATCCCAACTGTGGATGAGGTTTTGTGAAAAATGCAAAGGCCGCCTGGTTTACTCGCCTGCCCGCCAATTGAATGGTTGAGGGGGAAGTGAAAAATGCAACTTAATTAATTGCTTAAGGGCCTTAATAGGCCTCTTAATTGCCAGCGGGTGCACTGCCACCTCTCGCGTGTGCTCGCTGACCGAAAGATCGTGAGTGCGAGCATTGACATCGGGATGCTCAGCTGACATCACTGCGCACCATTACACTCCCATTCAGGTCTGGCGTGTGCCTGCCTGGAGGATGAAAAATTCTGCCCATTGAATAAAGTAATCCCTGCTCCTCCAAGACTCTATAGAGATCTAAAGTATTAACAACCAATACAATGAATTTTCCATATCATTCACTTTTATTTTAAATCCAGGAGCTGGGTAATGGTTAAAATAATTATTAGCAATCACCTTGTGAAATTCTTCCAAATTCTCATATGCAATAATGCAAATTGTTATTGAAACAAAATAAAGCTATCAAGGTAGGTTCTCTTTAAATTTAAGCAAACTTGGAAAACATTATAGGCACTACCTTAAAAATCTCAGTATGTGTGTTGTACTTGAGTCAACAGAATTTTGAAATGTGTTTACCATACATGAAAAGCTTCATATTAAAATCTAATATTTTAATATTTTTACATTTTGGGTGAAATGTTCCTCTCAATTAAAATATGCTGGCCAATATTTTAAATTGCAATTGCTTTCAACTTGTAAAATGGGGATAAGTCATATAACTTTACTTGTCCAGAGATGGTAGTCCATGAATCTTTTAAGCAACAGGTTTTCAACATTGAAGCAGGCATGGTGGTACAATTTCCAATCTTAAATGAGGGAGCAGCTTAAATAATGAATATTATAATCAATATGGCAGCAGTTCTGTTGCGTTTGGTGTCTTTTTTTCAATCCTTTCACGGGATATGGGAGTAGCTGGCATTTGTTGTCCATCCCTAATTGCTCTTGAGAAGGTGAATCTTCTTGCCTTTGAATCTTCTGCGTTTATGTTCTTCAGGCCTTAAACCGTGATGTTACCATAATTTGTCAGATCTCTGACAATTCCTTCTGCTGTTAAATAGCTCCAGGCCATAATCCTTCTTCAGGCATTTCTCCACCTGCACAGACAGAACAGCTTGTCAGACATGTATATGTCAACATATAGCGTTAATAATCTCAGCATTTGACTTTAACATCCTACAAAGCAGTGGCTCATATGAAGCAGAGCATAAAGCAAATGGAAATGTAAAATATAGTGGGCTAGAACAATGCCCTTTCATCTATGGTACTTATGTTGAATGAGTTACAATTAGTCAGGCGAAAATAATTCTCTGACAAGTACAGTGGTTTTAAGTGAAATTAGTTTGGGCATAATTCAGTTACTAGGAGGTGTGAATTCACAACAAACAACTGCTTATCGTTTTACAACGAGGACCCAATAACGTGTTGAAATAATAAATTGTTGATGTATGTTAAATGTGCCTATTCAGTGAAAACGAAATGACTCCATTTCTAAATATCAAATTCCTGCATGAACTATTGTAAAAAAACATGTTAGCTCAAAAATTTCATTGGTTAACGTCTTTGATAAAGTTGCAGAATAAGTTCAAACAAATACATTAATGTGATGGTTAGTAATATCACACATGAAAGAAAGACTTGCATTAATATATCAATTTTCATGACCACTGGATGTCTCAAAGTGCACTCCCACAAACAGCGATATGATAATGACCAGATAATCTTGTTTTTGTGATATTAATTGAGCTATAAATATTGGCCAGGACCTTGGATAATCTTCAAAATTGTACCAATAGGATATTTTACATCCACTTGATCAAGAAGATGGGGCCTTTGTTTAAAGTCTCATCCAAACACCTGACGCCTCTGACAGTGCAGCACTCAGTCAGTATACATTGGAGTGTCAGCTTTGATTTTTGTGCTCAAGCCCTGGCTTGAGACTCAAACCCATAACCTTGTGACTCAGAAAGTGCTGCCCACTGAGCCATTGCTGACACATAGCGACTCCAAATCCTTTATTAAGCATCTGCTCTGCATTTGGCCATGTTGCATTTGAAATGAGAATAGTTGATGCTCAGACTGGTGACCCCTATGAGAAATATGGTACATTTTATTTTAAATGCAACACTTATTAATAAGATAGAAGTGGCATGAGGGTTTTCAAATGTACGCTTCTCAAGAATGCAGTTTTGTTAGCAGGAATAGAAGAAAAAGCTGTGAAACACAACCCATTTGTATTAATGATCAATTTTTGAAACAGTTAGCGAACCACTTACTAGGCATAAATGTTGAAAAGTTTATTAATTCAACAGCGGAGTGGAAAATCTCTGTGGGAAATGAATCAAATCCAAATTGAAAATAGACATTTTACAAATCAGGGTCTGGAGGGAACAACAACAGCTTGGATTAAAATAGCACCTTTATTGGCACTGTAAAGTATCCCAAGGCTCTTTTGCACCAGTGTTATCAATCATAAAACTGATATCCATCCACAAATAAGAGACATTATGGTAGACTGGTCAAAGGAGGAGGTTTTAAAGAACATTTTAAAGGTGGACATAGAGGTAAGAGAGGCAGATGGGTTTAGGGAGGGAAATCCAGAGCTAAAAATATGGCTACCAATCAAGGAGCAACTAAAGGGGGATGAGGCTAGAAGGGGAGGAGTGAGGGAAATGAATCTGACCTATGGAACATTGAATAATGGTACAACATGGGAGAGAAAGGGCTCCAAGGTATTTAGACACTGCATTGGAGGCCTGAGTGGTGGAGGTGGAATGCAGGAGAGATGTCCCGTATCTGCAGCTGGCCAGGAGGCTCTCCAGGTACAAGCTCAGAAGGTAGTGGGGGCAGATAGCCATGGAAATCAGTGCCTGGAGTCAAATCTTCAGTATCTGGATGCAGTATTGCAAGAAGTTCAACTATCGAACACAAGTGGTCAAGGAAAATGAATGCATCTTCAAAATGTTATATCCTATCAACCGCACCACCAGTCTCAGATGCTCCTCAATCACCAAACCCCCATTGCTCAGCTATTAACAATCTCTTGCAATCAGGCCTCATACATGACATTCACTTGTTCCATGGCACCCTCATACACTTAGCACTCACACCCACAACTCACTGTTTGCATACAATATTGATTATTCACTCATGGAAGTCACATCACCAAAATATATTGCATGACACTCACTGACACGTTTTTCTCTCTCTCTTGCAGGACAAAGTGGTACACAACTGGAGGCAGCAGGGGCTAACCAGTAGGGATCTGGTGTGCCTGCAGGTTGCGATCACATGAAGGAGACAGTGCTGGCAATTACTGGGAAGGTGACTGCTGAGGCCATGGGCAGCAATGTTACTGAGGCTGAAACCATTGCAGATGATGGCATTCTCATACCTAATCCTTCTCACATCCCACTTCCCCCTCATCCCACACTCTCTTCTGATTTACAGGCTGCAGATAATGTAAGCATGCACCTCTTACATTTTCTACTCCTTCCTGCAAATTTCCCTTGGTCCTCTCAGATACTCAAGACGTGCAACCTGGTCAGGTAGTGGAGGAAAAGCAAGGAGAGAGTGACGATGAAGACACACCATCGCTCAATTTCACAGTCACGGTTCCATTTTAGGGCAGAGTTTACGTGCGACAACTGCAAAGTGAGGTGCATGTTCTTGATGACATTCTGCATCTGTAGGAAGTCTATAATCCTAGCAAAACTGTCTGCTGCTCTCTGGCAGGAGAGAATGAAATGCAGTTTGCTCTCAGTGAAAAAAAATGCTTCAGTGATCTCCCTTATGCAGTAGTGCACAGCAAACTGCAAGACATTGTAAATATCTCCATCTAAGTAGGAGATGGTGAAGTATGCAGCAACCAGAATAACTGAACCTAAATAAGAGAAGAGTTTACAGACTTGAAGAAATCAGCCAGGGTAAAGGTATGGAGTAGATGTCACTAACTATTTCCATGTCTCTTTAAATATTGGCCGTAGCGCTATGCAGAGCACTCAGAATACCACGCCTTGTCAATAGAGTAGCAGGCAATAAATTGTATCACTAATAAAAACAGAAAGAGTTAGAAAAACTCAACAGGTCTGGCAGCATTTGGAAAGAGAAACAGAGTTAATGTTGTGAGTCCACTATGAGTCTTCTTTGGACTCTTCATTGCATTCAAAACGTTAACTCTCTCTAATTTCTCTCTCCACGGATGCTGTCAGACCTGCTGAGTTTTTCCAGCATTTTGTTTTTATTTCAGATCTCCAGCATCCGCACTGTTTTGCTTTTACTTTGGTAATAAATTCTAGCTTCAGTTTATCACATGAACTATTGGCCACTGACATCACTAATAGAGTCCTGAGCAACGTATCCTTGTATACGTTCCCACTTATCGTTAACTGCTTTTTTGCATACAGGATGGAACGGCACATAACAAACGGGAGCTGAACCGGGGGAGGGGGCTCAAAATTATTTAGTGTTGAATGTCTTCGACAAATTCTTGGGGCAGGATTTTCCCCTCGTTTTTTGGGTGCGGCAGGCGGGCCTGGGAACGGCCATGAGGCTGACCGCTGCCGAGGATTGGGCTCCAACCGCGATTTCACGCTGGCTGGCCAATTAACGGCCAGCTAGTGTGAAAGGTGCGCTAAGAGCCTCAAAGTTGTCTGGGTGGGGGTGGGAGGGGTGCAAGCACTGAAGTGTGTGCGTGCGCTGGGTAACGCGCACTGACTGCTCCCTGAAGGCACAGAGCTGCCTCAAGGAACTGAAGATTTTTAACCTGAAAAATAAAGATTTTATATATATATATATATATATATGAGATAAACACGTCCCCACGAGTGACTCAGTCACATGAAGACGGACATGTAAAAAAGGATGTTGAAAAACACTGGAAACCTCATCCCGCCCATGGATGACGTTTCATTAAAAACTTGAAGGTCGCCTGGTCTATTCGCCTGCTCGCCAACCGAACAGTTGAGTAGGCAGCGAAAAATCCAACTTTGTTAATTACTTAAGGGCCTCAATAGGCCTCTTAGTTGTCGGCAGGAGTGCGCGAGAGGCAGCAACACACCCGCCAACTGAAGGATCTCAAGAGTGCACGATGACAAAGGGGCACTCGCCCGATGACATTGCGCACTAGTTCACTCCCATTCGGGTGGGGTACGCCCCCGCCCACGGGATGAAAAATTCTGCCCTTGGGGTTGAGAGTAAGGAGAGCAAAGTCAGGGCTTTCCCGGACAGATGGCCGGACGGTACTGCTTCATGCACCCACTGTCATCTGGTCATTACACAGCATACTGCCCACATGTAATATCTGAAGGAGCACCTTGCAACCGACATTCTCTTCCTATCGGCATCTCGAATACCTAAAGGCTGATCTCAGTACCAACTCTGGACACCATCTCACCCCGTAATCCTGCCAGAAACATTTGTAAGCACCAGCACAGCTACACCAGAAGGAAGTAGTTAGTAATTTGTAGAAACTAGCACAGCTGCACGGGTGGAGGAGAATTAAGTGATGGTGGCATACAAACATATGAATTAGGAGCAGGAGTAAGCCATTCCGCTCCTCAAGCTTGCTCCACTATTTAATAAGATCATGGCTGATCCAGTTGTGACAGAAGAGAAACAGGTACCTGCTGCCCAGCAGGAAACAGGGATGCCATCAATAAGGAAGTCTTGTATTTTGGAAAATGCAGTAGTGCAGTGGTGTTATGCTATTCAATAGGAAAGGAGATGGAGATTCTGGAGATCTATGTTGATCAATGCAGCTGTCGCTTATTGGATATCTGTGAATGCTGTGGTTAATACTGCAGATCATGCCCACGTTAGCAAAGATGGAAAGATGTAGAGATAGAAACATTTCAGGATGTTGTCCTCTTGACTGCCACGGTTAATGCCATTCCTTTCATAAATTGGCTGCAGGTGTCCTTGCTTAAGGTAAGAGAACTCTGCTACTGTGTTAATTCAGCGGCTATGCTCTTGAGGCTTAAAAGACTAAATTATGATGACAGGTTGCATGAACTTGAGTTGTGTTCACTTGAGTTCAGGAGACTGAGGGATGACCAGGATCCTGCTCTCACCACCTGTCATATATTCGAAGGATTTACAAGTTGATGCTCAAACTGTTTGGCTGCGTTATGCACCTTCCTTGGCCATCAAGTCCTGGAGTGGCAATTGATCACAGAGCTTCTGACTAAGAGGCAGGGTCACTACCCACTCTGCGCCACAAGACCTCTGTTTCTAGGATGCATACCTGAATTGCAAAGAGGCAACAATCCTGCTGGTCATAAAATCTCCGGTGTCAATGTTGATAGAAGACTCAATTAAGGTAAAGTTAATGTTTTGTGTTGACAGATCTGAACACTGCTGAATAATGATTGTTTTATGCCGTCAAAGATTCATTACGTAACAGAGGATGCCACTCCATTTATTGGATCCATGATGGTTCTCTGTAGAGTAATCTAGTCAATCCCATTCCCCCACTCTATCCATGTAATCCTGCATGTTTATTCTCCTCAAATGCACATCCAACTTCCTGCTGAAATGATCCAATGTCTCTGCTTCCACCACTCTTGCAGGTAGCGAGTTCCAGGTCATGTAAGTATGTTGCTGGCAGCTTCCAGTCCTTTTCCAATATAAATTATGGCCTGTAAGAAAAATTAAAATCACACACGTTTACATTTGTTTCACGTACAGTGAATAGCAGCACTACTTTATTTAACCCATGTGCATCTGATGGAACTGGTCCCAATAAAGCAGTGCAATCTCAGCCAGATAAACATGTATCTGGAGGTACATTGAAAACTAAATGACCATAATAAATTGAGACCATGAAATATACAGGGCAAAATAGTCCGCTGAGCAGGGGGGTATGCAGCCGACCCACTCCACCGTAAAATTGTGCGTGATGATGTTGGGCGAGCGTCCCAATGTCATTGTACACGTGCGCGATATTTCAGTGGACGGCCGCGCGTTAAATTCGGAAGCGTGCATGCCGACAATTAAGAGGACGCATTAATGGCGCAATTAAGAGAGAATTTTCATTGCCCGTTCAATGTTACGGTTGGGCAAATCGGCCAGGCGGCCTTTGCATTTTTCATGCAACCTCATCCACGGGCAGGATGAGGTTTCCGTGATAAATTAAAATAAAAATAAATGTCTGTGGACAACATTTTCATTACTTACATTTTCCGGTGACTGATTATGAAGCTTCGACACTTTTTTTCCTGGTATCTGTGACCTCTACTTTAGGTTGTTCAGCTTTTCAGCTCTCTGCTTTCAAGGAGCTCTCTGTGAGTGCTGTTTCGCACCCGCGCTGACTTCAGCGCTCGCCCTCCTCCCACCCCCTTTTCAGCCGGCGCTTCATGCTGGCTGGCTGTTCCCTGGATCATCCCGGACCCGACGATCATGCCCACCGACTTAAAAATCCTGCCCATAATGTCCGCGGCTTGGAGTCACTCAGTGCTGTATTTTTCATTGCACTGATCCGCTGTTTCTGATATTAAAGTTTAAAGCAATGGAACCAAAGAGACATATGCAGCACGTACAATTTGTTATTCATTTACCATTGGTGCCTCCCACCCCCCAGGGAAAATGAATTTTATTTGTTTAAATGTCACACAGATAATAAAAAATGGCAGGGTTAAAATTATGCACCCAAATACTGGTGACCAAGTATTCGGAGGCATAAATTGTTCTTGTCCACCTGAGAACATTACAATTTAAAGCCATTCATTATTCTCGGTGGGTGAATTTAATGCTGCTTTGAATAAGTTGTTAGAATGTGTGCACCACACAGGTGAGGTAAGAAATGGTTAGTCCAGCCATCCCATTTTACTCACAGCTCCAACTATCACACAGTGATCACACTTGGAGGAGGACAGGTTCCCCAAGCCATCATGTTTGCTTAGTTAGACCAGAAACATGCCAGCAAGAAATTCTGCCCTAAATAAAACATAAAAAGGTTGGAAACAAAAACAGAATTACCTGGAAAAGCTCAGCAGGTCTGGCAGCATCGGCAGAGAAGAAGAGTAGACGTTTCGAGCATCCGCAATTTTTTATTTTTATCTATGTATAAAAAGGTTGGAGTTTTCTACTTCTGCACTTGCCAGCCTATGGGCTAAAAACTCCAGGCTGATGAGTGCAGAAGCAACAAAACCAGCCAAAATGTTTTATTGTGCATCTATAGTCTATATAATCAGATTGCAGCTTCCCTTTACAGAGCACCTCATCACATCTCTGAAAAACATTGGAAAGAGCTTCCCATTGAGCGGAATTTTACATGCACCCCCCTGCCACTCCCCCGGATGCAGGCTGCCAGGTGGGGGGATGGGGGTGAGGTTGGAGAAGGAACAGTGGCATAAAATTGGCTTGGGTGACTCCAGCTAAGCAGAGGTGGGCTCCCCCTGATTTTTAAGAGGGAGAGGTGGGGCCACCGCCTCTGTGTAAAATCCAGCCCAAAGAGTAATTTTGAAGAGCAATGGCTATTGTTAAGAAGGCCAAGATAACAGTCATTGCGGTACAGTAAACACAAATGGCACGAATAACCATTTTTTTTTTGGCGATACTGTTTGAGTGAGAAATGTTGTCCAAAACTACAATCATCCCTACTGTTCAAATTGTGCCATAGGATCTTTTTCCATCCAATAAAACCATAGGAGAATATGCAAGCAGTTTAATATTTCATCAGTTTAATATTTTATCTGACGGTCTGCATCTCAGATAATACAGCATTCTCTCGGTACTGGAACATAAGCCAAATCATACATCCGTATCCACAAATGGGGCTTGGATCCACAAATTTCTGAATCAGAGGCTAGAATGCTACCAACTGAAGTAAATTGGCAATCTGATATATAGGAGTTGAATTTTACTTGCCATATTAGTAACAAATGTGTTAACATAAACAGGCCGACCTTAATCAAAACACCTGACAGGATTTTATATGTATTTAATTGTCACTCCTCGATCTTCGGACAGTAGCTGAGAGATTTGATGATCACTTTTTATTTGTGGAACACAGAACCTGAAATATCACCAGTCAATGGAGATTTGAAGTAATTAGCAAAAGAAGCCAAAGCAGTATGAGAAAAAACTTTTCCACACAGTGAGTAGTTAGGGTCTGGAATTCATTGCCTGAGCATGGTGGAGGCAGGTTCAATCGAGGGAATTAGATGAGTATTTGAAAATAAGCAATCTGCAGGGTTATGGGGAGAAGGGAGGAGAATGGCACTAGGTGAACTGCACATTTAGCGAGCCGGTGCAAACATAATGGGCCGAATGGCCTCCTTCTGTGCTGTAACAACTCTGTGATTCCATGATTGGTATTCACCAATACACACACTGCAATCCACAAGACAGCCTTCAACCCAATTTGTGGTTAAGTTCAAAGCTGATTTTGAGATATCTAACTTGTGATATTTTCCTCTTTGTGTATAACAAGGTTGGAAAAAGCACTTTTTTTAGAATTATAAATAGCAAAACATGAAAAAATGCAGGTTTTAGTTCCCTGTGTAATGTTAAATATTGACTTAGAATAGCCAGATGTAAGGTATGGGGTTTCACCTGCAACCAAAAAACAGTTGCCCACCCCCACATGGTAATCCCCCTTTGGCCTTCAGTGGTCCCCTATCAAGGGTTTCTAGCAGTTACGGTTAAACTATATTGCAATGATAATCCAGGAAGTCCGCATCTGTTTCTGGCACATATATATGGATGGTGAGGTTACCTCAATTTCCTGTGGCATTAAGCACCGATTTGTCTGAGTTATCCTGGAACAAGTCATTGTCCTAATCCTCAGCACCATGGCAACTTTATTTCATAATTCAACTGAGCAACTACTCTTATTGTGCAAAGTTCATCCCAATTTGTCAACACACTGGTTTACTTATATTCATCATTGAAAAGAATATTTCAAATTTTGCTACTGAATAATACTCTTATTAAACAAAACTTTAGCTACACAGTCTTTCTATTCCAAACTCTTTACCAGAAATGATTATTCTTAGTTCATTCTGAATGTTACATGTCCAAACCGAAATTGAAATTCAGCAATCACTTCTCATTTTTTTAAGCTTAAAATAGACAAACGAGGCTACTTCTACAAGTCCATGTGAAGTCATATGGGACTTCTCTGAAGTACCTATATCATCTTTCCTCCTTCATCTAAGATGCAGAATATCACAGTTGAGCTAAAAAGGTCAATAAATAATGCATAATGGGTTTCTAAGCGAAAAGAAAACACTATTTACAATATCTTAGGATACCATAAGAAAAAAATGTTTTAAAAAATCCCCTTAAATAAGTCAAATCCAAACTGTCCATCTGATGCTACAGCTATTACTTAGCAAGAATTAGGCATCAACTATTAAATAAATTCACAATTGAAATCAAATCTGAATTGGCCCCAGCTCACTTGGTCTCAATCCATATATATTGGTCCCTTTAAGAAAATAATTCTAAACATATGGAATAGAATTATTTGCTGTATTTTTATTTGCTCTGGAAACATGACCTTCATTTGGGGACAATTTCCTCCATGTGCAATATATGAAGAAATCGTAAACCATATGGAAAAATTTCCTGAGCTTTCATAGTACCAGCAAGTGGCTTGTTGGAAAATCACAGGCACACCTTTTGTAACTTGCCATCAATTAATGTCAATGCACAGAAAACGTATCCATGATTTCCCAATAAGCCATTCTAATTGTAGCGTGGAAGCTTGGAATATTCCATTCATCCTTTTGTAAGCAGGTTACAATTTCAGTACACATAGCGAACCAAGAGAATTTGCTCTCATTTCAGAATCATGCCAATTGATTGTACCATCTCTATGGCTTAATGGTCTTTGTTGTCAGGCATTGTGAGGTCCTAAATTAGGTTTTGCTAACGTCTACTTTCTTCATTCTGTTCATCAAAGTTATCACTTGGTGCATTATTTATTCTTTTGACTGAGTGGTGAGTTGAGAGGATCTCCCTAAAATCTGTATTTCACTGATTCCACAGGGTTGGGTTTGAATGATGGGCCTGAAGGAATAAGTCAGGAGATTGATGGAATAGTCATCCATACCTGAATGAATGTAGCTGCAACAATCCTAAAGAAGCTCAACATCACTTAGGACAAAGCAGGCACTTTATTCACCAGCTGGAACTTTCATTTCCTAATGGGAACAGGATAGGTTTTTCAACCCCTTAAGCCTGGTATTCAACTAGATCATGGCTGGTCTGTATCTTAATTCCATCTACCCATTTTGATTTGGCAGCCCTTAAGACCATTGCCCAACAAAAAATATATCAATCACAGTTCTGAACTGCTTTTGTGAGAGAGAGTTCTAGATTTTCACTACCTCTTGTGTGAATAAGCACTTCTTGACATCATCTTTGAACCCCGGAACGACCAAGCTCTAATTTTAAGGTTATCTACTTGAACTTGGATGCCCTCACCAGGGGAAACAAATCTCTCTACCTACTCTATTAAGTCATTTAATCATCTCAAATACACCAATCACTTTAACCCTTTATACTCATCACTTATCACATCTCAGATATATTGTGGCTGCAGTGCATACTATCTACAAGATGCACTACAGCAACTTTCCAGTGTTCCTTTGGCTGAAATTTCCAAATTGGCAATGCCCACCATCTAGAAGGACAAGGGCAGCAGGTACATCACTACATCACCATCTCCAAGTACCACTATAAGTAACAAACCATCCTGACTTGGGCATATATCAGCACTCCTATATTGTCACTGAGTCAAAATCATGAACTTCCAAGTGAACAGCATTACAGAGTGCCTTCACCACATTAACTACAGTCGTTTAAGAAGGCCCACCAATATGTTCTCAAGGGCAGTGAAGGATAGGTAATAAATGCTGGCTTTGCCAACGTTGTGCATACCCTAAGAAAGCACAATCAAAAGTCACAAAGAAAGGAATTTCATGTGGAGGCATTCAAGGGGTTACGTTAATATTAAACGACAACATTTTGAGGCCCTTACAGGAACATTCAATTAACATAATACAGATGCTTAAAAGTAGAAGGAAAAACAGAAAATTCTGGAAGTAAACAATTGATGACAAAAGAAAAATTAGTGTTTCAAGTGGACAGTCTTTCATTGAAACCCGGCTATACGTTTTCAATATTTAATCTTTTTAGGGTATCTCTGTCTCGAAACTGTGTGATACTGATCAAAAGATGAGTCACAAAGCATAAGTCTGGTAGGAGAAAGGGATAAAGAGCACAGGGCTATAGTATTGTGCTTTTCTGCACAAAAAAAGATCTACTCAATCTCCCTTGGCCACCAAATTTGGCCAAAATTATTTTGACAATATCCATGAAATAACATTTTAGGTATTAAACGACTAGCTAGTATTCAGACTTTATTACAGATTTAGGACCTATTTAAAGAGGGAAAGCCTCTCAGAGACACCACATTTAACATTTATAAACCTGAGATACTCATGTTAATGCCAGTTTTGACAATTCTCTTACTCGTCATTCTCAAGAATGACGGGATATTAAAAAAATCTTATGCTGCCTTCATCAGAATTACAAATTCAAATTTCAGGATCATAATTACATAGATTATAAAAAGCTATTGACTTTGGCTCCTTTCCTGGACTTCTGATTGGCCTGTTCTAGCCTTATTACCTACAAGCTAACTAATTGTCGAGCAGCCCAAGTGCGATGGGAAAAGGAACCTGTAAAGACATCACAAGAAACATCAGCAGCAGCAGAGTCACAAACACATTGGGAAAGAGGAGCAGGGGCAACAGGCAGTGATATAACCAAGTGATGTCACAGCATAAGGAGTCATGTGGCGTGAGTACACTGGTAAGCTCCAATTTTTATTTCAGTAGACTTTTATTTACTTTAAAGAAAGACTAGGGCCAGAATTTTGACCTTGATGGGCAGGCGGGCCCCACCGGCTCAGCGGCGGGTGGGCAGCCAAACTCCGCCGCCGAAACGGGGCCCACCGCCATTTTAAGTGGCCGGGTCAATTAAGGCCCACCCAGCGGCCTGCCCGACAGGAATGTGCTTCCTGTGCGGGGGGGGGGTGGGATTCCCCATCCGTCAAAGTGCACTCTTTTGCACATGCACACTGCTCCCTGAGACTAAGTGCTGTCTCAGGGAGATCACTGACAGTATAAAAATCTTTAAAAATAGAAAAATATTAAAATTATTAACATGGCCCCCTCACGTTAATAAGCACATAAACTTTATTGAAGTTTTTAAAAATGGTCATGAGACCTCATCCCACCAGTGGATGAGGTTTCATGTATTATCAGAAGCCCTCTGGGACTCTTGGCTTACCCGCAAGCCTTAAGGTTGGATGGGCAGGGCCTTTAATTACCTTAATTATTCTGTTAATGGCCTTGCCTGGCCACTGACAGGTCGGTGGGTGGACAGCTGATTTCGCTGTCCGCCCACCTTCCTCAATATTTAAGTGGACCGGGATGACATTGGGGGTTCCACTCAACGTCATCCCACATCATTTTCCCATCGGCGAGTGGGCCCCGGCTCCAAATTGCTAACGGGAAAATTCTGCCCTAGATCAATTAATTAGCATATGGCTAAGGCCAATTTGATAATTTACAATCAGCACTCATTACAGTAAATTACAAATAAAGTAAAAGCAAGGCGTGAGGAGCATGGATTAAGAATCAATGTGAAGAAAACCTAGACAGTGGTGACAAGCAGAGACCTAACCCCGGAAATGAAAATTGAAGGAAAGGACAAGTCCTGGAACCAGTGAAGAGGTTCACATACCTTGGGCAAATTCTCAGACAATGGGAGATGTGATTGCTAGATCTGGAGGAGCAATGAGATAGCCAAGACTGGCTTTGTCAGAACAAAGGACGTGTTAACATTAAAGAAACTGAACCAGAAGGTTAGGAAAATAATGCATTTTGTCTTTTATGTTATATGCCTTGGAGACATGGACAACAAACAAAGACAAAATTGATAAGTTGAATGCATTCAAGATGGAGGCATATAGGAGGATGTTCTGCTTATCCTAAACAGATAGATAGACAATGAGGAAATGCTGGAAAAAAAGAGGAAACTAGTGAATAACAACAAAAAGAGAAAGGTACAATACTTTGGCCATATCATTAGAGCAGACAGTCGACAGAGCCAGTTATTGGAGGGGAAGAGCGATGGAAAACCTAAGAGAGGCAAGCAGGGGAGAAAATGGATGACTGATATAATAAACTGAATGCAGTTGACTTATAGGTAATGGGCAAGGGCAAGGCAGGACAGAACAGCAGTGGAAATCCACAGCAGTCAACCTTCTGGGAAGAACAAACCAACAGACAAACAAATCAATCAAATCTACAAGATAAAGTTAAAATTAAATAGGAAGGGATAATAATACTAAAGGCAATTGAATTTTTCAGTAAATTAAAATTTAAGTTATTTAGAAAATAGGTGTTAAATAAAAATGATTCCGTTAACTTGTCTAAAAAAATAAAGTGGCCTTGGCACAAGAAGGAGCTGGTGAGTTTTGACTTACTGAAGTTTTAAGCTTAATAGAGGCATTGCTGCATAGCTCGAACCCATGAAGTGCACATCCTGTTCCATGTTGGAACTCCAAAGCGCTTCTCATATCCTGGACAACAGCACGTGCAGAAAGAGTCATCAGCTGCAGCAAACTGAGCTCTGGATTTCAGAGCATGAGCAGCAGCTGGTGCCGCAGCAGCACAACTGCAAGAACGAGAGCCACATGGATAGCATCTTCATTGGTCACCCCTCAATTTAAGGGTACGCAGGCAGAGAGGAAATGGGTGACCGCCAGGTAGTCAAGAAGGATCAGGCAGATAGTGCAGGACTCCCCTGAACGCATGTCACTCTGCCAAAAGTATTCAGTGCTGAATACTGGTGAGACTGATGGTTCCTCTGAGGAGGGCAGCCAGAGCCATTGGAAAGCACAATGGCTAGCTCAGCTGTACAAAGGAGCAGGAGAAAGGCTGAGAAAGCAATAGTCATAGGAAATTTTGCAGTTAGGGAAACAGACAGGTGTTTCTGCAGCCAGAGGCATGAATTCAGGATGCATGTTGCCTCCCTCATGCCAGGGTCAAGAATGTCACTGAATAGCTGCAGAACATTTTGAGGGGAGAGGGTGAACAGAGAGTGGTCATGCCTCATATCAATATCAATGAAGATAGGTAGAAAGAGGGATGATGTCCTGCAGTCAGAGTTTAGAGACTAGTAGATTGGACCTCAAAGATAGTAATCTCTGGATTACTTCTAGTGCCACGCACGTAGTGTTAATGAGCACAGATATAGGCAGGGAGTCTCAATAATAACGACCACGCTCAGGATTTTTCAGTCGGCGTGTGGGGGTGGGCCCAATACATCGGCGCATAACATGACGCGTGATGATGTCAGGCCTCCGTCCCGACATCATCGCATTGTCTTGTGATGATTTGATCGGCAGGCGTGGTGAGTCGGCTGCGTGCCCGCCGATAATTAATAGGCCTATTAAGGCCATTAATAAATTCATTAATGTCAAGTTAATGCTGCCCTGCCAACCTATTTATTATTTTCAAAAGCACTTCAATCTCCCTGAGGCAGCTCTGTGCCTCAGGGAGATTGAAGAGCGCTAGCCCTGACTCTCTCTCCCCACCCATCCGCACAGGTAGTGCTGAGCGCTACTGCTCATGTATTACACTGGGCGTGCCTTAATTGGCCTGCCTGTGTAAAATGGCGGTGCAGAGCCAAATGCAGGCGGCAGTTGGCTCCGGAACTGCCCCCGCCCACTCCTGCCAGGCCCACCCAACACGGGAAAAATTCAGGCCCATGAAACTACCAGATTGTTGTAAAAACCCATCTGGTTCATTAAAGTCCTACAGTGAAGGAAATCTGTTGTCCTTACCTGATCTGGCCTACATGTGACTCCAGACCTACACCGATGTGGTTGGCTCTTAACTGCCCTCTAAAATTGCCCTGTAGATGCTCTCCACCACCTTTTCAGAGACAATTAGGGATAGGCAATAAATGCTGGTCTTGCCGGTGACACTCACATCCCAAGAACGAATAAAGTACAACAAGGTGCACGGGAACTTGGGAGAGACAAATATCACCAGAGTAGGAAATAGTAAGATGTTAGGTGAGGTCAGAGTAAGAGGGACTGGAATAGTGTAAAGGGCAGACTGGGACAAGAGTTTCTACAGAGTGTGTTCAGGAGAATTTTCTACATCATTATATTCTGACTTCAATGAGGAAGGGGGTTTTGCTGGATCTGGTGCTGGAGAATGAGGCGCATCAAGTGTCAGTAGGTGAACATTTAGTAGACAGCGATCATTGTATTATAAGGATTAGGTGAACTCTGGAAAAGGACAAGGAGCAATCCAGAGGAAAAATAATTAACTGTGGGAGGGCCAACTACAAATGGTGTGAGAACAGATCCGGCCCAGGTAAATTAGAATCAAGGGTTGGCAGGCAAATTTGTAATGGGACAATTGGCTGTATTTAAAGGAGGAGATAATTCCAGTACAGTCAAAGTACATTCTCATAAGGGGGAAAGGTAGGACAAACAGATCCAGGGCTCACTGAATGACGAAAGAGATAGAGTGTAACTCTTTCGAGTACAAACACGTTTCCATCTGTTCCTATTCAGATGAAGTTACATTGTTTCATAGTTTGCCATTGTGAGATTTGAACTCTTGATCTTGGGGTTACAAGCCCAGTAACTCTTTCGAGTACAAACCCGTTTCCATCTGTTTCAGATGAAGTTACATTGTTTCATAGTTTGCCATTGTGAGATTTGAACTCTTGATCTTGGGGTTACAAACCCAGTACCATAACCACTTAGCTATTTAGGCCAAGCAAAGATGTAACTCTTTCGAGTACAAACCCGTTTCCATCTGTTCTTCAGATGAAGTTACATTGTTTCATAGTTTGCCATTGTGAGATTTGAACTTTGATAATCTTTTAAATGAAAACAATTAAACCAAATCAACAAAATTGGGATAAATCAGGCACAGCTCCTAATTCAGGTCAGCTGTAAAACCAAGGACAAAAATTTAAAGGAACCTAACAAACTTTAAATCAAAATGTGATTAAAGGGGTCAACAAAACACCCCAGTCCCCGCGGTGCCCACCGAGCACGGAAGGCAAAGGCTGTAACTCTTTCGAGTACAAACCCATTTCCATCTGTTTCAGATGAAGTTACATTGTTTGCCATGGTGAGATTTGAACTCTTGATAATCTTTTAAATCTTTTAAAAACTGTTCCTCTCTGTGTCCGCCCTAATGCAAGGCTCATGTTGTAACTCTTTTGAGTGCAAACCCGTTTCCATCTGTTTCAGATGAAGTTACATTGTTTCATAGTTTGCCACTGAGATTTGAACTCTTGATACTCTTTTGAGTAAACCTGTTTCCATCTGTTTCAGATGAAGTTATATTGTTTCATAGTTTGCCATTGTGAGATTTGAACTCTTGATCTTGGGGTTACAAACCCAGTACCATAGCCACTTGGCCATTTAGGCCTATGTAATTCTTTTGAGTACAAACACGTTTCCATCTGTTTATACAGATCAAGTTACATTGTTTGCCATTGTGAGATTTGAACTCTTGATCTTGGGGTTACAAACCCAGTACCATAACCACTTGGCTATTTAGGCCAAGCCCAGAAGTTACATTGTTTCATAGTTTGCCATTGTGAGATTTGAACTCTTGATCTCTTGATCTTGGGGTTACAAACCCAGTACCATAACCACTTGGCTATTTAGGCCAAGCTTAAATGCGATTTTCGTGGTTTTAGCATCTCTTTCTTCTTTGTAACTCTTTCAAGTACAAACCCGTTTCCATCTGTTTCAGATGAAGTTACATTGTTTCATAGTTTGCCATTGTGAGATTTGAACTCTTGATACTCTTTTTTTTTTTTGAGTAAACCTGTTTCCATCTGTTTCAGATGAAGTTACATTGTTTCATAGTTTGCCATTGTGAGATTTGAACTCTTGATCTTAGGGTTACAAACCCAGTACCATAACCACTTGGCTATTTAGGCCAAGCTGATGAAGCTGAAAAAGGGTGCATATGATTGATATCAGGTGGATTTCATTCTCACTTGGACAAATGTGGATTAATTAAGGAAGGGCAACATGATTTTTGTTTAAGGACAAATCGTGTTTAACTAACTTGCTTGAGTTTTTTATGTGGTAACAGAGAGGGTTGATGAGGATAATGTGGTTGATGTGGTGCACATGATCTTCCAAAAGGCATTTAATAAAATGCCACCTAATAGGTGTAGTGGAAGGTTAGAGCCCATGAAAATAAAACTGGCTGAGTGACATGAAACAAAGAGCAGTGGTAGACAACTGTTTCTCATACTGGAGGAAGATATATAGTGGGCTCACCTTGGGTATACCAGGTACAATTTCAAAATTTGCAGAAGACACAAAACTTGCAAGTATTGTGAACTGTGGGGGGATAGTGATAAATTTCAAGAGGACATAGGCTGGCTGTTGGAATTGCCAGACATGTGGCAGATGAAGTTTAATGCAGACTCATGTGAAGTGATGCATTTTGGTAGGAAGAATGAGGAGAATCAATATAAACTAATTGGCGCAATTCTTAAGGAGGTGCAGGGGCAGAGAGAAGTGGGTGTAGATGTGCATAAATCATCGTAGAACAGGTCGATAAAATAGTTAAGAAAGAATACAGGATCCTGGGCTTTATAAATACAGGCATAGAGCACAAAAGCAAAAACATTATGATAAATAAAAACAAAACACTGTGAATGCTGGAAATCTGTACTGTAACAAAAACCGAAAATGCTGCAAAAACTCAACAAGTCTGGCAGCATCTGTGGAGACAGAAACAGAGTTAAAATTTTGACTCCAATATGATTGTTCTCCTGAATTGGAGAGAGATAGAAATGTGATGGGTTTTATGCTGTTGAAAAAAGGGGGAGGGGCAGATGGAGCAAAATAGAAGGTCACGAGCAGGTTAGAGGACAGGGGAGATTAAATGAAAAATATGTCATAGAATGCAAGACAAAGGGATTGGCAATGCTAGTATTAAAGACTAAAGCATTGATCCAGAGTGGGTGTGAATGGCAGAATAAAGGTCAGCACTGTCTGGAAGCAAAATAGCAGAATGTGTTAATAGCAGAAGAAGGGACAGGACTGTCTGAAAGCAAAAACATGGGAACACGATACAGACTGGCACTTGGGGGAAATAAGTATTATGATAAAGCTGTGTGAAACACTGGTTCGGCCTCAACTGGAATATTGTGACTCGTTCTGGGTAGCACACTTTAGGAAGGATGTGAACGCATTAGAAAGGGTACAGAAAAGATTCATGGAGATGGTTCCAGGGATGCTGAATTTTAGTTATGTGACTAGATTGGAGAAGGTGGGGTTGTTCTCCTAGGAGAAGGGAAGGTTAAGAGGAGATTTGACAGAGGTGTTCAAAATCATAAGGGATCTGGACAGGGTAGATACAGATAAACTGCTCCCATTGTGGAAGGATCAAGAACCAGAGGACACCAATTTAAGGTGATTGGCAAAAGAAGCAATGGCGACATTAGGAAAAACCTTTCTTATGCAGCGAATGGTTATGATCTGGGATATACTGCCTGAGACCGTGGTGGTGGCAGAGTCAATCATGGATTTCAAAAGGGAATTGGATAATCATCTGAAGAGAGAAAACTGTAGGGCCATGAGAAAAGGCAGGAGAGTGGGAGTGGGTAAGCTGCTCTTGCAGAGCATGGGCTGAATGGCTCCCTTCTAAGCTTTAACCGTTTTATGATATTCTATGATTCTATGATTCTATGAATTGGTCCATGGCATCCATGTGCTCTGTATTGCCATTAGTTTTCTTGCAAATTGATTGGTATGAAATCTCTGCCTACCTTTTTAGCATTGGTCACATGACCTGCATGGCAGCACTCACCAGATTTTCTTCTTCAAGCAATGATAACTGCCCTTCTATCTTTTTGTGGTTCCATTTGTGTCATTCATAATAGTGCAGGTATTCCTCAGGTTTGAGACTTGAGCAGGCTTAAGGTCCCACAAACAATGCTATAAGAAACCACCTAGTATACATTAGAAATACATATGGCACACTTTCATAAGCAGAGCCATCAAATACTGAATTATAGAGAAATCAACTGATTTTCAAAAGGTTTGAAGTGCAGCAATAGTGGCTGTATTGATTGATGGTAACATGTAGAATTTAGCACTGCCTTTTGAATGAAAAATGAAACACAAACATTCTAAATATAGCGATTCAAAACACCGAGAATATCTACATTGCCTGAAAGAAAACGGGTGCTATACTTCCTTCCTTAGATGCCACAGAACCACTTCTGTTTCTTTTTAAACTAGTTGACAGGAAGGCTGCTTCAAATAATGATCAACAAACTCTGTATACTGCATAATGATATGTTATCTTCTGATGAACATTCCTACCACTGCAGTAACAGTGATTCATTTTAATTCTTGTGGCAGGCTCATTGTGAAGCCCAGGCACAGCTCTTGTATTTAATCTTAATTTGTGAAACTTAACAGAAAATGTGTTTTGCAAAACAAACAAGGCCTTATAAATCAGAGTTTAAAAGTTTAAATGCAAAAGCCTGCCCTAAATCTGAATTCTGAACTTCCTTTATAGATCTTAAAACATTTTACAATTCACTGTATTCCATGAGACTGATGTCCTTTTGTACTGCAAAAGTGGATATTTTTTTTTCTGCATGGACCTAGCTAAGTTTGCTACAACATACAGATTTGCAGCTAGTTCTATAGCACTGCCTTCATATTCTCCATTGCTGTTTCCTGTTCCGAATATTCAGCCACTGAACAAACATGTGATTTGGTACACAATAGTAGCTGATGAAATACTGCAAGGTTGAGGTTTCCTCCTCCATATGAACTTTATGAAACACCACAGAACAAAACTGACGAGTGATAAGTTATCAAAAGAGGCACAAACATGCTCACTGGGAAGCTCTAGTGCAATTCTTTTACATGAAGAGTTATTCTTAGGAGTTATGATAACAGGGATATGTTATTATAAAAGGAATAGAGCATTCTTATGCATGTAGTGACAACACAAAAGATACATCGGTCCAATAAAATATAAAGCATTTTCAATACCGTCATCACTAGATTAAACTCAAGAATGCCTGTGCCAACTTAGTTCTGACTGATGTACTGTTCTTGGACTGAATCTATCCACGGTAGTTAACAGAAGCTTGGTCAGGAACTGTGGTTACATTACCTGCTAAATTGATATAAACTGTATGTGACAGAACTTTGAAGCATGCATATTCAAACCCAATTTCACAGCAATACTTACTGCCAACTGCAACCAATTTTCACTGATTCAGAACAGCTTACAGAGGTGTCCATTCTTTTCAGCCAGTAATTGGAAGAATTGCTCAAGAGGATTCTTTAATTTTCACATCCTTTTTAAAAAAAGGTTAAAAAGTAGGCTTCACACTACATACGAAAATAAGAATTAGGAGCAGTTGACTATTCAGCCTTACGAGCCTGCTCCCCACTCAAAAAGATCATGGCTGATCTACCTCAGCCACAACTTGCACTATCCCCATATCCCTTGATTCCTTCAGTATCTAAAAATCTATCTTGAACATATTCTATGACTGAACATCCACAGCTCCCTGCTTGAGAGAGTTTTAAAGATTTCTAACTCCTTGAGTGAAGAAGTTTCTTATCCTCTCAGTCCAAAATGGCCAACCCTTTATTCTGATGCCCTGAACCCTAAATTCTGGACTCCTGAGCCAGGGGAAACATCCTTCCAACAACTACCTGTAAAGTTCCATAAGAACCTTATATGTTTCAGTAAAACCACTTCTCATTCTTTTTAAACACCAGAGAAAATAGGCCTAGTTTACTCAATCCCTTCTCATAGGACAATTCCCTCATCTCAGTAGACTTTCACTGCATCCCTCTCAGGCAAGTATATCCTTCCTTAGGTAGGGAGACCAAAACTGTACATAGCACTCCAGGTGTGCTCAACCCTATAAGATTAAGTAAGACATCTTTATTCTTATACTCCAATCCCAATGTAATATGGGCAAACGTAGCATTTGTATTTCCAAATACAAGTTTCTAATACAAATATTTGTATTTGTATTGATTGCTGTACTTGCATGTTAACTTTCTGTGATTTACGTACAAGGTCATCGAGGTCCCTGTGAATACCAACATTTCACAGTGTCTCACAATTCAAAAAATATTCTGCTTTTCTATGTTTCCTAACAAAAGGATAACTTCATATTTCCCTGCATACTATTCTATCTGCCAAGTTCTTGCTCACTCATTAACCTATATCATTTTGTACAAGTGGTAACTTTATACAGTTATCAATGTGATGCAAAACATTTCACAAGCAACTAATGGACACAGCCTCATACTAATATAGAGCCACAACAGCAGTCTAACAGTGCCTTTTCATAAGTTAGGACATTGATTGAGGTACCCACCCAGAAATAACGGTACATTCTGTGCCGTGGACTTGGTCTGGCCGAGTGGTGAATGCATGTTCCATCCTTGGCAGATTGATGGAAATGAAAGTGAAGAATTTAAGTTGAACTGTCAAGAAATCAGAGATGTTAATTTCCTGGCCTGCTTTCTTGGGAATGTTCATTGCTTTCCAAATACTAAATCCCTGTGAACTTGACCTCTTAGTCCTGCACGATGTACCAAATGCCAGTGATGACAGTTGCTAAGGTAATGAAATAATAATAGGGCATTTTATCTTGTTAAGCTAACATTGTAAGTTTTTTTAGTGCTGTTCTATGTGCATGAATAGGTCAGGTACCAGTTTAAGCAAATAAGTTTTATTTTGACTGATACTTGAAAGTCAGAAAACGCTCACCTGAAAACTCAGAAGTGCGTCTATGTGGGTGATATATGAGAACTGCTGGTATCGTCAGCTCCAAAAACATATACACCTGTACTTCTAAGAAGACAGTAGAATAGCAAGTTATTTTGGCTCTTTCTAAAAAACATATTAATACCAAGCTCCTAGGGTTTGAATCTCAATAAATGATACTGTGAATAAAGACAGGATAGATGGGTATACTTGGATGATGTTATAAATATGCAATGTGCCCTACCCAGCTTTTCTTGAGCATTCTTTCTTGGTAAAAAATAAAGCTAGAAGATCATTTGAATATTTATTGCATTGCTATCATCTGCTTTTAATTCTGCAATCCAATAATGTATGTGAATCAGTTCAGATGAACATTAATCTTACACATTAACAGCAGATCTTCTTAATGATGAGGCAGAATGATGGCAGAGAAGGGAAGAAAAAAAAGCAAATCCCTGCACTCCAGATCCCACTACCTTGCAGGAAGTCCTACCCCCATGTGGGTTGAGAATCAACCTGTACAGTCACATGAAAACTGGCAGAAATTGGTGACCCTGAGGAGACATCATCCTTGAATCAAGGGACAGCTGACGACAAACAGCAGGTCCGTCTCCAGCAGAAGAATGCCATATCTGGTAATAAGGTAAATCATGGCTCCACATGATCAATTAAAGTGACCAGTAGAATGTATGAAACCATAATGTATTTGATTGCCTTGAATGATATTATTAATTGCCATCTATCATTGGTTTTCATTAGCAACCATTGAGTTAGTGAACACTCAGCAGGCACCATGTAGGAGGCAGTTACTGTGGTTAACTGTAGATTCAGTTTTGATTTGGGTGTTTTCAGTATAACCAAGAGAAAAAGTAACATGACTGCTCTGTTTTCAATTGTATTTCTAGTTTCTCGCTACTTCACAACCCAAGTCTTTGGTCTATTATCCTTTCACTGGCACAATCTGACATTCAGGAACTGATCAAATTACCTCTATGGTTTAAGTCCACCATTTAAGATTAGATACACCATTTTTCACAGGGAGGGTGGTTGCAAGGGAGGAAGAGGAATCAGAGGGATAAAAATGAGAAATGATGGACATCATCTTTTCATGAAAAGTACTGTTCAAGTAAAACTAGCCAAAATATACTGCTTCTGGGAAAGTGTGTTTCCAACTATTCTCAAACAAAATGACCTCTTAATGTTTCATCTGTTAACTATTTTATCTTCAGATCAGACCAGAGAAAAAGTTGGTTGTAATGTGAGGCTTCTAATACAGGTATGAGGTTTCTAATAACTGAGTTTGATTGGTATTCAATTAGTAATTCACTTATTAATCACAGTAGTTTTCTAATGCATAAATCAGAGTGATTTTATTGTTCCTTCTGGTTCTACAAAGGACTTTCTCATCTCCTGGGACAGCCACTTTGCCTTTCTCAGCAGCTGCTGAGTTGCTTCAGTCTAGCTAGTAAACATTGAAGAGGTTACCTACTTACCAGTTAAAATGTCATTGGGATCCTACTGACATCTTAGGAACGTGATAAGCAATTGTGCATGAGGCTCCCGCCGAAGTCCAGTGGGCAACCCATCCAATGATGTTAAAAGTCAGAAATGAACGGGTATGGGCAGGAAATGGATCCATTCCATTTTAACTGCATGAATTAATATTCCCCCAAATTGTGTGATGAAATGTGACAACAGGAATTCAAGAGGTACAGTCAGCAAGTATTCACAGAATTTAAAGTTTTAAGTAAGGTGTTAATATCAATTTCAAAAACCTGGGCCAAAAAATTCTGGCTCGTCAGCGCTCATGTTTTTGGCCCTACAGGTGCTGTTTTGGGCGCAAAATGGCATCTGCGCTGCACACACTTCTGGTACAGCCTGCGCTAGACGTCATTTGGGTGAGTCTCTTAGTACAGGCGTTAGCAGTGTGTTCCAGAGGTCTGTAAAGTAAGCAGAGTGTGACTTCAACCAGCGTGTAACCCTGATTTGACTCCAGCGGTGCCATTTTTATCCTCAATGCTCCAGCTAACGGCGTTTATTAACCTCCCCCAGCTGACCATCCCATTCAGCAGCAAGAGGGACTCTATTTTTCTCTCCACAGATGCTGCCAGACCTGTTGAGTATTTCCAGCATTTTCAGTTTTTACTTTCAGGCTAGTTTCTGATTGATTTCTATTGACTTCTGCTGAGTTTCTCAAAGTGTTGCGAGTTTCCTCCTGGAGTCTGGAGGGAGTGGTGAAGGCCTTGGTTCAGATTTCTAGGGTTCTGCTCAGACCGTTTGCTTCCAGTTATGGCTGCTGGAGTTACCATCTCTGTTGACATGCTGTCAGGGAGGTTAAGCAGAGACAGTAAACAGGAGGGCAAACTGCTTTCAGAGGGAGGAGAAGGAAAGACAGAAGGGTTCTCAACAGAAGGTCTTACTGACTCAGGGTCTTCAGGGAGTAATTCACTTACATCAACCTCAGTGTGGCATGGAGCAGTTTTATGGAGGAGTATTTACTGAAATCTGCTGCCTTTTGCAGCTATAATCAGGGCGAGGACGACACTGGCAGTGGCTGTGAAGGTGACCATGGCCATTAAACTCTTCGTATCGGTACTTCCAGGCAGGAGTCAGCAACATCTCTAACGACTCCTAGTTTGCCGCCCACTGCTGTATAAGGGAAGTGACTGAAGCACTATATGCCAAAGGAGGGGAATACATTGCATTCTCTCTGACCAGACAGAAGCAGGCAGAGTGTGCAGGTAGCTTTACCACGATAGCAGGCTTCCCTATGGCGGAGGATGCCATTGACCGCATGTACGTCGCTTTGCTATTGCTGCATCTAAATGCAGAGGTGCACCACAACCCCAAACGAATCCACTCCTGAATGCACTCCTGACCTCAGCCTGGTCAGGCTGCTGTGTATGGGTTTCTGAAAGGAGAAAGGCGGTAGGGTAGGGTTGTGTTGTAAGGGAAGAGGGAGGCAGCAAGGGGTGCATGCTTATGCAACCTGCAACTTGGGAATCAGAAGTAATTGTGGGATGAGGGCCGAGTGAAATGTGAGAAGGAAGGTTAAGCTGAAATTTACCATTATCTTCAACCCCACTGGCCACGACCTTAATGATGACTGCTCCATTGATGGCGAACATCATCTCCTCCAATGGAGTGAGGACATGCAGCCATGCTCGTTCCCTGCCGGTTAGCTGCTGCTATCTTTGGGTAATGGGCCACCTGGTGCTGTAAGAGAGAGGAAAATGCATCTGTTTGGGTGATGATGTTGTCATGGTGAACAGCTGGCAGTGTATTCAAGTTAGTAGCTGTTGGTGTGAAGCTTGCAGCAGTGCTCAGTGTGTGAAGATGAGGTGATGTTGGGAACATGAGGCTGGTCATGACTGATGGACATTATTGGTAGGTGAGTGATGGGGGTGTTGTGTATTGAGCAGCTACAGAGGCTCGTGGCATATTTCATGGAATGTGACATTGGAAGATGTATTCACTGACCTTCACCACTCATGTGAGGTCATTGAACTTTTTTGACACCAGATCCTGGTCCTTGGGACTATACTCCTGACATTGTCCTTTGCAATCAGACTTTGTCCGGATAGATTCCTGGTCCTCTGTGGATAAGGAACCTCCTTCCTCCAACTGATCTTCAGCATCAAGGCCTCCAGTGCTGCATCAGAGAACTTCGAAGCCCTCTCTCATCCATGCCACACAATTTCTATGCCTTTCCCAGTTCCAAATCACTTCTGCAATGAGTTCCAGCACTTGCTGCAGCCAAAATGCACCATCTCTTTAAAAGATGCAGGCTTGCTTTAAGTAACGTTGACTAGCTTGAACTCGTGCTAGCCTCTCTCATGATTTAGCATCTCTTAGTCTGACATGCCACCACTCAACAACAAGCTTAGCACTGGCTGCACAACACAATATAACTTTGATGAACAGAATGAAAAAAGTAGACATTAGCAAAACCTAATTTAGGACCTCACAATGCCTGACAACAAAGACCAATAAGCCATAGGGATGGTACAATCAATTGGCATGATTCTGAAATGGGAGCAAATTCTCTTGGTTCGCTATGTGTAATGAAATTGTAACCTGCTTACAAAAAAAAGATGAATGGAATATTCCAAGCTTCCATGCTACACTTAGAATTGCTTATTGGGAAATCATGGATACGTTTTCTGTGCATTGACATTAATCGATGGCAAGTTACAAAAGGTGCGCCTGTGATTTTCCAACAAGCCACTTGCTGGTACTATGAAAGCTCAGGAAATTTTACCATATGGTTTACGATTTCTTCATCTATTGTACATGTTCTCTCTCGCAAAAGCAGTTCAAAACTGTGATTGATATATTTTTTGTTGGGCAATAGTCTTAAGGGCTGCCAAACCAAAATGGGTAGATGGAGTTAAGATACAGACCAGCCATGATCTAGTTGAAAAACCTATCCTGTTCCCATTAGGAAAGACTAACAAGTGCAGAGAAGTTTGATTTTGCTTTTATTTCTCACTAGAGGAATTATCCTGAGCAAATCAGCGGTGGAATAAAATGTGCCTATGGTGGGACTGGTTGCTGCCTGAATGGTACTGTGACATAGAAAGCAGCCAGAAGAGTCAGATTTATAATGATGTTAACAAGGCTCAAACATTTTACTATCTTGGAATTACCCTATTTCACTGACCAAAACATTCAGTCACTTATGACTTTAAAGTCCTAACAATGTCTCTCAAATGGTCAGTGTTTTTGATTAATTGTGGTGCACATCGCTAAGGCAATTAGTATCAGGCACAAAACAAGATGGTGTGACCACACTCCATGAAACTAGCAGGGTTTTCTCTGTTTTTTTTTGCTTCTCCCCAGAGATTATGTGGCTGCGGGGGCAGGTGGGAGTTGGGAGGAGGGAAGAAATATTTAATCATGATGGTTCAACCGTCATGGTGTGGAGCAGGTCTTTTCCTGCCCATCAGTTTTGCATGTTCATAGTTTATGCTGTTCTGTATCAACAATGAGGAAATAAATATAGATTAGTATCTGTTGACTTGTATGACTAGCACAAAGGAAATACAATCCAGCCATAGTATTAGTCCATATAAAAATAATTGGCAGATGCTAGAGATTTGAAATTAAAAAAAACAAAAATTTCAGAAATACATCGGAACATATAAATAGCGTCTTTTGTTTATGCTGGGTATTTCTACCTCTGCATTATTAGGTTTTAAAAGACTCATTGGACTATATTGTATCAACGAGAAGCAATTTTGACTTCACATTTGACAGTCTATTGTATCTTGGATATAGAGTCACTGCAACATACTCGAGACATTTTTGCATTAACTTATATGAACCCAGGACAACACCCTCAGGTCTTCCCCCTCCTTGTTTGTTGGGGTTCATGTTCCTTGAAACTACCTTGCCATTAAGATAATCAGAGACCAATGGCAGTTCATAAAAGCCATGACAACGTGCAATTCGGTCCTGGATCTTGACAAGCCACCATCTTTGTGCCATTAGTGGCAGGAGCTGCACACCAATCAACACCTGTCAGTCTCAATTTTAAAATGACTTTAGGCAAGAGATGTGAGACCACCTCAAAGAGACGCTTCTCATGCAGTTCCATCAACCTCCTGAGATTATTGTAACAATGCCCAACATAATCACAGAGTTACTAATTTTTCTGATTAGGTGATTGAGATTATTAAATACCTGGGGGTTGAAAGCACCATGTACAACACTGGTGAAGAGCAGACCAACACATTCATTTGAAATTCCTTTGCTTACTATTGTAACAAAAGGTGTTATTAGCCTGTTTAGAATAAATGTGTTGAGAGCAGTAAAACAGAAGAGAGGAATTTCACATGAGTGGGTTACTGCGTTCCTCACTTGTGTCACATAGCATAACTACAACATTTGGTTTAGCAGGCATAATAATCTGTTCACAGCAATCTGTTTGGCAGCTCAGTGTGTTATGAACAGAAAATAAAAAATAAATTCCATATGACAATTTCCATAAGTAAAATGTCTAAAAATTGTGCTTTTTGCTAATTAAATATTGAAATCAATTCTTCACTGTTGTTGAAACAGAAGTTCTTCTGACAAACCCTTCTGCCCACAGAAATCCTTGCCCAAAATGAATGCACGACCTGCATTTGGTTTTAAAAAAAGGAAGTTAGTTCTAATCTTCCAACATACAGTGCAATATCATATCTGATAAATGATATTGAGGGCAGCAATAACAAAAATAAATCATTTCAAATCCAATGCAGAAAACTTCATGATACTTATTAGTTCAAAACTTATGAGGTGTATTTTGCTCAGTGTTGTATAAGGATCTGAAGGTGACAAAGACTAGGAAGCAATAACACACCATTACTCTGTCTTTCTCCCATCCTCGAATATGTGAAAGAATAGCAGAAGGGGCAGGGGAACATTCCTTCTTAAGGACTGTTAAGGCCAATCAAGTGAAAATCGTGCTGAATTGCCTGGGCATAGTGATAGGGAGGAGGGCAGAAGAAAACTGACAGAAAAAGAGTCATGAACTCTGACTCAGAACTGACATCAGCTAACTGAATGAAAGACAGGCAGAAAGTCACAATGATCTAGTTAGTAGTTCATGAATTCAGATGGGGAAGATCCAGCCTGATCAACCTACTGAACTCTTTTGAGGAAGTGACAACTCTGGAAATCCCTGGGACATGCTGCATCTTGATTTTCAAAAGCCCTTTGACAATGTTCTACATGAAAGAATATTAATTAGATTCTGGTCTCTGGGGATTCAGGGTAATCTCTGGGAATGGATGAGAAAATGGTTGAAAGACAGAAAAGAATAAGTATTCATTTGAAAAGTTACTCGAGGCTGTTGCAATGGCGGGGGCAGTGAGAGGCGAATGATGGTTGTGGGTTAAGGGAGTAAGTTGTGGCCCACTGGACTCAGTTCTGGAACCATTATTGTTTCTAATTAACATCAATGATCTGGATTGATAAACCCAATAGTTAAATTTTCATATGACACCAAACTAGGTGGACAGTGGAACAGAAAGAGGAAGTTCAGAAATTAGCATGAATTGGAGAAGATATGACAACAGTGGCAGCATGTTTCTTTTATATTCATTTATGGGGTGTGGGTATCCAGGTAAGGACAGTAGGTTTCCTTCCCTAAAGGACATTAGTGAACCAGTTGGGTTTTTGCAACAATCAGCAATGGTTTCATGGTCACCGTTTGACTTTTAATTGCAGGTTTTTGTTGAATTCAGATTTCACCATCTGCTGTGGTGGGATTCGAACCCAGGTCCCCAGAGCATTATCCTGGGTCTCTGGAATACTGGTCTAGTAACAATACCACTATGCCACCACCTCCCCCATCTCTGTCTTGAAGCTTCCACAGCCTCTGGGGTGGAGAATTCCAAAGATTCAGCACCCTCTTGAGTGAAGAAATTCCACCTCAGCTCAGTCCTAAATGGCCTACCTTCTATCCTGAGACTGTGCACCCTGGTTCTAGACCTTCCAGCTAGCGGAAACATCCTTTCTGATTCTACCCTGTTGAGCCCTGTAAAAATTTTGTATGTTTCAATGAGATAAAGACAACTCCTCTTAAGTTCCTTTCAAAGATACACACCATTCCAATTTGGACGTACCTCACCATTCTTTTATAGTTGCTGGGTTAAAATCCTGGAACTGCCTTCCTAACAGCTCTGGGAGTATCTTCTGTCATAGACAGCAGCGGTTCTAGAAGCGGATCATCCACTACCAATTCAAAGGCAACTAGGGATGTCCAATAAATACTCATTCTCATGACATGGGCATTGCTAGAAATATGAATAATACTTATTAAAATAATATTTCTCCATGGCCTGATGACCTTTACTGCAGTCTATTGTGACTATTCTGTCTTTTTATTAATATGACTGCTTCTCCTCCTTTCCAAGTACCTCCATCCTTTCTAAAGATCCAATGGCCTGCATTATGTAGCTAGGTCTGGATGGATGAATCAATCTGGGTCGAACAGCTTTCCTCATTCAAAATAATCTCATGATCTTCAGAACAGCACAGAAGAACTTTCAGCCACACAGCATGGCTGCAATGCCCTTTATCAAACAGAGCAACAGTTGCTGGAAGATAGCAGCCCTGGATCACAAAAGGTACGTGATTTACAAATTCCACATCCTTGTCATTGCCTCAGCCCTATCCACACATTAGCCTGAATTTTCAGGAGCACAGAGTCAGGAAATTCCCAGCTCTGCAAACCCGACTTGGGAGAGAGTCGGATTTTCGTTCCCAGGCAGGGCGTTAACAGGGTTAAGAGGATCTGGGCCCACTACCCCTAGAAAGAGCTCACAGGCAGCCACAGCGGCTGTTGGATGTGGAGGCATGGCTGTGTGAAAGGCCCACCTCGAAGCTCTGGGATTTGGTGGCAGCTAATCAAAAAAAACAATTAAAAAATAAAACAGCCATTTAGCCCTCACCCTTCACAACCTCCATGCCCCATCCATGCCAACCCATGCTACATCATGCCCCTCTACCCATTCCCCCATAGCCCCTCATACCCTATATGCCAACCTATGCTCCTCTAATTACTCCTATGGCCCTTATAGCCCCTATGCCAACTTGGTCCCAACTCATGCCAACCCATTCCCCACCATCCATCACTCTTTGCCCTTATACCCTGCATGATAACTCACCCAGTATCCACAATGGGCAGGCCTCAGGGCCCATGTTGAGATTAAATAAATTAAATTTCTAAGTGTCTATTGGTGACTTCATTATTAAAAAAAATCATTAAAACCCATTCACTATATGTACATTTCTTCAAGTGCTTAAACCCTTATAAAACAAACATTTATCTTCATAGTTCCACACCAAAGACTTTATAACAACTTGGAGCTATCAATAAGTCCATGAACTGACAGGCACCCCGCTATGATAATGATAGGTTATGGAATCAGTCCTGCAGCACAAATCTTATAATAATAACCCTCAGGCTTATGTTAACAGGCAGAGTGAATTAGCGAGTAATATTTTTTAAACTGCAGGCTGCTTTGTTTTAAATTTAAAGGCCAGGAGATTTAAATACCGTGACAGTTCCAATGAGCTTTTTATGCACATTCATGTCTACTTTAAACAATCCCAAAGGGCACTTGGCCTCTCCCAAAGGGCACCTGGCCTCCCCCAAAAATGTCTCCGGACCTATCCATAAAGGTACCCTACCTCTCTAAAAGGATAAACTACCTCTCCAAATAATTCCAGCAGCTTTAGACCGTCTCCTGAAAAGTCTAAAATCCACAAGTCGTGATTTGGACATCCCACCAGCGAAAACTGGATCTATTTGAAGGCAGCTGCACTTTAATATGTGCAGCTGGCTCCATGAACCATTGGTGTGTGAACTATAACCTGCCCCCTGCTACACCATCCCCACCCCACCCCCCCCATGAAAATGATGGGTGCCAGGTTCCGGGGCTGAATTTTTGAAATCAGGGATCCGGCGTCATTTTGGCTAAGCCGGAGACCCTCTGTTTTTATGAAAATTCAGGCCAATGTCTTAAGATGAGCCAGACTGTTGAAATCTCGATATAACTTTCAAACCTGAGGGGAGCTTCTGCCATTGCTCCTACTCCTCCCATTTCCTCTTTGCCTAATCTTAACGCAATCCTTCGGTCCAAGTCACTGCAGCCTTCAGTCATGCCTTCGTCATGTCCACATTTGATTGTTCTAATGCTGCCCTGACAAGTTCCTATCATTCTCCCTTGGCAAACTTAAGCTTATTCAAAACTCTTGAACCCTGTCCTTGCTAATGATAATGGCTCCTGGTCCCAATCGCTTAAATGTAAAATTACCCCTATGTTCAAATTCTTCCATTCCTGTGCCCCACCCATCTCTTTCACCGCTAACTTCCTACTCCCTAAACACTTTGTTCCTCCAAGTGTGGTCTTTTATTCATCACATATTCACTATGTATTAATCCCCCATTTAGAGCTCTTTCCAACAACATGCTCTTGTTTTAGATTGGGTTTCAAATTAGGGAACATTTCAAATAATACTGCCAGTCATGTTCGGTTTCACGCAGCTGGTAAGCCTCAGGGGGATGGGTGCAATATGCTCCCGTTAGTTGTGAATGATTCCTGGGCTTTCTTGATTGGGCACAGACCAATTCCTAGCCTCTCCCAGTGGGATGGGGGCCCATTCCCAGCTTGTCCCATTGCTACAGGATATTTCTGTTCCTGTCCCCCGCTCAGGCTGTTTGCCTGCAAAACCTCCGGGCTCTCCCGATGGTAACTCTGGCCAGAGCCGGGCTTTCGGACTTCCTGGGGCCCTCTCCCTGCTAACAGCCAGTAAAGGTGCCTGGATTCTGGGTCTGCTAGTGGCCCTGAGATTCTGGGTCCAGTACTGATCCTGGAACTCTGGACTCCTCACCTTCTCTGCATCTTAGTTACTGCCAACCGAGATTTCTTCGCCATTTTCCACTCTCCACCATCAAGTGATCCCTGTGTTTGACAGGAGAAGCAGTCAGGTCAGGAATGTAACACACCCTTATTACGTGTTATAATATGTGAATTTTTAAAGCACATCCATTTAGCACACCATTTGCCGGGAACACATTAGGCATACTAAACGAGGGATTACTGTAACCCAATACTGGTAACACTGTTTTCAGTTGTTAAGGTCCCAGCTTCTGGAATTTCTTCCCTAAGCCCCTTTTCTTCTCCACCCATCTCTCCTCCTTTAAAAGCATCAAAATCCACATCTTTACAGCACTTGATAGCTGCTTCTTAAGTTTGGCATCCATTCCTCCTCCGAATGTGCCCCACTCCCCCAACCCCTTACACCTTGCAAGTGCCTGGGGATGTTTCTCTACATTGAAGATGCTGCATGAATGCCTGCTGTGTTCATGCTCATTTTTGTTATTGTATTGAACAGGAATCTACAATTTGTTTAGTTCTTTTAGAGGGCCAAGGAACAAAAGCAAAATTCAAATGTTGAAGGCAGTGCAGAGCAGAGCCATGAGAATGGTCTCTAGTGATATGAGGAAAGATTGAAGAATCTTGGATTTTTCACTCAGGGAGGGGGCATCAAAGATGTGAGAAGGTAGAGGCGGTTGAAACTGCTTCAGTCCCACTGCTGAGCCTGAAATAGTCACCATGAATTTGTGTCCAAACCCAAAGGCCTGAGGGCAGCCCAACATTGGCTTTCAAACCTCTCTGATATCATATAGATGAACTGCCACTACCTATTCCATGACTCCAGAAGCAGCTTGCCCATTTTAAGTAGGTCAAAGCTGGAAATTGTGCAGCGAGTAACTCACCTCCTGTCTCCCCAAACTCTGCCCAACATCTACAAGGCACAAGTCAGAAGTGTGATGGCACACTCCCCAATTGCCTGGACGAGTGCAGTTTCAACAACACTCAAGATGCTCAACAGCATCCAGGGCAAAGCAACCCACTTGACTGGCACCCCATCCACCTTCTTAAACAATTAACTCCCTCCACCACCAACGCGCATTGGCAACAGTGTGTACCATCGACAAGGTGCGCTGCAGCAATTCGCCAAGCCTCCTTCAACAGGGCCCTACAAACCCACAAGCTCTACCGCCTAGAAGGAAAAGGGCAGCAAATGCATTGGAACACCACCGCCTTCAAGTTCCCCTCCAAGTCATACACCATCCTGACTTGGAGCTACCAGTATATCACTGTTCTTTCATGGCTGCTGGATCAAAATCCTGGAACTCCCTTCCTAACACTATTGTGGGTGTACCCGCAGAAGATGGACTGCAGTGGTTCAAGAAGGCAGCTCACCACCACCTTCTTAAGAGCAATTAGGGATGGACAACAAATACTTGCTTTGCCAGCAATGCACACATCCCATGAAAGAATAAAAAAAAAATACTGTTTGCTTTTCTGGCAGTGGCTTTAGATACGTGTCGGAGTGGGCAATGTGTGTGGGATGGGTGGAATGGGGATGCAGTCAGGATATTATGTAGTTGGAGCCGTTCGCCAGACCCTCCTGGCTTCACAGGGCCAGTTAACATTTTAAAAAGAAATTAAACTGTCCTCTTGCTGACCTCCACTTCATGGTGTGCTGCATTATTTGGCAACTCAAGGGAGACCAACCCTTAGTACCACCTGGGCAGGAAGAAGTGGAGGAGGAGAAGGAAGAAGAAGGGCAGCAGGAAGAACGAGAGAAGCATCGCCCACCAGTCCCCTTTGCTGCCAAAGTTTTCAGAGAACAACTCATCAAAGAGCACTTCCCCTAAACCGATCCTTTCTCCCGCGTGCACCAACCACCCTTCCATCCATATAACTACCATCCTGTCAATCACCATTTGAGCTTCCTCACTTTATTAATAATATTAACACCAAACCCAGAAGAAAATCAATTACAATAACTCACTTTGTACTTGGTAATAATCAACATCCAGAATTATCAATCATCTGTGGAAACCCCTAGTGCCAGTCTTGTGCCCTCACTTTAACCTAGTTGTTATGTTCTACTCCGGGGTCGCTTCGCTTGTGAACCGGTTGCGTGTTTATCTGTCTGTGGGTGAGTCGATAACAATATACTGTAGACGCAGAGACCAATATGAAATGAAGCACATGCTATTTATTTACACACACATCAGAGCACTAACATAATGTATGTATGCTTCTCCAACCAGACATGACTCTGGACTAACATTAACATTGTAGCCCACGCTACACAGCTATTGGGTCGTATAGTCATGTGGTCAATCTGCTCACATTCTCTTAAAAGTGTACTGCACCTCAGATTACCACAAGCCTCCCCTTTCATTGAAAGTATAATTTACAATATATTAACTATTTACATAAATAAACTATTTACAAATTCAGTCCCTCAGGAGCCTTTCAAAATGTGTTGACCGTCGTAGCTCTGTGACTTCAGGATGGTTTATCTGAGGCCTCCCTCTCAGGAGTTCTCTGTCCACTAGGCTCCTCAGTGGGAACCGGTAAATTTGCCTCTTCGACTCTCTCAGGTTCAACGGGTCCCACCGATACTTCCAAAGCAAGAGGAGTTCCTTCTACCTGTGGTGTAGACTCCAATGAAAATGTTTTCACATTCTTTCCGGCCCCATCACATGCACTCCTGCTGCTCCTCCCCTCCTAGTTCAACAATATGAAAGGCAATTGTCGGGCAGGTTCTGAGAATTAGGATGTTGGGCAAAGTTAAGTTCAACACAGAATGATCAGCTGCCTGCCATGTAAAAAGAAAATTCTGGGGCCTTGTTAGTAATTCCACTTTTTCCTCCTATGTTTCTTCTTTTGAGGGGTTTTCTTCTTGGCAGCGCTGGCTTTAATCTTGGCTTTCTTTTCAATTTCCCTATTGGCCCGGCAAGGTTCAGGTATGAGCTCAACTTGAATGAACTCAGTGGTTGAGTCTTCCAGCGTTTCCTCGCCTACCAGCTCCTTTGAAACCTCAGGGGTCTTTTTTTTTAGAACTTCTTGGCTTCCACATAGCTGATTCTTCAGCTCTTCCAGTTCTTTTTCATATTTGTTAGTTGTTTCCTGGAGAATTAGCGGCTGCATCTTACTTAAGTCGGGTGGGTTGGGCAAGAGCAGGTGGGGGGCAGGCGTGGAGCTGATCGCCACCCGCAATTGGCTGCGCGCCGCCATTTTATGTGGGCAGGCCAATTAAGGCCTGCCCAGTGTAATACGCAGCCGGTAACGCTCAGCGCTACCTGTGTGGGCGGGGGGAGGGAGAGTTGGGGCCTGCGCTCTTCTGTAGGGAGATTAAGTTGGCAATTAAAATTTTGAATAAATGATCTGAAAAATTATTTAAACATGTCCCCTCAGGTGACAGTGTCACATGAACTGGGACATGTTGGTGCATCTCGCAAATTTTATTTAATTATTTAATTAATCTTTCAGGAAACCTCATCCTGCCCGTGGATGAGGTTTCCTGAAAAATGCGAAGGCCGCTTGGGCTCTTTGCCTGTGCACCCCCCCCCCCACCCCCCCCACCCCGCTAACCTTAAGGTTGGATGGGCAGCGCTGTTAATTAGCTAAATTACTTTCCTAATGGCCTTACTAGGTCTTTGACAGTTCGGTGGATGCGCAGCTGCCTCTGGCGCATACCCGCCAAATGCAATATTGGAATGACATGCAATGACGTCGGGACCCACGCCTGACATCATCTCGTGTCACTTTGCGTGTCGGGCCCACTCCCACACGCCAACAGCAATATTCTGGCCTAGGTACTGTTGTGCTTTCTCGGCTAATTGATTCTTCCTCTCAGCCAGAGATGTGCTGAATTATCCCTCGTACCTTTTTAGTGGTACAAATTGGAATCTGAGGGAATCTTGCAAAATGCAAAAGTCCTTTAGCAGGTTTTCTTTTTCTTTTTGGAGGCTACTGACTTCAAGTCAAATTTTGTCCTGAAGCATCAGCTCTACAAGTTCCTTCTGTTGAGTCTTTACATGCTCCTTTTTCCAAACAGCAACATTTCCTGCTTCTGACTGAGATCTCAGTAATCTCTGCAGATTGATCGCTCTTAACCAGTTTCTTCTGAGGGGACTTAGTCCTCTGCATCCTATCATCGTTTGGGGAAGATTAGCTGACTGGCTTCTATATTGGACTGGAACCTTGCATATACCTCTTACTCGTATGTCCTCACCAGTATATGTCTTTAATTTAACACCTAAATTTCCAGCTTTAGTGAGTGGCCTCCTGCATTCAGATACTTAAACATGTGTTCCCCTATAACGGTCGTAGATGCACCTGTATCCACCTCCATTTGGATGGGTTTTCTGTTGATTTCTACTGTCATTTAGATTGGCTCTGTTTTACCTATTTTTAAGTTGTGTAGCGAGTAAATTTCTGACTCTTTTTTTCTGGTTCCTCCATTATATAAATTTCACGACTTCTGCCTTTTTGTTTGAAATTTTGTCTCAATCTGTCTTTGCAATATTGCATAAAGTGCCCTTTTAAATTGTCGGTCGTTTGCAGGTTGTCTGGTTCCATTTTTGCTATTATTAGTGTGGTCTTTATCCATTAAATCATTGCTTCTTGCTGGTCTGTTAAATGACGGCTGTTTCCCACCTTTCCATGGAGCCCTGTGGTTCCAAGCCATTTCTATCCGGTGCCTCCCTCCCAACACAGAGGGTGCCATTTTGTGCTCCCTTGATTGTTTCGGAGTCCTTGACCGTGCTCTCCATTGCAAGCGCCAACTCTAGTGCCTTGCTGAAGTCTAAATTGGTTTCCGATAACAACCTATTTTGAATGGCGTCTTCATTAATCCCACACACTCATCGGTCTCTTAACATGTCATTAATCAACGTCCTGAACTCACAGTGCTCTGCCAGTTATTTTAAGGCTGCTACAAAGCAAGCGCCTGACTCTCCAGGGGCGCGACACCTTGAATTTAATTTAAGATGCTGCGCTGTTACCAAGGGTTTCGGGTGTAAGTGGCTTTTCACAAGATTCACCTACGCATCAAAGCTCTTGGAATCTGGGGCATTGGGTGCCATTAGACTACAAATTAGGCCGTATGTTTTATTGCTACGTGTCAATAAGAGGATCGTTCGCCTCTTTTCACCCCCTGATATGTCGTTGGCCAAAAAGAAAAGCACGAGGCATTCAATATAATGTGACCAGTCATCGGTGGTCTGATCAAACGGATCGATGCGGCCAAATTATGGCATACTGGAGGGGGATAACTTCGACGACCACGGTGAAGGCTGTACTTACAATCGGCCTGCAAGGCACAGCTGATTCACTACAGTTGAGTTTTCGCGGCTTTCCTTGGTATCGTCGACTGGTTGTGGTTTATCCTCATCGCCAGTTGTTGTGTTCTACAGCTGGGTCGCTTTGCTCGCGAACTGGTTGCATATGTTTATTTATTGGGTGAGTCGATAGCAATATACTGTAGGTGCAAAGAATAATATGAAATGAAGCACATGCTATTTATTCACACAGACAACAGAGCATTAACATGATGCGTGCTTCGCCAACCAGACCCTACTCTAGACTAACATTAACATTGAAGCCCGTGCTACACAGCTACTAGGCCATACAGTTATATGGTTAATCTGCTCATATTCTCTTAAAGGTGCATTACACCTCAGATGACCAGACTAATGCTCCTACAAAGCGATTCTTCAGTAGCTACAGTTCGGGAGATGAAGAGTTGCCAGGCCATTCAGGACATTTGAGATGATCAAAATGGAAGGCCTAGAAGTGTTTTGGGCCTTGAGGGCCTGGCTGCAGACTGCAGTATCTCTCTATAAGTGTGTGTGTGTGAGTGCATGTGTGAGCGTGCACATGCGCAGTGCATGCTCCGCCACAAGTTTGCATATTTTTGGGCCGCATTGAATTTCCAGGCCTGAGTCCCTTAAGATTTACAGAAAGGGTGCCCTCAACTGACCAAGATAACAGAGCTTGTCAAGTTCATTATGGATCGCTATCAAGTCATGAAAGTTCAAGGTGGGCACATCTTACTAAAGATAGCAACATCGTGGGAGTCCCCATTTCTCTGCTTCAGAGAAACAGATACCCACTTCCTCCAAGAAATTCTGGACCTGCATTTGGCGGATCAACCCCCACCCTCACATTTGGGTTTTCCATGTTCATTTGCTTGCGGTGTTCAACTTTCTGCTGCTGTGTGTTCCACTTGATTAGCTTGAACATCCCCTCAACCTCCAGGGAGTTGAGTCGGGGGTGGGGGCGGGGGGGGGGGGGGGGGGGGGGGGGGGGGCGGTGGGGGGGTGTTGTTGCTGGTGGCAGGACGGAAAGGCAGGGGCACTCTTCTGGGCGTCTTCAAGATAGTTGTGCTCTGAATGTCCATATTCCCTTCACTAGAAGAACAAAAACATAACTTCAGAAGTAGAACTGGGGTCAAACTTTAAGACAACACATTTTAATCATCTGGTTTCCTGTTGGTTGCGTAGTGACTGACGTGCATAATCCTGCACCCTTTTGCATTTTGCTCCACTCAGGGGACACTGGGAAACCTTTGACCTGTTTAGCCCAGATAAGATCTGAGAACTGTCTCCGGTGGGAGTTAAAACAAAAAGAGGTAGTACCCTGCACATGCATATTATATCCACATACAAGGTCTTTGTTAATCTCTGTTTAAAGGGGCACTGTCTTCATGAAAATCGGTTCGACAAGCAATTTTTGTTTGTGGAGGAACCGTTTCATTCGTTCAACCCTGCATTTTCAAGCAAATACATTTTGACACAGTGTGCGTCACTTTGTCATGTGATTTGTCTGAAACTGACGTGGGGTCGACTAAACATTTCTCATGAAGGTATGAAATGAAGCGCTAAATGTAGTCAGAAGGTCGACAGTATCTAAAAAAAAACGGTGGGCGGAATTTTAAGGTCCCGTTGTGGGGGTGGGGGTGGGGGGTGTGGCGGGACCACAAAACATTTCGAGTTGTCCAAAAGCCCATTGACTTAGGCAGGTCCATAAAATCCCACCGGCATAAAATTCTGCCCCACGTTTCATATTATCATATCGCTCATAACATTTTACGATCTAAAATAAAATAGGAAAAGGCCAGCTGGTCCATTGAGCATGCCCAACCCCAGCATGGTGCATTTACACATATCAATACAATGTCGTTTTCTCTCAGTCGTCTCCTGGGGGAAGGCAAAAAAAAACCCGAGGAAAAAATCCCTACAACAATTATAGAAAAAAAGAGAAATTCCTTTCTGATCCCATCAAGTTAGTGCCAGAAGATCATTGTGACTAGAGATGCTACTGACCTAGACACCTTCTAAATGTTAAGCTGTTTATCACTCTCAGGACCTCATCTTGCTTGTTCATGATGAATTGGAGGAAACATTCTTTTGCAACAAGAACATTATATCCTATCATATAACACTCACTGCATTTATTATATAACACAATTTATCACTTGTGGCTTTGATCAAAGTCTGAAATGAATGATGCCCCCTTTCCTGCAACTTTTCCCTGCTTATTTCTACAGCCTGGCCTAGTTTTTCTGCCTCTCTCTCATTGGGAGAATAGCGGGAGGGAAGAGAGCTGTACCTTTTGGCTTCAAGGTCATTTAAATATCGGAGGGTGGATCCTTAATGGAGACAGGGAGTACCAGTAATGTGAAGTCAGAAGTGGGGATGATCATTGATAATTGCACAGTGTTCAGTTCTAGTTGCAACTCCTTAGACAATGAAGCCGTCCATGCCCGCATGCAGCAAGATCTGGGCAATAGACAGGCATTTTGCTGCTAAGTGAAAATTAATACTCACACCTCACAATTGTCAGTCAATGACTCTCTCCATCAAGAGAGAGAATCTAACCACCTCCCCTTGAGATTACCATCACCAAGTCCCCCAACATCAGCATGCTGGTGGTCACCATTGGCCAGAAACTTAACTGGGGCTGCCACATAAATACTGCAGCTACAAGAGTAGGTAAGGGGTTGGGCATTCTGCTGTGCATGGCGCACCTCATGACTCCCCAAAGCCTGTCTACCATCAACAAGGTAGAAGTCAGGACTGTGATGGAATACTCTGCCTGGATGTGTGCAGCTCAAATGGCACTCAAAAAGCTTGAAGCCATTCAAGACAATACAAACTGTTTGCCTACCATATCTTTACTCTACAAACTATTTATTAAAAGTAGAATAAGTAGAATGACTTACCAATTACTCATTAATCAGCTTCTTCCTCTGTACCGAAGTAAGAACCTGAAAAAGGTAGAAAAAGAAAAAAAAAGTAGTGCCTCCTTCCCTTCTTCACTGAACTCCCTCACTCACCAAACTCCCAACTGTTCATTCTGTCCAAGCTGCCCTCTATTTCAAATGATCTGCCCATATTGTATAATGTGAAATCTGCTTTACTTATATTTCTCAGCCTGACTCATGTGAATGCAGAAAAACCAGCATAGGACAATTGCGCCAAATGGCCTGTTTCTATTCTGTAATTACTATGCACTGACACACTGGAAGTTCCAGGGAGGATAGGGCAGGAAATTATGGGCAGGAGCAGCCAGTGAAGTGCAACTGATGTTTTTTTTTCTAATCCCAAGTGGATAGTGGGGCAGGGCATTGGATCTGGGAGCAGCTCAACTGGGACCAATTCCAATTCCCATTTAAATTTGGACCATTTACAACTGATTTTTCCATGAGGGGAGGCAGCAAAAGTACTTTGGGCTTCCTGAGGTTGAAGATTAGAGGAGGTGACAAGCTGGAAAAAAATAACTTTTTTTTATTGGGCCTTCTCTCTGGCACCTGTGTGGAACCACCAATCAGTAACTGGGACACTGTTCAGGTGCTTCAATCACATTTGGGGTGACCCCCTCATGAAAAATATTTCGAAACAATAAATTGCATTTATACAGCATCTTTAACACACAGTGAAACATCCCAAAGTACTTCACAGGGATGTTATTTGACACAATTTGACGCCATGCCCAAAAAACTTGATCAAAGAGGTAGGTTCTAAAAAGCACCTTAAATGATGAGTCATAGGGAGGCAAAGAAGTTCAGAGTGGGAATTCCAGAGCTTAGACCCTAGACAATCGGAAGCATGGAAGTCAGTGATGGAGGAAAGGAAATTGGGGACGTGCAAGAGGAGTGCTGAGATTCAGAGGGTGGTAAGGTTGGAGGTGGTCATAGGCCTAATGATTCTTGCAAGGTTCCCCCAACCCTACATGGGGAGCCAATGGTATTGTCGCCACACTAGTAACCCAGAGACCCAGGGTAATGCTCTGGGGACCCGGGTTTGAATCTTGCCACGGCAGGTGGTGGAATTTGAATTCAATAAAAATCTGGAATTAAAAGACTAATGATAAGCATGAAACCATTGTCGATTGTTGTAAAAATCCATCTGGTTCACTAATGTCCTTTAGGAAAGGAAATCTGCTGTCCATACTTGGTCTGGCCTACATGTGACTCCAAACCCACAGCAATGTGGTTGACTCTTAAATGCCCTCTGAACAAGGGCAATTCAGGATGGGCAGTAACTCCCAAATCCAAGGAATAAAAAACACTTTTTGTTGCATCATTAATTTATTCCATCCCCCTCCCTCCCCATGCCATTTTAACATAAACCACTTCTTGACAGGGGAGCTGCCCACCAGCCTTTGTCAGCCCCATTATGACCTAGCCACATAGAGGCAGACAATGGCGTACAAGTGTGACTTGCTCATTGATTTACTCAACTATCCTTCAGGAAGCAGCTGGCATTATTCAGCAACTTTCCTGATTCAATGGTGTAGAGGAGGCAGAGTTCTTTGAGGTTCTGCCTACTCTGTTGGACTAGCCTATTTCCCTTAACTTTTGAACCAGACAAGAACTCTCGTGGACTGGGAAGGAGGAGAATTGGGAAAGAACATGAGAGCTACTTCATTAAGTATTTCTTCAGAATTGTGCTAATTGGGCGGAGGTGCATCAAGTAATTGTTAAAAGAGGAAATTCATGGCTTCCTCAATCTGCACAAACAAGCTTCTATTTTCTGGCAGCTGTGTCATGTTTTCTTAATGATAAATATTCAATGATGAGTCAAGTGGTTCACTAATGATTTAGTCAGCATAGCACACAGCAAATTTACACATACGTATGTTTTGAACAGGTGAATGTTCATTTTGCTTACAGCTACCTTATTGCAACACTTACATGTCAGATGCAGTTTTTAAGTACAAGAATTTTTGGATGTCTACAAACAGGTGCTAATCACAAAGTTTGATCAACACAGGCCTTTCTCGCCACTGATTTTGAAGGTCCAACAGCAGCATCCTCTCCCAAGACAACTTGTCCAGCGTCAAAGTGCTAATCACTAAAAAACCGGCTCCACTGGGTGGGACATGTAGGTCATATGACTGGTACCAACTCGAAAAGTAACTGCTTTACTTGGAACTTGGTCATGTCAGGAGACTCCCCAGGTGGACAACAGACACGCTTTAGGAATGTCCCCAAAGCATCCCTGAAATGTATAAACATCCCTGTCGTCTCACGAGAGACCCTGGCTTGTGGCCGACTGAAATGAAGAAGGTTAATTCGGGAAGGCACCGAACACATCAAAAGGCATCATCAGGAACATGCAGAGGCAAAGCCAAGGCATCAAAGAAAGCACACAAACCCCAACAACCCATCTACCCAACCTTTCAAGCATGTTGGACATATCTGTCATCTCAGAACCCATTGAACCGGAGTGGAAGCAAGTCATCCTCAAAGCTGAGGGACTGCCTAAGAGAGAGACTGCACATTATTGCTGGCTCACACAGAGTATAAATGCCTGTATGGACCATTTGGGACAAATATGTTGTTCCTGTGCTGTGTATACAAAGGAACTCTGTAAATGGAAATATTGATTCACAAAAGGAATATTAGCAATTTACATGTGGAGCTGGAAATTCATCCCAGACGATGGTGTGAAATGGACAATATCGGATTAGCTGACAGTATTGGATCCCTTGGACAGAGAGATGGAATGGGAAGAGATGGGAACTATGGTGAATAGTAACTACAGGACATGGATTTGGGGTTTGGGTGGAGGAGGGGAGGAGGCGACATCAGGTTGACTGATGGTCAGGAAGAAAGGGCATGGAGCCAACTCGCTTCAGGGTGGCTCACCCACAGCTATAGTGTGTTGCAGGCAGGCTAAATAGCCTGACAGAGAGACTTGCACCCCTCCCTGGGGAGGAAGTCCTGCCCTCGGGGTCTGTCGGCCAATCTGACTGGTCATCAGCTCCAGCAGTGCTGGAAGTTCCAAGACACATTAGTGGGTACTGCCGGGACTGCAAGCAGGCCCGAGGAGGCGGCACAATGAACCCCAGAGCAAGGCAAGTCCGAGGTATTGGACAAGTAGGGTTTGGGCAGTTTGGGAGGGGGGTCTTGAGTTTAGTTAGCAGGCGAAATGGCACCCCCTCCTTCCTTCCCACCCTTTCAAAATGTCTTTTAAAAAACAAGCCTGCCCACTCCCACCTGACTGCCCACGCTAACCGTGTCATGACAGGGCAGAGTATTATCAGGGTCAATTGGCTTGTTAACAAGCTCAACTGACCCTTGATTATTTATTTAAATATGGCAGGCTGGGCTGCCAATATCGGGACCTAAGGTTAGGACATTGGGGGCTTGTAACTCTTCCGAGTACAAACACGTTTCCATCTGTTCCTATTCAGATGAAGTTACATTGTTTCATAGTTTGCCATTGTGAGATTTGAACTCTTGATCTTGGGGTTACAAGCCCAGTACCATAACCACTTGGCTATTTAGGCCAAGCATTGGGGGCTTGTATGAACACAGACAGGCAGAGGAATAGGACAGGTGTGGGGGCCAGCATCACTTGCCGCTCCAGAAGCAAGGAGCAGCAGCAGTATCATGAGTGGGAGAGACTCTGATAGAGGTGACTGAAACCTGAGTACTTCACTGTGGGTAGACACTGAAAAATTGTTTCCACTGGTGAGCAAGAGGGGATGGAGGCTGAGGACTCTCACTGGTACAACCAGAGGGAAAGAGGAAGAAAGGTTTTTGAACCTAGGGTATTACAGTTCAGAGCTGTCATGTTCACATACAGTCCAAAGCAGAGAAATGGAGCCTATTAAAAGCGGCATCAACTGGGAGTCTGTCAGCATCTTGTGTTGTGCAGGGGAATTCTGGCTGTAGTTTCAGGGTTAACTATCAGTGGGTTATAGAATTGATTGCTACTAGTTGCAGGTGGAATATTCAGATGTTGCACATATTATACCATTTAAATATAGGGTATCAGCAAGTTACTGCAGTAGATATTAATTATAAGCTTTAGTTTAAAATGGGTGACAGTGAGTAGAAAAACCATTTTACATTTCTCGAAATTTGTTTTTCCATTAACTTCCATTTAAACAGTAGAATTTACAAAAATGTACTTTTTAGATTCTACGCTTTCATTTTAAAATGTTTTATGACAAAAGAATCCCCACAGTTCTTTGAAAGCTACAAGATATGGTGCCTAAAGTACTGGATCAGTTCATGAAGTGCTATTAACTACAGCTCAATCCTACCTTCATTACCATGGGTGCAAGGGTCTTATCACCTCGGACAAGTCTCTGGTTGCTTTGGCAGCACTGAACAGCCTCCCTGCATGGGTACAAGACATAGCCATCAATCCAAACAAGATATCCAGTACCTTCAAGCATTAGAAGAATTAGATTCTCGGAAGCCCAGATGATAATGGTCCACAAAACCTATAAAAATGTAGCAATTGGTTGTGATTAGTTATTATTAACCTTATTGATTATCTCTCATGGGTAACACCCACTGAATGACATTTAAACATCAATCATATGTCAGACATAGCCATAGGCGCCAGAATCTGCAGGTAGTAGAGAAAGTCACTCTGCTTTGCAATGAGCAGACACCAGCATTACAGGAGATTCACACATATAATTGATACAGTTAGGTATTTTGGCCGCTCAAGAGGACTGTCAAAGATATTGGTGTGGGATTGAAGTCACAAACAGGCCAGACCTGGTAAGAGTAGCAACAGGTAAAAGGCAACAATTCAACAGTTTCATGGTCACTTTTACTGAAGAATTGGATGCTCCCCTGGAGGTGGGCTGGGAAGCTGGGGCAGGGGCTGGGGGTGGCAGCAGTGTAGGGGGGGGGGGTGTGCATAAAATGAGGTGGAGAGGTGTGTGGGATGGAGAACTGGTCACTTTCCCGACTCCCCTCAATTAAATCCAGGGTGGCGGCAAGGGTCCAGGGTGACCTTCCCATCCAGAGGCCAACTGAGGCCCTTACACAGCTACTAGAAGATGACTCAAGGGCCTCATCCCACCACTGTTGCTATTCAACAAGCGGCAGGTGGGGGCCACACCATCTGGGCAAACCGCCAGGTAAACCTGATGGCTATGCCTATGGCCAGGTGAGACGAGGGTCCAGCCTTCTCGGGGACCCTGTGCTCAACAGGGGGGTCCAGTCTCTGGGCCTCAGGGAAGCTACTCTCCTGCCACTGACAATGATTCCCTCTGCGCACCCCACCCCCCACCTCCTCAAAGGGACTCCTGGAAATGGTCTCGGTGTGGCTTCCACCAGCTCTCCAGTTAATGGATGCCCAAAAGGAAAATACAGTAAAAATTGGGAAATTAGAGTACTGGTCTGAACTGCTTCTCCCTTCTGAGTGGGCCCACTGCTGCAACCATTAGATTCTGCCCCAAGTTTCAGATTCTCATTCTGCCTTACTGGGATTTGAACACACCTTCTCTGGAGTAGTAGTCCAGATATATAACCATTATATCACCGTTGTACACAAACCTGGTAAGGTCCCAAATCTGATAGAAGCACAGTAATCAACAAGCAATTTATCACAGCCAAGTAGGCAGTCAGAAAAAAGTGCAATAGTTCAAAGGAAAACTTCATCTGATAACAGCTGTGATTATCTGGAAACTGCAGCAAGGATTTGAAGCAATAGCTGTACACAGTTCCTGCATGCAGTTCAGAAACAGAAACAGTGACCACAAAAATGTGATTTTTTCTCTATCCAATGTGAAACCCTGCCTACAATCAGCTCAACTGAAACAGATTGTAGGAGCCTGAGAAAAGAGTTAGTCCTATTGATCATGACATGTATATGGAGTAAAAGTAAGAGTCGCAGTATTATACCTATGAAAGCATCCTAGAAAAAACAGCTTTCAGATGCAGCATAGAACTTGGCAAACTTTTTCTTTCTTTTTAACCAGTGATCGTATATTATTAACACATAGCCTAACAAATAGAGAGCTTCTGGTGCATGTGCTTAAGATCATCATATAAATTGGCTCTCCTATGCTGGTCTAACCATCAGATGTAGCTGCTTTAAAAAGAAATATCAACTAAATGAGCAGCTAGGTAATATTAAATGACATCTAAAGATTATATTTGATTCTTGTTACAGGATAGACACTGCTAGATTTGTAAAAATACACCCAATAAAAATAAATTCTTATTGCCATGTGCCAATTTGTAAGTATTCTATACGTTTAAAAAAAATCACCTAGAAATGGAATGACAAATGAGCATTTTATTTCACTGACCTTTGTCTATATGTACGCATCAGCATCACATTAGCTCACCTCATCCTCACTAAATCCTACCAACTTATGTAATAATTATCATAAATGACTTTGAGGACAGAACTATTTTTAAACTCGGGGTTAACCCTCATGTCAAGTTTACTGAACAGAATGCAAATAGCAAATTATTGGACACCTGGCAAAATCTTACGAAAGTTTAACACGGTTTAAAGCAAAACCACACTTGATTTGACTGCTCTGTTAAACCTCATGGCTTATGAAGTACTTTTTTAGGTCGAGGGATTTTTTCAGTGAAAATCTATAAATGGGAGTGGTCAGCAGAACAATTTTTCGTTTCTTAGGTGGCTGAGGATATCCTGACTGTCCATTTAGGGAATGCCTATGGCTAACGTCTACAACAGTACCACTCAGAAAATCCTTCCTCTTTACCTAACAGCTCAACCAGTCACTTGACTGACATTACAACATATTACACAGCAATGACTCATTTTGAGCTTCCATTTAACTTAACTTACAAACTGATTTTTGTTCCTTATCATTAGAAATCAAGCACAAATGTAACAAACTTAGCAACAGTTTTAAAAAGGGCAATGCCGTTGGACAGGACTTTGCGCAATATATTTTCAAGAATTGCTCTTTACAACAAGAGCCATGATGAGACCATTTTGCAATTATATTGATAACTTACCTGAATTAAATTTATAAATGAATTGTCAGGAAGATCTAGTAACTTTTATAATGTTACTTAGAACTTATTGTGAAGTAGAGTAATAGTGGGGTCTGTGTCTATGGATGGGTGTGTGTCTGTGTTTGAGAGTCTTAATTGAATTAGAGAGAATTGATCTGAAGGCTTTGATGTGTCAGAAGAGAAGCTAGGTTTAAAATGTTAAACAGGTAAACATGGTTGAAGTTTTATTAAGTGAGGTGCAAAGGGAACATGTGTATTTTTAAATAAACCAGAATAGCTTGAAATCAAAAGAAGGGGTGAAATGTTTCCCCTGTTAAGAAACTTAATTTTTCCCGTGTTGGGGAGGCTCGGTGGGAGGTGGTCCTGGAGCTGGCAGATGCCCACGATCGGCTCCACACCACCATTTTACACTGGCGGGCCAATTAAGGCCCGTCCAGCATAAAATGTGAGCAGCAGCGCTGTACACGAAAGAGTGCTTTCTGTGCCTCGGAGATTGAAGTGCTTTTTAAAAAATAAATAAATGCAATAAAAAATTTAATAAAACATGTCCCCACTTGTGACTGTGTCACATGAGATTGGACATGCTTTTTATTTTTCAGAAGAAGTTTTTATTTAATTTGTAAAAGGTTTAGGAAACCTCACCCCGCTCGTGGATGAGGTTTCCTAAAAAACATAAAGGCTGCTTGGCCTTTTCGCCTGCCCGCCAACCGTTAGGTTGGAAGGGCAGTGTAGACTTTGAAATTAGTTACTTCGTTAATGGCCTTAATAGGCCTTTCATTAATCGGCAGGTGCGCAGCTGGCTCCAGCACACGCCTGCCAAACGAAACATCGCGCGTCATTTTATGTTCCGGCGTGTCGGGCCTGCCCCCGCACACTGAATGTAAAATCCTGACCAGTGTGTCTATTTTTACCCGAAGATTACTGATAAAATTGGTACTATGATAGATTTTATTACTAGAGGTAAAATCCAAAGAGATAGTGAAACAATGGGATTTTGCATTCAAAAGGGAAAATAGGTATAAAGGAGAGGACACTGTGTGCAACGGAAGGCATTTTTTAAGATCTAACACAAATGTGAAAAGCCTCAAGTTGCTGTCTACAAGGAACCAAAGTGGAGAAAAAACTCACTTTGAATTCGACTATCCAGCGTATTGTGTGTTACTTTGCCTGGATCTATTAAAATCTATTTTCTTTTTACTGTTACCTTAATGGAGGTATAACTGGGAGTTAGCTTAACTAGGGGAGCTAGGAGTTATCATAGTAGTAATTTGTAAATCTATGTAAGTGCTTAAAATCTTTCTTTTGTTATGACTCAGTGGTCTTATTACTACCGAATTCAAGGCACGTATCTCTAAGTAAATACAATTGTAAAATAATTGGGCAGTTGGTTCAAATTTCCCTCTGGGATTTGAACAGGTCAGCATTTACCATCCACTGTGCCATAACAGAGAGCTTAAATTGCATCAATAATAACCATCATTTGTGAATATATAATTTAACATAAAACTATCAACTTATACATGTTCAATTTTTGTCATTAAAACTAATTGAAAAACGTATCTATTTTTGTTGATGCTGGAAGGTTTAATGTAGGGGAACTATTTTCAGGGTGCCCTCAGCCACCCAGAACTTCTATCTTATTATGGTAAAAAAACATGTTCGGATGGATCAGCTTGTTTTATGTCTTACTTATTTTTATTACTTCTATTTCATTGTCTTTGTGCAGCTTAGCTATATAATTCATCTTAAGATAAATTTGTTTTTTTTAAAGGGATATATCATTACATTGTATATTCAGTTGAAATTAGTTTGTTTGTACAAACCACTTGAGATTGTACTTTGGATATCACTTGAATATTATTATACAAATCAAATTTTTGAAACAGTTTAGATATTGCCAACATAAAATGCTCGTAAATAATTACTCTGATATGGGCAAAAGGGGATATTTGTACCGAGCAGTTGGGAGCAATGAAAACAGCTACAACCAGAAAATTAAAAGGTTCTGTAAAATACACTAAAGCTGGGCATATTCATTATGTCCACATGCATCTACCAGTCACTCAAACAATTTACATTCTTTTGCCTAATACAGACAGAAGGAGAGAGAGCATTTAGAATGGGTAAACATCCTGAACTCTAAAACTTTGTAAAAGTTTGTATTATGAAGTTGTGGATACCCTTGTACAGAACAGTATTGCCTCATTACCACAACTGCACAAAAATACAATCTTTTGGAGGATATGAAAAGAATATATATAGAAATGGAGAACAGAACACTCTCTACAAAGTGCTATATATCTGGATTCTTTCAGATACATTATGGTCATGAGAAGGTTAGGATACACAACATCAAAAGTAACTTTAACCCAGGTGTTCACCACTGCAATATGCTGCAGGTTGCAATTTCAACCACTTAGATCATAAATTGCAGCTTAACTTACTTCGCTGAAGAATGTAGAGGCTAAAATAATGTGGAATATTGTAATGCTGGAGACATTCATTGAGTTACTTTTCATCAACTTGACATATATTTCCAGATTCTGTTTATTGAGAGGATTTTACCAGTCAGGTTTCATCAATTGTTATTCATTTTAGGTTACTAAACACTGTATAAACTGTAATTTAACTGATTAGTATTCTTGGAAATTTAGCTATTGAAAAGTAAATTGTTAATCTACAAAACACAGGAAAATTCAGTTGTAGCAAAGACCAATCACATATCCCCACATTTAGTTTGCAAGATTTAAATTTTTGCTTACACAAATTGCATTCATGCAGTCATGGCTACAATTTCAAATTTGCAGATCAAGCATTGTTTTTTTAAGCAGAAAGATAGGAACATAGGACTTAGGAGCAGGAGTAGGCCATTCAGCCTTTCAAGCCTGCTCTGCCATTCGATAAGATCATGGCTGATCTGATTGTGGTCCTAACTCCACTTTCCTGTATCCAGTTGTTAAAAAAATGTAAATATTTCAAATGAACATTAACTAAATACTTCCCTTTTGCTATCTTTGACCACCCAATCAGTTGATCCTGTCTTCTGCTTACCGTAATCACTGATGCTTTTAGCAGCTTCAACACAGTGACTCAGCTTTCTGTCCAGTTACATGTTTAAAACACACAATATGTACAATGTGATGAGCAATGCAGCAATATTAATTGGGGGTGTTAAAATAATAATGCCCTCGATCAACAGTGACTAAGTCAGAAGAAAATAAATCTAACATTTAGAGTGCTTTATTGGAATTAAATGCACTTGCTTGGCCTCATACTATTGCAGTTCTTCGATTATGGAAGTTCATGGTTTGCTAAGAGCATATTAATAATGTCAGTACAGGTGCAGTGAAAAGCAAATTTGAAAACTACTTGTAAACCACATTTTAGGGCAGCTAGATCCAACTTACTGGATCTGAGGCTATCTTTACAATTATTCTCATTCATGAAATCACCTTCTTGGATATTTTAAAATTTTACAGTGACATGAAATATATAATCACATAAATATCAAGATTATGGTATGCAATATAATTTACATTGATTCCTAATTTAAATGTTTTCATTAGTTAAAACTTGGATACCTTGAATAACTGAAAATAATGGAACTCCTGTAATCAATTAGACAAAACCAGCACTTGGTGATATATTGATTGCAACACTTTCAATTCAGATTTCACATTACAACAATTCCTAAAAGACAATTCTTGCAAACTGGTTGTATTTTGGTTGAATTCCATATAGAACTAATTCAGAGTGAAATATCTTAAATTTTCAAATTTCAAATTTGTAGAAATCTGGGTATTTAACTTTCAAAGCAATCCAAACAACAATGCAGAAGATCACCTTCCAAAGTATTTTATGGTCTGCAGTAAAGCTCCTAACACAGCTTTTGGAAAATATATTAATTAATCTCAATTATTATGCGTTAATTAGTTATTTACATTTCCTACAATAATCTCCTGTAACTGCAACTTGGTTCTGCTGAAGTATATGTTTAAGTAATTCATAATTTATGAAAAAAGAAAACTTGCAGCTGTTGATTGAAAAGAAACTGAAGCGACATAGTCATTGTGTTAATTCGTACTGAACATGACAACACCCTTAGCAACAAATGACTAAATGCAGAAATGTAATTGAATCCTTTAAGATGTTGCCTTTTTTTTGCCAGAGGGATTGATTAGTGCTGCATTCATAATTTTGTGTTGTTTAAAGGGTACTCATGCTCTTAATTACCAGATGTTATCTTTCTGCGATGAGTTTACCAGGCAATTGACATATAAATCCAACAAGTTCTGAAAAGTGCTGTTTGACCTGCTGAGTTTTTCCAGCATTTTCTGTTTTTGTTTCAGATTTCCAGCATCCGCAGTATTTTGTTTTTATCTTAAGTTCTGGAAAGTAACGGGGAGGCTAAGGGTGCAATGCCATTTTTGGGGAGGAAATGATGAAGCAGTGTTAATTAATCAGCAAATTCTGGAGAGTTGCATCTTATGGCATATCACTTAATCCACTGAATTTGCTGAATGATTTACACTTTGATGATGGTGTGAGTCGTTAACACACCGGAATATTCTAGCAACATCTGGCTCTAAGTGTATATGTTGGCTGTTGGCACTGCACATCAGTGATGGCTATCGTTCTGGGGCAAAAATTATGCTTTCGAACTTTTGCACATCAAATCAGTACTTTGGATTAGCTCTAATTAGAAGCATATACTTAATATTTGATGGTTTGGATCTGTATGGAATACTACTGTTATAGTGTGCTTTTCCTTGTTGCTTTCACTTGTAAGTATTTCACATTGCATTAGTTTCAATTTATAAAAACGTACGCAATAGGGGCAAGAAGTAGGCCATTCGACCCCACGAGCCTGCTTCACCATTCATTAAGATCATGGCTGATCTGTTTGTGTTTCGAATTCCACATTCCCATCTGCTGCGAATAACCTTTGATTCCCTTGCCTAACAAGAATCTATTTACCTCCACCTTAAAAATATTCAATGACCCCAGCTCCACCACCTTCTGAGGCAAAGAGTTCCAAAGTGGCACGAACCTCAGAGAAAAACAAAATTCTCCTCATCTCTCTGTCCTATAAGGGCAACCCTTAATTTTAAAACAGTGCCCCCGAGTTCTGGACTCATCCACAAGAGGAAACATCCTTTCCACGTCCACCTTGCCAAGACCTTACATTGTCAAGGATCTTACATACTTCAATCAAGTCATCTCCTCACTCTTCTAAACTCCAGTGGAAACAAACCCAGTCTGTCTAACCTTTCCTCATAAGAAAACCTGCTCACTTCAGGTATCAATCTAGTAAATCTCCTCTGAACTGCCTCCAATGCATTTACATCCTTCCTTAAATAAGGAGACCAAAACTGCATATAATATTTGAGCTGTGATTTCACTAGTGCCCTGTATAAATGAAGCATAACATACTTTTATGTTCAATTCCTCTCGTAATAAAGGATAGCATTCCATTAGCTTTCTTAATTACTTGCTGCACCTGCATACTAACTTTTTGTGACCCATGCACAGGAACACCTAGATCCCTCTACAGCTCAGAATTCTGCAACTGTTCTCCATTTGAGGTTAACTCTGCTGTTTCATTCTTCCTGCCAAAGTGAACAACTTCACATTTTCCCGTATTATACTCCATCTGCCAGATTTTTGCTGACTCACTCAATCTATCTATACCCACCTACAACTTCCTTATGTCCTCTTCACAACATAATTTCCTACATATCTTTATGTCATCTGCAAATTTAGCTACCATACCTTCACTCCATTATCTAGGTCATTGATATAACTTGTAAAAAGTTGAGACCCCAGTGGGACTCCACTGATCACATCCTGCCAATCAGAAAAAGACCCATTTATGCATACTCTGTTTTCTGTCAGCCAGACAATTTTCTATCCATGCTAATACGTTATCCCCTACACCATGAGCTTCTGTTTTTCTCAATTAACTTTAATGTGGCACCTTATCAAATGCCTTCTGGAAATCCAAGTCTATAGACTCCCCTTTAGCCACAGAGCATGTTACACCTTCAAAGAACTGCAATTAATTCGGTAAACATGATTTCCCTTTCACAAAACCATGCTGACTCTTCCCAATTACCTTGAGTCTCTCCAAGTGCTCAGATATAACCTCCTTAATGATTGACTTGAACACCTTCCCCACGACAGACATCTAGTTATAGTTTCCTATCTCCCTCCCTTCTTGAATAGTGGGGTTATATTTGCTATTTGCCAGTCTGATGGAACCTTTCCAGAGTCTAGGAAAGTTTGGAAAATTAATACCAATGCATCCACTACCTTATTAGCCACCTCTTTTAAAATCCTAGGATGAAGTCTATCAGGACCCAGAGATTCATCAGCCCACAGCTCCATCAGTTTGCTCAGTACTGCTTCCCTAGTGATTGTAATTTCACCAAGTTCCCCTCTCCCTTCCAACTCCTGATTTACAGCTATTACTGGGATATTTTTTGGATCTTCTATAGTGAAGACAGAAGCAAAATATTTGTTCATTTCATCTGCCATTTCCTTATTATCTACTATTAACTCCCCACTGTCACTCTCAAGAGGACCAACACTCATTTTACTTACTCTTTTCCTTTTTAAAATACTTGTAGAAACTCTTGCTAGCCGTTTCTAGCTAGCTTCCTCTCACACTCAAATTTCTTTCTCCTGTTTAACCTTTTAGTCATTCTCTAACATTCTTTATATTCTAACCAATCATCTAACCTGCCACTCATCTTTGCACAGTTATATGCTTTTTCCTTAAGTTTGATGCTTTCTTTAACTTTTTTAGTTAACCACAGATGGTGGATCCTCCCTTTAAAATTTTTCTTTATAGTAGGAACATACTTAGTCTGAATATTCTGAAATATCCCTTAAGTGTCTGCCACTGCTTCTCTATTGATCTAGCCTCTAGTCTAGTACCCTAGTTCACTTCAGATAGTTCAGCTTTCATGCCCACATAGTTGTCCTTATTTATGTTTAAAATACCAGTTTTAGACCCACTCTTCTCCCTTTCAAACTGATGTAAAATTCAATTATATTGTGGTCGCTGCTACCTAGGGAGCCTTCACTCAGAGATCACTAATTAATCCTGTCACATAACACAATACCAAGTTTAACATAACCTGCTCTCTGATAGTTTCTTAGAACAGTACATTCTGAAATCAATCTTGAAAGCATTCTATGAACTCCTCATCCAAGCTATTAATGCCAATTTGATTTTTCCAGTCATATGCAGATTAAAATCGCTCATGATTATTGCCATCTTTTTAACACAATCACCCAATATTTCTTCTTGTACACTTTGTCCTAAATTGTGGTTACTGTTAGGGAGCCTGTAGACCACTCCCACTAGTGACTTCTTTCCCCTACTTTTCCTCATCTCCACCCAAACTGATTCTATATCCTGATTTCCTGAAACAAAACAATCTCAACAATTGCATTTATTCATGTGTGCATCTTCGTTGCTTGTTAAGACTAATTTAGTCAGAGAGCTAAATGTACTACATGTCATGTTTAGCATGCATTCCTGGTTACAGGAGAGTTGGGGACATTTCTTTATTGTGGAAGAAACAATGTTGTGTTTTTGCATTGTCTCTTTATTGGATGTTCATGTTAGTGTCCAGTGTTGTACGCTCTGCTCTGTGGGACTTAGCTGAACTTGCAGGCTCAGCTGGCCCTCCCGTCTATGCATTGTAAAGGACATTGTCTGAGATCACACTCAGCAGGGATAACTGAAATGTTGTAGGCAAACTCAAAGCCCTGTAAGGACTCTGCCAGCTAACACCCTGAGATGAGTCTAAATGTGGTCGGTACTGACACCACCTTTTAGACCCCTCACTTTCTTATCTTTGCTGATTGTTCCCACCATCCCTTACCACATCCAGGATGGCAGGCCCTTCTCACTTCACTCCCCCATGACCCTAACTCCACCCTCTGTCCTCCGTTGAATCCCCCTTCCACTCCTATATGCTTCCACGCCACTTCACACCCCCTCCTCACCAATGACTCACCTTTGCCAGTAATGTAAGCTGCCATTTTCTTGCTCCCCGCCCAGTGCTGCAAAGTTCAAAAAGGAACACCGCTGACCTCAGCCATGATCTTATTGAATGGCGGTGCAGACTCAATGGGCCGAATGGCCTACTTCTGCTCCTACGTCTTATTGGCCTGAGACACAATTGCCTAAAGCTGACTGTTGCACAGCCACTTTTAAACAAACATGAACAGAGTGACATGAGATACTCCTTCACCGCTGACTTTATCATGAAGGTAGGACATAATTATAAAAAAATTTAATATAAATGAGTATTCATGGCTTGCAAATGTACTACACGTAGGAACCTGCTGCAGGATGGCGTGAGACCAGTCTTGCCACAAACACACTGCTGAGTTACTGCCAAAATTTAACCCGCCGTCAGGAAAGCAGAATTTCGTATCCCGCCTAATTAGGTCATCCCACCCACTACGTTTCTCACTCTTGTAGGGCCCATAAAGTGCCCCCCATGTGTGTCAAGCGCCCCTAGTCAGGCTTTCCAATGGAATTGTTATTATGTTAAAGCGAAAATCTCATCGATACAGTTATGATGTTACTATACAGAGCAACCATAGCAGCTTATATTTCACCCCTCTCCTAATATTCACTCAGTTCTGTTGAAGGGTCATGAGGACTCGAAATGTCAACTCTTTTCTTCTCCGCCGATGCTGCCAGACCTGCTGAGTTTCTCCAGGTAATTCTGTTTTTGTTTTGAGCAACCATAGCAATTGTTTCCCCCATAGTTAAAATCTTGCTGTGGAATGTACAGACAACAGCAAATGGATAAATAGCAGCAACTTTTGACAATTACAAAAAACTATCAAAGGCAGTGCACAATATACACTGTGCTTTATCCATATTACCACATTCACATTCATATGTATGTGTGTGTGTGTGTGTGTGTATACACATATATATATATTTATTTAGTTTTGATTTTACCAACAGCTTACTCAAAGTAGAAGATGATAACAATCTAACACAAGCCTACATGGTTGCCACAAGAAGAATGAAGAAATTTCAATCCACTGCATATTTGAATAATTTTGTGGGAAATATAATTAGCTCCAATAATGTTTTCATGATTGCACATTTTACAACTAAACTTTAAATAACTTTAACAGATGCTCTAAGGTGATTTTACATTTCTGCCTATAGTGGAGAAATTAAAAATTACGTTGCTACTAAAATGACTGCTAAATGTGCAATCTCATAAAGTTGATTGCAATTGCAATATTGAATTTAACAAGTACTTTTTGTCTATTTTTCACTTGGTATGACCTAAGCTGAAATTACATTCTGGAATGGAGGTGTAAGAAGGTGATTATATCATCACCATATACAGGAGTGTGACTGTAAAACAACAATATAATTACATGGTTTATAAGTTTTAAACCATGAGAGTGAAGACTGAATACTTCATAAGAGTCCTTTAAACATGTAGTATGACTCTAGCTTTGAAAGAATTTCCTGATACAGTCTTCTAATAGTAGGTGTGCGGAGCTGAGAGGATTATGTTAATTTTTAGTGCATGCTGTATAGCCATCAAATATTAAAAAAATAATGTCTAGTGATGTTACCAAGAAGTATTGTGCAATTGCTAAATGTTAAGTGTTTCGTGTACCTCAAAAGCTAACAGAAGGAGAGCAATATAAGTTTATGCAACAGCAAAAAGGCCACTTAATTGTATTTGTTTTTCAATAAATGAAAGCAGTCAAACTTTGTCAGCTTGAATGGGTATGGATAGCCAATAGTCAGAACAGTTAGTCAGCTAGCTGCATTAATGCCACAGGGATATCTGGATCTATGAGATGAAAGGAGTTTATTGTGATTCTACCATCTAACTGCAAAAAACCTCACCAGCTGTTAAACCAGTAATTCCCACAGGATAGATTTTCTTCATATCAAAGCTGCAATCTTTTATATAATCTGACTTAAGGCATTGCAAAATAGGATTAATTAACACCCTGATTCAGTCATAAAAATGTAGTTAATACAATGCAACTGTTACAATTTCACAAACAATTTTATCCAAATCTCTTCCAAATGATGCTCTGAACTGTAATAATGACAGGTGTTGAGTAAAAGATGAATCTCTAGAATGAGACTTTTTGCTGTGTTCGTTCCTTCAATTTCAAACTACAGCTTTGCTTTTGTGTAGACATATTACCAGAATATGTGAAGATCTAGGAACTACTTGTTCCTGAAGGGATTTAACTGATTTTATTGAGGCACCAAATCACTGAAATTGGCCTATTGTTTAAGTATTCATTTCTTGATGCATTCTATACATATCTCATGTGTAATTTCATCAACTACTTTTTCTGGCATCAATGAACGTGGTTTTCCTCGAACATCCTTTCTAACTAATCGTTCTCTTTGCAAGATTTCTTTTTAGAATATTTTAACGCAGCATATTTAACTAACAAAAAAAGTTTTTTTTTAGAAAAATGTCATCGAAAAGAGTTTAGATGAGGTCTTGAAAAACAAATATGGAGCACCATTTTCTGTCTCAACATTGAATGCAAGACAGTACAACAGAAAGAGAAATGAGACAAAAGCAGACACACTTGTAGAGAGATCAAAAAAAGGATGGATAAATACACAAGGTGGGAGAAAGGGACCACACATCTTACATATGTACATATTTGTTCATAAAGTAAGAAAGACATTTCAGCCAATTTTGCAAATTAGACTCATATATGAGCACTAAAAATGTCTTTCCAGTAGCCAATCTTATTAGCAGCAGTTTTAGATTCGAATTACAGCCAGTTACATAGACCCACATTACAGCAAAGTTTCTGCACCAAAACAGCTCTCACTTAATGCAGAAACAGCTTTGTTGTGCAATACTTCATTAAGACAAAATATATGTCCTGGGAAGACTCTGCCATTTTTCAGGGTGGTGGGGGGAGGGGGGGATTTCAGGACCTCTCATGGAAGCTTAGGAAGAGCCAAGGAGGAATATACTATATTTTTCTAAAAGGAGTCCCTCAAACCTTTCATTCGTACCAGACTTCATAAGTGGATTTATTTTCCTTTCCAAAAATGATGACAAATCCCAATATTTCTGGCAGAGCTATCTTTTGTCAGCCAGTGAGATTTCTGCATTGTCAAGAACTTTGACTTTGAGTGCATTCTTGATTCTTGCAAATCTAACACAATGCTAAACTAAATATACCCTGGTTGATTTAGTTTTACTGGTAGTTAAAGGTTTAGCAGTGTTAATAGACAGTTGGAATATATATGTCATTCTCAGCAAGGACTTTTTTTCTGTGGATACAAGTCAGTAAGAAATCATAAAACCTAATGATTTGATATTAAGAGATGCAATAATATAAAAAATAACTTTGTTGCCTGCAAGTTTATATTTGGGCACCTGCACCATTAACCTGAAACCTGTACTGAAAACTTCACCGGAAAAAACAACCGGAAAGTCTTTACTCCTAAAACAGAATTCATGTCCATATTTACAAAAAAAATGAATACCATTGAAACCCCATGTGTTCTTGACATCCTAAATAAGGCAACAAAAATTGAACATACTTATTCAGACTTATTATTAGTCCAGTGCAAAGGGGCAGATTGTACAAGGTGGCTAATTGAAAGACATCCCATAAATGGTAAGTTTCAGTAGATCTATAACCACAGCAATGGACTTTAATGTTTTTCTCTTGAATGCTGTCCCTAATCGTACAGCTGCTGATCACTTTTTCGATAAGCAAACGAATAATAGCAATTTGCAAGGCATTGTCCAGACTGAATTTAAGATCGATAATGTTAACCGGAGAAGCAACCTAACTATCCAGGACATAAAAAATTAAATTAATATTCCTCTCCACAACTACGAAACACCTCTCATCAAAGATACAACAATGATTTACTTGCGGTGAACATTTTTGAAACAAATCATTTAATTGTGGTGGACATTTCTGAGATGAGGCCCTTTGTGTTGAAATCATGTGCAGCAGCACACGAAACACAATAGAAAACGTTTCAACTTTCACCCACCCCTGTGCCTAGGACTTGAGTGTTTCCCAAGAACAGACCAACTCCCATCACCAGCCCAATCAAAACATTAGTTTTGATACCAGTGCGCTGAACGGCCTTCAAAACTCAAAAACAGAAAACACCACGGCACTGGCAAACCAGAAGACTTTCTCTTGTGATTCATAAGTAACACTAATATTTAAATAATACTTCATCATATCAAAACATCTCAGAATGCTTAACACAAGGGGTTGCTGATTCAAGAACAATGACCATTTTTACAGGAGCAAACACAAAAATCTTTGTGCACCAGCAACATCCCATAAAGGACAACAAGGTGAACAATCTGTTGATTTTTCTTTAAGTGGCATTGGTTGAGGTTTCTGAGCCAGGCATGGAGAGTTTCCCACTTATCTCTCCAGGAGATCTTTAAAAACGAAAGATTTGCAATTATCTAATGCCTTTCAGGACCACAGGATTTCCCAAAGTGCTTTACAGTCAAAAAGTACTTATTGGAGTATGCTCTGTTGTAATGTAGGAAACACAGCAGCCAATTTGTGCACAGCAAAGTCCCGCAAGCAGCAATGTGATAATGACCAGATTATCTGGGTTTTTTTAAAGTGATCTTCATCGAGGGATAAATATTATCCAGGACACCGGGGATAACTTTCATGCTCTCCTTCAAGCGCCATGGGAGCTTTTGCATCCACCTGAAGGAGAAGATAGGGCCTGGGTTTTTAAATATCTAATTTGAACGATGTACTTCCTCAGTAATGCACTGGAGTGTCAGCCTGGGTTTTTGTGCTCAAGGGCAGAATCTTGTTGAGGCATCGGTGGGGTGGGGGGTGGGGGGCTCTTACCTGCTGGTAGGACATCCAGCGAGAGACCCATGCTGCCTCCTTTTTGAGAAGGCCCACTGAATCACGTGCCAGTCAAGCTGTGGCGAGGCCAGCAGCGGGCCTTCCGGTGGGGGTGGGGGGGGGGTGCAGAAGTCTCACCTACCCAGAGCTGCCAGCCAATCAAAGGCCAGTAGCTATTGTGCTCCACAGCACCATTGGTGAGACTGTGGCTGCTGCTGGAATCACATGCAGCAGAGTCCCAGGATCACGGAGCGACCCATGCCACACGTGAATAATATGGTTAGGAGGCAAGGTTTGCAGGGAAGAGGGGTTCAGGGGGATCAGTAACAAGGACAGGGGGATGGCTCTCACCAGAACACCCCCCCTCCCCCCCCCCGCCTTCTTGATGTTCAGTCCCTCAATAACGTATTGACTGCCTTTGACCGGCACCCCCTCCCCGCCCAGAGGTGACAAACTGGTTGCACAGTTTGCCTGTCGTGTGCGTCATATGGTGACAGGCCCACCTGCAGCAGGGTGTAATACCAGTGGCAGCGGATTAGTGGTCATTAATTGGCCACCTAAGGGCCACATTTGGTGCCCGAGCAGGATGGTCGACCAGGGGCTGTCCCGCTACGAACTTAATTCTGGTAGAGCAAGAAGGCGGCGGGGTTCCACTCTGCCACCATCCCGCTTAAGTAAATGCCCTTCCTGCCTCCAAGCCCACGAGCAGAGATAGCGCAAGATCCCTGCCCAAGGCCCTAAAGTCAACTTGAACCCACAGCCTTCCGACTCTAGTTATACTCAAACTCCTGCTCCTATCCCAACTCTGCAACTATTAATCAGCCCATTCTAGTGCATCATGCTACATTTCAGAAAGCAACATAGCTTATTCTATCCCATCGAAATGATAAAATTGCATGCACTAATAGGAACATTCTACAAAAGAGAAAAGGGCATACACTAGTGATGTCATAAAAATCAAACCAACAGGCATATCAGATAAAGGAGAAAAAACACCCCTGTGATAAGACATAACACCAACAGTGAAACACAACCAACATTAAACTCTAGCACAATAATGACAGAAAGGTCTGATTTAGGGACATATATGATTAAAATTTCCACATACTGAAATCAATACAATTTTAAATTGACTGAGAAACCACCAATGCACCAAGAAACATCAACCACAAGACCAGCCATTCGGAAAATAATTGAGAGTTAAAAAACTAAATGAGTATCACACATATTCAACGAGCACAATGTAATTATAAAGACATAAAAGCATCAGAAAGTAATTGCTGGAGATTCAATTAACGAAAGCATTCATTCTGTTGTAGGTACATCCAACACAATCCTTTCACATCTGAAGTAAAATTCACAATTCACCCCAGAAAAGCTGAGCACAAACCACACCAATATCTAAAGCAATCCACATATTACAAGGTGGTATTGTACGTATAAAAAATAATCAATCCTCACCTACACAATCTCACAGATACTGCTCAAATAGTTTAAATCAAAACCCCACCTGGTCAGCGACTCCTCAAAAGTAGTTTAAAAACAGTCAGATTTAAAAACTGCAATATGTCTGGTTTGAAGCTGAAACCCATTTGCAGCTAAACTTTGGCACACTCAGTGATTTCTCTGCTCCTTTGATCCGTTTGAAACCTTGGCTGCAGTGTCTAATTTCTTTAAGCTTTCTTTTTAAAGAAAGGTGATGGCAACAACTGTACCTCTATTTATTGTCTCTCCAAGAAATGCGCAGCCTTTCTGTACACTGTAATCACCAACTGCCACGTGACTGCCCCACAGCACAGAAACCCTGCAGCGCCCGGAGTGAACTGGCGAGAGAGTAAGTCTCTTCAGAGTATAGCCAAGCCAAAATGTATGGCTCTTTACATGTCAACTGAAGTAAACATGTAAGGATCAAATAATGTAATAGATTTCACTCTTTATCAAAGCCTTAGCTGTCAAGTTCATGAATCATGTCCTGAACATAATTTCACTGCTTAATGTCCAGGGAAAACAAAACCAAGGGGCCAACTTTTCACCAGCTCCGTGCCTGGTGTAGGTTTATTTTCCAGCCACACAGCAGAGGAGAAATGGAGCAGCAAACCTCGATGTCAGGTCTCCACCTCCATTAAGCTGAATGCGTCATTCTGGGGGTGGAACGCTTGTGCCCAGGGAAGGAGCAACTATTGTAATAACATGCTAATGAGGCAGGAGTGACGTTGCCACAACACTGCTTCATTTTCCTGGGCCTTCACTTGTCGCAGGTCTAACCAGCGTGGCAGCCACAGCAAGGAGGCCTTCACGCTTGCATCAAGCCCCTTCTGATCAGAGCATCAGGGAAGGGTCAGGCAGCCAGCGCACAGGGAGGCCACAAGTTTGTCCAGGTGGGTCACCAGGATCTTCAGGGTAGAGGCCTTCTACTGGCTTGAAGGTCCAAAATCCTGAGGTCAGGGAATGTTAAGCCGTTAAAAATGGCTTGAAGCCTGGAAATGAGTGAATTTAAGGTCAGGCGAAACGTAGCGCAGTCCATGATTTGTGCCTGAAGAAGGGACGTAGGGAAGAAACTCAGTCCCCTCAAATTCTATAATATAACCTAATGTATAACACGTGCATAAAATGCCGGAAGTGCTTACCAGGTCAGGCAGCATCTTGGGCCGGATTTTCGTCACCTCATGAAGGCAGGAATGAGTACCCAATACACAGAAGTTTTTTTTTGCAGGAGAAATTATTTTCCTCTGCCTTCCCAACCCCTCACCATTGCTGTGTGGCCTTTTTGCTGCTCGGGGAGGCCTTGGGTGCAAAACGCACATGAAACTCTTCCAAGGTCAGGATCACAATTGTGAAGACCACGGGAAAATCGTATTTCATCCTGCACACAACTTGTGTGTGTTGGTGTAAGGTTTGGAAGCCCTAAAAACAAACACACACCTCCTTGGTGAGTTCGTGACCACTGGAGAAAGCCTGCTGAGCAGCCAGGAACATTCTGACAGATAAGTGTAAAATTTGAAGATGTCAAAACCTTTTAAAGTTAGGTGCTGTAATGTAGATGTGATTTTAATATAGTGATTGATCATAGGACTCTGTCCTGCAAAGGTAAGTTGACCATTATATTGACCAGCATTGTTTAAGCATTGACATATATTTCAGTACTTTTTCCATTACAGAAAGTACCAGAATACACTAAAAATGTAGGAAAATGTGTTGGTAAATCCTCCTTACATGTATGGCACTGTGAGTTAAATGTACAGACAACCCTGACTTTAAAAAGAAAATCCACTGCTGTTAAAAGTTTAAAAATTTCCAAGCACCTGCTCTTATCCATTGATTGATGGGCAAGCTGCTTTGAAATTGAATTATAACACCATCTGTTCTTTCAGTTTCACAGTCTTGGAGTTGCAAGCTAGTATTCTGACAGCTGTCACCATTATGAATGCTTGGCTGAGTTCCAAAAGCTAAGAATAGCCTGAGCTCAGCAGATGTTCTAATGACGCAATTGCGCAGGGAAACGATTGACAATTTTAAGAGGTTATAATAACATAATCTGCCTTTGATGAGGTTTCCAACTCTATAGTTGTTTGGTTACACAGCTTAAAGGCTACATATGGGATTAAACATTTTTTTCTATAGGAGTACAATGTTTTTTGCAGTATCATTGACAGGTTTTTGAATGAGAGCTTTATTAGATCGTCACAGGTTTAATTTATCCACACCCACTTTTAAAATAATTCCCATTGATATTGCATTGCATTGCTACAGAGAACTGTACACAGTGGAAACTGGTGAAGTATGGGGAATTTGAGGGGGTATGTGGGGTGAGAGGTTAACAAGGCCTTTAAATGATGTTGGAAGCTGGGCTGCTGTCTCCGAGAAAAGAGGCAGGCCTTCTAACCAGCCTGCCTCCACACCCCTCCCACACTCCATTGCGGCTTGCAAACTGCACCTCGAACCCAAACCCTAAGTGAAGAAATAAAAATCTGGTGCAAAATCTGTCACAAGTTAGGTGCGCATTTCAGAAGTCTGCAAAGGGCCCCACTCATACTTTGCATACCCGACGTGAAAATTCAGCCTAAGGTGAATGTTTGATGGCAGTCACTCACGTGAAACATAACCTCTAGTTCTCCCTGCACCGATTTCCAGCATTTTCTGTCTTTATTTAAAATTTCCAACATCTGCAGTACTTTGCTTTTGTTATAATACATGCATAGTTTCCGCCAACTAGTTATCTTTTCAGCAAATACATTTTTACCCGGTAATGCTGTGATTTTGCGTTACTGTTGGGTTGTGGACTGGGAAGGTAGTTCACCAAATACAGCAAAAAATGAAACAGAGACACAAGTTTGCAGTTTTGGTTTCCAGATTTAAGAAAAGATATACTAGTATTAGAAACGGTACAGCAAAGGTCCCTGTGATGAGGATGTTGGCTTTTGATGAGAGGCTAAGAAACCTGGGCTTACGTTCTCTGGAGTTTAGAAGAATGAGAGGCGATCTTACTGAAACCCACAGATTCTGAAGGGATTTGATAGGGTAGATGCTGAGGGATTGTTTCCACTGATCAGGGGGACACAGTCTCAGGATAAGGGGGCAATCATTTAAGACTGAAATGAGGAGAAATTACTTTGTTCAAAGGGTTATGAATCTTTGGAATTCTCTACCCCAGAGAGTTTGTCGACGCTCTATCATTGAATACATTTAAGACTGGGATAGACAGATTTTTGATCCCTCAGGGAATTAAGAGATATGGGTGGCAGTTGAAGCCCAAGATCAGCCACATCGTATTGAATGGCGAGCAAGCTCAACAGGCCATTATGGTCTACTTCTGTTCCTGCTGCTTCTGTTCTTCTTTGTGAGTAACTAGTCGATCACTCCAAAGTGCATTTCCATTGTGCTTAAATACAAATCTTAAATCTTAGAAGACACTGATTCCCTTTGATGCACAAATTTTCCTAACGCTGTAACTCTTTCGAGTACAAACCTGTTTCCATCTGTTTCAGATGAAGTTACATTGTTTCATAGTTTGCCATTGTGAGATTTGAACTCTTGATCTTGGGGTTACAAACCCAGTACCATAACCACTTGGCTATTTAGGCCAAGCATATTGTTTCATAGTTTGCCATTGTGAGATTTGAACTCTTGATCTTGGGGTTACAAACCCAGTACCATAACCTCTTGGCTATTTAGGCCAAGCATATTGTTTCATAGTTTGCCATTGTGAGATTTGAACTCTTGATCTTGGGGTTACAAGCCCAGTACCATAACCACTTGGCTATTTAGGCCAAGCCCTTCCTAACGCTGTAACTCTTTCGAGTACAAACCCATTTCCATCTGTTTCAGATGAAGTTACATTGTTTCATAGTTTGCCATTGTGAGATTTGAACTCTTGAGCTTAGGGTTACAAACCCAGTACCATAACCACTTGGCTATTTAGGCCAAGCATATTGTTTCATAGTTTGCCATTGTGAGATTTGAACTCTTGATCTTGGGGTTACAAACCCAGTACCATAACCACTTGGCTATTTAGGCCAAGCATATTGTTTCATAGTTTGCCATTGTGAGATTTGAACTCTTGATCTTGGGGTTACAAACCCAGTACCATAACCTCTTGGCTATTTAGGCCAAGCATATTGTTTCATAGTTTGCCATTGTGAGATTTGAACTCTTGATCTTGGGGTTACAAGCCCAGTACCATAACCACTTGGCTATTTAGGCCAAGCCCTTCCTAACGCTGTAGGTGAATTGATCCTTGTGCCAAATCAAATGAATCTCTTACCAAGCACTAGCTAACCCTTAGTAGTGTAAACAGAGACCTGAGCAGCAACATAGTACAGTGGAATCAGACTGCGATGCAAGAGAAAAATGGAAGGGGTTATCTTTCAGTACCTTCACTTCTATCACTGTGCATTATATCACAAGTTTTGTTCTCCATATTCAAAGGTATATCTTCAGTAAATAAGGTGCAAATGCTTGACAGCCTTCTTTTGATGGTTAATAATGAGGAAGCAGCTAAAGATCTCCACTGATCTCTAACTGAAGAAATTTATAAGTTGACTGGTAATCTGACAGAGGTCTTTAAGATAATGAAAGAGTTTGGTAGGATAGACATAGAGAAGATATTTGAATATGCATGTGAGACCAGATCTAGGGGTCATAAAATATAAGACAGTCACTAATAAATCCAATAGGAGAAGAAAGCTCTTTGCCTAGAGAGTGGATAGACTGGAGCTGGCCATTACGAGAGGTTGTTGAAGTAATTATGAGGAAAGGTTCCATTAGTAGGAGAGACTAGGACCCGAGGAGACAGCCTCAGAGTAAAGGGGAGATCTTTTAGAACAGAGAAGAGGAGAAACTTCTTTAGCCAGAGAGTGGTGAATCTATGGAATTCATTGCCACAGAAGGCTGTGGAGGCCAGGTCATTGAGTGTATTTAAGACTGAGATAGATAGGTTCTTGATTGGCAAGGGGATCAAAGTTACGGGGAGAAGGTGGGAGAATGGGGTTGAGAAATTTATCAGCCATGATTGAAAGGCGGAGCAGACTTGATGGGCCGAGTGACCTTATTTCTGTTCCTATGTCTTATGGTATTCACTGAAGTTTAGAACAGTAACAGGCAACTTTATTGAAATGTTTAAGGTCCTGAGGGGTCTTGACAGCAAGTAATTCAGAAGGCTAATGGCAGCAAGTAACTAAGAAGGCTAATGGAATGCTAGCCTTATTACGAGAGGAATTGAATTGAACATAAAAGTAAGCATGTTATACTTCAGTTATACAGGACATTGGTGAGACCAATCACAAATACAGTGTGCAGTTTTGGTCTCCTTATTTAAAGAAGGATATAAATGCATTGGGGGCGGTTCAGATGAGGTTTACTAGATTGATACCTGGAATGAACAGGTTGTCATATGAGGAAAGCTTAGACAGACTGAGCTTGTTTCCACTGGAGGTTAGAAGAGTGAGGGGTGGCTTGATAAGTATAAAAGATCTTGAATGGTATTAACAAGGTGGACATGGAAACATTTCCTCTTTTGGGTGAGTCCAGAAATAGGGGGCACTGTTTTAAAATTAGTGGTCACCCTTTTAGGACAGAGATGAGGAGAATTTTTTCTCTGAGGGTTGTGCAACTTTGGAATGCTCCGCCTCAGCAGGTGGTGGAGGCGGGGTCATTGAATATTTTTAAGGTGGAAGTAGACAGATCCTTGTTAGGCAAGGGGCTCAAAGGTTATCAGGGGTAGATGGGAATGTGGAATTGAAACACAAATAGATCAGCCATGATCTTATTGAAAGACAGAGCAAACTCAAGGGGCTGAATGGTCTACTCCTGTTCCTATTTCGTATACATGTTCATATGTTGTATAGGTAGAGATGGAGAGGATGTTTCCTCTCGTGGAAGAATCTAGAACTAGGGGCCATTTTTAAAAATAAGAGGGGTCACTCATTTAAGACAGAGATAAGGAGAATCTTTTTTTCTCAAGGGTCGTAAGTCTTTAGAAATGTCTTCCTCAAAAGGCGGTGGAAGCAGAGTTTTTGAATATTTTTAAGGCAGAGCTAGATAGATTCTTGATACAAAAGAGGTTGAAAGATTATCAAGGGTATGCAGGAATGTGGAGTTGAGGTTACAATCAGATCAGCCATGACCTTATAGAATGTCAGCACAGGCTCAAGGGCCGAGTGGCCTACTCCTGCTCCTAATTTGTACATTCGTACGTACATTCATTTGTAAATAACATTAATGCATTCAAGGTGAAGCTAGATAAACATGAGGGAGAAAGGAACAGAAGGATCTGTTGATGGGGTTAGGAGGAGGAGGGTTGGAAGAGGGTCGTGTAGAGGATAATCACCAGCATGGATCTGTTGGGCCGAATGGCCTGTTTCTGTGCTGTAAATCCTTTGTAATATTATGCATATGTCAACTGTTTCAGAAGGTGATTCCAAGATCCCAAAGGAAACCAGGCCACTTTCATGCACCCACTTTGTATAAACTATTGGCAATGTAACAAACATTATCAGTACTCTCTTTATCACACTGTCAAAGAAATTCACAGAGATCTCACTTCTAAATATTGAGGGCTGTCCCCTATTTCATCTTAAGGTTTTCCCTTGGGGGCAGATTATTTAACGTTATATACAAACTGTGCCTTTGTATGCAGGGCGCCACTTGCTGGATCAGTTCCACAAGTGAGAAATATATTTTATCTTCTGTTACCTACATTGGAATTTCACAGCAGGAATGGGTTAATAAGCAATCTACTTCTAAATATTTAATTTGCTATTAATCCTTCTATCTCACAATGAACCTTGTATTACCACATTTATTCCCAGGACATTAACAGCCTAAAAAGGTTCTTCTTGAACTATTTAATACATTTGTCCTGTGATTACAAACATCCAGCTGTGTCATGCAATGGCGTAAGCTGACAGCTTTATGATAGTTGACCGAAATTAATAGATTATTTACATAACTTCAGTTTCCCTGAAGCTGATTGATTCTGAGTTTTGTGCCCCACAATCACGGTACTTTCACCTAACAAAGCAAAACACCAAACGGCTCAACTGGCTCCCTGGTTACATTGGTAAACCATCAGTATTCTGGTGTAGCCTCAATAGGTAGGGGAAGAAACTCATTTCAGGAACTGTTCTGCCAACTCTCCAACCCACAATATAACTTAAGTCATTAGTGCTCTCTGATGTATCACAAGTGTGCCCAAATATCAATCAGCATAATGGCCCAGAGTTGCTGAAAATATAACGGCAACTGCTCAGTGCCTGCCACTATTAATGTGTAAAAAAAAAAATCAATTTGTGGTGAAAAAGACATATGCCATGAGTTGCATTTTGCTAGTCTAAGTGCTGGGTGATTTGCAACACTCCACTGTTAAGCTCACAGAAAAGGGGTCTCACCCAACAACCTCCATATGATTGTCCAGAAATTCTTGGGTTTGCATCTTAAATATAAATGAATATTGCCACAGATACTTAGGGCTATTATTTCATGTCCGAAGGACCCTGTTAATCATATGGTTTCTGGTCCTCGAATGAAATCCAACCCATGGAGGCCCAGAAAGGGTACTGTTGAAACCATGGACTCTCACTCTTACAGGTAGTAAATTGTTCTTACATTTACTTTTTTTTTTACTTTTCCTTTCTGTCTTTTTCCTTTCTCTTTGTCCAATCTATCTTCCCCTCTCTTTATTCCTCTTCATGTATCTAATTTAACTCTAATTCACAATTTTCTTCTCTGACGTTCACTTGATTTCCTTTTCTATTCTTAAATTATGAAGATAGATCATTGGGGATTGCTGAAAAAAGAGACATGTCTAAGCTTTTCGTCTTGCACTCATCAGAACACTTGCAAGGATACCAGAATAAGTGGGAAAACTACAAGTTATACCGTATGTGAAGAGGGTGCTGATTGGTTGGCAAGTGGGGTTGCCATGGAGAATGCACCACTTATGGTGACTGACAGTTAACTGCCAAGACAAAAACAAAAATTGATGGAAAAACTCAGCATCTGTGGAAAGACAGAGTTAATATTTCAAGTCCGTATGACTCTTCTGCAGAGCCAAGAGAAGTAAAAATGTGGCAAAATTTATACTGTTTAAGAGGGGGTGGAGCAGGCAAAGCTGGATAGAAGCCAGCGATAAGTGGAGGCAAAGGAAAGATTGCCAAAGATGTCATAAACAAAAAGTCAAAGGGGTGCTGATGGTGGAGGTACTGGCTAAAGGAGGTGATTATGGTGACATTGAGGATCGAAAGTAGAATGTGAAAATAGCCGGACTAGGATAAGCACACTGGAAACAACAACATGAGCAAGTGACAGATGGTCCTAGTGGGGCTAGGGTGGGGGAAGGGGATGGTGACGGGAAAGAAGATTGAAAATAGGCTAAAAGATGGTGATTAAACAATGAATAAAAATGAAAATGAATTAAACTAATAATAGTAATAAAAATAAATGGGAAAAAAAAATGAAAATTGTAAAAAGGGGTGAGGATGGAGGAGAGAGTTCAGGGTCTGAAGTTGTTGAACTCAATGTTAAGTCTGGAAGGCTGTGAAGTGCCTAATTGGAAGATGAGGTGCTGTTCCTCCAGTTTGCGTTGAGCTTCACTGGAACAATGCAGCAGGCCAAGATCAGACATGTGGGCATGAGAGCAGGGTGGTGTGTTAAAATGGCAAGTGACAGGGAGGTCTGGGTCATGCTTGGGATCAGATTGAGGGTGTTCCACGAAGCGGTCACCCAGTCTGCGTTTGGTCTCTCCAATGTAGAGGAAACCGCACTGGGAGCAGCGAACGCAATAGACTAAATTGAGGGAAGGGCAAATGAAATGCTGCTTCACTTGAAAGGAGTGTTTGGGTCCTTGGATGGTGAGGAGGGGGGAGGTAAAGGGGCAGGTGTTGCACCTTCTGTGATTGCATTGGAAGGTGCCGTGGGAGAGGGCTGAGGTGTTGGGGATGATGGAGAAGTGGACCAGGGTGTCCTGGAGGGAACAGTCCTTACTGAATGCCATCAGTGGGGGTGAAGGGAAGGCGTGTTTGGTGGTGGCATCATGCTGAATTTGGCGGAAATGGCGCAGGATGATCCTTTGATTGCGGACACTGGTGGGGTGAAAAGTGAGGACAAGGCCCTATCATGGTTCTGTGAGGGAGAGGAAGGTGTGAGGGCAGAGACGTGGGAGATGGGTGGAACTTATTCCTTTATTTTTCCACTTATTTTCATTAATTTTTTAATTCATTTTCATTTATATTCATTGTTTTATCCCCACCTTTAAGCCTATTTTCAATCCTTTGTCCCACCACCGTCCCCTCCACCCACCCCACCCCCAATAGGGCCATCTGTCACTTGCTCATGTTGTTCTTTCCAGAATGTTTACCCTTGTCTGGCTATTATCACATTCTGCTTTCTATCCTTAACATCACCATTAGCACCTCTTTTAGCCAGTACCACTACCATCAACACCCCTTTGGCCTTTTGTTTATGACATCTTTGGCAAACTCTCTGTTGCCTCCACTTATCACTGGCCTATCCAGCTTCACCTGCTCCACCCCCCCCCCCATCTTAAACGATATAAATTTCACCACATTTTTACTTCTCTTAGCTCTGAAGAAGTCATACGGAATCGAAATGTTAACTCTGTTTTTCTCTCCACCGATACTGTTAGACCTGCTGAGTTTTTCCAGCACTTTTTGTTCTTGTTTCAGATTTCCAGCATCTGCAGTATCTTGCAGTGTTAACTGGCAAGCATTGTTTGAAATTTAAACCAGGAAGCTTGACACTGATTAGTCAAGGCATTGCCCCAAGGAATGAGTCAGTGAATGGCTGTCACTTACTTTGTTTAGCTGAAGCAGACACAATGTATGTACATGTTCTTTCTGTCTGCAAAGAACAGGGCCCTTTGTATTAATACATGTAGCTTCTACTACACGCAAATGTGCCACATTGCAAGCCTGACTGACAATTTTGAAATTGGTTGTCAGCGTAATTCTTAGCTCATTGAGGATTATTTAGTAAATGTTTTCCAATTGCAGAATCACATCTAATGTTGGACACTGTGTTTTGAGTTTTGCAAGCACAGGCTGGTTGAGTACAATCTGTACCCTGCCTATGGCAAACAGTGGCTGGGACAGATTGTGTGATACGATCCACCAGTCCTTGGGACGTACAGCCTACATACCTTGCATCACACTGGTACTGAAATCCATATACCACATTACTCATTTGTGTGATAGGCAGAGCGTCTTTTGGGCTTGACAGCATCATCTTGTTAGTGGCAAATACCAATCGTGTTGCTACTACATAGTCGTGGTGTGAAACAGCTAGCTTCACCTGTTGCTCAAATTTAAGATACCTTGCCATTCTAGGGTAATCTGAAATAAGCTGGGCACTTCTCATGGCGACCTAGACCCGCCACCATTGCATGAATCAGTATTCATTGAACTTATGAACTTCGTAACTCACACAGTTGAGTTCTGTTTTAATGACACCACGTATGCTGAAATAGATGATGTTGCCGTGGGATCCCATCTAGGCCCAGCTCTCGCAAACATTTTTGTTGGGTTCCAGAGAAACATGTATTCGATGGAATGACACCTAATTTCCTACCCCTCGCATATCTCTGTTATGTGGATGACATATTTGCTATATTTAAATCCGCAGCTGCATGTAACAGTTTCCTTACATGGGCTCCATCCTGTGCTCAGATTCACCTATGAAATGGAGCAAAGTAACTCCCCTTCTTTGACATACTAGTTGAGAAATCTGCCAGGGGATTCTCTAACATGTCTGCTGCAAACCTAACTTCACTGGCCAATACACGTGTTGGGATTCTTACAGTTCCACACGCTAAAAGATTGGTCTTATCAGCAACCTTGTAAATAGGGCCTGAGCAATTTGCTCACCATGCAAGCTTGATGCTGAAATAGGGCACATCAAAGGCATCCTGCAGGGTAATGGCTACCCTGATCAGATCATTTTGCGCTGTATATCACGCAAGCTCATGAATGGGCCTAAGGCCATCACTTTCAGCCCTGACAAGTGCCCATTCTACCTCAGATTACCCTGGAAGGGCAAGGTATCTCAAAAATTTGAGCAACAGGTGGAGCTAGCTGCTCTGCAGCAGCAACACGAGTGGTATTCACCACTAACAGGATGCTGCCATCAAGCCAAAAAGATGTTCTGCCTATCACAGAAATCAGTAATGCGGTATATTAATTTCAGTTCCAGTGTGATGCTAGGTATGTAGGCCGTACATCCCAAAGACTGGTGGATCAGATCAAACAGCATATCCCAGCCCCTGTTCGCACCGGAAGGGTACAGACCAATACCAACCAGCCCATGCGTGCAAGACTCAAAACAGAGGCTGAGATTTTCTGTGCCCGCTGGCGCCAGGTGTGTTCGGTGGTATACGCGGACAATATGGCGAGTTTGCGATTGTCCACTCTGCCCGCCAAGGGCGGGCTGTGTTTCCTGCCATCGGACATCAGGAATCGCACTGTGATACATCAGCATATCATTATAAGGCCAGCCCGCCGGACTCATTCACCCCGCCCACGTTGGCGGGAAAACACAGTGATGCGTTTCACAACATCATGTATAAGGTATGCACCGGGTGGGCTGCACTTCGCTCAGGACTTGAAGGCTTGTTTGCCTACCCTGCTTTGATCAGCACTCGCAGTCTTCAGCGCCAGGCTTCACAGACAGCACCACATCACTTTTAGAGGGGGGGTTCACAGATAGGTCTCTACCTATCAGATCAGCCATATGTGGGTGGCTTTTCAATGGCTGCAGGGCTGAGGCTTGCTTGTGGAAGGGGGAGAAGTGGCTTCAGGCCAAGGGCAGGGGCTGCAGGACGAGGGCTGTACTGGGGAAGGAGGGTATCCCAGGCTGTCTGCGGGGACACATGTTGACCTGTGCAAGTGGCCTCAGGATGGTGAGGGCTGAGGAGGCAGTCTCCAGTTGAGATGAGGCCAGATGGAGATGTGAGGGTACGTGTGTGAGAATGGGTGGTGATGTCCCTTGAGCTGGCAGTGAGCGAGGTGCCAGGAATGTGTGATGGGCTTGAGTGTATGGGTTTAGAGAGATGAGATGGTTGCCATACCCTGGCTGCATGGATGAGATCATTCATCCTCTATCTGCATTGGATGGCCAACCTCTTCTGTGTAGCGCTGGCGGTGGTGATCAGTGTCATCGCCTACCAAGCCAGGGTAGTAATGTAGCTGCCCATCCTGCAGCCGGAGCGGGGGTAGAGGACATCATAGCCGGCCTCCATGGCATCCAAAAGGCACTCGAGGGCTGCAAGCTTCTTATCTTTTGGAGGCCATGTCTTCTTTACTGCAGTCCTGGGCTGGAAAGCACTGAGGGTGGCTGCAATTAAATGTGATTCCTGGGGTGAAGCAGCACCGAAGCAACAGCGTGGCAAGTAAATCAGAGCCCACCCACGATTCAAACGGAATGTATCCCGGGAATGCATAATTAGTGTGCCAGGTTTGGGATGATACAGCAGGAAAGGCCACTACTGCGTCCGCTACTGCACTTAGTGCAAATCTGGGACGATTCTACCCACAATGTCCAACATCAGACGTGATTCCACAATTAGACAACATCTGCTAAATAATCCTCAATGTGCTAAGAATTACACTAACAAGCAATTTAAGATAGTCAATCAGGCTCACTTTGTGGGGCATTTGCATGTACTGGAAACTACATATATTAATACACAGGATCCTGTTCTTTGCAAACAGAAAGAACATGTAGATACACTGCACCTGTTTCAACCAAATAAAATAAGTGATAGCATTTGCTGACTCATTCCTCAAGGCACTATTTTGACCAGTCAGGGTCAAGCTGCCTAGTTTAAATTTCAAACAATGCTCGGCAGTTAACTGTCAGCCACCATCAGTGGTGCATTCCCCATGGCAACACTACTTGCCAACCAATCAGCACTCTCTTCACATACAGTATAAATTGCTGTTTTACTCCTTATATTGGTTTTCTTGCGAGGGTCCTATGAGTGCAAGATGAAAAACTTAGACATGTCTCTCTTTTCAGCAACATTCAACTTCTATGCTACCAAATGACTATAGATATTTGGTCCCGACATTCACGAGGCTCCAGATGCTGTGTTAACTGCGCCATTATCAATTCTCATTTCCAACAATACGCAGCACAAAAATAATAGCATCTGAAGGGAGAGGTTAAAAAGTACAACAACAACTTGCATTTATATATACCATGTTTTGCATATTAAAATGTCTCAAGGCACTTCACAGGAACTTCATTGGGCAGAATTTGACATTGATTCACAAGGGAGCCAAGGATTATGGAGACAGGCAGTGAAGTGATTTTCCACATCAGATCAGCCATGATCTTACTGATGGCGAAACAGGCTCAAGGGGCTGAATGGCCTACTCCTGCTCCTCTTTCTTACAGTGAAATTGTTATTTCTTATGTTCTTACAAAGTGATCTTAGGGCAAATGGGTAGGTTTTAAGGAGCGCCTTGAGGAATGAGAGTAAAGGGGTTTTGGGGCGGGGGGGGGAGAGAGAGAGAGAGAGAGAGAGAGAGTTCTAGAGTTTAGGTCCTAGGCAGCAAAAGGCACAACCATCAACGATGGAGCAATTAAAATCAGGGCGGGCAAGAGCCAGAGTTGGAGGAGTGCAGACATCACAGATTGTTGTGGGGCTGGAGAAGGTTAAAGAGCTAGGGAGGAGCGTGGAGCATGGCGGGATTTGAAAATTAGAAAATGCATTTTTAGATTGAGTCGCTACTCAACTGGGGGCCAATGTAGGTCAGTCAGTCAGCAGGGGATGATGGGTGGACAGGACTTGATGAGATTTAGGATACGGGCAGCAGAGATTCAGATCAGTTTATACTTATGGAAGATGAACATGACATTCATGATGCCCCATTGACATCACTGCATCGTTATCAATTTGCATTTCCAACTGTCGTCCTCCTTCAGGTATCATGCCCTAAGAAGGCATTGGACTTTCATTGGATTGGTCCATGATTATGCTTGGGAAAGTACTGCAGTCATTTGCCAGTGCCTTCTACAGGGGGAGACGGCAGCAGTGGCACAGTGGTATTGTCACTGGAGAAGTATTCCAGAGACCCAGGGCAGCAAATGTAACCCCACTATTTAAAAAGGGCAGAGGGAGCCAACAGTGAATTACAGACCAGTTAACCTATCAGTCATAGGAAAATGCTAGAGTCTATTAGAAAGGACGTGATAACAGGACACTTAGAAAAAATCAACGGAATTAGACAAAACATGGATATATGGATGGGAAATCATGTTTGACAAACTTACTGGAGTTTTTTTGAGGACGTAACTAGCAGAATAGATAAGGGAGAACTAGCGGATGTGGTGAATTTGGATTTTCAGAAAGCTTTTGATAAAGTGCCACTTAAGAGGTTAGTGTGTAAAATTAAAGCACATGTGATTGGGGATAATACATTGGCATGGATTGAGAATTGTTCAGCAGACTGGAAACAAAAAGTAGGAATAAATGGGTCTTTTCAGAGTGGCAGAGTGGGGTACTGCGGGGATCAGTGCTTGGGCCCAGCTATTCACAATATATATCAATGATTTGGATGAGGGAATCAAATGTAATATTTCCAAGTCTGTTGACGACATGAATCTTGGTGGGAATGTGAGTGATGAGAAGGTTAAGAGGCTTCAAGGCAATTTAGACAGGTTGAGTGAGTGGGCAAATACATGGCAGATGCAGTATAACCTGGATAGGTGTGAGGTTATCCACTTCGGTAGGAAAAGCAGAATGGCAGGGTATTATTTAAATCGTGATAGATTGAGAAATGTTGATGTACAAAGTGTCCTTGTACACCAAACACTGAAAGCAAGCATGCAGGTGCAACAAGCAGTCAAGAAGGCGAATGGTATGTTGGCCTTCATTATGAGAGGACTTGAGTACAGGAGAAAGGATGTCTTACAGGCCCTTGGTGAGACCACACCCTGAGAAGTGTGTGCAGTTTTGGTCTCCTTACCTAAGAAAGGATATACTTGCCATAGAGGGAGTGCAAGGAAGGTTCACCAGACTGATTCCTGGGATGGCAGGATTGTCGTATGAGGAGAGATTTGGCCGACTAGGCCTGTATTCACTGGAGTTTATAAGAATGAGAGGAGATCTCATTGAAACAGAAAAAAATCCTGACAGGGATGGACAGACTGAATGCAGGGATGATGTTTCCTCTGGCTGGTGGGGGTCTAGAACAAAGGGTCACAGTCTCAGGATACATGGTAGACCATTTAGGACTGAGATGAGGAGAAACTTCTTCACTCAGAGAGTGGTGAACCTATGGAATTCTCTACCACAGAAGGCTGCAGAGGCCAAGTCACTGAATTTATTTAAGAAGGAAATAGATCAATTTCTGGACTCTAAAGGCATCAAGGGGTATGAGGAGAGAACGGGCGCATAACATTGATATAGAGCATCAGCCATGATCATATTGAATGGCAGAGCAGGCTCGAGGGCCTGAATGGCCTACTTCTGCTCCTATTTTCTATGTTTCTATGACCCGGGTTCAAATCCCACCACGGCAGATGATGAAATTTGAACTCAATGAAAAAAACTTTGGAATTAAAAGTCTGATGACCACCACAAAACCACTGCCGATTGTGTAAAAACCCACCTGGTTCACTGATGCCCTTTAGGGAAGGAAATCGGCCATCCTTACCTGGTCTGGCCGACATGTGACTCCAAACCCACAGCAATATATTTGGCTAAGTGCCCTCTGAACACGCAATTAGGGATGGGCAATGCCTGCATCCGATGAACAAATAAAAAGAAAAGTATGGCTGACCAGGAAACTCTCCTGTTCACCATCAAGCATGTTGGAAGGATTTGAAGCTGCTAATCAACCTGTTTGGCCACATTATGAACACACCTTCCATGGTTATCATGGTCTGACATGGGACTTGGACTCGGAGCTTCCAGTACACAGATAGGGATGCTATCACTATGCCGTAAGGCCTCCTTTTCAACAGTTAATGGAATGATGGTAATACAATCTAAAGGGTATGCTAAAAAAAAAATCCAATTCACTGCACTTCACTCCAGATATTTCTGGACCATTATAGTATGAGGCACATGGCAGAAGGATGTCTATGTGTCCCTGGTATCCTGGAGAGACATGGATCACAGTGAGGATGGGGAGGTTGTATTAATTCTTTCGGTGGGTTTGCCAAGTGCAATCAGATATTAGGCAAAGCATAATTTTTTAAATTTTGAGATATTCCACCTTCTCCCTCCCCAGCTGAAGGTGCACCCAAAGATGGTGTAAACAGCCCTGCTCTGAACCTCAGTATGTGAATATTGCTGACCCTGGGTAATGGGCTAAAGTCAGGGGCACAGGCAAGGGATGGGAGGAAGTCTTGCCCTGCAAAACATCTGCTGTCATTGCAGCAAAGGAGAAAGGTAGCACTAAAACATCTGCACTTAATGCATTTACAATTTTAAATCTGCAAGCCTTTCCTACTGCTACTCAGGAGCCAGCATAATGGGCTAAAATCTTTTGAAATGATTCCACAGCCACGGAAGAATATTAAATGCCAGAATTTTGAGCTCCTTGCACATAGTGAAATATTTTACTTCACTATGACCAGAATCAATTCCTGCAATCCCCACCAAGCAACCTTATTCTATATTGATGCTGCTTCTTTTGGATCATTTTGTGAGTCAAACCATTGCAAAATTTTTCCTCCTATTCTCATAACTCAAAGAAACCTGCTGTCTAATGAGGCATCAAAGTGATGCTACAAAGACAGTAATCCATAATGCTGGAATTGGTCTGGCAGGGGCTTCTGAAGCTGAAACCACCCACCCATTTTTTTTTTTGGTACATTAGGGTAACTTTATTTTAATAGCCCAAGCAAGTGCTCAAACATAAAGGGTTAATCTCAAGCTCCTAGTTGTAATAAATCTATACTTGTGTCTCTTAGATATATCGACTGAATTATCCTTGCTACCTACCTCAGCTATATCTTCAAAGAATTCCAGTAGCTTTATTAAGCAAGATCTCCAACGTGTAATAATTATTCCTGAATGTACAAAGCGGCTAATGCCATGATTTTGAACTCCCAGATAATCAGACCCTGTGACCCAAAGCACTGCCCCTTGTGAGCACCACCCCATGCCAAGACAGGCTGACCACAGAACCAGCCTTTATGTTTTCCCAATGCACACCTGGGCACCAACCACCACTGTGCATGGCTGCATTAAGTACAGCCTTAGATACAGGTTCCTTATGACCATTAAGATAGTGATGTGAATGAGGAAGTATAGAGTGCAGCACAGGTGCTCCCTTTCCAAGTATATAACACGTGGAATTACATGTAGGTAAGGACAGCAGATTTCTTTCCTTAAAGGACATTAGTGACCAAATGGGTTTTTACAATAATCAAAAATGTTTTTTTTTATTAGTGAATTCAAATTCTACCATCTGCCATGGTGGGATTCAAACCTGGGTCCCCAGAGCATTACCTTAGGTCTCTGGATTACTGGTCCAGTGACAATACCACAAGGCCACTGCCTTTCTTTTCTTTGACAGAAACAAACTACCCAGCTTGTCTGAGAAAATGCTATTCTCTAATAAAAGGATACTTCAAACATGGTCGACAAATTCATTAATTGCAGTACAAGACTCATTGATGCATATTTACTTAAGCAACTTGACAGGTAATTTGGAACATATTAATAATATGTGCCAGAACTTTCCATGCTTGCTGGCGTCAGGCCTGCTCGGTGGCATGAGCAGATAATACGGCGTGATCGGTTTTGCGACGGCATATAACCAGTTTGCGGATTGTCTACTCAGCCCGCCAACAGCGGGACATGTTTCCTGCCATCGGGAACCTCACTGTAATACATCAGCATATCGTTATTAGGCCAGCCCACTGGAATCGGACCCCCCGCCCCCACAACTGGATCATCCATCCACGTCAGTGGGAAAGGACACCAGCATGTTTCCCAACAGCATTAAAAGGCATGCACTTGGCGGGCTGCACTTTGAGGGGAACTTGGAGCCGAGTACACAGCAACGATGTGCAGTGCTTGCCATGGTCGTCTGTTGGACTTCAAGCTTGAGGCACGTTAGTGGGATTGGGAGGTCAAGGGCTGCCTTGCAATTGAGGCGACTTGTGGAACAGGCAAGGGCAGCCCTGCCGTTGAGGTGACTTGCGGGGTGGGGGGTTGTCAAGGACTGCCTTGTGGTTGAACAAAGCACACAAGCATTCAGTTGGGGTGTAGGGTGGGCGAGGGAAGTGGCCACGCATTAGGGAAACTTTATGTAAAGTGACATGTCCTCTGCAACTGAGACAGTTCAAGCGCAGCCATTGATATAACTGGACTTAGGCTTCTAGCTTATCTGCCCACTCAAGCAATGCAGGGGTATCAAAGTGCCACCAACTGCTTTTCACCACCTGCCGGTAGAGACGGCAAAGTCATGAGCATTACAGTGGACTGAAGAACAGTTGTATGACTGCACATTTTGTACAATCTCCTTGCTAAAGCTGGCCATGGAGCAGTCACTGGTGCAGCCACTTGCACTGTCAGTATCCTGGTGTGGATTGGTCTCCCCCATGGTTCAAGCTAACAGTGAAGCCTGGTAGTGTGGGTTAGGAGAGTGCCAGCACCTGAGCTGACAGCACAGCATGCAGTCCAATGGGCAAAGCTGCCACCAATTGGTCAGGTGCAGTGGGGCAGAGGTGGGTGGCGTCTCAGGAAGCCACACTAATTTCTAGCCATCCAAGTGGTTGCCAGCACTTTCCAGGAAGTGCTAAGGGACCTTCAGGCTTAACCAGATCAGGTTCTTAGTACACCCATGCTAACCCACATGTCTCTCTCTTTCATCCTGCAAGAGTACATCATCAGGATCATGGAGCCTAGTGAATTAGCTGAATGCCTGATGGCCAACAGAGAGCAAAGACAATAGAGGAAAGAGCGCCTGAGGCTCCTGTCTGTGCAGAGAGAGGAGCAGCAGCCTCAGGAAGAAGGGGCAGCTGGAGCTACTGCACACGCCACCGAAGAGCCACAGTGAGCCATCGCTGGTCAGCAACTAGTGACACCCCGGGTCTATAGATGGCACCTTTCACTGTTGCAGGTGACTGAGAACCAGTGTTGCCGAAGACTGCGCATGTCTAGGGAACTGGTCGGTCATATCTGCCAGCAACTACAGGGCTTGGCACCATGAGGACATGAAGGGCATCCACTGCCAGAGGCCGTGAAAGTGACAGCGGCTCTCAATTTCTATGCCAGTGGCTCCTTTCAGGGCTCCACAGGCGACCTCTGTGAAATCTCACAAGCCTCCACCCACAAATGCATCCATGAGGTCACAGATGCCATCTTCGCGAGGGCACACAACTTTGTGTTTTGTCCAGCACAAGGACAGCCAGGATGCAAGAGCGAGTGGATCCACCCAGGGATGCTGAAGAGATGCGGGCCAGCCCCACCTTAAACATGCTGAGAGCACACAGAGAGAACGATGAAACTCTTGTGACACCTGCCCAATACATTCTGGCAGCAAAGACAAGTACGGTTGAGGTACAGGCATCCGTAATGTTTCCAGGGACTGTGAGGCCGAACCAGCACTTTGGTCTCAAGGCTGCACAAAGCACAGGGAAGAGGCCCTGTCCTGAGACACCTGCCTTTATCTTGTGCAGAAAGGTTTCGCATCTCAGTGACATGAACACTGCTCATCAGAACAAGGAGCCATAGGCAGGGAGACGTTCTTGGGAGTTGATTGACAATAGTGAACAGTATGTACAAGTGATTAATACCCATGCCCAGGCTGTGCAGCTAATTCTTCTTAACTTTCCTAACCCTGCCGCTACGTCTTGGTGCTCCCTGGGCATCCACAGCAGAGGTGCAGGCAGCCTGCTGACTGTGATGACATTGGTGAGTGTCCTCTAGAGGGCCGAGACCTGGAGGGCCCCGGCCTGTTTTCAGGGTCCTGCTGTGTGGCAGTGGCACCCTCCTCAGCCTGTGGAGCTGGAGCTGCTGAGGTCACAGGAAGAAGGGATTCAGATGTGCTGGACACTCCCAGAGTCACATGGATGGATGGCCCCAGGGTGTGCACCTGCTGATCCTCCTCCCTATGGGTTCCTGAGGACTCCAGACTGACTCCTTGAGAAGAAGGGGTAGCTGCAGTGAGATCAATCTGCCTGCCATCCCTCTCATGAACACATTGTTGGAGGCCAACTATGGCATCAGTGATGGAGTTCAGCCCGCACAGCAATGCAGAAGTGATGTCCTGGACCAAGGTCTCCATGGCAGCCGCCATCCTACCAGTGTTGACCTCGGTGCACTGACATGCCGACACTATCAGCTCAGACTGAAGGCGGACGGACTCCTCCATCATGCCTTGCAATCTGAGGAGAGCAATGGACATCCCTTCCTGATGTTCCCAAGCTTGCCTTTGCAACTCCAGCAACTGTGACATGACCAAGTCCAGAGGCTCGTCATCTGATTTGGACTCAGCAAACTGCTAGCCTCAAGCAGTCCTCTGGGTGCCAGACACCTGGGAAGTCACTGCCGTGGATCCGACAGTATGATGTGCTCACCAGATTGTGATCCCGAGGCTACTCTATTGCTTGGTCCCAATGAGGTTTGTGCTTCTGCGCTGGTGGAGGGTGTGGGTGAGCGCTGTGATGGAACTTCAAGGAGGGTGCCTCCAGATTCCTCTTCAGATGTTTCTTCGGGGCTTGATTGGAGGCCCTGGGTCATGGACTCTGTCGGCTGTTTCCCAGATTAGCCTGCAGATGCAAGGGGAGATAATTAGTGCATGGCCTGTGAAACTGGTGAGTGGTCCCATGAACAGGATGAGGACACTCACAGCATGGTTGTCTAATGTATGTAGCACTGCTGGACCCTCACTTGCGAGAGCACCGCCGACCCCACCATAAGCACAGGACTGGTCCAGGTCATCGCCGGCCAAATGGATGGCTCTGTTTCCAAAGTTCGAGAGGACCTTGATTTCAGGTATTCCTCCACCAGTCTATGACCTCTCCCTGTTGTTGTGTGCCAGCTTGTCCTGCATGAATACAGATGGAAAGAATGTAAGCAGTACGCCTGCCAGGCCAGATGATAATTATGCCTGGCATGTGTGGATGGTGAGTGGTCCCATGAATGGGATGAGGACAATGATGTTGAACATGAGAGTCCCTTGAACCGGCAGTGAGCGAGGGCCCTGTGGATGGGTTTATAAGTGTGAGAATTGAGAGTGATGAGAAGAGTGATTTATCCTGATGGAATGGAGGAGATCATTCATTTTCTTGCAGCATTGGGTGGCTGTTGTCTTTTGCAGGGTGTTGGCGCGGAACACCACTGCCAGCGACACCCAAGCCGGATGAGTGATGTTGCTCCCCATCCTGCGGCCAGAACAGGGGTAGAGGACATCCCGGTGGGACTCCACAGCGTCCAAAAGATGTTCCAGTGACACGTCGCTAAACCTGGGGGCTGCAAGCTTCTTGCCCTTTGTGGACATCTTCCCTGCAGCAGTTGTGGGCTGGAAGCACTGAGATGAATGCGCATGGTGGACTTTAAATATGGCGCCAGGCGTGATGAAGCAGCGAGGTGATGGTGGGCGGAAATGCCCGCCATGGGAACAGTGTCTTTCCTGGCAATGCACAAATAGTGTGGTGGGTTAGGGGCGGTATGGCACGAAAACCATCTATCGTGGCCGACGGGTAAAATGATGTTTTACCCACCCACTTCCACACTTAGTATAAATCTGGGGCGATTCCACCTAAGAATGCCAACTTCCAAAAACTGACAGCTCTACACGAACCTAGAACATTGTTGACATCGGATGTATTTCCATGGGGTTCTCCCACTTGACAACTGTAACTTCAGCGGAAGAGTTGAACGAATCCCAGAAAAATAGCCTCATGCCATTTTGCCAGGATTTCCATCAATTTTCTGCTGAAGGCAATTGGGAGAGCTCCAGTGGAACTTCACCATGACTTGTGAAAAGAAGTAGTTACAGTGTAGATCCTGCGAGACAGGAGGCACAAGCATGTGGGATTTCTTTTAGGGGTTGAATAACAGCAGGGCAATAATTTAATATTCAGGGTGGGTGGCCTACACCTATCCAGTTGCAACAGAGGCATCCGCCCCACTTTACAAGAACTTAGAGTGGCCACTAGACACTCCCAGAGAAAGAATCTGAGGTATTTATCAGGCCATTGAGCAAAAGGAAAACATTCTTAAATCACAACTGGAATCAAGAACCATTTTCTCCCAAGATGGTTTGTCTAGGATTAACTCCCATTGCTCCTCACCATCTTCCGGGCCTTCAGAAGGCCCGAGTAGAACTCATGCTTGCTCTCTGCAGCCATGCAATCCACTAGGCCTAAGAAGGATGAGCTAGGCGGTCACCCAGGTGCGGCTCCCAACTGTTACCAAGGTATGGGAGGAGGGGGTAACTGGTTTTACGGTACAGGTAAATGGGACAGAAAGCCTGCGAATCCCACTTCTGCTCCAAATCGCAAACCCTATTTCTGGACCTGGAAGGATCAAGCCACTTAAACTTCACAGGCCTCAGAATTAGTGCCCAAGGGCTTCTTACAACTTAAGTTGCTGGTATATCTTCAGCATTTTGTCACCATTGTTAGAGCAGGGTGTAAAAAAAAAACACTTTGCACAAAAACATTGTTTGTTGCGGTGGTAGATTTGAACATTTTTGAAAGGCGACTTGAAGGCTTTGCCCAAGGTTTAGGTGCCTACTGTAGTTTTACTTCACAAGCCAAAAAATCCCAACCGGCCACTTTTAGAGATTTTATTTCTTACTTATAAAAAAAATTCAACAAACTATAACTCACATTTTGTGGCGTTCCATTGCATGCTATTTACAGGGGGGACACAATGACACATTTGGATTGTTGGCGCAGCTAAGAATAAGCTGGAATCTGCACACTCTGGGGATTGTGGTAATTAGGTGGCATGCCCGAGATTCGGTTGACTTGGGGAGATTTCCACGATCCTGCCTGCACAGTGGGTCTCACGGGGTTAAAATGTTGCCTTGAGGGGGTGATTTCACAGTCGGCTTGAACGGAAGAGCATCTCTGATCAGGTTGTGACGACATTCTCAGTCAACACATTCTTATCGTCCAGTGGAGCAGTCTGAGCTTGTGCTTGGGGATGTCAGGGTACAGGATTCCAGGCAGGGTCTGTAAATTACTTATTTCTACTGGCACAGGTCCCATAAATGTTTCACCCATTTATTAGGTGGAAGGATATATTTTACTATAAGCTGGATTATACTAGGAGGACGGATTACCCACGCCTGTGACCAAACAGTCCAATCGGCACTGCGCCGACTCGAAACCAAGCTGCCCTGGGGTCAGAGTGAGCCTTCCACCCCCATCTGGGAGGAAGTCCCACCCTAGAGAGCGAGTGGCCAGTCTGACTGGCCAGTAGTTTTGTTGTCCCAGCAGCACCAGAATCGACCGGTGGCCACTGCTGGAACTACAAGCAATCCCCAGAGAAGAAGCGTCATGGATCCAGGACTCCAGGTAAGTCTGGGGATTTTAATGGACCCCTAGAAAAACGTTGATGACCAAGCACTTCCATTCTCCTGGTGACTCCTATAGAGTATCCAATAAGGCAGAGTAGCGCAGGACTCTTTTTTTCTTAAGTGAGGTCCTTGGAGAATGGCCAGAATAAATGTTGATAAGTGTGTTCGTTAAGTCTTTTCAAACTGTCCCAGAAGGTCTTCCAACATGGTTCAAGCGTCTTCTCCAGCAGCAAGTGAGCATTAAAAGGCGATGTACCTTTAACTGGTGCTTGAAAAGTTCAACAAAGACTGGTTTACTCCAAAACAGCTGATTGCTGTTGGGAGAGGGGTGGGGGTTGCGGGTTTTAGAGGCAGGAAATGAAGGGATAATGGTGGGGGTACAATCTTCCGGGGGGGGGGGGGGGGGGTGGTTGGTGCTGACAGGCACGGGGGATGGACCCCCCAGTGGTGGTACTCCCCCCACCTTCCTGTCTGAAGGAGCCCATGCAGTGAAAGCTGCTGGGCTGCTCGTCTTGCTACCACCTTCCCAAGCCACAAGTAACATTGCAGAGGCAGAATGAGGCCTTTAAGTGGTCATTAATTTGCCACTTAAGGGCCTCAGTAGGCCCAAGAGCAGGCAAGCTGCCTGACACCTTGGCCACCAACCATAGATTGGGAGACAGGTCCCAGGGGTGGGCAGGAAGGCAGTGGGTAGGCCATTGGTTTTATTTTATGAGTCCCCACCCCCATCTTCAAATGCGCTGGCAGGGAAGTGTAAAATCCAGCCTATGAGTGCACTTTATGTGGCTAAGACGAGCAGTTATTTTACCTCAAGTTGCCAAGAGGCTCTTTCTCTGCTGTGGTGGTGCAATAGGTACAGGCCGGGGTACACAAGAATTGGGGATGCCACCATATTTTCTATAGTTTGTTGGGCTGCTGTGCAGAGGCACGATCAGACACATGTGACCGTGTTCTGACCATGATCTCCTCCTGATCTAATTTCCCAGAGAGAGCTATTACTTGTGGGGTAGCTAAGAGATATGATGCATTTTAGCATGATTTTCAATAGCTCACTTGGGCACGAAAGAGCCTCAGAGGTAGCCTAAGTGGGGTTTTGATATGAAATGCCGGTTTTTGCTTGAGTTTAGGTCACAATGACATCCTGGTAAAGTACTTGAAGTTTGCACTAAGAAAAGCTGCCCAGGAGGTTATGAAACAGCTGGTTGCCATTTAAGTTACCTGCTCCTGCTCAATAAAGATGTTGGAGGACATTTTGGAAGGACGCACTTGAACTAGCGCCTTCTCCTAACTGCAACCAGCTGTTTAGGAGTAAACCAGTCTTTGTTGAGCTTTTCAAGCACCAGTTAAAGGTATATTACCTTTTAATGCTCACTTGCTGCTGGAGAGGATGTTTGAAACATGTTAGAAGACCTTCTGGGACAGTTTGAAAAGACTTAAACAACACACTTATCAACATTTATTCTGGCCATTCTCCGAGGACTTCACCTAAGGAGTATTGCGCTACTCTACCTTATTGGATGCCCTAAAGGAGTCAGCAGGAGAATGGGAGTGCTTGGTCATCAAAGTTTTTCTAGGGGTCCTGTTCTGGCACAACAGGATTTAATTAACTCTTCCACAATTTTCTTTATTGCAATATTTCTCAAAGGTATCGCTTCAGGAAGCCTTGTAGGCACATCCATTATTGTCAGTAAGTACTGATTTCCGATTTCCACTTTTCGTCTTAGGAAGGGGTCTTACACACTCACTCATGACCCTAGTAAAAGGTTCTTCAAATGCTGGAATTGGAATTAAAGGTGCTGGCTTAATCACTGCTTGTGGTTTCCCTATCACCTGACATGTGTGACATGTTCTACAGCATTTGACTAATCCCGATGCAACCTAGACCAATAAAAAATGTTTTGTACTTTTTCCTGTGTCTTTCTAATTCCTAAATGTCCCTCCATTGGAATTTCATGAGCTATCCTCAGAATCTCATTTCTATATCCAAATGATGCACCTCCCTCCAGCTTTCATTTGCTGAAGCAATGATAAAGCCACAATTTTCTCATTAAAACATTACACTTAAGGTAAAAGCATTCTGAAATACATTCTGCCTGTTTCTGAGTAAGCTGTCTGATGGAACTGTTTTATTTTTGAATCATTTTTTCTGTAACTCCACCAACTGTCTTGAGTTAAACATGTCAGCAGCATTGTACTCTGTTCTTTCCTCCTGAACAATGTTATCAAACACAGTGCCAGCTAATTGGACTTCCACACCTTCTCCCTGCCTTTGAATTTCCTGTCCTTCTGAAGGAAGATGGTGAGTGGATAGTTTAGCTTCAACTATTCCACTGAAAGGCTTGGTAATGGATTGAACTGATTGCCCAGGAAGGCAGTGGGTATGGATAGTATGTGCAAAATCAATAAGGAACTGGGTAGTCCTTTTTTTAGACAGAAGTATTTAATGGGAGAAAGAGTATGGTGAGGTATTGTTTGAACTTTGGGACCATTCAGTCAGACAATAATAATAATTTTTGGCCTATACATTACTAAGTCCCTGGATAATGAAGGACTGAATACATATTATCCCATGATTTATGATTTATCTTGGTACTGAATGTTCTTGCGCAGGCAAAATAAGCTAAAAAATACCAAAAGATATGAGGAAACACTGGTGTCTGCCTTCAGAACCAATGCCCTCTTGCTAGAATGATCAGCCAAGGCGAGGCGCCATCGTATGCCCGCTGGCGTGGGGCACCCAACGTGTGCCCGCTGGTGTGGGGCACCCAACGCGTGCCCGCTGGTGTGGGGCACCCAACGCGTGCCCGCTGGTGTGGGGCACCCAACGCGTGCCCGCTGGTGTGGGGCACCCAACGCGTGCCCGCTGGTGTGGGGCACCCAACATGTGCCCGCTGGTGTGGGGCACCCAACGCGTGCCCGCTGGTGTGGGGCACCCAACGCGTGCCCGCTGGTGTGGGGCACCCAACGCGTGCCCGCTGGTGTGGGGCACCCAACGCGTGCCCGCTGGTGTGGGGAACCCAATGCGTGCCCGCTGGTGTGGGGCACCCAACGCGTGTCCGCTGGTGTGGGGCAACCAACGCGTGCCCGCTGGTGTGGGGCACCTAATGTATGCCTGGTGTGTGGCACCCAATGTATGCCCGCTAGTGAGGCACCAACATACGCCCACTGATGAGAGGCACCCAACGTATGCCCGTTGGTGTGCATTACCAGCTATTTGGAAGCATAAGTGAGAGCTGAGGAGACTGCGGATCACTAAGAACAGAGCAAAATAGGTTGAAAGGAATTGATAACATGATATTGAGCTCTCACTTCTGTTTCTGCATAGGGCTGTTGTGTGAAGCCCTCTAGTCCAGCCTTGGGCACTTTGCACTATTTCATTATTTTTAGCAGTTATTTGCCTTAGTGCTACTCATTTTTTTATTGTTTCATCAATAATCGGTAGCCAGGAATGTTGAACACGATACATGTCAAGTAGAATCACAATACTAAATGGCAGGTATAAAAATAACATATATATAGTGGAGTCTATAATGAGATCAGAAACCTTTTTTTCATTCATTAATGGGATGTGGGCTTCGCATTTACTGCCCATCCCTAATTGCCCTTGAGAAGGTGGTGGTGAGCTGCCGTCTTAAACTGCTGCAGTCCATATGGTGTAGGTACATCCACAGTGCTGGTAGGGAGGGAGGTCCAGTAGTTTTGAATGGGAACGGCGATAGATTTCCATGTCAGAATGGTGAGTTTGTTGGAGGGGAACTTCCAGGTTGTGGTGTTCCCATGTGTCTGCTGCCCTTGTCCTTCTAGATGGTAGCGCTTGTGGGTTTAGAAATTGCTGTCTAAGGAGCCTTGGTGAGTTTCTAAATCTAAACACTGCTGTGCTTTTGGAGTTCTGTAACACCCACAGCCGATGCAAACTGTACACCATCGCAATCTGGAAGCACTGTGAACTACTGAAGAATGGGCATTAACTGTACACAACATTCACCTGAAGACCTGATTATTCTGTTAATGAAGAGAGGTTCCCATAATGTGATTCTCCAGGTCGAAGCAAAGCCTGACATTGTACCTTTATAAAACGGATGAAGATAGGTCAAATGGTTTTCGGTCTTTGTTCATATATGGGCCTGAATTTTACGATCATCGGGCGCGCGCAATTGGTGGACCCGGGAGTGGGTGGGAAGCTGTCCCCCGACAGCGATCGGGCTCCGACTGCGATTTCACGCTGGCTGGCCAATTAACGGCCAGCCAGGGTGAAATGCGCCCGGAGAAAGGCTCAGCGCTGCTGGTAGGACCGGGAAGAGGGTGTGCGCCGACGTCACGCGGGTGCTGGTGAGCGCTTCCGCTGAGCTGCCTGAAGGCAGACAGATGCCTCAGGGAGCTGCAGACTGGCAAATAATAAAAGAAAGCGCAAAAATGCAGCAAAAAATGCCCATGCAGCACAATCAAGCACCTGAAAGCATACCTCATAACAAAACAAACAGTCCCCAGATATTTTTTCTTATTTTATACCCTAAAGGAGGTTTCATCCCGCCCTTGGATGAGGTTTCATCAAAAATGTAAAGCCTGCCTGGCCGATTGCCCTGCCTGCCAACTGTAAGGTTGGATGGGCCACGAAAAGTCACTTACAACTGGGCTATTAATGAGCTTAATTGCCCGCTTAATTGTCGGTGGGCACTCTTCTGATTTTTACACACACCCGCTGAGCGGAATATCACGCAAGTGCCCCATGACATCGGGATGCTCACCCGACATCATCTCACGTGATTTTACGACTGTTCGGGTCAGGCGCATGCCAGCCCGCGGAACCTAAAATTCTGGCCCAAGGCTTTTTTGCTGCATTTCTTAGCACGTCAATCTATGGGCTGAATATAATGGCCAAGCCGCAGCCATTTCCAGGAGCCTCAACGGGATTAAATGCCAATCAAGTAGTCTGCTGCCTGCTGTCGGGGTTCCAGGCGTTTTAAAGATCGGTATCCCATCATCAAGATGGCTGGCAGCTCTTCAGTCGCAGTAGTGCCACCGGCCAAGTAAAAGGCTCAGAAGCAAGATGAGTAGGCTAGGCTCACCAGGGCCACTCAGGCAGGCCGAGATGGTGGGCAGGTGGGGCGGGGTCAGTGTGGAAGGTAGGGGGTTTCTGTCAGTGGGGACGGCCCATGCCACTGGTGGGCCTTCCATGGGGCATAGGGTACCCGATCAGGAGGTATTGCTCCACTCTGCTGAACCCAAAAGGAGGCCACCAGAGTACTCTTGGCAGTTACCCACCATAACGTACAGCACCACCCCTGCCACTGGTAGCATATCAATGGCAGTGGGATGAGGCCCTTAGGTGGCCCTTATTTGGCCACAATTAGCCTCCAGGTGGGAAAGCTAACCTCGCTCTTGCCCACCCTGACTTAATCAGCAAGGAGATAGGAGGATGACAGGCTCTCTACTCTGAGTCACTCCACCAGATTGTATGACCCTGCCCACCGACTCCCAGCCCACTCTTGAGGATGGGAATTATATTCTGCCATATATATGCTGTTTTGAAGTTGTTTGAAAAGAAAGTATAAACTTGTATTTATACAGCACCTTTCGCAACCTCAGGATGTTCCAAAGTGTTTTACAGCCAATGAGCTACTTAAGTTTAGTCACTATTGTAACGTAGAAAAAATGGCAGCTAATTTGCAGACTACAAAAGTCCACAATCAGCAATGTGAGAATGACTAGATCATCTATTTCAGTAATGTTGGTTGAGCAATAAATATTGGCCAGGAGACCAGGGAGAACTCTCCTGCTCTTCTTCAAAATAGTGCCCAGGATCTTTTGCACCCACATGTAAGGGGAGACGGAACCTTGGTTTAGCATCTCATCTAAAAGACGATGTGCAGCATGTCCTCAGCACCACACTGTAGTGACAGCCTAGCTTTTATGCTCCAGCTCCGACAGTGGGACTTGTACCCTCAACCTTCTGACACAGAGACGAGAATGCTGCCAACAAATCTACATGCTGACAAAGGAAAGAAAATGCTTGCAGTCTTCTGGATGTCAGGAAAATATAATAATTTTCATAATGTTATTGGAATTTATCATATGGTAGGAATAGTATGTGTCTGTGTGCAACTTAATTGAATGAATGAAAGACAGCTGGTCTGAAGGCTTTCATGTATCAGAAGAGAAGCAAGGTTTGAAATGTTAACTAGGCTGAAGTTTTAGAATGAGATGTAAATGATCATATTGCTTCCTGGTGGAGATCAATCCAGAAAGGCAGTCCTATTATTCCAACTACAGTGCAGATCTGGGAATTGTACTTGCTGGGCAGTGTGCACTGTCTTTGCTGTCAGTTATGGAGCCGGATGGCATTTTTAGATAAACCAGAGTAATCTGAATTTCAAACAAGGTGGTGAAATGTTACACTTAGCCAGAAGAAGCCAAAGAGCGTGTTTATTTTTCCCAAAGCTTACTGATAAAATTGGTACTACGAAAGATTTTTATTATTAGAAAAGCAGAGTCAAAAAGACATATTGGGACAATAAGGATTTACATTAAAAAGGGAGAAACCTGTATAAAGGAGATGAAGTTATGTGTGAGAGGAAAGCATTCTAAGATCTAAAAAGTGTGAAAAGCCTCCAGCCTCTAAGCCTCAAGTTGCTGTCGACATAAACTGAAGAAAACTCACTTTGAATTCGACTATTCAGGGTATCGTGTTACTTTGCCTGAGTCCTTTAAAATCTGTGTGTTTTACTGTTGCCTTAATGGAGGTGTAACTGGGAGTAAGATTAATGAGGGGAGCTAGGGGTTATCATAGTAGTAATTTGTAAACCTATGTATGTGCTTAAAATGATTTTTTAAATTCATAAAGGTTTAATTTGGTTTTGTAAGAAACCTATAAGACTCAGTGGTCTTAATACTACTGAATTCAAGGCATGCATCTTGAGATAAATACAAATTGTAAAGTAGTTGTGACAGTTGTTTCACGTTTCCCTCTGGGATTTGAACAACTCAGCATTTACTATCTGCTGTACCAACAAAATTGGGGGCTTACCCAGGATATATTTGAAATTCCTAGATTGGTTTGGAGTTGGTGAATCTTAAGGTTATGAGTACGAGAAGCACTTTGAATTCAGGAGTTGGTGTGCAGTTTCTTTTTTTCAGTGGTGAGACTGCGATACAGCTTTGGCAGTTGCCAAACCTTGCCTGGGAGCTGAAATTATAACTTTGGTTGGTTTACAAAAGGCAAATAAAGCTAAGTTAATGGAATTGGCAGATAAATTACAATTGGGGTTACCTGCAGGTGTAAGGAAATCAGACATGATTGAAGGTATAGCACAGCATTTGAAATTGGAAGGAATACCTGAGAGAAAGAGTTCTCGCAGGGGTGGTTCATTGGAATGGGCTCAAATTCAGTTGCAAATGAAAGAACTTGAGCTAGAGACAGCAAAAAAAGTAAAGGAAAGAGAAAGGGCATTTCAAAGAGAACAGGCAGAGGGACAGGAAAGAGAACAAGGGAGAGACAGAGAATTCCAGCTTAAAAAGCTGGTAGTTAAAAAAAAGAGACACCAGGAGGTGGGGAAGGGCTTATTTCCAGATCAGAACCCAGTGGGGAGATGGTTAAATTTATACAGGCTCTTCCAAAGTTTGAGGAAAGAGATGTTGAAGCATTCTTTGTTTCATTTCAGAAGATACTTAAACAGATGAACTGGCTGTAGGAAGTCTGGACACTGTTGTTCCAATACAGGTTGGTGGGTAGAGCACATGAGGTTTATGCTTCATTGTCAGAAGAAATGTCAGTGAACTGTGATGTGGTTAAAAAAAATACTATTTTGAGTGCATATGAGTTGGTTCCTGAGGCATACAGGCAGAAACTTAGGAATATGAGAAAACAGCCTGGGCAGACTTATACTGAGTTTGAGGGAGTAAAACACAGTACTTTTGACTGGTGGATACAGGCATTAAAGATCAAGAGGATATATGCTATTCTTAGAGAGGTCATTCTTTTAGAAGAATTTAAAGATTCAATTCCTTCAGTAGTGAGAGCTCATGTGGAGGAACAGAGGGTTGAAAAGGTGAGACAAGCAGCAGAGATAGCTGATGATTATGAATTAGTTCATAGAGCTAAATCTTTTTTTGTCATCCTTTTAAGTCGGAGAAGGATAGAAAGTGGGAAGGTAAAAGGAAGGTGGGTAGTCAGGGAAACGGAGGAGTAGATAGAAATTCATAGGATGTTCCTTTTCAGAATTGAAAGGAAGGTGCTGAGGGTAAAAGTGACATTTGAAAATTGAGGTGTTTTCATTGTATTAAAGTTGGACACATGAAATCAGTGGGTTGAAAATTGTTGCGAAAATCTGTTGTGATTACTGGGGTGCATAAAAGTTCTGAAAGTAAAAATACTGTGGATTCTGAGGTTCAGGCACAGGAAAAACCACTGGTTCGTTTACAGGTAAAATGGAAAGAATCAGTGATAGGTCAAGACGTGAGAATATGTTCTCCCAAGAGAATTCTGAGGAGCAGGTTGCAGAAATGTTTGAAGATTTTGTGTGTGAAGGGGAAGTCTTTCCATGTGCACAGATTGAAGTAGGTAAAGATGTTAAAATGTTGAGAGACATGGGGACTAGTGAATTCTTAATGTTGTGGGATAGTGATATTTGTTGTTCAGAGGGAGTATTGCAGAAGCAGGTGATAATCAGTGGGGTTCATGGGGATGCTAAACCTATTCCATTATGGAAGGTAAATTTAAGGAATAAGTGGAAAACAGGTGAAGTGATTGTTGGAGTAGTGGAAAAATCGGCCATTGCGGTGATTAACTTTATTCTGGGTAATGATAGAGCTGGGTCACAGATGTGGGTGGTGCTATGGTAGTTGAACAACCTGTGGAGGTGTTTTCAACATAAGTGTTGGTGAGAGAGCATCCTGGATTGTTTTTAGATTGTGTGATAACAAGATTATAGGCTCATAGGCTGAAACAAGAAGAACAGGAAGTTCAAAGGCAAGGAAAAGGTGTGGAAGTCCAATTAGCTGGTACTGTGTTTGATAACATTGTTCAGGAGGAAAGAACAGAAGAAAATGCAACTGAGGGGTTTCACTCAAGGCAGTTGGTGGAGTGACAGAAAAAGGATTCACAAATAAAACAGTTATGTCAGACAGCTTACTCAGAAATAGAGGCAGAATGTATTCCAGAATGTTATTACCTTAAGGGTAATGTTATAATGAGAAAATGGTGGCTTTATCATATTTCAGCAAATGAAAGCTGGAGGGAGGTGTTTCAGATTGTAATACCATTTGGATATAGAAATGAGATTCTGAGGATAGCTAATGAAATTCCAATGGGGGCACAATAAGGAATTAGAAAGACACAGGCAAAAGTACAAAAACATTTTTATTGGCCTGGATTGTATAGGGGTGTATAGTCAAATTCTGTAGGAAATGTCACACATGTCAAATGATAGGGAAACTACAAGTAGTGATTAAGTTGGCACATTTAATTCTAATTCCAGCATGTGAAAAACCTTTTACTAGGGGGCCATGATTGATTATGTAAGACCCCTCCCTAAGACTAAAAGTGGAAATCAGTACTTACTGACAATAATGGATGTGTCTACAAGGTTTCCTGAAGCGATATCTTCGAGACATATTACAGCAAAGAAAATTATGGAAGAGTTAACAATTTTTTACAAGATATGGTTTACCTAAAGAAATACAATCAGATCAAGGTTCAACTTTCATGTCACGCTGTTAAAGGAAGTGATGAACAGTTGGGGGAATAAAGCAATTTAAGTCAACAGTTTATCATCCTGAGTCACAAGGGGCTTTGGAAAGATGGCATCAAACTTTAAAAACTATGATGAGGGTGTATAGTCAGGACTATCCACAGGATTGGGGTGGGAGAATTCCATTCTTATTATTTGCTTTTAGGGATGCTCCTAATTCATCGACTGCTTTTAGTCCTTTTGAACTAGTTTATGGTCATAAGGTAAGGGGACCAATGAAATTGATTAATGAGAAATTGGTGGGTCAAAATTGAGAAACCACTCTCCTGGACTATGTGTCAAACTTCAGTGAAAAATTGGATAGTGCATGTGAGCTGGCTAGGAAACATTTAAAGATATCACAGCAAGTGATGAAAGTGAGATGTGACAAGAAAGCTACATCTCATAGTTTTGTTGCAGGGGAGAAAGTGCTAGTTCTGTTACCAGCGCTGGGTGACTCATTAAAGGCAAGGTTTAGTGTGCCTTATAGGTTTGAAAAGAAACTGAGTGAAGTGAATTATTTAATAAATGCTCCAGATAGAAGAAAGAAGCAGATGGAATGCCATGTAAACATGCTTAAAAAGGTATTAGTGTTGGTAGATGATGAGAAAGAGGTAGAAATGTAGGATTCTAGAATTAATTTTCCTTTAAATAAATTGGATTGTGAGGGGGTACTTGAAAATTTAAATGTTACCTTTCAGACAAGTGTCAACATGATTTGGAGAAGCTATTGCAGTCGCACAAAGCTATTTGTGGAAACAAGCTGGGGAGGACAAGTTTAGCTATATATGGGGCAGGATTTTTTGCTGAGGGGGCGGGCACCCGACCCACTCGAGCGTAAAATGACATGCGATATCTTGGTCGGTGGGTGCATGCAAGAGTCAGCAGCACGCCCACCAACAATTAAAAGGCCTATTAGGGCCATTAAAAATGTAATTGAATTAAATTTTTTGCCGTCCATCCAACCTTACGGTTGGTGGGCAGGTGAAAAGGCCAAGGCTTTGCAATTTTTGCAAAACCTCATCCATGGGCGGGATGGAGGTTTCAACCTGTCATTAAAAAAAATTTAAATTTCATCTTTATTACCATGCTCATGTGCCAGAGTCACACGAGGGGATGTTTTTTAACGTTTTAATAACCTTTATTTTAGAAAAATGTAAAAAACTCTTCATCTCCCTGAGGCTTTTCCAGCATGCACCCGCACATATGCATGAGCTTGTGCTCTTGTCCTCCTCCCCCCAACTCCCGCAACACAGGCAACGCTCAGCGCTCCCACGCATGTTTCACGCTGGGCGGGTCTTAATTGGCCCACCAGCATGAAATCGCGGTCTGGCCCCAATCGCAGGCGGTGGTCAGCTTCCCGACTGCTCCCACCTGTCCCCGCCAAGCCTGCCCGACAAGGGAAAAATCCTGGCCACGATATATGTGTATGGGTTTCATCTTTGATAAGGCAACATCCTTACAGATTAAATCCGGCAAAGTTTTCTCCAGTACAGAAAGTAATCAAAATCATGCTTCAAAATAATATCACTGAGTTGCAGTAACTGGAGTTCTCTAATTGTGCTGGTACCGAAACCGGATGGAACACAAAGACTGTGGGCTGAATTTTGCCGATGGTGAGCAGGTGGGGTGATGTTGGGGGTAACCCCCGATGCCATCCCACCCCATTTAAATATTCAGGAAGGCCGGCCCACAGCAACATCAGCTGTCCGCTCGCCGACCTGTCAAAGGCCAGTTGAGGCCATTGACAGGATGATTGAAACAATTAAAGGACCTGCCTGTCCAACTTTAAGGCTGGCGGGTAGGCCAGGAGCCCCGACGGGGAATAGAAAAAACATGAAACCGCATCCACCAGCGGGATGAGGTTTCATGTAGGGATTTAAAAAGTTTAATAAAGTTTTAGTGTCATTTATGAGCATGTCCCATCTCATGTGACATTGTTACATGAGGGGGATATGTTAAGGATTTTTTTTTCTGCTTTTAACACTGTCAGTGATTTCCCTGAGGCAGCACTTAGCCTCAGGGACATGTGCGCTCTTTTGTGCGCATGCATGAAAGAGTGCACTCCAGCTTTTGGGGAATCACCCCCCCCCCCCCCACCCCCCCCACCAAAATCTGCACAGGAAACCCACTGCGCTTTCCTTAATTGGCCGGCCCATGTAAAATGGCAGTGGGACCCGCTTCTCCAGCGGGGATCGGCTCCCTGCCCGCCGGAGATTGGGTCAGGCCCGCCTGCCCGGTAGGCAGAAAATTCTGCCCTGTGTGTGTGGACTATCGAAAGGTGAATGCAGTGACAAAAGTGGATTCATATCCACAGTTGGAAGATTGCATTGAGAAAGTGGGGCAATCAAAATTTATCACAAAGTCTGACTTTCTAAAAAGACTGTTATCGGAAAGAGCAAAGGAGATCTCAGATTTTGTGACAGCAGATGGACTACATCAGTTTAAGTCGTGCCATTTGGTATGAGAAACACACCTGCAACATTTCAAAAACTGACAAACACGTAATTGCAGGTCTGAGCAATTATGCTGTTTATATTGACGACTTGATCATTTTCAGTCAGGCATGGGAGGAGCATTGCAGTATCTTGAATAATTGTTTTGTCAATTACAAGAAGTTAATTTGGTGATGAACCTGGCTAAAAGTGAATTTGCAAAAGCACAAGTTACGTGTCTGGGCCATGCCATTGGACATGGTAAGGTGACTCCAAGAGATGTGAAATCTAAGGCTATCATGGGTTTCCCTGTGCCCACAACAAAATGAGAAGTTTTGAGATTTCTGGGCATGAGTGGGTTTTACCAGAAAGTTGCACCAAATTGTAGCCGGGTGGTAAATCCATTGACTGAACTATTAAAAAAGAACAAGAAGTTTCAATGTCAGAAGACATTTGGCAATTTGAAGACTGTATTAACTACACCACCAGTTATGGCAGTACCCAATTATGCCAAGCAATTTAAGTTGGCCATTGATGCAAGCGATACAGGCATTGGGGCCATTCTGCTTCCAGAAGATGAAAATGGAATTGAAAAACTGATAGGGTATTTTTCACGCAAGTTGAATGTACAACAGAGAAGATATTTAATTATTAAGAAGGAAACTTTGGGTCTGGTGTTAGCGTTGCAGCATTTTGATATTTATGTTGCAAACAATTAATCAGAAACAATTGTTTATGCAGACTACAATCTTTTAAAGTTTCTGGACAAATTTCAAAACAGAACTGCAAGGCTATTCAGATGGAGTTTATTACTGCAACCATTTAATCTACAGATTATGTATGTGGCTGGACAAGAAAATCTGACTGCAGATGCATTGTCAAGAGTTTGAAGCTTAACGGAAAAGTGGACATTTAAAGCCTGGACACTGGTCTGGAATGATTTATGCTGATACCAAGGATTTGTATATACATTGTTAAGTTAATGCATGTTATCTGGCAATGTAATAGTGTAATAAGTATAGGGGGTAATATTAGTTGGGTTAAAAAAATGAAGCCGTCTATTTAAATTACAACAGTTCATTTTTTAGTAAGGAGGGGGTGTCAGGAAAATGTAATAATTTTCATAATGTTACTGGAAGTTATTGTAAGGTAGGAATAGTGCTTGTCTGTGTGTGTATGTGTAGGACTTAATTGAATTAAAGACAGCTGGTCTGAAGGCTTTCATGTATAAGAGAAGCTAGGTTTGAAATGTTAACTAGGTAAACATGGCTGAAATTTTAGAATGTGAGGTGTAAAAGGAAAATTTGCATTTCTAGATAAACCAGAGTAAGTTGAATTTCAAAAGAGGTTGTGAAATGTTACACTCAGCCAGAAGAAGCCAAACAGCGTGTTTACTTTTCCTAAAGCTTACTAATAAAATTGCTACTATGAAAGATTTTTATTATTAGAAAAGCAAAGTTGAAATGACGTAATGGGACAATGGGATTTACATTAAAAAAGGAGAAACCTGTATGAAGGAGATGAAGTTATGTGTAAGAGGAAGGCACTCTAAGATCTAACAAGTGTGAAAAGGCTCCAGTCTCTAAGCCTCAAGTTGCTCTCTACATGAACTGAAGTGAAGTGAACTTACTTTGAATTTGACTTCAGGGTATTGTGTTACTTTGCCTGAGGCTTTTAAAATCTATGTATTTTACTGCTGCCTTAACGGAGGTGTAACGGGGAGTTAGATTAACTAGTGGAGCTAGGAGTTATCATAGCAGTAATTTGTACACCTATGCATATGCTTAAAATCATTTTTTTTATTAATAAAGGTTTAATTTAGTTTCGTAAGAAATCTACAAGACTCGGTGGTCTTATTACTACTGAATTCAAGTCACACATCTTGAAATAAATACAAATTGTAAAATAGTTGTGACAGTTGTTTCAAGTTTCCCTCTAGGATTTGAACAACTCAGTATTTACCATACGCTGTACCATAACACCGGATAGCTTTCTAAAGTTGTCCAGCATCTTATCTGTGTTTATTTGTATAGCTGAAGCCTTTAGTGAGCGAGTTGCATGCACGGATGGTGAGCCCTGCTCTGGAAACATATTTTAAGAAATGGAAAAGAAGAGACTCAGAGCCGGAATTGCCAGAGAGGCAATCTTAACTTCTCCAATAGGGCTGGCTCTTGTGCTGCCAATTGTGTGTTGAGAATCCTCTTTTACCTGTAAATATCTGAGGCCACCTGCCTGGGTAGACTAAGATTCCATGGAACACCACCATGCAACTAATGCACACTCCAGTCCTGCAGTCAGACTTGCAGATTTTGCTTTGGAAAGCAACCATCTAGAGAAAAAAAGAACTCTCCATTTCTAATGTTTGGCAGGATTCCTTCAGGGCATCATTGGCTGCACAAAGAGAGTCACCATGGACTTGTGAAGGGCAGATCAGATCTGAAAAAGAGTCTCAAAATGTGTGTTTCTCTCTCCACAGATGCTGCCAGACCTGCTGAGTTTTACCAGCATTTTCTGTTTTTATTTCAGATCTGAATAATCTAGTTGGATGTTTTGAAGAAGGCACTAACATGACAGTGTCTTTGGATGCAGTCTATACAGACTTGCAGAATGCATTTGATAAGATTCTGCACGAGAGATTATTAACAAACAGAAAAACGCACACAATTAGAGGGGGCCTTGTCCCACACATTGTGACTTAGGCCTAAAAATCAGTTCAAACCCAGGGAAGCAATGGGCAAGGAGTGGACTAACTGGGCCAATATATACCAATGCAACAAGTTTGAAATATCCATACCTATCCATAACCTGGCAACTCGGTTGGAATAAAGACAGAACAGAGGACTGGCACAGGAAGAGTCATGACAGCTGTTGGGATAAACATGCTTGTAGCTGCAAACTAGTTGCATGTTCAGCAAGTGAAATCCCTTTGGATGTTGCTAATGCTGCTAGTTGCAGCCTGCATGGAGATTGTGGCATACAAGTTGAGGGCAATGGTGACCTTCACAGCCACAAACAGTGCCTCCCATACCCTGGTTTGAGGTTGCAGTTATGGCCGCAACAAATGATGTGGCTTAGTGGCAGCCCTCTTGGTGAAGTAGAGACATTGCACAGATTGCTCTTCGGTGAAGCTGATGTCAGAAAAATGTTCAAAGATCCTCTGAGGATGTGGCTTTCTGTTCAGTGTCCCCCCTTCTCCACCTCCCTCACCTGCTGCTCCCTCTCATCCTCTATTGCTAAAAGCCCCCTATCAGAATGCCCATGTCTGCAGCCAGACTATCCATGAGGTAAAGATCATCAACAGCACAAAAGCAGCAAAATCCCCCTTTGTAAATGTTCAGGAGAGATAATATCCAGCAAAAAAATGCCTAGAAATTAAGCAATAACCAGAAAGGCTAAACTAGCAATTAAGCTGTAAGTACGACATGTGCCTTTAAATAGATTCACCAGGCATATACCAGACTTAAAGAGATAAATTATGAGGACAGGTAGCAATGTGGCTTGTATTCCCTTTTGAGAAAGTTGAGGGGTGATTAATGTAGGTGTTTAAAATGATCCAAGTATTTGATCGGGTATCTACAGAAAAACTATTCTCTCTGGTGAGGGAATCCAGAACAAGGAACCACAATTGCAAAATTCGGAATTCGACCATTTGGGAATGAAATCAGGAAGCACACAAAGGACAGTGGACATCTGGAATTCCCTCCCACAAAAGGCTGAGGACCATGGATCAATCGAAAATTTTAAGGCTGAGATCAATAGATTTTTACAAGGTAAGGATATCAAGCAATATGGATCAAAGGTGCAGTCCTTCTGGAAACAATGTTTGTCTTCACATTAATTAGATAATGAATCCAGAAATGGGATGAGGAGAAACAACACAGGAATTAGACCATCAAGGCAGGCAACAGGGAGAGGTGATCTCTTGAGAGTGGAGGTCCAAATTCAGGGCTGGATAATCAAAGCTCAAAATCAAATCCAACATGTATTCCCCACTGATGTGACTGCTGAGTTTAAAGACAGCATGAGCCCAGCAATGTTAGTCAATGCAAATTCCCAACAGTGACTACCCTTCAAAAGTACCTCATTGGCTGTAAAGCTCTTTGAGACATCTGGTGATTATAAAAAGCACCATATAAATGCCAGTCTTTTTAGAGCAAAATGTTATTGCACTATATTAAGGAATAAAAGTAAATGGTGCCCTAGCAAGAAGGAGTACAGATGCACTATAATGCACCATGTACCTTTGAAACTGCAATGGTTTAAGCTGTGCACAGTCTGCAAAGAAACAAATGGGAGGAATCAGTGAAGAAAGTGTTTCATTCATATATGGAGAGTATTTCTAAAGTCTTTAAATTGTTAAATGTAAATTGTTACGATCAATTGTACTTACAATCAGAAAATACTATTTGTTACATGAAAACTTAAAAAAATGAATAAAACTTGATGCATCCAGGGCTCTATGTGCCTCCTGAATTAAAATCTGCCAGTGTCAATGGAATGATTTCTTCAGATTGTGCTGCAATCTTCTCGGGTAATGTTCCTGCCAATGAACTGGGAGCCAAAGTTGATGCAAAAATAAATTTACCATGATTGCTTTGGTGATTGTAAAAAGGAAATATAGCACTAAAGTATAGGGTGATGCTACTACGCCAGCAGAGAAGAAACATTCTTTGCAGAATATACAAATACACTCTCGTCACAGACCAGAGGTGCATTTCACCCACTTTAATAATTCAACCAATAAAAACAATCTTTCACTATTTACCCTCACAAATCCTTTCCTAATTTTGAAAGTCTCCATTAGGAACTCCAATTATCCTCTCTTTTCTGGTTTTAAAAAAAGCCTCAGTTTTTTAAACCCTCTCCTTCCTCATATTATTCTGATTATGTTTAACTTGTCCACAGCTCGAATATATTTCCTTTATTTGTGTTCTTCATGCGATAAATGTTATATACTGCAATGGGTTTCTTTTCAAACAAATTTACAGATAAAACATACATTCAAGACTATCGGAGAATGGGGGGGGGGACATTTTGATTCTGATAATTTGCAGCCAAATTCCAGCACAACTGTCTGAACCAGCGAAAAAGATCAGGGGACTCAAAACATAGGCAAATTCTATCCATTTCCCTGATCTTTTCCACTAGTTCAAGATTCAGTTTATTCATATCAGGCCCTGCCCACACTCTTATCACATCCTCATGTCAAAATTGCAAAAGTCTGACAATAATACTGGTCTAGAAGGCACTTCAAGTTCTGCTCCTTTTCTCCTTTTAGTTGCACAGGCAACTAAACACTATGATTTTCATATCAAAAATATTTCATTTACTAAGAAACTAACTAGTGCACACCCATGAAACTATTTAAAAAATGATACTAAACCATTTAAACTCATTTCAAATATTTTAAATCCGCTTACACGCAGGTGGAAAACTGCACCTCTATGATTCTAAATTCATTTTTTTTTAAGGTGATCTCTCCAATTCTAGCTGCATTAATAAAACAACACTAGGTTAGCACTCTTAAATACATCAGGGAATGCTTCTTAATGGAACAAAAAATAAATGATTATGTTCTCTTATGTTGTCTGATTTTGCTGGCCTATGGAAGATTTTACATTTGCAATTATGTAAATTAAATTTAGCAGAAAATTGAAGCATAACGCGTGCAATTTCAAATGCATTTCACAATTGCGCCCAAAGCCGGCAGTCTACCCCTAGAATTTCATCTGGTGTACAATATCACGTTACAAAACATGTTTGCAGAATAAACAGATAATGCAAATCTTTAAATATCTCTAGAACACCAACACAGCCCCAAGGCAGCTTCCTCTTTCTATGCTTGATGTGGTGAATAGGTATTCCTAGTTATATAAGACACAACAATTCTTAGGAAAAGGGGGAAACAAAACTATTCTGCACAACAAAGCCTATCCCCTTACCATAGAATCATAGAATGGGCACAGCATAGGAAGCCATTTAGCTCACTGTATCCATGCCAGTTCTCTGCAACAGCAACTCACCTGATCTACTCACTGCCTTTTCCCCATAACCGCACAAATATTTTCTGGTCATAAATCAACCCAATTTCCCAAACTTACTCAGCTGTTTCTTGAATCCATTAGCACTGCCTGCTTTAATAGTATTTATGGAAATGTAACTGCATGGATAGAAAGTTAGTGGACAGGAGACAGTGACGTTAAATTAATATTGCCCAGCCTAGGGCAAGGTTGGAAGTGGTGTACTCCAGGGATCAATGTTGGTCTCGGGAGCTCAATATTTATCAATCATTTGGACTTGGCTACAGTGAATATAAATTCTAAACTTAGTGATGATAAAAAAGTAGGGTTTGCTAAGTAGAAAGGGAAAAGTCTTCAGGAATTCCCTGACAGGTTAACAGAATGGGAAGACAGGCGATAGATGCATTTTAATGTGAGAGTAGTACATTTTGATAAGAAAGGCAAGAATTGGAATATACACTCAATGTAAAGACAACAAAGGAATAGAGACCAATGGGTCCAGATACATAGTGATCTCAATGTGCAAACATGGGTAGGCAAAAGCAGGAAATGAGCCAACAGCTTTTTACGTTTATAAATAGAGGCAGCGAGTAGATGAGTAAAGAAGTATTGACAAGTTTGTACAAGGCAGTAGTTAGGTGACAGGGTGCTCTGGAGATTTGCCCCACTCTGAAAAAGACATGGAAGCTACAGAAAGTGCACAACTTAGAATCAGCAGGATGATGTCAGGGTGGGAAATTGTAGTTGTGAGAGAGACATGAAATACTGTGACTATGTCTACTGAAGCAGGGAAGGTTGAAATGAGACTTAATAGAGGTCTTTTAAATTATGAATGGTTTTGATAGGCAGAGTTGGAAGACTCATTAGGAACTCCTCTGGTTGAGACTCACTGATAACAGCTCATTCATTTCAAAATTGTCACCAAGAAAATGAATGGAGAAGTTGGGATAAATTTCTTTGTGTGGAAGGTTGTTGGCACATGGAATGCTATTTTCCAATTCATTCTGGTGATTTGGCCATCACTAGCAAGGCCAGCATTTATTGCTCATCCTCAGCTGACCTCGAGCTGTCTTCTTGAACTACTACAGTCCTCATGGTGAAGGTTCTCTGACCATGCTGTCAGGTAGGCAGTTCCAGCAACTTAACCCAATGACAATGAAGGAACGGTGAAATATGTCCAAGTTGGGTGGTATGTGACTTGGAGGGAAACTTAGCGGTGATGGTACTCCATGACCTATAGCCCTTGTCCTTCCAGGTGGTTGTAGTTGCAAGTTTAAGAAGACTTTTGAAGAAGCACCGAGTTTCCTGCAGTGCATCTTGCAGACAGTACACACTGCAATCAGAGTGATGGAGGGTTTGAATGTTTAAGGTGGTGGATGGGCTGCTATTCAAGTAGAGTACTTTGCCTTGGATGGTGCTGAGCTTCTTTAGCGTTGTTTCAGAGACACCCATACAGACAAAATGGAGAGTATTACTCATATCTTGTGCTATGTGGGTGGCAGAGAGGTCTTTGGAGTAAGAGCCATTTGCTGCAGTACACCCAACTGCTGATCAGCTCTAGCAATCACAGCATTTGAGCGACTGGTCCAGTTAAATTTCTGGACAATGATGATCCCAATAATGTTGAAGATAGAAAGTTGGCAATGGTAATATCATTTAATGTCAATAGTGGTGGTTAGACTCTCTCATTGGAGATGATCACTGCCTGCATTTTTAGTGGCACTAGTGTTACTTGCTACTTATCAGTCTAAACCTGAATGTTGTCCAGGTCTTGCTACATGTGGGCACAGACTGCTTCATTATCTGAAGGATTGAAAATAGAATGGAACACAGTACAATCATTCTATTTTTGATCTAATGAATGGCGGGAAAGTCATTAAAGCAGCTGAAGATAATTGGGCCTGGTTGAGATACTTACTCTCAAGTGATCTAATTGCTATAAGACATTTTAGATATTTCAGAGAGATATGAAAATGAACTGTATAAACTAAATCTTTCTTTTTTAATCTATTTGCATTGCTCTTCATGAATTTGATACAATATAGTCCAACTTCCATCACAACAGGTAATTAAGGTTAAATCTTCGGGTCAAATGGATATATCATTTAGGGGAAGGACTGCAAATCTGCCTTCTGAAGTGTAACGGTAGAGGGAGCTGAGGGAATGGGGAGGTGGGTAGGGGAAATAGATAAGGATAGAGAGCAAGGGAAGGGAGAGCAGTTTAGATACGAGGAATCAGGGTGGGAGGAGTGGGTGGAGCAATAGAGCAGAGTTTGAGGCCAGGGAAGGGGCAAGAGGGAAGTACAGTATATTAAAAGCATAAAGGAAGCAAGAAAGAAGACTTCCAGAAGGCAGTGAAGCCCTCATAAAATGACTGTTTGCAACCAATGTGTCTGGTATGGTAAATCTAGCCAGGCCTTAGCTGTAGGAAGAAGGCTATGAGTTACATAGGCATGTATTGAATTTATGACACAGAAACAGGCCATACAGCCTAATGTGTCTATGTCATTGTTTATACTCCAAATGAGCCTTCTCCCACCAATAATTCATCTAACCGTAACAACATATCCTTCTATTCCTTTCTCCCTCATGTGCTTAATTAGCTGCCACTTAAACGCATCTATGCTATTCACCTCAACCACACCTTGTGAGGCCAAGTTCCACATTCTTACCACTCTCTGAACAAATGAGTTTCTCCTTATTTCCTTATTGGATTCATTAATGGCCTTAGGTTTGAACTGTTCCCACAAGTGGAAACATCTTCACTACTTCACCCTATTAAACTCCTCCATAATTTTAAACCAGGCTGCCTCTTAATAGAGGAAAGAGCTCCAGCCTGTTCAGTCTTTCCTGATAGTTGTATCCACTCAATTGTGGTATCATCCTTTTAATTCTCCTTTAACACTTCCACCTGTGCTTCTATATCCCTTTTATACTATGGATACCAGTTTTGTGCATAGTGGTCTAAGTATGGTCCAACCATAGTTCTATGTAGGTTTAACATAATTTCTCTGATTTTGAACTTTGTTCTCTAGAAATAAACTGCACTGGTTTGTTTGCAATTTATGGCTTTGCTAAGCTGTATTGTTACTTTTAATAATTTGTGAACCTGTTCCCATGACCCCTTTGCACCTTTACCCAATTTAGACTCAATGGGATAGAATGAACACGGGAGGAGGAGAAGGGAGCAAGTGGGTGGGGAAGGATGAGGATATATAGGATACATGGGGAAAAAAGGGAGCTGGTGAGGGAATTTGGAGGGGGAGGCAACCAGGAGGAAGATTGGAAAGGTGATAGGGTAGCCAACCCTTCAGGATTGGCCTAGAGTCTCCAGGAATTGCAGATCAATCTCCCGGACACAGCTGTGTGCAACTCTGGAGGAAAAAAAATTGTTTATAAAAAATAGATATTTGAACAATTCTCTTTACCAGTATTGAAGATGGCGGGAAAAAAATCAGCTGCTTGGCTGGCAGTCAAGCATCATCCAATTTTTTTTTTAGGAATATTCATTTATGGGATGTGGGCATCACTGGCTAGGCCAGCATTTATTGCCCATTCCCTTATTTAGAGGGCATTTAAGAGTCAACCGCACTGCTGTGGGTCTGGAGTCACATGTAGGCCAGATCAGGTAAGGGTGGCAGATTTCCTTCCCTAGAGGACAATTGGCAACGGTTTCATGGTCATCATCCGACTTTTAATTCCAGATTTTTATTGAATTCAAATTCCAAAATCTGCTGTGTGAGATTCGAACCCAGGTCCCCATTACACAGGGTCTCTGGCTACCAGTGGCAATACCATTATGCCACCACCTCCCCTTAATTGGGCAATGAGACTTTTGCTTTCCAATTGACGTGGGAAAGCAGAGCATCGCAAGGATGGATGTAAAAACAGAAAATGCTGGAAAAACTCAGCAGTTCTGGCAGCATCTATGGAGAGAGAAACAGAATTAATGTTTCAAGTCTGCATGGCTCTTATTCAGAGCCATCTGGGTTCGAAACGTTAACTCTGTTTCTCTCTTCACAGCTGCTGCCCGGCCTGCTGGGTTTTTCCTGCATTTTCTGTTTTTATTTCAGAGTTCCAGCATCCGCAGTATTTTGCTTTTATACAAGGATGGATTGTGTTGGCCAACCAATGGCTGGAGCACGGGGGCAAGTCAGGCGATGACACCTGCAAGAATATATTTGATCACAGTTGGCAATCCTAGAAGAGGGAGATGTTAGAAGGATTGGAGGGAGGAGGGGTTGCATCACATTCTTCTAAGAATGAAGAAATAGTAAAAACAGGATTTTTTCATGTATTTTAAAAGTTGACTGCACTTTATTTTGGAATAGCAGCTCATATTACAAATCATCTTAGAAATAGCATAGATGTCAAGGAATCTCATTTTCCCCAGCAGTGATGTCAATATTGAATGGTCCTTAAAGGGCCACGGATCAGGTCACAACGTTGGGTCAGTATAGTGGGGCTGTCACATACCATTAGCTAAGTCACACTCACTGTATCATGTAACATTATAGTCACGGGCCAGAACTTCTGCTCCCCGTGCCTCCCGAGGGGCAGGTTGGCAGGCGGGTGGTGTAAAAGTGGGGTCCACGGTGATGGCACCATGTCTGCCACCTAAATGCCGCTGCTAGGATTTTAACCATGGTGGGGAAGGCGTTAGGTGGCCCACTCACCCAAGGACCAATTGAGGCCCTTATGTGGCCAATTAATGGTCGTTTAAGGGCCTCCTTCTGTTGCTGCTAGGATTTTACCCTCAGCAGTGGGGGCCAGGGCCAAGTGTCCGAGCCACAGATAAAACGTGCAGGCCTTAATACTGACTTAGGATGAGGGGGTGCTTTCTGTTCGGCCATCCTGTGCCCAATGGAGTCACCCCCAAGTATGTTCCCACATCCACCTGCCCAATCAGCATGAAACTATTAGAGTTAAGATTAATTAAATACATCTTAAGAGTGCTTGATTATAAATGGAAAGATTTTTTTAAGTTCACTATAACTCATTGTAGTGCTATCCATCGAACAACAACTTGCATGATGCCTTCGACTTTAAAATTCTGACAAAACACTTTATAGAGGTGAAGTAGATGCACAAGTGCCACAAAACAATTAAAAGAGATGGCCAAAAACATGGTCAAAAATTGATGATACAAGGGAGAGAAGTAGCAAGGCAGAGATTTAGGGAGGGAGCCTAAAGAACAGGGCCAAGATAACTGAAGATTTGCAGCCAGTGGTATAGCAGTATAAGGTAACTGTCATTTCGACAAAGCCCAGTGTGGTTAATCATGCTGATGTCCACCCGGGCAATAACAAATCAATTTATAACTGAACAAGAATAATCAAAATTATCTAAATACTCACATAAAAGGGCATCACTTCTTTTTTCCCACTGATTTTAAGTTAAGAGAACTTTCTTCATTTTTTTAAAAATAAATTAACATTGTATTGCTTTAAAACATTAAAATAGTGACAATTTGGATCTTTTTGGTCTGGAGAGGGTCAGAGCATTTTAGTGTCCTTTTTCCTCTAGTCCATATCTTCAGATCTGGACTCAATTGACTACAGCTCAGTTTACTTCTGCTCAAAGGATCTTACCTTAATAGGGTGTTTTTTTTTAGGAAACAAAATAGTTCTGTGAATTTATTTTGATCTGAAACAGAAATTCTGGTGAAACTTATTTCCTTTCATTGTAGTAGCATCTGTTTTAAGTTTCCTGATTTGTCTGCAAGCCGTTCACTGTTGGTGCCAGCGTGTATGATTTATCAGTGTGGTAATGTACAGAATTCTTAAAATTAAGGCCCAGGTTTTCGCTCCAGAGCCAGGGCATTTCCCGGCTCCTTGAACCTGACCCAACAGAGAGTAGCCCGGAAGGTCAGACTTTCATTCCGGGTGGTGGGATTCCCTGAGAGTTGGGCCAGGCGACCCCAAAGAGTGTGGAGGATGCCGGGTGTGGAAACAGGCTGGGCAGAGGGCCTGCCTCAGCACATCAGCACTGCATCAAAGTCATCTAAGTTGTTAAAAACAAGGCAAAATACATCCCTCCAGCCCTCACACACCCTCACCTCCCCCACACAATCCCGATGCTCCATCCATGACAACTCATGTCCCCCACCAACTCCCTTTATAGCCCCAATGCCAACTGAGTGCTAACTAATGCCAAACCATGCCCCCCCCCCACCCCCTTCGCCCTTGCATCCACCATACCAGCTCATCCAGTATCCACCATGGGCAAACCTCAGGACCAATGCTGAAATTAAATAAAGTTCCAAGTGTCTTTTGCAGATTTTATTTTTAAAATACACTAATTCATAAAAACCCATTTACAACATTTACGCTCCTTCAATTACATTATGCATTATAACAAGAAACATTTCAATCAATTGCATAATCCCTTATAAAAACAGACATTGGAATTAAGTGTCAATTCAAAAAGTCTATAACCACTTGGAGTTGTCAGTCAAACAATCAAACTGTAAAATAGCAGTCACCCTACCGTGATAATGGACAGTTGTGAAATCAGTCATGCAGCACTAATTCAGTAATGGTAGTCCTATGGCTTATACCAAGGACAGGGTGAAATTGAACGCAATCACATTTTTAACACTCCAGAGAGTTTTCCAAAGACTTAAAGGGCAGGAGTTTTAAAATACCTTGTCAGCTTCCTTTGGCAGTTCATCTTGACACTTTTGACAGCTGATTTTTACAGTTGTGATGAGCTTCACAGTTTCAATGAGTTAATGCAGTTTTGACGCACCTTCATGCCTATTTCTAGCCATCCCAAAGGGCACCTGACCCCCACCTCCACCGTTCCAAAGCTGGCCAGGGACCATATCCAAAGGGATACCTTACCTCTTCGAAAGGGAACCCTGGCTATCCAAATAAATCCACAAAGTTCAGACCTACCAGGTCTAATCTGCGCACATCAGGTTTCAGACACCTCTCACACCAAAATCATATGTGGAGGCAGCTGCTGATTTCAACGGGCAGCCGCCTCCACGAAATGAGAACCAACCCCATTCCTGCCCCCCCCCCCCCCCCCCCCCCACTCCCCCCGTGAAAATGGTAGATGCCATGTTCGGGGTGAGACTTCCAATTTTTGGGCTCGTCCACCTTTTTCCCAACCATGGAGAGGCTCGCCGTCATTGCAAAAATCCAGGCCTAAGCGCTAGCACAACATGCAGAATTGTGTGAGACTCCCAATACACATATCTGTAACTATGCGTAATATGACTCAAGAATGCATGCAAACTTTACTGAATGAGGCAAAGATAAACACTAATGCTCTATACTTAAACAGAACAAAAATATATAAGGGCCAATTCCTGAATGTGTACTTCTGGCATGATGATTCGCTTCACTGGAACATAAGACAGGGAATTCAGTTGTGCTCCCAACAACTTTTCATCCATTTATTTTATTTTATGTGCTCCGGTTTTTGTGGCTTCACACTAGAAATGAACATTCAGAAAATCAGTCTTTTGGGTGAAAATGCAGTGGGCAAATGCAGGGTACAGCTTAATACTGAGCCACACAGGCAGGAAGACCCCAGGTTCAGTCATCAGTCTGTGCTGGGTTAGCTGATTTTAGCAAGTGGCATTGCCCTTCAGGCCTCCTTGTGTAGGCTCAAGGTGAAAATGGCTAGATTATTCCTTCCTGCTTACAAATGAGTCACAATAAAAGTAGATGTCAGCCTGGTTGGCTCAGCTGCAATATCACCTACAGTCGACCAACACAGTAACACTCACCAGCAAACTTGGAGAATTGCTGGCCTCTGATTATTATAGAGTGACCCTCGCTAGAAAAGTGCACACACGTGGATGTGGGATACGCTCAGGATTGGGCTCAGCAATGATGTCCTTACAGCTTGCTGAGACTTATTGTCAAGCTGCACCCATGAAGAATGGCTGTGAAAATGAAATTACCACTATCCATGGAATCATATCTCCAAAACAGCCAGTGCTCTCAGGACAGGAGGGAAGATAAAGATGTAATTTTACAGGTAATGGCAAGATTCCAGTAACTCAGCCAAATGATAATCCTTCAGCCACCAGAACAGGAACTGAGACATTTGAAAATATCTCACTTGCTATCACTAACATTACCATTTTAATTTGCTATCAGATTATTAGTGTGTTACGATGTTACTCTGAGTTAAGAAACATCTTATCTACACCGATCCTGTCACACCCTATAAAATTTTGTAAATTTCAATGAGGTCACCCCTCATTCTTCGAAATTCTAGGGAATATACAGACCCAGTCTCCTCAATCTCTTCTCATACAACAATACAAAATCATGAGGGGAATAGATAGAGCGGACAGGATAAAATTGTTTCCCTTGATGGAGAATTCTAGAACCAGGGGACATAAATTCAAGATAAGTAACAGAAGGTGTGTGTGTGTGTGTGTGTGTGTGTGTGTGTGTGTGTGTGTGTGTGTGGTGGGGGGTCGGGGGGTGCAGGGGGGACATGGGGAAGAGCTTTTTTACGCAGAGGGTAGTGGGTGTCTGGAATTTGCTGCCCAAGTTGGTGGTAGAGGCAGAAACTTTAAACTCTTTTAAAAAGTACCTGGATCTGCACCTAAAGTGCTGTAAGCTGCAGGGCTAAGGGCCGGGTGCAGGAAGTGGGATTAGTAAAGGCACCTGGGTGTCCTCAGGCTGGCATGGACAAGATGGGCCGAAAGGCCTCCTTCTGTGCTGTAACTTTTCTATGGTTTCTATGGTTCTACTCAAGGGGCCAGAGTTGCTGTGGCAACATGCACTTTTACATGCATGTTGTAGCCTGGAGCTATGGATGGTGATGGTAAAGGCTCCAACTTTCTTTCACATGGTTAACCAGGAATTTATCCCACTCTTACTGCCTTCACTTTGGTGAGTGTGTTGGAAGGATTTGTAGTTTGATAATCAACCTGTTTGGCTATGTTATGAACACACCTTCTTTGGACTGGAAGGGACAAGAACCCAGAGCTTGACTCAGAGGCAGGGTCACCACCCACTGCACCTCAAGGCCTCCGACTAGCATGGAGTAGGCACTAATTCAAGCAATGATATTCATTCTTCTTTTTGCTGATTTGGATTCTCTTATACAACCGTTACTCTGATACACAGTTTAATGGTTCTCACCTAGGCCACACCCATCCTGCACTCAAGCACCTAAAGTAATCAAAAATGTGAGTGGAATGTTGGCCATCATCTCAATAGGACTGCAACACAAAGGTGAAGAAGTTATGCTTTAGTTGTACTGAGCCTTGGTTAGATCACATACCACACCTTGGAAAGGATACATTGGCCCTAGTCGCCATATAGTGTAGATTTGCCAAAATGATACCAGGGATTAAGGGAAGAAATTACTAAAACAAATTGTATAAGCCTTGCATTTGGAAGGTTGAGGAGTGACCTGATGTGAGGTGTTTTAAAATGATAAAAGGATTTGATAGAGTGGATACAGAGAAGCAATTTCTTTCAATGAGAAGCAAATTTCTAAGATTAGAGCTAGGACATTGGACTGAAATCAGGTAACACTTTTTCACACAAAGGATGGTGTAAATGTAGAATTCTCTCTCCAAAAGACTGAATGATGGGTCAATTAAAATTTTAAAGATTTAGTTGACATTTGTAGGATGATAAAATTATAGGATGGTTACAACACAGGAGGCTGCTATTGGCCTGTCTTGTCCAAGCCAGCTCTCTGCAACAGCAACTTACCCAGTACCACCCCCTGCCATTTCCCCATAGCCGTGCAATTTTTTTTACTTTCAGGAAAGCCACAAATGAATATGCCTCCACCACAGCCTCAGACAGAGCATTCCAGATTTTCATTGCAAACTTTTCCTCATGTCCCCTTTGTTTATTTTGCCAATTACCTTAAATCGGTGTTTTTTGTTTTTCAACCCTTCAGCCAATGGGAACAGTTTCTCTATTCTGACCAGATCCCTCATGATTTTGAACACATCTATCAAATCTCTTCTCAAGGTTTTGAAGGTTCATTAAATGGTACCTGGGATGAGGGGGTTGACATATGATGAGAGGCTAGTAAATTGGGCTTATATTTTCTCTTATATTTTTATATTTATATTTCTCTTGCCCACATGTCTGTCCTTGGCTTGCTGCATTGTTCCAGTGAAGCCCAACGCAAACTGGAGGAACAACACCTCATCTTCCGACTAGGGACTTTACAGCCTTCCGGACTGAATATTGAATTCAACAACTTTAGGTCGTGAGTCCCCTCCCCCATCCCCACCCCCTTTCTGTTCCCCCCTTTTTTTTTTTCCCAATAAATTATAAAGATTTTCCTTTTCCCACCTATTTCCATTATATAAAATAAAAAAAAAACCCACTAGAGCTATACCTTGAGTGCCCTACCATCCATTCTTAATTAGCACATTCGTTTAGATAATATCACCAACTTTAACTTTAACACCTATGTGTTCTATTGTACTATTGTTGTTGACATCTTTTGATGATCTGCTTCTATCACTGCTTGTTTGTCGCTACAACCACACCAACCCCCTCCACCTCTCTGTCTCTCTATCTCTCCGCCCCCCACACACACACCTTAAACCAGCTTATATTTCAGCTCTTTCCTGGACTCGAACTCAAGTTCTGTCGAAGGGTCATGAGGACTCGAAACGTCAACTCTTTTCTTCTCCGCCGATGCTGCCAGACCTGCTGAGTTTTTCCAGGTAATTCTGTTTTTGTTTTTTATATTTTCTGGAGTTTAGAAGAATCACAGAAGATCTCACTGAAACTCACCAAACTCTGAAGGAGCTTGATAGGGTAGACACAGAGATTGTTACCGTAGAGGAATTTAAAACACAGGGGCTCAGTCTCAGGATAAAGGGCCAATTATTTAGGACTGAGATGAGGAGAAATTACTTCACTCAAAGGGTTGTGAATCTTTGGAATTCTCTACCCCAGAAGGTTGTGGATGCTTCATTGTTGAATACATTTAAGGCTGGGATAGACATATTTTTGGTCTCTCAGGGATCGAGTCCACAGGCAGCCTCCTGTGTTGTAACCATCCTATAGCAGGTGGTAAAATGGAGTTGAAGCCCAAGATTAGCCAACATCATATTGAATGACGGAGTAGGCTCAATGGACGGTGTGGTCTACTCCTGCTCCTAGTTTGTATGTTCTTTTTTTTTGTTATTATATTCTTTCATGCTATGTGGGCATCGCTGACCAAGCCATTGCCCATCTCTATTTACCCTTGTTCAGAGGGCATTTTTAAGAGTCAGCCACATTGCTGTGGGCCCGGAGCCACAGGTAGGCCAGACCAGGTAAGGACAGCGGTTTTCCCTTCCTAAAGGACATTAGTGAACCAGATGGGTTTTTACAACAATCAGCAATGGTTTCATGGTCACCATCAGACTTTTAATTCCAGATTTTTTTATTGGATTCAAATTTCACCATCTGCTATGGCGGGATTCGAACCCAGATCCCCAGAACATTACCCCTGGTCTCTGGAATACTAGTCAGTGACAAAAGCACTATGCCACTGCCTCCCCTTTCTCTTCTCTGAGGACAGCCCCAGCATCTCCACTGTTCACTTAACTGAACTCCCTCATTCCCAGAACCGTTCTTTTACATCTTTTCTGCACTCTCTCGAAAGCCTTCACGTCCTTTCTGAACTATGGTGGCCAAAATTGTTAGAATTAGAACTGTTAGTAGAGTTTATCAAGGGATATGGATGAAAGGCAGATAAATAGCGTTGGGTACAGATTAACCATGATCTACTTAAATGGCAGAACAGGCTCAAGAGGCTGATTGGCCCACCCTTGCTCCTTTGTTCACTAATGATTCAGCCAGTCTGTAAATTCAAAGCATGGTACAAAACTGAGTCAGCCAGATTTAGAAGTTCTCTGATTCAATATCTATTCTAGACTGAGTCCATGTTTTCAGCCAGGTTGACAATGAGGGTGTTACAGTTGGGCTCAACTAGGAGGGGAAAATTAACCAAGACTACCTTCCTGATCATTAACTGATGATTTTTGCTATAAAGTGCACAGATTTGAGGGTGAGGATGGGTTCGGACTTAATGACAACCACACAAATCAAAGAGCTTAAAGACACTGATAGGAGGGTTTGTGGCATTTATGAATCGTGTGCCCCAGAAAGAACCAGTCACCATCTTTTAGAATGAAAGAGCAAACAATAAAAATCAAAAGGGGCATATCAATTATTATTCCCATTCAAAGCTTGAGCCCTATATAACCGAGAACTGAACTCCAGATAATGGCTGCACTGCCTCAAGGGTGTGAGTTTTATGGTGGCCGTGCAGCGCAGCCAGGGCCTACTCCACTTTAACTTTTCCACTGGTAGCAGAACACAAACCAAATGCAAAGACATGAGCAGCAGATCAGTAATGCCCTCAACTGGGCTGCCGTCAACCATCCAACCCCTCTACATGACAGCCAGTTACTGCCAGTGCTTACTCAAGAGTTGGGAAATAAACAAACAAGAAGCATCCTGCAAAACCAATTCGTCACAACCAGCAAATGGAAGGTAAAACTTTGCCCCAGGGAAAAGCAGTCTCTACATTGTTTAAGAACTGGGACTTATCATGTTTGCAGCAGGAAAGGAAAGCCATTTGTGGTCATGTTTGCACTTTGCACTGGGAGGGTTGTGCATGGAGGAGAGTAATATGACACTGTCATAGACCGCGATACTTATTCAGTTTCACTATTTGATTTAATGATGTTTATGGATGCAATTTGTCCCTTTTTTTAAATCTCTTCCTTTTCTCTTCCAACTCCCCTCCACCTTCCACCCGACCCCCCCCCCAACCTTCCACCTGACCCCACCCCCCCACCCCCCCCACCACCTCCGCCATTCTCTCACCCCAACTTCTGTGTCAGTTGTGGCTCAGTTGGTAGCATGTTTGCCACTAGGTTGTGGGTTCAACTCTTACTCTGGGGCTTGAGCCCAAAAATCAAAACTGACGCTCCAGTACCGATGGAGTACTGAACTGTTGGAAGCGTTACCTTTCAGCTGAGATGTTAAACCGAGGTCCCACCTGCTTGCTCAGGTGGATGCAAAAGTTCCTTTGGCACTATTTCAAAGAAGAGCAGAGAGGTTATCCCTGCTGCGCTGGCCAATATTTATCCCTCAGTCAATCAGAAAAGCAGATTGTCTGGTTATTAATGCATTGCTGCTTGCCGGAGTTTGCTGTGTGCAAATTGGTTGGGTACTTCCTACATTATAACAGTGACTACACTCCAAAGGTACTTAATTGGCTGTAAAGTGCTTTGAGATGTTTGGAGGCTGTGAAGAGCACAACCTGAGTGCAAGTCTTTTGTTTGTGCCCTGTTCCCCTCCCCAATTCTGTTGCTGCGTCTGCCAAGGGGCCAAATAGTTCAATGTCAACATCAGATGACAACTTGAAATTCTAACTGGAAAGAGGCTTAGAATTGCAAAACAAGTTTAGCTGTAATCTACTAGCAATCTATATTTTAAAAAGTTACACAGGCCAAAAAATTGTGCACCTGCAAGAATTTTTTTTTAAAAAAGCTTTAAGAGTCAAATTATTCACAACACTGCAACGTAGGCAACTGATCGAATCCTATATCATCATCAATCAGTCTTAACCGATTGTGGGTTTGTGTAACCTTGTTGATTAATGTGGCTAAGAAGGAAGTATTTATTTTCACCCTTCAGTACGCTTGATCAAACGCGTGTTAATGAAAAGACAAGTCTAGCAATCAGCCAGCAGTGAATATGCAAGGTTTGGGAGCTCTGACCAAGTCCACTGTGGCGACCCATGTGACAGTAACAACTTATTTACATAAAAATGGGATCGGTTTAAACAAACCAAGTATGCTCCCCGACCCCATCGCTGATCAATTCAACTCCTCTTTTCATTAACCAAAGTTAACGTGCACTAAAACTCTCACCTTCAGTCAAGCAAGTGTGAAAACTGTGTCAAATAGTGGGGAGTTGATGTTAAAAGAAATGTCAGTGGACTCGCACAAAATGTTTTCTTTCGACCTTTCGATATTTTGATTATCGAATAATAACAATAATAATTTGGATGGATGTGAAAACAAGAGAAATTGGAGGCGAACAGAACCAGAAAATATCCCCTTTTAAAACCTTCCATGACATCTCTACCTGTTTTACAAAACAAATAACAAACACTCCAGCAGCTAACTGCGCCAGGGAGAATTTATTCCAGTTCACGCTTTGTATACTCACAAACAAAGAAGGTACATTTACATTTTTCCTTCTGTCTTGACGTCGCTACATGAATCCAGTAAACGTTTACAAAATAAACGAATCCCTCACCTTATTCTTGCGCTCTCCATTGCTTTCTGTGGTAAAATTGCGTCAATATAAGAGACGAAGGGGATTTTTTTTCTTTCTTCTCAGCTTTCAAACCCTTGTTTTTTTGTATCCTGAGTGAGCAGTTTTTTCCGCTCGGCTGCCTCATCTGCTCCGGGCTGCGCTGACGTGCACCTCCGCCCTGCCTCGCTCGCTCCTTCCTTCCCCCGCCTCCGCCTGCTCGATCAGGGAGGTACAGTAACAACACATCCCTTTACTGGCAGCTTGACCCCTTCCCTCCTCACGGCCAGTGCCACTCCACACAAGGCAAGTGGACCCCCAGCTGGAGAAGTGGGCAAGACATACAGTAGCAAGCATTTCAGAGCCCCAAGTCAAAAATTCAGTCTTGGGGAAATTAGGTACAAGTCAAAAGGAAATTTTCTATTGTACTATAAATTTCTGCAGTGGCCTTGTTGGTGTTTGCATTTTAATTGCCTATAAGCGCCTACAATTCCAAAAGTTAGTTCCTGATACGTCTAGTATTGGTCTAAAAATCATTTGAACTTAAACCTCAATTTATCATGGAGGTGATCCAAAATTCTGTTGTAGGTGTCTTAATTTACACCAAGTGCAGTTCACCTATCAACCCTATGCTTACTGACCCACTTTGGCTACCAGTCAAGCAACATCTTGATTTTGAAATTATCCCTGTTTTCAAGTTCCTTCATGGCCCCGCCCCTCCCCTCCCAACCTCTGGCATCTCCTCCAGCCGCACAACCCTCCGATATTTCTTCGCTCCAGTAATTCTGGCCTTTTGAGCACCTTTCATTTTTAGTGCTCCACCATTGCTGGCTATGTCTTCAGTTACCTTGGCCCTAAGCTCTGAAATTCCAACCTCTCCAACTCCTTTAAGATACTCCTTATAACCTACCTCTTTGACCAAGCTTTTGATCATCTGACCTAATATCTCCTTATGTGGCTCGGTATCCTATTTTCATTTTATAATGCTCCTGTGAAACATCTTGATATGTTTTATTACATTAAAGGTGCTATATAAATTTAAGCTGCTGTTTATGTTATTGTCAACATCCTTTCTATACTTCTGATCAAAAGCATCCTCTTCTGCACATTTTCCAACATAATTTCTCACACAGTAAAAAATGGAAATCTATAAACACAAAACTGTTATATACAAAAACTAAACCTCATTAAAGAGGGGGTCTGATTACATTTCAGACAGAGGGTGAATATAACAGCTTCAATGAAGGTCACGGGACATTATGAAATATGCAGTACGCATTTAGTACAACTACCTCAAGGTGCCATAGGGAGTAACTTTAGAATCCCTTTGTGATCTAGACTGGCTATTTAAGTCTTTCTAATTCCATTGTATAATGAAATGTGCAGAGTAATAGGTATTATTAGAATTACTTGGCTCCATTGTATAATGAAATGTGCAGAGTAATAGGTGTGATTATAATTACTTGGCTCAATCAATACAACTTACGTTCATCTATTTATATATAATTAGAGAACAAATTACACTCCCGTTTTGGTAGGTCATCTTGCATAACTTAACTTAGTGAATATTCAGAATCTGGTAAAGATTAACTAAGGGGCTAAATTTTACTGTGTAATTAACAATGAGCTGGCTCACCATTAATTCCAACAAACACACATAGGCAGTTAGACAGGAAAATCTGGAGGTGCTACTCCTCTGTAAGATGCACAAAAAAACAGCATCTCACTGAATGGCTCCCTATTCAGATGCATTAGCAACAGAAAGTTCAAGTACTGACTTCGTAGACAAGTGCTAAACTCAACACAGAAAGTTATTCCAGTCTCAATACCCTTTTAATGACTAGGTAAGCCTTAATTACTGCCAAAGAACCTCTCTGACACTCAAAATTAATTTTGAATAAGTGTGGAGGTCATTCCTTCTGATTTTAATTATTGTTGGAGAATTTTAACAGATGTAAATAATTTTGTTTGACTCTTTCCTTCTGTCTCTTTTATTTCTCTCAATCTGCTCTTTCTTTCCCTCTCTTTGTTTTACTTTCTGTGCATGATTTGACATTGAATTCACAATTCTAACTTACACATCCTGGGTCAGACTCTGTGCTTCTTCAATCTATTTGGTTGATACTACCACTTACCTGTTCACACAGGTCCCAGACACCCTGTAAAAGGTGCTGTGTCATTTGGCTGACAGCAACTTGCTGTGCAAATGCCCATGGAAAGTTTGCGGGCAAATGCAAATCGTCACTGCTCACAGCAAAATTTTGTCGAATAGGTGCAAGGTGTTTATCTCTTATGGAGAAAAGTTATCCAGTTGCACAGTGTTTGGTCACTGGGAAAACTAACTTCTAATTAGCATGATAACCACCTTTCATCTGATTTGGATTGGCATAGAAAAATGGCCCAAGCATTGTGCTCCTTTTGTATCAAAAAGGGGAGAAATATCAATGATATTGTTAAGGTTACAATGCCTATTTAAAAATCAGCAAAGATTATTTAATATTCATAGTAAGACTGCAATAACAAGCAAAATTAGTATAATATCTGTTCCTAATGAGAGGTAGAGAGCCAAGAAATAGAGGGCACTAATCACAAGACAGAGATCAGAAAGCGGCAACAATAGTATCAAGTGGCAGGGGCAAAGAAGCCAGAAAATGAGGGACGTCTGTCACAAGACAGCATGCACAAGGTAGCAAAGCCAGAGGCAGCAACTGTACAATCGAGAAGCTAGAGATTATGATCACAACCCCAAAGTCAGTAGAAAGAGAGGCAAAGAGGAATGTGTTAGATTTCAAAATGTGAAAATATGAAATTTCATTTAATTGCAGGCAAACAGAATCATAGAATGGTTACAGCACAAAAGAAGGCTATTTCACCCATCTTGTCCATGCCGGCTGTTTGCAAGAGCAAATCACCTAGTCCCACTCCCCTGCATTTTCAAGAGATAGGTCTGCTAATGAATATACCATATATATATATATCTTCTTGGTTGGTTTCAGAGATTTCGCACATGCTAATAGAGCATTATTTATTTTTACTCCCAATCTTCTCCCCTTTAAACTCCTTTCCTTAAGATTCTGACCTATGGGCAAAATTTTTCAGTCGGAGTGTGGGGGTGGGCCCGACATGCCAACGCATAAAATGACATCGGGCGTGTGTCCCGACATCATCGCGTTGTCTCATGACGTATTGTTCGGTGGGCGCACGCCAGAATCGGCTGCGCGCCCATCGATATTTAAACGGCCTATTAAGGCCATAAGGAAGTAATTAAGGTCATTGTTGATTGGCCAAGCGATCTTCACATTTTTTAGGAAACCTCATCCATGAGCGGGATGAGGTTTCCCAAAGCTTTTATTAAATAAATGAAAATGTTTTATGAAATATAAAAATATGTCCCATCTCACGTGACACATGAGGGGACACGTTCAAATAAATTGTCGATCCATTTATTTATTTATTTGAAAACTGCTTCAATCTCCCAGAGGCAGCTCCATGCCTTGAGGAGATTGAAGTGCTCTTTCGTGTGCATGCATAAAAGAGCGCTGGCCCCAACTCTCTCTCTTCCCCCTCGCCGTCCCAACCACCCCCCCCCCCCCGCCCCCGGCCGCACAGGTAGTGCCAAGCATTACCGCTCACATCTCAAGCAGGGTGGACCTTAATTGGTCCGCCCGTGTAAAATGGCGGCACAGAAGCCAATTGCGGGCAGCTCCCGGCGAGCCCACCCGCCGACTGAAAATTTCAGGACTATGTTGCAATTCCAGAGGCCCTCGTCCAAATTGTTATATTCTATCCAATACCCAAGACAGTACAGCCTGAATTTTCATGGGGCACAGGAATGGCGTGGGAGAATATGATAGTGGATGATGAATCCAGCAAATTCGGGGATGTGGAGGCCTTGCAGACCACGGTTGGAGGGGGTCTAATTTAAATGAAGCTCGGCGGAATTCCACCCAACATCTGGCCAGTTAGTCAAACAACCTGACTGCATGGTGGGCAGGAGTGGGCTTTTGCCAGCAGGAGGCCACTGACTAAAGGTGTTCGTCCACCTACATGAACAAAAAAAGAAAGGTCAGGTGGTTCTGAAGAGAAAAATGTCATAGACAAGCACAATCATTAACCTAATTAAAATTAAGCTAATAATAACTATCCAAAATTAGAAACCTAACACTAACTAGCTAATTCCAAATAAAAATATTGACACCTGCGTGAATGGTTCTTGGCAGTCAGTGAATGAGCTGGAGGGGGAAAGCCTATGAAAATAATCGGGAGGAGTTCTAAAGCTGTTCAACATAAATTGGGATGCGGGAGGAGATTCTGGGCAGGGTTGGAATGGGAGAAGGGATCTGGAGATAATTGGGAGGTTTACAGCCTGGTGCAAGGGATGCCAAAGGCTTCCTTATGAAGCCCTCCTGGTTGATAAGGAAATCTCAAATAAAATGTAAAGCTTACCTTCTGTATCTTTGCTGGCCCATGATCAGGTTTACTCGATGGTAATGACATAAACCCGCCACCCCACCCCACCCCACTCCACCCAGCACAACCTCACCACCCTACTCAAGCCTCAGAGTGAAATTTCAGATTAGGTCTTGTGGGTATCGTCAGACCCTGTCTGCTAATTTAAAGCTTGACCCCACTTCCTTCCTGCCAATACCCTGTTCAAAAGAGCAGGTTAATAGGACACAGTGGGAAGGCAGGAAGATCAGAGCAGGTACATAGTTCACCATATTTTAATTGCCCTAGTTGCCTGGCTTCCCTAAGGTAGAGGCAGTTAAAATGGGGCCTACAGTTCAGCAAACTGTTCAATCATGGAAGAAATCACAGCTGGGCTTAGCCCTATTCTCACCAAATATCTACACACGCACACTTTCCAGGAGTCACTGTGTTCAAGGGTGCGTTTATGATAAGATGTTCCATCTTTGCTCGGAATTAATCAAATGTTATACAAAATGTTGAGACCAAGTCTTCATAGATTTATTAAGTATGTAGTATGTACAACTGTACTTAACCGTACACTTAAAACCTATAATCACATCAGATATCTAATGCATACAACTCAGTATTCAGGTTAATCCTACCTTTCCCATTATATTTGGTCACTTTTTATTCCTTTCTCTTAATCCTGGTATGTGACCCTTATTACATTCCTCCATTAACGGAGAAATTTATAACTTACCAAAAATCAAATAAACTGCTTTCCTTACGAACGGGTTATTTTTCCTTTCTGTTAAATGACCAGTAGACCCTATGGCTTTCCAGTTGCATTTAATTAAAGTTTCACCAAGTGAAATTATCAGTTCAAAGACTGACTTTGATTCTGAATCATTCAGCACTGGTCTGACTCTAAACTCTAATTAAACAGAGAACGGTGTATTTGATTTTGTGCAGTAATGCCTCCACCCTGACTGAGATCAACAAATTAATTCGACAAATACTATTAAACCTGAAAGAAACAACTTGCACAAAAAAAGGTGACTTTCATGACCACAGGTTGTTCCACAGCAGTTTACAGCCAAGGAAGTACTTTTGCAATGTTGTCACTGTTGTGATGTTGAAAACAATGCAGCCAAATTGCACACAGCAAGCTCCTACAAACTATAATGAGAAAATGGACAGATAACATTTGGTCTTCGGTCATCAGTCCCAATATCTCCGTGTGTGACTCAGCATCAAATTTTGTTAGATAATGCTCCCATGAACCAACTTGGGATGTTTTATTAAGTTAAAGTTGCTTTTTAATTGCAGGTTATTGTTGAAGTTGGGGAATAAATTTGGCCAGGATGTTCTGGAGAACTCCCTTGGCTTTCTTTAATATGGTGCCATGGTATCTCTTACGCCTACCAGAAAGGGCAAACAGGGCCTGAGTTTAACATCTCATCTGAAAGACAACACCTTTATGGTGGGGTTTCTGCCCTATTTGTGAGAGGACCCCTTCTCCTGTTACATTCAAGGTCACAAGGGAATAGACCAAAGGACCAAACAGTCATGTCAGGGTGTTGACTGGGATACAAAGCTTGACAGTCACATAAAAAACTCTTTATGAGGAGCAGGAAAAACACTGATGAGTGATTATTTGTTTTCCATAGCTTTGTTCTCTTCTCAAGTTGAGATTCCTATTTGCATTGTATCCACTTTGCAGAGAGCAATCACACCTATGGAAATTTCCACAGGCTACATCAAAGTGCTAGGTTTCAGTCATGTGGAAAAGAATCATTCCCTGACCTCATTTCTCCTCCAGACAGCCACACAAGACTTAAAAACGTACCCCTTAGGGAAAGTCCGTGTATAAATATTAACTGACACTAGAAATTACCTTCAGATCCTCTAGTGGAGATTAGCACACCACCATAATAATTCGACTTTTAATACCAATAAATATTAACGCATATTAAAAGTAAATATATTATAGAGAACAACCGGTCAGATGATCGATATTACTGAAGTAAATATAAACTTTAAAGGAAGAATACAAAAGACTCATGAATGTAATTTCACTGGAAAAGTGAGTGGAGGTGTCAAATAGCAGACGGTTTAAAAGTCTCAATCACTGTTGCACATTGTCTGACTCAGTTTTTTTTTCTCTGCTATTAAACTTTACCAATTAACCACATTAATTCTACCTACATTAATCACCAATGTTGAATATTTTCAAAAGCATTCCGAGTAATAATAACTGAACTTTCCTGGTCCAACATGTTAATTATACTTCCAAAAACCTCCAGCAAATTGGTGAAACATGAACTCCCTTTCCTGAATCCATGGTAATCACATTTTGACAAGTTATGCAGTTATGTAAGTGTTTCACCCTGTGTTGTCCACAATCATTTCATAGATTTTCCCTACACAGTTAATTACCTATAGTTTCCGGGTACCTCTTAAGGTCTCTCTTGAAATAACAATGGAGTTAAGATAGCCACTTTCCAACCTGCAGAAATTTCTCCCAGAAGTATAAATTTACACAAAATTAAACCCCACTTTGCTCTTGCTTTTTGTCTATGTATCAGGGAGCAGTGTTTACTATACACCTTTCCATAAAGTATTTCTAAGCTATTTTCCTTGCTCTGTTCTTGAACTTCACGAGGAAGGGGGTGTCTAAGAGTAATGAGGGCTCTTCAATGAAAGACACAAGTAATACAGTAATAGGAAATCAGGGAATGGAAGGCTTACTAGAACAGTTACATTTTTTTGGTAGAGGATGAGAATAAGTAACAGAGTGCAAGGAAAATTAAAATTAATTGAAGGATTAAATAACCAGATTCAATGGGCCAGATTTTGCAGTCAGCAGTAAACAAATAGTGCTTGCTGGTCATTGGAACACTGTTGTTAACCAATCAGATTTAAGAATTCTTATTGAGAAATACAAACACTGAACCAGGAAATGTAAGGTAGAAAGTAAATTCAATGCCAAAGCATTTACAGAAAGTGAAATAAAGAGAGTAAACAAAAGATGGGAATAAGAAAGGGAGATAAAAAAGAGACAAGAAGAAAAAAGCTCAATTAAATTTTTATTTTTAACATTTTTAAAATTGTTACCGATAATTAAAATCTGAGAATGAGACCCCACACTTTTATAAGTAAATCTTCTAGCCAGATAGATTATTTGACAGTAGTCAAGACTTATCAACGGTTAGAAATTCACTTATGGCTTGAATGGGCAAGCCCTGCCTTTTTCTGACATGTTTAGTGTGTGGATATCATGCACAGAGCACAACTTCATACCCTTCCACATGTTTCAATGCCAAACCTATTGGGCAAGATACTGTTAGGGCACAACTTCTGCAGGAGCAGGAGAATTCAGACAGCAACTTCCCGATTACCTCATTTAACTGTGCATGTGCAGATGCCAAAGATTTGCTGCCTGATTTACTCCTTAAGAACAGTGACCATAAAACCCAAGCCATAGAAATTGAAACAATGGTGATAGAGAAACTAATGAAATGCTCAACACCTTAGAGTATTAAAAGATGTAGGTGAGAAAATTGTTGAATCATTAGTCATGATCTTCCAAAATTCCATTCAGGAATATTCCCCTTGAATTGGAAAAAGACAATGTCACTCCATTATTTCAGAAAATTAGGAAAGATAATGTAAGAAATTATAGACCTATAATCAATTGTGGGAAAGTTACTAAAGATTATTATTAGGGATTGATTGAAAAGTTGGACAAATATATGATCAGAGAGAGCCATCATGAATTTTTAGAGGCAAGCCATATCCAATGAACCAAGCTGAATTTATTGATGAGGCAACAAGTGTTGAGGGTTGCATATGGATGATACTTCCAGAAGACATTTGGCAAAGTATTACATAAAAGACTGCTGAGAAAAATGGGAACGCATGGAATTGGAGGCAGCCTATTAGCTCAGATAGGGAATTGGTTATGAGGTAGGAGATAGAGAGAAGGGAAAAAGAGTAGGTAGTCAGAATGTGATCTGTACTGGGGCATTAGCTTCTCACTATATTTAAAAGTGACTTTGATAAAAGAACTGAGGGCCTTATGTCTATGTTTGCTAAATGAGCAACGAGTGTAGAAAGTTGCAAACGCTCATTGGTAGATTAAGTGTGTGTGCAAATCTGTGATGGATGGAGTTCAATGTGGAAATATACAATCCTTATTGGGGAATTATAAACCAAATTAATCAAAGTTACTAAATGACCTCCAAATGAAGAAATTACCAACACACTTTCACTTTCCATAACTTTTACTTTAAAATGCAAAATTAACAGGCAAATGATACTTCAAATGAAAAGGTCAATTTCATTTTAAGTTGTCAGTACAACGAAGGTACATCTACAAGCCCCCATATCACTCCCCACACATGGAATTTTACAGTATTTCCAACTCAATCAATTTGTCCCTCAAGTCACATTCACTGGCAGCCATATTCCATCCGTGGCTCCTGGATTCAGTTAACACTGATCAGGTTCATGTCAATGAATCCTCTCTCACTTGAATAACATCAGTGTTGATTACGTAGCTTTCCAGCATTCCTTTTCAACCGACCGACCAGCACAACTGGGACACAAACTGGTCCCCTGATACAAACTCTTTGTTCATTTGCAGGCCTGAACTATTCACACTGCTTTTTAGGATTTAGTCCTTTTTAGCTTGCTCATACATCACTTTTCCAAGAGCTTCTGGAATTCTATTTTTCTTCTTACTATTGAAAAGAAAACTGACCATTTCATAGAGACCTTTGTTGTCTTCACCTTACATGAACCCTACATTCCTTTTCCTATCCCTGGCTGCTTTCTCTTTGTGTCTGCATTTGTGTGCTGATTGCCTTCTGCTGCCAGCTCTCACATCTTTTTTAGAGCAATAGCTTCTTTGTCTGTCTTCTCTGTGTCTGGCTACATAGCTTTCTGCATCTTAACTTCCTTCCTGTTGGTACTATTTGTCAAGAATCACCAGGTCACATGTACCAGTGTTTCTCATTATCCAATAAAATTACAATTTATTCCTTTACATTTGATGCAAATTCTTAAAAGTCCTTTTCAAAACTTCTTAAAATCAATTGCAGATTTCCTAGACCATTGCTTCCAAAGATTTTTCCCATGTGAACCCATTTTAATGTCTCAGACTTCATACGACACTGAAGTGAAGATTGAGCGGGTACAAGAGCTCTGGAGGGGGAGGGGGAGGGGGGGTTAGGGTTGTGGTGTGGGGGAGGCTTCAGTTGCTGAGCAGAGGAATTTTCAGTTGCTGGTGGGGTGGTGGCTGTGGGTTTGTGGAGGAACAGGAAGTGAATATTGGAGCAGTTGATGGAAAAATAGGATTTCTCCAAAAAGAAACACCTACCTTTTCACAAGCTTTGTTTGCAGCAGCAACTGGGCCTCAGAGAGCAGTCCTTTAAGCCACACCCACCAATAGAAAAAAAAAACACAGATTTAAAGAGGCCTGACAGCTGTTATAAATCTGTCCAAGCTCCATGTAAGCCATTGCTGCCTCAGAGCTCATGACCCCAAAAGCCCGTTTCACGACCCCACTTGGGGTTGTGACCCATAGTTTGGGAATCCCTGCTATAGACGTTGTGAAGAAATTACAAATTTTCCTTTCTGTGCTATGTCCGGGTCAAAGATCATCACAGTGAGCTCATCTATTTTGGATGAAAATATAGATAGATTAGTGTATTTTCTAAAGGGCAAGAAATTAGGAACTGTCGATAAGCAGAGAATTAGGGGACCAAGTACAGAAATCATCAAAAGCTAGTGGACTGGGAACAAATATAATTAAAATCAATGATGAAACGTTGACCTTTATTTCAAGAGGGATAGAATAGCAAGAGATGTAGGTTATGATACAATTGTACAGAGCTCTGGTCAGACACCATCTGGAGTATTGCATTTAATTATGAGCATTGCACTTCAGGAAGGCTATATTCAGGAAGGCTATAATCAGTTTGAGACCTGTGCTAAAAGGATTGATTATGAAGATAGGCATTCCTTGAATAAAGAAGATTAAAGAGTGATCTAATTAAGATGTTTGTGATAACTAAAGGATTCCATAGAGTAGATAGAGAGAAACTTTTCCTCTGCTGGGGAATACAGAACAATTAAGGGGCATTAGCTTAGAAGTAGAGCTAAGGTGTTCAGGGGTTATGCTAGAAATCACTTCTTCACACAAGGGGCAATGGAATTCTGGAACACTCTCTCCCAAGAACTGTTGAGGAAATAGGTCAGTAGAAATTTTCAATACTGAGATTAATGGCATTTTGCTGGACAAGTGTATCAAGGGTTGGGGAACCAATCCAGATAAATGGGGTTGTAGTTGAGTCCAACAGACCATTTACCTCTGGCATGCATTTGTCGAAGGGAATGCAGAACAGTGAAGCAGTCTTAATGCAACAGTAGGCTACCAACTAGGGAAGCAAATTTGGAATCTCACCAAGCAAACTTTTCATATGGGAGAGGTGGAGAGGCAAAGAGACTTAAGAGGAGATTTCCAATGCAAAGGAGTTTAGTGACTGAAGGCTCCATCACTGATGGTGAAATGGGGAAGCAAGGACATGTAGCAGATCAGAATCGGGAAAAGTGGGTTGTCTAGGCAGGGACATAACATAGGGAGAAGCTTACACGCGTGGGAAATTGAAAGCCATGTGGGGATTTGAACACAGGGATAAAGTTTTTGAATTTGATGTGATGGGTAAAGGAAGCAAGTATTGGTTGGCAAGGTCAGCAATGACATTTGTGTGGGATTTTATGTGGTGTAGGCTATGGATTGCAGAGTTCTGCATAGGTTGTAGTTCATATCAGGTGGTGCTGGAGGGATAGGTTAATAAGAAGAATATTCAATAATTTAGAGTTAAGGTGACAAGGGTTTCGGGGGTTGGGATGGGGCTGGATGATTGAATTGCATAGGACTCGATAGAATAGAATGGAATGCAATGATCTTGGAATGAAAGTAAATGCTTATTGCAATGGACATTATGCACTTTTGATGATCAGCTCAGGTGCCAAACAGGACACAGAAGGTGCTAAAGTAGAAATGGAATGATTTTCCTCTTTCAAAGACAGTTTGTCACGGATATGGGATTCAGGTTAGTAATACTCTTAACCACAGTATTGTTGAAAATCAAAACCAGTTCAGACCAACATTACGATTGTAGTTTAAAAATACCTTAACACTACTTAAGCTTTGCCCTTTCAATGTATTGCTTCAATGAAAGACATCAATTAGATTACTGCCTTAAATTATTCTAATTGTTATCTATCTAGTTTGTCTTGGGTATATGTTGTCGTGTTTGGACTGAGACTCTTAGAACAAATTTGAGGTTCACACTTTACCATAAAAGCTTTCATTTGAGACTTTCCCACAGTTTCTATTTTAGTGTTATGTACTTTTTTGACCCATTTCGCCCCTTCCAGTTTTGACCAAGTTTTGGAAAAGAAGCACAGGTTAGACATAGCAGTCAAGTTTCATGCTTCAAAGCTCAAATTAGTTTCTGTTGTAACCATCATTGTAAACAGAGGGGGTGTTATAAGAAACTAGAAGGAATATCTATAACACTAAAAGGAATAATTCTTTGAACTGGCGCACAATGACATCCTGCTTGTAAAAATAGCTGTTATTTACCAGTTTGCAAGTGTTATTACCTCTTTTTTGTAATTTCCCTTTTAAGAATGAGGGCAAAAATAGAAACTAGCTCATAACTGAACAAGCTATTTTCATGTAAATATGAATGATGAATGAAAAGAGAAACTCAGGGTGCAAGCAACACAAATCTTTAAAAATAATTTAATTGGGGCCACCATTCAGGGAGTTGACGGTTTATTCAAAAATGATTATTATGTTTATACACTTACTTGGCCACCTCTGGCTAGGTTTCTTATCCCTCACACCAAACTCAAATTCCCACACTGAATTTAATTCTGACAGATAAGCCTTCACAAACGCAAAGCTACTTTGCTGAGAAATGTTTTACTGAAATAGAGATTTTTCTTTTTGCCTAAACATCTCAGGCTAGACCTTTGGTGTTAGCTGTAGCTCAGTTGGTAGCACTCTCACCTCTGAGTCAGAAGTTCACTCCAGGGCTTGAGCACAAAAAACAAGGTTGATTCTCCGGTCCAGTACTGAGGGAATGCTGTCCTGTTGGAGGCGCTGTTTGTCAGATGGAACATTAAACCAAGGCCCCAAAAGCCTGCTCAGGTGGATATGAAGGATCCCATGTCACTGTTTTGAAGGAGAGCAGAGGAATTGTCACTGGTGTCCTGGCCAATATTTATCCCTCAATCAACATCACAAGGACAAATTATCTGGTCATTATAACACAGTTGTATGTGGGTGGTTGCTATGTGCAAATTAGCTGACATCAGCACCTACAATCAGAAGGGGGCTTCTGATGGAGGTGCATTCCGGCCCCCCCCCCCCCCCACGACCCCCTCAAACTTTCCCGCCCGAGCTCTCAGCTTATTTGCTTTCGGGCTCCTCCCACGCCAGGTAAATCCTCCCACCAGCCAAAAAATTGAGGCTGAGTGGGATTTGGCCACTTAAGGGCCTCAATTGGGTCAAGGGCAGGCAGCCCATCTGAGGCCTTGCCCACCCCAGTGTACAATCCCTGCATGGTCGGGGCCGGCGGGAACCCAGAGGGATTCCCACTCCTTCAATTTCACACTCTCCCACACCGCCTAAGAACCCACCGAAGGAGAGCATGAAATTCAGGCCATGGCTAAGTTTCATATGTTAGCACATAAGGGATTGCAGGGGCAAGCTCATATTAGCACAGCCATATTACTACTTTGGATCAGGTTTTCTATCAAACTCATAAAAAAGCCAATTTCCAATCTTTATGCCATGACTAATTTATTGTTTTAGCAATGTGATTAGCAATGGCAATAGTTAACAAATGTGCAGTTTATACAGTGCCAACATGATTTGACTCATAATCCTGTATCAATGGGTTGACCATTTGCAAACAATAAAATCAGCAATTGTAATTGGGGAATATTTTGTATGGCTATCAAGGCTTTGTGTTAGTTTGGGACAGAAGTGGTTTGGGCCAATTGGAGTCTATATTCTGACCCTTTCAAATATGAAATTATTTGGAACCAACTGCATTAAGAAATCTGTTGGGATTTCAGGGACTCACATGCATTCAGGATACCTCTGAACTGTGCCCGTATTCAGTTCAAACAAATTATTTGGACAGGTATTTTACATATGAATCCATTCTGAGTAAAACTAAAAACAAGCAAATCTAATTCATTCTTATCTAGATAAGCAAATTGCGGGTGAAGTGAATGGCATGTGCATGCATTTCTCCAATTACAATGCCCTTATCCAAGTCAGTATTCATTATGTTTTAAAGATTTTTGCTATTGAAAGTGCTACTGAACATCAAAGGTAATGAAAGAACGTTGAGGTAAGAAAAACGTTTCCATTGAGCACTATAATATACTCTCCTTTATAAATAATATAATTCACCCAGGACTGGAACATGATATTCCCATACACTAGGGGCCAGAATTTCAATGGGGCCTGTGGCTTAACTGAAGAGTAATTCTGGCAGATACAGATAAGGGGAGGCAGGAGATGCCGGGGGACCCAGTAATACCAGGCCTCCAACCTTTGGAGCGACCCATGGAAAATTCTCCTAGTGGCATGAGTGAGCAGTAGTGATGAAGTGCTTTAGCTGCCAGGATCGTGTTACCCACTGGGATTCCTATTGCTCGCATCTCCTCCACCCCAAAAAGCTGGACACTGGCAAGATACCAGAACCGGTAGAATGGAGCAATGCAAGGAGGTCAAACTCACTGCCTGGAAAATTCCAGAAGCTAATGGCTGCCCAGGTGAAAACAGCTCTTACATGTAAATAGCTTGTGTCCATGCCAATGACCTGATTCTGGCAACTCCAGTGGAGTCAGGGTCCCATGCCATCAACAGAATGCAATTTCTACTCCACTATGATTGTGGTGTAGTACTGTATTGAAGATATTTGTCCTCAAGATTCTGAGGATGGCTGTTCATCCAGAGCCCTATTTACACATACTTTCCCTGGTCAGAAAGAGCTGGAAACCTGAGGCCGCATTTTCGTGTGGGCTTGAGAAAACTCAACCTGCTCATTTTTGCACCTTCTGAAATTCACATCAAACCCACATGTTACTTTGCCTGAGAATTTTATTTTTTCACACAGGGGTAGGGTTCACAGTGCATTTTGCCAGCTGCAATAGAGTGCATGAGGAGTGTGGGTGCAGATGTGGGCTGGTTAGAAGGCCCATCTCAGCACAGCAGCCCAGTTCCCAACATCATTTGAAGGCCCCCTTGACCTTCCCTCTCAACCCCCACACACTCCCATGCCATTTCATACCCCTCAGTTCATGCATGCCACCCTCAAGGCCCCTCAGATTGTCCATGCCAACCCATGCCACCTCAGATTGTTCATGCCAACCCATGCCACCTCAGATCAGTCATGCCACCTCCCTACCACCTCCATGGCCCCCATGTATCTTCTAGAGCCATTCACCCAGAATGCACCATGTACATTCCTCAGAAGCCATGCAATAGCAATGGGAAATATTCTAAAATTATTGGGAAAATGACCTCTAACAATGGAATAAAACTCTGAATTCAAACACACTATTATTGATACTGGGAAATAAACTACTCCAGTGAAAAAAAAATGTAATTCTTAAAGCGCCTTTAGGTTTGTAAACAAACAAACAAAACAAAAATCAAGGACATATTATGTTATTGAAAGCTCTTAAAAGTGTCAATCATTCTTGGATCAATCGACCACCTGCTGAACTGAGCCATTAAAAACTCTTTAAACCCAGCCAAGCATTCATAATGGTTACAGTGGTCACAACAAAAGCTTTCAGCAACATTGCCTGCAACTGACAGAACAGAATGGTGTCTCATTTCTATTTCAAAGCAGTCTGCCTGTCAATCAATAGAGGGGAGCAGGGGCAAAGATTAATTTTCAACTTTAAAAAGCAGGATTTGTTTTAACAACCAGAGCTGTCAGTCGATTTAAATTACAACACAAAACATGACAGTAGAGGCTGACAGGACTTTAAAAAAAAACATTTTTAATGCATTATGGCACTTGTGACAATGGAAAAAGAGCTATAATGCATGTCAGCAATTTCAAAGCTGGTCAATGTAAGGGTCAACATACCTTTGTGGGACAGATCCCTATGATCAATCACTGCATTAAAAACACATCTACATTACAATACAGCATCTAACATGACATTTGAAGGCATCAAAGCATTTTACATTTACCTTTCAGAATGGTCCTGACTCCTCAGCAGGCATCCACCAGTGGTCACAAACTTTGCTAGAAGGTGCACTTTTTTAGGGCTCAAGTGGGAATTAGTGTGTGGGAAGAAATACAGACTTCCTGTGACCCTCAAAATGCGCAGCCCCAATCTTGGATGAGGTGCGTGTGCATTTTGCACCCAAGGGGCAGCATTTAATGGAAGTGACACGGGTCTCATAACTCTATGGAGAGAAAGGCCCAGCAAATTAAGTGCCACTCAGGCAGCTAACTGGACTGTGATGGGCCTACCCCATGATCAAGAACCCCAGGGGTGGAAGTCCCGCCCACCGAGAGCTGCAAGCTAATCAGAGGCCAGCAGCTCTATTGAAAAGCAGCACCAAGAGGGAAGGTGTGACTGCTGCCGGTATGATATCCTCTCAGAGATTTGTATTGTCGCTGGATCCCAACCAAAACGTGAGCATTGGCAGGGGAGGGGGAGTGGAGGTCGCGGGGATGGAGGGGGGAGGGGGAAGTCGGGAGCAATGCAAGGGGCTGGCTCTCAGCGGGCACCCCTGCTTCCTGATGCCAGGTCCGTCACTCATGCACTGAGTGCCTTTGAATGAGGGACACTCCCGGTAGCCCGCAAGTAACCCTGCATAGGTTTGCTTGTCATACTTCCTTGTATGGTGAGCCCGCCTGCCCACCACTGGGCTAAGACCAGCAGTAGCAGGATGAGGCCCTTAAGTGGGCATTAATTCCCCACTTAAGGGCCTCAGTTGGCGATGGTTGGAAGGCTGTCCCCATGCCTTCCCGTCTTGGACGTAATCAGGGTGGAGGTGGGAAGGCCGCAGGTCCCCCACCGCCTGATTAAATGCATCCCACCACCAATCCCATCATGGGAGAGAGCATTGAGTTTACCCAAGACCTTCCCAGCCAGCCAAAAGGTCACCCGAATATATTATGAGTCAGGAAGACAGGGAAAATAGTTTTTCCATCAAAAAGAAATAAGTTGAGCATTTTGCGACCCAATTTTCATCAATTGGGAGACAAAAATGCAGCCCCCGCTGTTAAACAATCAACAACCAGACACTCATCCAGACAGGAGGAGTTTTGTAAAGCGATCTAAGGTGATTATCTTGCCCTTCTTCCTTGGGGGAAAGCACCTGATCTCTTCTTGGTGCCTCCCCACGTTATCATGGCTGACATCGGGTAGAACAATCAAAGGCTGAGTCATACCATTCTACTTTAATGGTTGACTACAGAGGAACATTCGCACGGGCCTACATTCTCATTCACTTGACTGGTGTGTGCAACAACAGGAGACAAATTTTAAAAATGCACTATTTCAAGTACAAACTTGCAGATAAAATGGAAAGCAAATACATGGTAACGTTTAGTTTATTTTTATGGTTATAAATTTTTGGATCATAGGCGGATTAATCATCTAGTTTACCTGCAATCTAGGAAAACATGAAGATGATGCAAGCAAGTGCATCACTTAAGTGTCGCAACTGTAACATTATTTGCAAATTTGAGTGAAGTTACAAGCATCTTTTGCCGAGGTTTTGAGACTGGAACCTATTTTCAATTGAAGTCTTGCAGAAATTTCGAGGGCTGAGGGGAACATCAAACCGGAACTACTTTGTTGTAGATCTGGAGGCAGTTAGTCATCAAACAGTTGCGGCTCCTCCCCCGAGTGCTATTTTTAAAATGTTTGTTTCCCCCTCAAAATCAAAGGTTGTCTGACACACTTACTGGCAGTCTTGGCCTTTTCTAAGACATCAACAAGCGAATTTGCCAGAATAACAACTGAATGGGGGACTGATCAAGATTGTATCAAGGTCTGCTGACACATGCATCTTACAAAAGTGATAACGTGTGATAATAATGTGCAGCCAAGACAGAAATAAAATAACTATTTAACAAAATGCACACATTGAGAACAGCTATCATAACAATACTGTGCTGGAAGCAGGCAAATTCGAATATCAAAAGGAACACATAATTTTTATAGAAATATGTTTAATATCTTTTGTTTGTTCACTCAGCTAATGACAACGGATTTTATGTCAAAACAAGTCTCACATTCCTATAACATAAGATTGTGGCTATTGAGCTGAGAGAGTGATTATTGAACTATTAACATTTAGACACAAAATGGTTGGATTTTCCTCTTTCTTCCAGGGGGAGAGGTCAGGACGGGGACATGTTAAGCTGGATCCTGCCCATTGTTCCAACCACCTTTCTGACAAAGGTCAAGAAAAATTAGTAGTGAAAAATTAACATAAGTCAGTCCAGTTGTCCATCATCGTTGCCTCTTAGCACAATAAAATGAATGTCAAGCCAGTAAGAGGCAAAATTTAAAGCATCACATCAGATACTGTATGAATGTCTGAAATCCTGATTTGTGAACTATTTTTCTTTTCTCACTGCTCACTGCTTCAGGCATCCTTTTTTCCTCCTTCGTCCATTCCACTCCTTCCAAAGAAGCTGCAATGCACCACCAGAGATATATGGCTTTTACATTGATCAAGGCACTCCTAGCTTCAACTAAACCAGGATTATTGTTTGCAGGGGTGGTGTTTCACAATGGAAGCCTCCCATGAATTATGTAACCTCTCCTGCAACTCAGCTCCATTGTAAGCATTGCATCCTGCTGGTGGTAGCAGTGAAAGTGACCATAGCCCTGAATTTTTATGCTACACAGACATTTTGGACTGTCTGACCACATCAGAAACATTAGTCATTGGCTGTGCCAAGATGCATCAAGCAGATTATAGCTGCATCACTTTCTTGAGCAAACAGGCCTGACAAGACACTGCAATTGTTACTGTTATAATCCCATACAGACCAATAAATTTTAAAAACAGCTTTGGATTCCCAGTAACCAACTTAGAGGAATCACATGAAACGATGTCAAGTTTTAAGATTTATACCATAACAAACAAAAATGAACATCGGCTAAACATTATTTAGTAGGCAACTAATACTCTGAACGACGGAAAAGGTAATCCTTATTAATGTTTTAATGTGACCGGTAACACCACATTAAATATATATTACAGCACGCTCTCCACAGAATTACAGTCTTTTCAGGAAAGAGTCCAAAGTCTAACAGCTTTTAACAGGTGCATTTCTCCCTGTTTCGCTGAATTGTAACGTCCAGAGGCCATTGAATGTCCTCTCCCTCAGTCTTACGAAAAATCCCAAAACCATCTCCGGCAACACAGCTCACTCCAATGATTCCTTCCCCGGCCATGCCAGGACAAACCTTTCAGAGTCCTTATATTTCCATGGATTCTGGCTTTTCAACTCTCCTGCATTCTGTCCAGTGACCCAGCAGCGAAAATTGCCTTTTACCTTCTGCTGATCACAGCAGCTGCTCCCTCTCTCTGCCTCTCTCTCTGTTCCAAGCCTCTGAAACAGTAAATCTGCAATGGCAAAAACATTTGCTACTCCCTTTGTGTTCAGGTGTTAAACCTGGCAAGTGCTTTTCAATAGCACTTGACCTGGGCCCCCAGTGCCTATGGTAACCAGATCATGTAGGTTGGTCATCAGGCATAATTTGTAATAGATCACGTCTCTCTCTTCATTACTCCATTTTACATTAAATTAAAAAGACAGTCCAAAACATAACTATCTTACAAAACCTCACACCCGTAACATTACTGAGTATCAGGATTTACCAAAGTACAAGGGGGAGAATTTTCTCCCTGTCGGGGGGGGGGGGGGGGGGTTTGGACGGGAACGGGGGTGGGCAGGCACGCAGCCAATTACCGCCCACGATCGGCTGCAAGCCGCCATTTTACGTGGGTGGTCCAATTAAGACCCAACCAGCATGACACGCACCCTGAAGTGCTGAGCGGTCCCTGTGCGGGTGGGGGGAGTAGGCTGAGTTGGGGCTTGCGCTCTTTCATGCATGCACGCAAAAGAGCACAGAAATCTCCCTGAGGCACAGAACTGCCTCAGGGAGATTAATTTAATTTTTAAATACTCTACTAAAGAAAAAAAAACTTAAGCCATGTCCCCTCATGTGACAGTGTCACATGAGCTGGGACATGTCAATGAACTTTAATAAAAACTTTCATTCAATTTATAAACACTTCATGAAACCTCATCCCGCCCGTGGATGAGGTTTCATGATAAATACGAAGGCCGCTTGGGCTCTTTGCCTGCCCGCCAACCTTAAAGTTGGACGGGCAGTTCAGTTAGTTATCTTAATTGGAATTTAAATGGCTTTAATAGGCCTTTGACAGTTTGGCGTGTGTGCGCAGCCGATACCGGCGCGTGCCCGCCGAACTGAGGGTCTGAACGGTGCGCATGACGTGGGACACATGCCCGATGTCACAGCGCGACATTTTACCTGTCGACGAGCGGGGCCCCATCCCTGCTCACCGACACAAATGTTCTGGCCAAGGAGTTTTTAAAAAATTCATGCTTAGGATATGGGAATCGCTGACAAAGCCAGCATTTATTGCCCATCCCTAGTCGCTATATATAAGAGGTCACACAATCCACAGTTGCACCAAGGGAAAGCAGAGAGGGAAAAAATAGGGTACGCAGTAGAGATTTTGATTGAATTATGGTTTTGAGGGGTGTGAGAAGACGACATTGCTTCTTCCTGTTGAATCATCCCAGTCCATATGGTGAAGATGTCCACACATTGCTGTTAAATTGGGTGTTCCAGGATTTTAACTCACGCACACACAGAGTGGCATCATTCTCATCCCACACTGGCTGGCTACAAGGCAGGACTCAGAGAAAAATCAGAGAAATTTGCATCAGAGTCAGTGTTCCTGCCTTCTGGCGATTTTCCCATGGGCGGGTCTTTACCAGCAGAGGCTACCCAGTCGGCAGTACCAGGTAGCCACTCTGTGTAATTAAATGCCCATCTGTGGACTGATTGAGGCCACCACTGGGGTCTTCCCAGCAGCGGAAGGGCTCACCTGCTGAGGACCTAGCCTGGCATGTGCCTGGGGACAACTTGCCAGCCCTTGGCCTGGGGGGCCCTTCAGAGCTGCGACCATCAGCCTTGCAGCTGTGGCCTCTGTATATTTAATTGATTGGGCCTGCATCCTCAGGGGCCTGCCCACCATCCTTCACTGGACAGCGAAACTGGAGGCAGTCTCTTACTTGGCTGCCCCCGGGGAGCTCTCACAGATCCAGGTCAGTCAGAGCAGGTTCATTTTCTAAGGGAAGAGGATTCCTCCAATGGAGGAATGCGGTTATGTATATCCAAGTCAGGATAGTGTGTGACTTGGTGGGAAACTTTGGAGTAACGGTGCTCCCATGAATTTGCTGGCCTCTAGGTGGTGGAGTCCTTGGTTTTGGAGGTCGTGCTGACTGCAACCATGGTACGACAGTGGTGGAGGAAGTGGATATTTAACTTTATGGTGAATGAGATTGCTGGACCTCCTCTGGTCAGAGCAGGGGTGAGGACATCACAGTGGGCCTCCAAAAGGCATTCCAGGTATGGGTCACTGAACTCTTCTTGGCCTTCGGGGCCATGTCTTCACTGGGGCAGTCCTGGACTGCAAGCATTGAGAACTGTGCGCATGGCTGTAGTCTGGATATGGCACCTAGAGTGAGGAAATGGTGAGGTAATGGCATGGAGGATGATTCAGAGGCCACCCACCAGCGAGACGCTGTGTTTCCTGTGGCTGCATAATAATAAGGCAGGAAACGGACAATATGGTGCCAAAACCTGCCCTTATGGCCAATGGGAAAAACGCCTTTCTTCACTCCCGCCACCACACTAAGTGCAATTCAGGGAAAGTTCCGGCCTAAGTGCTTTGGTTTAACATCTGATAGCAGATCTGAAAATACAACACTCCTTTAGTACTGGAGTTTCAACCTAGATATATTTAAATCCTGGATTGAGGCACTGAGTCCACAAATCCTTCAGTCACCTCAGCCTCATCCTCTGGAATTCCCTTCCCAAATCCCTCACTAGCCTTCACTAAAACTCACCTTTTTGACCAGGATTTTGATCACCACCCCAAATACCTTCTTCTTTGTTTCAGTATCTACTGTTGTTGAACATGAGAGAGAATATACAAATGCAGTTTGTTGTAATTGTAAATGGCTGGCTATTCAGTAAGGGTGGCTGACAGCTAGTGAGGGCCTCAGCATAGAATGTGTTGGAGCGTCTGGCCAGGAGGAACCTGATCTGGGAATATTTCCGCAGGTGACAATGGATTTTGGAGTGGGTCTCGATGAATCCATGCCTCAAATCGCGAGCAAGATGCTGCTCAGTGTGTTTTGGCAAGTCCACATAACGTGCCACTTGCTCTGACTCACTGTGGCCCCTTCCTCCACTTTTGCTGTTCCATTTCCTTGTCCTGTATCTCAAGAAGAGCGAGCGAGATCCTTAAAAGGGTACCCCTAGTGGGGGGTCAAGTTGCCTCAGCCCTCAGAGATGGTTGTATATTTTGAGGACAAAGAACTCAAGTTCTGAAACAAATTAAAAGAAAAAGCCCCATCTCACAATCAAGCATCTCACAAGTAAAGAAAATAAGAAAAAATAAATAAATTTGCACAAACACCAGACAAGCAACAAACCAAATGAGGTCAGAAAGGTTACATCTTTCAGGGGTCGCAGCAGTTGCTGTGCCTGTACCTTCTGGTGCATATTCTGGTGCAGCCGAGAAAACCCCATGCCAGTGACAGAAAGTAACAGGATTCTCAGCACACTCTTCAAATGCCCGCGGAATGTTTCAACTCCATGTTGAAATCAGGCTTGCGCCATGGAGCAACACAAACCTATTTTTCCCCTGGCGCAGACCCAAAGCAAAACAAGGTGCAAGTCCAAAGCTTGTGTAGAAACCAAAAGCTGCATTTTCCGCTGCTTCTCCACTGTTTTCCTTATTGGATTTATTGGCGATTATCTTATATCTACTTGCTGTGCGTAGTGGTGATAGAATTGGTTGAAACAGGGCCGTCAGATGAATGCTGCTACCTTGGCCCTACAACTTGTGAATGTGGAACTGAGCCACAGACTATGCAACATCTCCTGCAATGCCTATCGCTAGAGGAACCCTGCACTGTTGCAGATCTTGCCGAATTCAACAACAAGGTGCAAAAATGTGTCCAGTTCTGGCTGGGCCATGTATAGACTGTCCGTGGACACGATAAAAATAATTCTTTTTTAAAAAAAATCTTATATCTATGACTACTAGTTTGAACCAAGCCTGTAAAGAGGTCATGAGCTGAGTGACCCTGGCGGAACCCAAACTGACCATCAGTGAGCAGGCTATTGCTAAGCATGGATAACACTGTTGATGACCCCTTCCATCACTTTACTAAGTGTGTGAGTTTAGAGTGAAGTTGAATCATTTTTTTTCCCACATCATTAATCAGCTTGAACAACTCAATTGGATCAGCCCCTTAAGTCTTCTATACTCAAGGGAATACAAGGCTAGTTTATGCAACCCATCTTCAAAAGTTAATCCTTTTAGCCCAGTATCTTTCTGGTGAATCTGCACTGCACCCTCTCCCATGGCCAATATGCTCTTTCTGAGGGGAATAGGCAGAACTGAATGATGGAATCTAACCAGAGTTTCATATAACTGTAGCATAACATCCACCCCTTTGTATTCCAGCCCCCTTTGAGTGGCCATCAATTATAAATACCAACATATTATTACTTTTTCATTAATTTTTGTACTGGTCCACTAGCTTTAAGTGATTTCTGTGCATGGACCCCTAAAACCCTTTGCTCCCCCTTAGTATGTAGCTTCTCACTATTTATGAAATAACTCTGTTCTGGCTTTCGGAGGTCCAAAGTGGATGACATCACACTTCCCCACAGTGAACTCCGCCTGCTATAGGTTTGCCCACTCACTTCATCTATCAACATCCCTCTGCGATGTTCGGTTCATATTTACTATTATCTGTTACACATAACATAACCAGGTACTTCAGTTTTGACTTGTTGTAAATTGTTTGTCACTCATTAGAAGCCTGTACAAATATATATTCAGATATATCTCCCCCACTTTGAAATATGATGCAAGAATAAATATTTTTCTTTCATTCCTTTGTGTTTACTTTGGAAAGTGGAGAAAGCTGCAGGTTTGCTGAAAATAAGTGAATCAAATTAGCACAGGAGGCAAATTAATGGTTGCCACAAGTCATAGGGACAGCATAAATTGACCTCTGCCAGTTTACAATGTCCCAACTGTGTTCTAATCTGTCACCAAAATATCCAGCAAAGAGGAGTCTAATTTTCATCAGAGGGAGTTAGCTACAGTAACATTATATTCAGGGAGAGAACTAGGCTTATAGATTATTAAACTCCTACACACACACCCTCACTGTCTACAGTAAAAGATTGGTTATTTTCCCAGCACACTTTAGTGATTTCATCGAAACAGTTACAAGAACAGTGCTGGCTATTTTATACCATTGATGATTACAATATGTCCCTGCAAACCAGAGTCTGATTGAAAATAACCTCTTAGCTTTTGAATGCAAACTGAATTAGATCCACAATGATGTAAAAACAAAAAAACTGCGGATGCTGGAAATCCAAAACAAAAACAGAATTACCTGGAAAAACTCAGCAGGTCTGGCAGCATCGGCGGAGAAGAAAAGAGTTGATGTTCGGTCGAAGGGTCATGAGGACTCAAAACGTCAACTCTTTTCCTCTCCGCCGATGCTGCCAGACCTGCTGAGTTTTTCCAGGTAATTCTGTTTTTGTTTTCCATAATGATGTTCCTGTTATCTGAATTCACTCATGTTATCCTGTTTTAATGCCAGATGCCAATTGTTGATATGTTATGATTCTGTGGCCAGCCTTAATCGCCAATCTCAATGCTTAATCCTTTAACAACTGCTCTGCAACGTTCTTTCGTGACTCTGTTTTTCACTTCTTCATTTTAATCCTCTTCTTTGTCTCTTCTTGTTTTCTGAATTGTTTTTGATTTCATTTTTAGTTCAGTAACTGTCAACCATTTTTGAAGCTTTTCGGAATCATCTTGTGGGAGGGGACATTTTCGGACTGTCGATAAATTTTATCGTGACTTGGCAATGTCAGACTTGGCCTTAGGGTACATCCACACATTACGAATGCAGAGTCATACTTTCCAACATGCTGTGTGCTGGATTCTTTCCATGAGTGAGGGGAAAAAAAAAACTCCAGTTGAGCCAATTATTAGAAATCCGATCAACAGAATTGAAGTGCTATTTTTAATTGTTACACAACCTTAAGAAACTTGCACGAAACAGCCCAATTAAGGCTAAAGTTTCTAGACTTTAGGCTCACGCAAAGAGCCTAAACCACTGGTCCATTGTCAATGTGAGGTCCAGGTGATTTTGGCTCCTGGGCTTTGTTCCAATATGATTGATGGGCTGCCCACCAAATCCTATCAGGAAACACAATGATTTCTCCTATTCACCTTCCACAGGCCTCACAAGCCCCTGTTTAAGTCAGGAGTTAACTTCTTGAGGCATTCTTTTCTACCTGATGCGCTACAAGAAGGATGAGTAGGAGAATGAGTAACTGGGCTAACCCCTAGCTTTTCTGATCCCTCTCAGGAGGTCTTGGTGGAGGAGGCCAAGGAGGGAGATACTGTTGCCCAGGTCAAACAAGATCATCCACAGGGCCACCACCCAGCAGCTCTGAACAGAGGTCATTGACAGGGTCATCGGTAACAGGAACTGGCTTCATTGTGGGACGTGGTTCTATCATAGTGTCAGAGGATGCTCGCAACAACAGGAGGCCATTCAGCCCATTGAGTTTGTAACAGCTCTCTCTAAGAGCAACTCAGCTAGTCACACTCCCACTCACCTCTCATCTGAAAAATCCTGCCTTAGTTAAAGAACCGAATGGTGGTGATCTAGCACTAAGAACTTAAAATGACTATGTAAAAAAAAGTCTTGCATTTGTGTCATGTTTGTCGAAAACATTGCACTGACAATGATTTACATTGAAGCACAGTCACTATTCTTACATTAGCAAATGTTACAGCTATAATGGTGTGTTAAAATCCCACAATCAGCAATTAAATTAATGACTCATTCATGCATTTTTGCTGGTGCTTTCTGAGGGAGGAATGTTGTCCAGGACACCAAGAGAATGTGCTACATTTATTGCCAGAAAATCCTTGGCATCTACCTATGTGGCCAGAATAGGCGAGCCGATCTTTGGTTTAAAAGCAACATCCAAAGGACAGCACATCTATTTCAGTATTTCTTTGATAGCACACAGCAGTATCAGTTTAGACTACATACTCAAGACCTGGACTGGGGCTCAAATAACATCTTTCAGACCCAAAGGGAAGAGCGCTATCAACTGACTTCATAAGCATACCTCAAAATGGATGTGCAGAAAACCAGAAGGCATATAAGGAGGAAGAACACCCTGCTCATGATATGAAGTGAGAAAGGTGATGGGATTATACACTGGGACGAATACAGGAACTGGTAAAACATTCAAAAGGGTGGTAAGAGGAGAAAAAGGACACAGGACATAAGAGTAGGGATTATTTTCATCATTGTAAAAGTAAGAGCACAGTCAGGGAAGGGGTGAGAGTTGTACAAGATGGAAACAAGGCTGTGACAGAAGAAGAGCATAAGAAAATTAATATTCCAAGCGATTATTTCCTCCAAGGTTTCACAGCAGAATACTTGGCCAAAATTTCCTCCTTATGTAATTATAATCGGTAAGAATCAGCTTTGGAAATCAATACTAATTCTAATTTAGGTCCATGAGTTGGATTCTGAAACTGAAATGTAAATTGATCAAATTTACCGATGATACCATACCAGCAAGTGTTGTTGATTTTGATGAGGAAGCTTGAAAGATACAACATGAAATAGACAGAATATGTGAACGCCCAGTGAAATGCCAGCGAGAGGGATGCTGGTCAGTTGCAAGGAAATGGAGGCTTCAGTTTCCCCAGTTGGTTACAGCAAAGTCCAGTCAATCTGAGGCTGGATGTCGGACAACCAGCCTGACAGCACAAGTTTCAGTTGAATAAAAAATGTGCACCGTGCAACAAACACAAACTACTTTATTTTCTAATCTTATTTTTTAGATTAAATAAAACAATGTTTTGAAATGTTCTGTTGACGTTTCTGTGATATCCATGTGCTATAGTGATCACTGTGCTTTTCTTAATAAAAAAAACAATATTAACTGATGCCAGTGGGCATTTGAAACCTGGCGGATAGTAAATAAGGTTTACATCTGGGTGTGTTTTAAATCGTTTACTGAAGCTGTTTACTCCTTGCACAGAGCAGCGCTGGCAACTTCCATTTCCAGTGTGAAATGAACATTTCACCTCTCTTCTATTTTTACTTATTTCTGTTGAAAGGTCATTCGGACTCGAAACGTTAACTGTGCTCCTCTCCGCAGATGCTGCCAGACCTGCTGAGTTTTTCCAGGTATTTTTGTTTTTGACTTCAATCTCTCTTTTTCTCTCTTCTTTCCGCATAGAACAGCTCACAAGTTCCCTCTAGTGCACAGACAGATACACTGCAGCACGCAGTGACATTAAAGGTGCTAAGTCAGCAAGGAAGTTTGGTTAGAAAGAGCAGAAACTCCTGCATATACACATGAGGGTGATTCCCACAGTGGTGAAGATGTTAAATGCTAAATAGAGCAAATATCAATGAGTGGGATGGGCTGAACTTCTGTGGACAGACTCAACCTCAACATCAGATTTCTTTACATTTTGACAGTCAACAGAACTCATGTTTTACATGTGAATCTCAGGTTTTCCTCAATTTAAGAATCATGAGAATTTTTACATCAAGGACCAAAGGGAAGAACGGATGTATTTAGTTTGCAAGGGTATGTCCCATGAGGGTATTTATTCACACTGTTGTCCCTAAAGGCACATTGGAGAATGTCGCTTTTTACTGCATTTAAAATTAAAGCATCTCATGTTTTCACTTAGTGTAACACATAGACATTAGCTGCAAACTTCCCTTTTAAGAGCTAACAAAAACTCTGTTACCCTCCCAGAAAGGATGAGGGATTCACTCTGATGAAGAGTCATATGGACTTGAAACGTTAACTGTCTTCCTCTCCGCAGATGCTGTAAGGCCTGAGTTTTTCCAGCTATTTTTGTTTTTGTTTCAGATTTCCAGAATCCGCAGTGTTTTGCTTTTCTCTGAGGGATTCACACTTTGTCTGAATGAGAATTGGGAGCCCAAAAGGGTGCAGAGAAGCCCAGTAGCGGATGATGGCAAGCACAGGGATGTTAACACGCCACTGATCTTAATGACAGGGCCTCATTTAAATTAGCCCTGACAACCAACCAAAATTACAACCTGGTGAGTGGAGGGGTTGGGGCGGGATGGGGGGGTTGCGGGGGGAGGGGTGGCGATGGCCGAGGGCTTCTGGCGGACAGACACCTTTGTTTATTCTTGCATGGGATGCGAGTGTGTCGCTAGCAGCAATTGTTGCTCAACCCTAACTGCTCGAGGAGGTGGAAATGGGCTGCCATCTTGAACTGCTGCATTTCAGCTGGTATAGGTGCACCCACAGCACTTTAAGAAAGGGAGTTCCAGGTTTTAGACCCAGCGACAGTGAAGGGGTGGCAATATAATTCCTAATCAGGGTGCTGCGTGACTTGGAGGGAAACTTGCATTCCCATGCGTCTGCTGCCCTTGTCCTTCTAAGTGGTGGAGCGAGTGCCAATCAAGCTGCTTTGTCCTGGATGATGTTGAACTTCTTGAGTGTTGGTGGAGCTGACTCATCCGGGTAAGTGGGGAGTATACTATCATACCCCTGACCAGTGCCTTGTGGTAGACACCCACAATTAGGCACCCATGTGAACAGACCTTGGCAGTCAGTGGTGGAGTGAGGACAAGCCTGTGGAAGGATTGAGATGGGAAAAAGGCTGTTCGGAAGGTTCAAAAGGAAAGGGAAGGATGGGGGGAGGGAACGACCTAGCCACAATCGGGGAGGGGTGTAGGTCTGGAGCGAGGGAGGCCTGAAGCTTCCTTTTGAGGCCCAAAGAAGCATTCTTCCACACTCCCGGCCAACAAGGAAAGCTTAATCCAAAACTGCCTCTGCCTCACTCAGGCCTCGGATTGAAATGACAGCTTTGAGCCCTGTGGACATCATCAGACATAACCTACATTCTGAAAGTTTGACTATTTCCTTCAAGTGTGCTTCTCGCCTGCTCAACATTGGGATATGGCAGGAATGCAGCGTGATCAGTGGGGTTAAGTGACTCACCTTACCTACTCCACAATCTCCTACCTGGTTTCTCCGAACCTGAGGCAGTTAAAATCAGAACCACAGAAGAGGAGGTGGAACTACTTGCAATGGAAGCTTCAGTCCAGGCATTCACCACAGCTGGATATGGATTTATTCCCCTCCAATCCATATCCAGTTGTGAACCCCTTACTTGAAGCCAATGTTGCAAATAGTTCCACCTCCTCTTCTATGATTCTGATAACCCATATAGCAAGAGGGAAGGTGGGGAACAAAATTAGGTGGCTCAGATTTTGCTGTCAGTGGCAAAGGAATGGCACTCACTGTTGACCTTGCCGACCACTGCTCGCAGTTTCCAGGGCTTTCTCGATGTGTATTTCTTCTGGTTTTTTCTAGCACTGCGCCCTCTAGTGGAGATTTGTGACATCCATGAGCCTGGCAAGAAATGGCGAGGGTCTTCATCCAATCAGATTGAAGAATCCTCAGTGCAACAAGCAGGAGATTAATTTGATGAAAGGGTGAAAACAGGCAGTAGTGGGTATTGTGTGAATAAGCGGTGTCTGTTTGAAAGGCTGATTTTAGCATGCAATTTGGTCTTAATTGCTGATTACCATAATTGGAACTTGCTGGTGCTAAAATAGACAGCTGCAGGTTTTGGCACTCAAGCAGAATTAGACACAATTTCCATGGGTTCCACACACCCATTTCCATTGAAGGTGTGGAGTGTGCTGGCTGACACACAATGACACATTTCAGGGTGGTTCCGGGATCAAAGGAGAGGGCACATTGATAATCGGACAGAGCTCTGGAAACGTTGGTGATTGAGTCTAGAGGAGAAGGAATGTCCTGCGCCTAGAAGGAGGAAGGAGTTTTCCTTGCCCTCCTGCCCCTCATGTCCATCTCTCATGCATCAGGTGGTGTTGTTCTACCCGGCCACACGCTTTCCTACCATTTCTCCTACAGACCATTAGGGACCCCCAGCAAGGTGCTGATGACCAAGCACTCCCTTTCCTCTGATGACTCCAACAGTGTAGCGTGTCACACCACTCACACTGTTTGGTGAAGTTCCCAGAGAAGTTCCGGACCATATGTCGATAGAGCACTGGTGAAGTCCCAGAATGACACCAGTCGCTTTTCAAAAGGCCTTTTCAAACTGTGAGCAATAAAAGATTGGGTACATTTCAGTAAGGCTCAAAATCCTCTGCAATAACTTGTGTACTCCCAATCAACTGACTGCTGTTATGGGAAAGCGTAAAGTGAAGAATAGCCAGCAAAGTGCCCTGCAGTCTTCTTAACGAGTGCTAGAAGGCACTTTAAGCGGCAAACAGCCCCTTAATCATCCTCCAGGCGCCCATTCCTAGCGCAAGCTTCAATCCCTTTACCATGATGCCATCTTCCGCTAAGAAAGCATTCCTGCTTAAGACCTTAGCTTGGCGACCTCAGAGGTTCCTTAGCACCTGAAGTATCTGTGGAAAATCACCAACCACAGAGTTCGATCCAAGAATCTTAGATCAAGAGCTACAAATAAAATTTAAATGACATACAATAATCATAATAAAGATTAACAAATGCAAATTGGGTTAAGGGGGAAGAGATAAAATAGATAGAAAAGGTATAAAATATATTATTTTATTTTTTTAGAAATATCTCCAATATTAATTTTCTTCTAAGGAAATGAGGCTCCATATTTGGTGAATGTAAATTTTCAGGGCTGGGGTGGTGGTGGGATGGGGGTGTGGTGGTGGTTCAGCAGTAATTATTACATACAACGTGCTTTAAACCTTACTTACACCAGCATGCACCAGCCCTGACCTTTCAAGAGATTTGTATTCTGGAACGGTTCAGGAAGTACTGCAAATTCACACACTTCATTCAGTTCTGAGCCAAGTGTAGCAGTGAGGACTGCAACAGCACACCCTGTGGAGGATCAGGGCACCTGAGAGCAACTTCTGGAATTCCACATTGAACTGCAACAAGTGTGAACATTAGAAGTTGCTGTCTGATTACTTTTTAATAATGGCAAATGCTGGTAAACTCAAAGACTGGGTTATTCATTGTTACATCCATTGTGTAACAGCAGTAACATTTTAACCAATTCATATGAAATCTTTTTTAATACAAAAGCATAAATAGACTAATGATTCATACGTACCAGATAAATGTAATTTATATAGTTTCTAATATTCAATTCATCTATCTTAAAATAAATGCTAGCAAACATTGTTTAAAAAAAATTATGGGGTTGTTGTGAGAGGTGGCTGAGTTGGTACTATTGACAGAGTTGATCAGCAGACACTTCTTAGGCAGAAACATTAAGTTTATTTACAAAGGTACTCAGCAGCAACTACGCTTGTGCTTTCACATCAAACTCCATCTCTACACTACTCACTACGAACTACAGGGGTTGCCTGTGGTACTCTCCTATTCGGTACTAAAGATCATGTGATCTTCCTTAACAAATATTATTCTTAAAGGTATATTACACACTAAATAAAACCATAATTATCACATCCCTCTCCCTTACTCAGATATACATTTTATATTTAAAAGCACAATTTCCTCAAGGCAACAAATTATTTACACTAGTAAATCATTTACAAGTTCAGTCTTTCAAGTAGTTTCCCTATGCGTGTAGAACGTCTCAGCTCCACAACTTCAGGTGCTTTGCCAGGAACCTCCTTTTCCGGAGTTGCCTGAACATCAGGTGCTTTGGTGGGCACCTGCAGTTCTGTATCCTCAACTCTTATAGGAACATCAGATAATGTCTGTACTGGGTTGAGTATCCTCAACAGGAAACGCTGACCCAGTCATGAACACTGGTGGAATGAAGTCTTGGTGATTTGTTTCTCTCTTCTTTAGATGATCCACATGTCTCCATATGATTCAGCCTTCCACCTCCACGTGGTAAGATAGAGGTCTAGTCACTGCACTTATTTTACCCAGTAACCACTTTGGTCTTTCTCCGAAGCTCTTCATGTATACTATCTCTCCCACGGTAAATTTCGTCTTATGACTATGCCAGTCACAGAATCACAAAATCTCACAGTGCAGAAGAGGCCCTTCAACCCATCGAGTCTGCACCGAAATCAAAGAAACACCTGACCTACTTACCTAATCCCATTTACCAGCACTTGGCCCGTAGCCTTGAATGTTATGACGTGTCAAGTGCTCATCCGGGTACTTTTTAAAGGATGTAAGGCAACCCGCCTCCACCACCCTCCCAGGCAGCGCATTCCAGACCATCACTACCCTCTGGGTAAAATGTTTTTCCTCACATCCCCCCAAACATCCTGCCTCTCACCTTGAACTTATGTCCCCTTGTGACTGACCCTTCAACTAAGAGGAACAGCTGCTCCCTTTCCACCCTGTCCATGCCCCTCACAATCTTGTACACCTCGATCAGGTCGCCCCTCAGTCTTCCCTGCTCCAACAAAAACAACCCAAGTCTGTCCAACCTCTCTTCATAACTTAAATGTCTCATCCCAGGCAACATCCTGGTGAATCTCCTCTGCACCCCCTCCAGTGCAATCACATCCTTCCTATAATGTGGCGGCCAGAACTGCACACAGTACTCCAGCTGTGGCCTCACAAATGTTCTATACAACTCCAACATGATCTTCCTACTTTTGTAATCTATGCCTCGATTGATAAAGGTAAGTATCCCATATGCCTTTTTTACCACCCCATTGACATGCCCCTCTGTCTTCAGAGATCTAAGGACACACAGGTCAAGATCCCTTTGTTCCTCAGAACTTCCTAGTGTCATGCCGTTCATTAAATACTTCCTTGTCAATCACCTCACACTTTTCAGGGTTAAATTCCATCTGCCACTTATCTGCCCATTTGACCATCCTGTCTTTATCTTTCTGTAGCCCAAGACACTCAACCTCACTGTTAACCACCCGACCAATCTTTGCGCCAACCGCAAGCTTACTAATCCTACCCCCCACATAGTCATCTATGTCGTTTATATAAATGACAAATAATAGGTAACCCAGCACAGATCCCTGTGATAAGCCACTGGACACTGGCTTCCAGTCACTAAAGCATCCTTCTGTCATCACCCTCTGTCTACTACAACTAAGCCAATTTTGAATCCACCTTATCAAATTACCCTGTATCCCATGTGCCTTTGCCTTCTTTATAAGTCTCTCTTGTGGGACCTTGTCAAAGCCTTTTCTGAAATCCATATAAACGACATCAACTGCACTACCCTCATCTACACACGTGGTCACCTCCTCAAAAAATTCAATCAAATTTGTTAGGAATGACTTCACTCTGACAAAGCCATGCTGACTATCCCTGATCAAACCTTGCCTCTCCAAGTGGAGATAGATTCTCTCCTTCAGAATTTTCTCTAATAGTTTCCCTACCACTGACGTGAGACTCACTGGCCTGTTGTTCCCTGGCTTACCTCTACAACCCTTCTTAAATAGCGGAACGACTTTAGCTGTTCTCCAGTCCTCTGACACCTCCCCCGTGGCCAGAGAGGAATTCAAAATTTGGGTCAATGCCCCTGCGATCTCCTCCCTTGCCTCCCTCAGCGGTCTGGGACACATATCATCCAGACCTGGAGATTTGTCCACTTTTAAGCCTGCCAACACCTCCAATACCTTGTCACTCCCTATATCAATTTGCTCAAGAACCTCGCAGTCTCACTACCCGAGTACCATACCTTCATCCTCATTCTCTTGGGTGAAGACGGATGTGGAGTATTTGTTCAACACTCTACCGATGTCCTCTGGCTCCATCCATAGATTGCCCCCCTTGGTCTCTAATGGGCCCTACTCTTTCCCTGGTTATCCTTTTCCCATTGACATTCTTATAGAATATCTTGGGATTTTCCCTACTTTTACCAGCCAGAGCTTTCTCATGTCTAGCTTTCTGGCTTCCCTGACTCCTTTCTACCTTCCCCTCTAAGTTTGGCATTATTAAGCTCAGTTTCAGCCTGAGATGGTGTTTCATCAATAACTCTGCAGGTGTGACACCTGTTATTGTGTGAGGGATGGTCTTATAATGGAAAAGAAATTGTGCTAGCTTGGTCGCCAAGGAATCTCCAAGTTGCTTCTTCGTGCCTCCCTTGAATGTTTGAACTGCCCTATCAGCCAGTCCATTTGAGGAAGGGTGGTACGGTGAAGTTTTTAACATGAATGATGCTGTTGAGGCCAATGAACTGTTGAAATTCAGCACTCATAAATGCTGTGCCATTAGCAGAAATGACTACTTCTGGTAGTCTGTTAACGGCAAACCTTTGACATAGTTTCTCAATTGTAGCAATTAACGTTGGGGACTTCACCTCATATATGTCCATCCATTTTGAGTGGGCATCGACAAGAGCAGAAACATTGTTCCTATGAAAGGTCCCACTTAGTCAATGTTCTTCCTGGCCACTCCCAAGGGCATAACGGAGCTGTTGAAGGCAACTTTTGCAGTTGCTGACATTGCACACAATTCTTCACTAAACTCTCTTTTTCACCATCCATCCCACCCACCATATGTATCTGTGTGCTATGGTCTTCATTCAGGATATTTCCGGATGTGCACTGTGTAGTTCAATTAAAAGTGGCTCCCTTCCCTTCGGAGGAACTATCACTCTTGCTCCCCACAATAAGATGCCATCCTGGCTGGTTATTTCATGTCTTCAGTTAAAGTATGGTTTCATTTCGTCAGATATGGGCTCTCCTGACCAACCATGAAGCACTTGTTCTCATACTTGAGATAGGACTGGGTCCCGACTTGTCTAGTCTCTGACCTGTCGAGCACATACCAGTGAGGAATCTAAGAAATTTAACAATAAAACTAGTTCCTGAGGAACTGGGAGGTCCTCATCATTTTCTTGGGAAGGCAAACATCTGAGTGCATCAGCATTTATGATGTGATTTCCAGGTCTATGAGCATCGCCTAATCATCACTGCTACCCTCCAGCAATCTTTTTCTACGTGCGAGTATCCCTTTTCCACTGTAGTGAGTGTTCTTGATACATAACCTATAGGCCATTCCATGCTGTCATCCAACTGATGGGAGAGCACTGCACCCACTCCGTAGGGGGATGTGTCACATATCAACATCGATTCTTTCATTTGGTCATAATTTACTAATAGATTGGATGAGTGCAACAATTATTTCACCTTTATGAAAGCTTCTTTCTGGGGCACCTCCCAAGACCAACGTTGGTTCTTTTTGAATAGATAATGCAGGGGGGCCAGACAAATTGGGTAAGAGCTGTCCATAATGGTTGATCATTCCTAGGAATGATTTGAGCTTGAGGTGTTCTTTGGTGCAGGTGCCTCTCTTATGGCTCACACTTTCTCCTCAACCAGGTGGAGGCCCTGTGGATCTACCCATTGACCAAAGAGATTACCTCCCTCGCTTGGAATGTGCACTTTTCTTTTTTTAAACGCACTCCAGCTTGCAAGAAATGTTTTAAGACTTCTTCTAAGTTTGCCAAATGCTCTTTTTCAGTGAATCCTGTCACTAAATAGATTACAACCTGGGGCAGTCCTGCAGTAAGTTTTCCCTTGTTCTCTGAAAGATGGAACAAGCTGAGGAAACACTGAAAGGCAATTGCGTATATTGATACAAACCTTTGTGGGTATTAATTGTGACAAATTCCCAGGAGGCATTTTCTAACTCTAGTTTTTGATAAGCATGACTCATATCAAGCTTTGTGTAGGTGGTGCCACCTCCAGGCTTGGCATACAGGTCTTCAAATTTTGGTGTGGGGTGTCTGTCTAATTTAGCTGCTTTATTAACAATCAATTTATAGTCTCCATAAACTCGGATGCTTTGACTGGGTTTAAGGATGGGGACAATGGACGCTGCCCATTCTGAGAACTGCACAGGTTGTACAACACCCAGTTTTTCTAGTCTGTCAGCTCAGTGTTGACTTTTTCTCATAGTGCGCATAGTACCAGTCTCGCCTTCATAAATCTGGGGAGTTGCCTCCAGATCCACATGAAATTTTGCCTGCAGCCCCTGGATCTTCCCAAGTTTGTCCTTGAAGACTATGGCGTACGTTCGAAGTAGCTCTGGTAGCCCACTTGCTTTCAACTGAAAAATTTCAGCCCATTCTAACTTAATCTCCTTTAACCAATTTCACCCCAGGAGGCTTGGCCCCTCACCTGCTACCACCATCAAGGACAACTTTGCTGATTGGCTTCCATTATGGACAATTACTCTACTTATGCCTCTGACTTGAATGTCTTCACCCTTGTATGTTTTTAATTGGGCAGTTGTTGCTTCTAAATTTACCTGATGTTCCTCATTATTCTGATATCTGAAGGTATGCTCCCCAATTACTATAATGGAAGCTCCTGTGTGCACTTCCATTCCAACAGGTCTGCCATTCACTGTTACTGGTTCTGTCTTTCCAACTTTCAGGTTAAACAACGAGGCTCTTCTACATTGTAGATCTCATTGGGTTTTTCTTTTGTTTAAAAGCCTGCTTGAATCTTTCCTTGCACTGTCTCATTATGTGTCCATTTCGGTAACAATAATAACATCTGATTTTTTTAAACTGCCAATCATTAAAAGACCGGTTGTTTCCACCTCTGTTGAAATTATTCTTTGTTTTCGCTGCTATTTTCCAGCTAGTGGGGACTATTTCCCGTTTCTTGGAAGACTCTTGCATTTTCATGCCCTTTTAGGCTGGGGTTTCCCACCCAATGGGCTAAATTTTCCATTCGTTGGGCAGGCGGAGCTGACCCAATCGCGGGCGGGTGTGGACCCGATTGCCGCTGTCGATCGGGGCTGTACCTCCATTCTATGTGGGCAGGCCAATTAAGGCCTGCCAAGCGTGACATCCGACGGGAAGCGCTATGCTCACCCATGGGGGTGGCGGCAAATCCCTAACATCGAGAGTGCGCTCTTTCGCACATGCGCACGAAAGAGCGCACTCATCTCCCTGAGGCTAATTGCAGCCTCAGGGAGATCGCCTTGACTTTTAAAAATATTAAAAATAGAAAAAAAAAATTCCTTTATTTGTCCCCTCATGTGACAATGTCACACGAGTTGGGACATGTTCATAATTTCCACAACAACTTTATTACAATTTTTAAAACCCTACATGAAACCTCATCCCACTGCTGGATGAGGTTTCATGTTTTTTCTAGTTGCCGCTGGGGCTCCTGGCCCACTCGCCAACATTAAGGTTGGATGGGCAGGTCCTTTAATTGCTGAACTGATCCTGTCAATGGCCTCAAGTGGCCATTGACAGGTCAGCGCAGCTGATTTTGCTGCGCCCCCGCATTCCTGAATGTTTAAATGGGGTGGGGTGACGTCGGGGGTTCTGCCCGACATCATCCCGCGTCATTTTACGCATTGGTGACTGGGCCTCGCCCCCGCTCACCCAATGTGGAGGACGGCGCCATTTTGAGAGCCCCGTATGGCGTTTGAATCTCTTACTGCGCATTCCATGGCAGCACTATCTCTAGAGCCTTCTTGAAATCCAAATTCACTTTGGACAATAATCTCTTCTGAATCATGTCCTCATTCACACCGCACGCTAAACGATCTCTGAGCATGTCATTTAGAGATGTACCAAACTCACAATGTTCTGTTAACTGCTTCAAGCATGCCTCAAAGCATGCAACTGTCTCCCCCAGGGCTCCATTTCGCGAGTTAAACTTGAACCTTTGCATCATTACTGAGGGTTTTGGTTGATAATGACTTTTCACAAGGTCCACCAATTCATCAAAAATTTTCAAATCTGGGGCACTGGGTGCCGTCAAACTTTGAATCAAATGTAGGTTTTATTCCCACATGTACTTAAGAGGATAGCTCGCCTCTTCTCTTCCCCCATAATCTTGGTCACTTGGAAAAAGAATGTGAGGCATTCAAAGTAATGAGGCCAGTTGGCTGTGGCTGGATCAAAAGGATTAATTCTTCCAAATTGCAGCATTCTGAGAGGGAGTTACTACTTTGAGTCGAATGGAATTTCTAATTACAATTACTGGGTGAGATACAGTGCTGAGTTCATTTCACTTGATTTCTTTGTTAAACTGTTTTTTTAACCTCGTCGCCAGTTTGCTGTGAAAGGTGGCTGAGTTGCTACTATTGATAGAGTTGATCAGCAGACACTTAGGTTAAGTTTATTTACAAAGGTACTCAGCAGCATCTACACATATGCTTTCACTTCAACCTCTATCTCTAAACTACTAACTACAGGGATAGCCTGTGCTACTCTCCTGTTGGGTACTAAAGACCACATGATCTTCCTTAACAAGCATTATTCTTAAAAGTATATTACACACTAAACAAAATCATAATTGCGATAGGGGTGATATTTTGACTTTGCATTGTCACTAAGAAACCTTACTTGCCAGGAGTGCACTGAAGCATACTTGCATTAATCACCAGAATCCAGGGTTTGGCTAATTTAAATAATTTATTTAAGCTTGCTACATATCTTTCCCTAGGGCAAGGGATACTGTATCATCTGGGAGGAGAAAATGCAACAGCTTCTAAAGATAACAACAGAAATTTGGCCATATAGCACCTATTTTTCAGATGTTAGATGGTATCCAAAGCCTCTCATATGGTTGACAGGTAGTGCAGGCTTATTGCAATTTAGAAGTGTGCTGCCTTTACCATATTGATATAGGTTAAAAAAATCATTGTCTCTTTGCTTATGTAAATAAGCGATCTTAGAGTTATTGAAGCCTCTTCTTCAATATTGGTTAGCCTTGAGGTACTGGTGCTGGAGACCCAAAGTGGCCTAGCAGGCGGTTCTTAAAGGGACCACAGCAGGCTGCAGCCAACAAGGTAAGATGTTAAAGCATAGTTACATGCAAGATGACTTGGAAAGAGCTGGAGTGCCTTCCCATGTTAAAAGCACTTGGGCTGCTGCTGGCCACCATATTCCCTCCATTCCCCTTGCTTGTCATCATTATCCCTCATCACCTTATCATCACTGCTACCCTCCACCAATCACCATCTCCACCCTCCCTACTGGCCACGCTACGCTCCAGATCCAATTGCCCAGCCACCTGACCATGTTGCCCCTTTTCCTTTAGCTGAGGGCTGCTTAATTTTTGATTTCTCTTAACTGCTGAGCTGGTGAGAACATAAGAGCAGAAGAACATTAAAAAATAGCAGCAGGAGCAGCTAAATAACCCCTGAAGCCTGCTATGCCATTCAGTACGATCGTGGCTGATCTTTTGCTTCTGTTTACCTGCCTGCTCCCTATATCCATTGATTCCTTGAGAAGTCAAAAATCTGGCTATCCCAGCTTTTGAATATCTTCAGTGATAGAGCATCCATGACCATCTGGGGTACAGATTTACAAAGATTCACAACCCTTTGAATAAAGAAATATCTGCTCATCTCAAACCTAAATCGCCCCCTTATCCTGAGACTTTGACCCTGTGTTCTACATTCCCCAACCAGGGAAACATACTCTCAGGGTCTACTCTGTCAAGCCCTTGCAGAATTTTATACGTTTCAATGAGGTTACATCACATTCCTCTAAACTTCAGAGAGTATAGGCCCAATTTACTCAGCTTCTCATTATAGGACAACCCTCTCATCCCAGGATCCAATCTAGTGAACCTTCGCTGTACTACCTCTAAGGCAAGTCTATCCTTCTTTAGAAATGGAGACCAAAACTGTGCACAGTACACAGTAGTCTCACCAAAGACACACAATTGCAACAAGACTTCTTTACTGTTGTACTCCAGTTCCACTGCAATACAGGCCAACATGCAATTTACCAACACTCCCAATTGCTTGCTGTACCTGCATGCTAACTTTGTGTTCCTTGTACGAGTACATCCAAGTCTCTCTGAACATTTACAAGTTTCATGCCTTTTATGAAATATTCTGCTTTTCTAATCTTACAATCAAAGTGAATAACCTCACACTCCCCCCCCCACTATGCCACCTTATTGCCCATCACTTAGCCTGTCTATATCTCTTTGCAGCCCCTTTGTGTCCTCCTCACAACTTACATTCCTACCTAGCTTATCATCACCAAACTTGGATACATTACTCTCTGTCTCTTCATCTAAGTTATTAATAAAAATTGTAAATAGTTGAGGCCCAAAACTGATCATTGTGGCACTCCAATAGTTACAGCTGTGCTTCCCAAACTTTTTCCCATTGTGATCCCATTTTGCATTTCAAAATTGGTGTGAGCCTAAACGTCAGCAAAAGCAAAACAGGATAGTAACATTCAATACATAATTACTAAAGTTTGCACATTAAATATAAATATACAAAATTCTGTGTTTTGAGCTATCTTATGAAAATGTTACCTTTTGCACTTACTGGGCCTAATGAGATACACGAGCACTCATATTGTGACACAATCACTCGAAACCTGGTGGTGTGATCGAAACTGCACATCTAATCTCCAATGTGACATCCAGGGTCGATGCAGATAAGTGCACTAAATCCAGCTTTACACAAATACATGCTGGCAAAAGGAATTATCACTTTCAATGTGTGTAGTGCCATGCCAGGATAGTCAGAACAAAAATTCTGTTAGAGAAACTCCACAAATTGTGTTTTGTAAAAATTGATCGGATGAACTTTCACTAAATTGTTCAATTTCAGTTGCAGGCAAATCCCTCAGGCTGGCATTGGAGGGAATTTCGACTCAATCGAACTTTGTCACATCTAAACCGGGGACAACGGGTGTACAGTGTACCGTCAGACAGCTTTTTAAAAATTCGTTCATGGGGCGTCGACAGTGCTAGCTAGGTCAGCACTTCTATTGACCAAGCCTAATTGCCCTTGAGAAGGTGGCACCGAGATGGTTGGTCATCACATGATGGGACACTGATTTGCTTTCATTGTCAGGCAGAAACATGGAAAGTTGAGGGGAAAGAATCATAATTCAACTGCAGAATATTACTCTTCCAAATGCAATTTTCTTCATGAATGCTGTGAGTCGATCGTTCAGTTGAAGAAGGTTTGCGTTGTCACAATGTTGTGACTTGTGCATGAGTGATTTCAACCTGCTGATGAAACATATATTGAACTGTTTAAAAAAGGACTTTTTAAAAAGCAAGAAAAGACACTGATTTAAAATGGCTGCCACAAGTCACCTAATGTCTGGCATTATGAGTTGACCCATTTTCTGGAAAGCTGCTATGTGAATTACAATTCAGACAAGCCACAGCATCCATCTATTCTCTGGAATTTTATACCTGATGAGGTTAAGAGCTAGTTCAAAAGGATTTACTGAAAAAACTGCATGGGCCGCACATTTGCATTTTTAAAAGGTTACATTTCAAGTGAGACAGAACATCTACTAAGATAATTATTAGATGGAAAGATGTTTTCCTATCTCATCATGATGGATAATGTCTCATTCAGGGGTTAATAGCTGGGACACTACAGAATCTAACCATCCCTGGCCATGAAACAAAAGCCACAAAAGTTCAGACATCAGCTAAACAAATACCTTCTAAAATCCTTGTGAGGAGTAAGAGGTCATGCGACTTAAGTAATACAGTATGCAAGCTGCAAAGAAGTAGTCAGTAGTCTAGAAAAGCTTCCAATGAAGCAGTAACAAGCTCCCATCTCTCCTCTCCCAAATTAAAGCCTATCTCTATTGGTTAAAAATCCAGCACAGAGATAGAGGGCAGGGTTATTCAGTCGTCATGCGGGGGCAGGCCCAACACGCTGATGTGTAAAATGATGTGCGATGATGTCGGGTGTGCGTCATGACATCATCGCGCTGTCTCATAGAGTCATAGAGGTCTACAGCACCGAAAAAGGCCCTTCAGCCCATTGAGCCTGCGCCGGTCAAACAAGTACCTAACTACTCCAATCCCATTTTCTAGCACTAGGCCCACAGCCTTGTATGCCATGGCGTCGCAAGTGCACATCCAAATACTTCTTAAATGTTATGAGGGTTTCTGCCTCTACCACGCATTCAGGCAGTGAGTTTCAGATTCCCATCACCACCATCTGGGTAAAAAAATTCTTCCTCACATCCCCTCTAAACCTCCTGTCCTTTACCTTAAATCTATGCTTCCTGGTTATTGATCCCTCCACAAAGGGGAAAAGTTCCTTCCTCGCTACCCTTTCTATGCCCCTCATCATTTTATACACTTCCGTCATGTCCCCCCTCAATCTCCTCTGCTCCAGGGAAAATAACTTCAATCTATCCAATCTCTTCTCATAACTAAAACTCTCCAGCCCTGGCAACATCCTGGTAAATCTCCTCTGCACTCTCTCTAGTGTAATCACATCCTTCCTATAATGTGGATTCCAGAACTGCGCACAATACTCCAGCTGTGGTCTAACCAGCATTTTATACAGTTCCAGCATAACCTCCCTGCTCTTATATTCTATGTATTGGATAATAAAGGCAAGTATCCTATATGCCTTCTTAACCACCTTATCTATCTGTCCCGCTACCTCAAGTGACTGGTGGACATGTACACCAAGATCCCTCTGATCCTCTTTACTTCCCAGGGTCCTACCATTCATTGTGTATTGTCTTTTTTGTATTGCCTTGTTTGTCCTGCCCAAGTGCATCGCCTCACGCTTATCCGGATTAGGTTCTATTTGCCACTGATCAGCCCATCTGACCAGCCCATCTATATCCATCTGTAATCTAAGGCTACGCTCCTCACTACTTACCACCCCACCATTTTGCGTGTCATCCGCGAACTTACTGATCAACCCTCCTACATTCAAGTCTGAATTGTTTATATATACCACAAATAGCAAGGGACCCAACACCGATCCCTGTGGAACCCCATTGGACACAGGAATCCAGTCACAAAAACACCCCTCAACCATCATCCTCTGCTCCCTGCCACTCAGCCAATTCTGGATCCAATTTACCAAATTGCCTTGGATCCCATGGGCTCTTACCTTCGTTATCAGTCTCCCATGCAGGACTTTATCAAAAGCCTTGTTGAAGTCCAAGTAGACTACATCAAATGCATTGTCCTCATCTACACACCTGGTCACCTCATCAAAAAATTCAATCAAATTGGTCAGACCTGACCTCCCCTTAACAAAACCATGCTGACTGTCCTTGATTAATCCCTGCCTCTCCAAGTGTAGATTAATTTTGTCCCTCAGAATTACTTCCAATAGTTTCCTCACCACTGAGGTTAGACTGACTGGCCTGTAGTTCCCTGGTTTATCCCTTCCTCCCTTCTTGAATAACAAATCCGGCGATGTTTCGTACCACTGCAATCTATTTGCCTCCACCTCCCCACACGTTATTTAACTATTTTGATTGTAGCAGGTAAAATTCACATGAGGCTCCTTTGCCTGTGCAGTCTGATAGCTCACCTCTTAAGATGCTCTTTGAGTTTGTTCGGAACTGACCCTGTTGCTGCAATAGCTCCTCTTTTCAACGTTAGAAAAATGAGCGCCGTTCCCCCATGTATTCCTTGCGAATGGTCTGCAAGTGTTGCTTAAGTTTGTTTGACTTTATGCTTTCACTAGACAGAACTTGGAGACAAATGAGGCATTTTGGCCTTCCTTCAAATTTGGCTAAAACGCTCATGAACCTGTACTCAAGGAAAGCTTCATTATATTTACAAACACGTTTCTAACCCCCTTGTTTATCATTTGCGACTGGCTCAGAAAACTCGCTGCTGGAAGTAAAGCTCTGCATAAAAAATTGTTGGTGACGATAGATGCAAGTTGCTGATAATTATCAAGGTGACCCTCAGCCTGCTCAGCTCCAGATGGAGAAGCACCATGCCAATGAGGGTTTCTGGAACTTTCTGCACAGGGGCTCCTCCCTGGCCTCACCCCTACCACCAATTGCAGCTTGACATTCCTCCGGCCCCACTGACTGATCTTCCAATCTGGATTCCTGTTGATTAATATGATCTTGTCATGCGTGGGGTCACTTGAAGGTATTCTCCCCTCACCTCCTGGTGAACCGGGGGGCAGAAAAAAAATTGGGTGTGGTCATGGCCGACACTGATGCTGCCTATGAGGAGTTCATTCTCTCACTTCCCCTCTCAACAAACCAGGGCCAGAAAAAAAAAATTGTTTCTTCAAACATCTCTAATAAATTTGTCAAATGCAATTTCCTTTTGTTAAATGATGTTGACTTCACCTGATCATATTATGATTTTCTAAGTGCATTATTAAGGTGCCCTTAATAATAGATTCCGGTATTTTCCTGATGACGAATGTCAGGCCATCTGGCCTGTAAGTCCCCTGTTTGCTCTCTCCCTCCTTCCTTGAATAGCGGCGTTATATTTGTGAACTTCCAATCAACAGGGAGCATTCTGGAATCTAAGGAATTATGGAAAATTGTAACCAGTTCACCCACTATCTCTGCAGCTACCTAGGATGTAGGCCAGCAGTCCTGGCGATCTGTTTTCTTTTAGCCCCTTAAGTTTCTGTCATGAGGCCTGAGGCCCAAAAAATACCCTCACATGAATTTCTGCATCAAAATTTCTCCAGACTTTTAACATAACTCAGACATATGACGTAGACATGTTTTACCTAAGATTCCAAGGTCATTTTGGCCTAGCTATTTAGCCCCATTTCTAGAGTGTGCACAATACTCATCTTTTCTCCCTATGTGCAATGCTCTGCAATTATTCGTATAAGTTTCTGTTTATCGGTCATTCATCTCATTCATGTATTTTCTCCGACTGACCCTGTAATTTCTGTGCTGTCTCCACCGATTGCACCAACCCTCCTACTTTGGAGCTGATCATTAATATTATATTAAATAGGCTGACCTCAGCTCCTGTGCAATGGTCAGCCCATCAGACAGCATTGTATCATGCTTCACCATACCTTAGCTCAGGATCTTTTCCAAGTGGAAAATCTAGGCTTTGCCCTCCGTAGAAGTAAATGCTGTATGAAAATTCATATTCAATTGAAACTTGCACAAGAGCAATTAACCATCCATCTGGCAGCTATTTCCTGATCTTCAAACAGCAGCTGTAAAGAATGACGACTGCAACAGAGTAGATTTAATTAACAAAGTAAATGCATTCACCCAATTTTATTTTGAGGCCATGGAGAAATGTAGGATTCTCTGGCAGATCTAGTGGTACAGGGGGGAATCTTCTGCCCTATCTCATGCCGCGTCTGGAAGTTGGGAGAACATTTATTCAGGTGGGATGGTAGCGACCCTTCCACCTTCCCACCTCCACATTGATTATGTCCATGGCAGAAAAGCCTGTGGTTGGCCTTCCTGTCCAGTCATTAATTGAGGCCCTTAAGTGGGAAATTAAAGCCAGCAGACCTGTCGCCACGCGGGGAGCATGACAAGCAAATATAAGTGGGCTGTGCGAGTTCCCTCATTCAAAGACACTCAGTTCTTGATCGAGGCACCTGGCATTGGGAAGTGAGGATAGGGGCCACTGAGAGCCACCCCTTTGTCCTTGCTGCTGACCTCCCTGCAACACCCACCCCACGAAACCCCTCCTGCTATTATTTACCTCTGGCCTGGTTTGCTCTGTAACCCTGGTCCTACAGTGACTGTTGTTCCAGCAGGAGCTACCGCCTCCCTGGTGATGTTGCTGAGCAAAAGAGCTGTGGGTCTCTGATGGCTGGCAGCTCTCGGTATGTGAAACTTCCCACCCTTGGGTCCTGATCCTGTGGAAGGCCCGCCAGTGGCCTCTCAACGTGCCTGATTGGCTTGTGATTGGGGGTCCCTTCCCCAAAGGAGGCAATGGGGGTATGTCCCTGGATCTCCAGCTGGCAGGTGATACCCTGGTTGCCTCCACAAGATTCCACTCCTTATCCCATGATCCTCTCAGCATATAATACATAGATGTGTACCATGGAACCTTGAGGCCACACATCATAGTTGATGTCTATGTGTTCATTAATCTCCATGTGCTGCACGTTAATGATTCTTAAAATAGTTGTTGAAAACCTTCAGGTCCACAAAATACAAACAAGGCAAGCTGTCAAGTATCAACAATGCCATTTCACAGTCTTCCCTCTCCTTTGTCCCCATCATGTCTGCCTTTGCCCCTCTCTGCCATTCCACAGCCTTCCTTCCGCACTCCCCACCTGGTGTTTGTCATCCCCACACTTGGGTCACACCCGACCCTGGTTGAAGTGCTAGTTTCCAAAAGTGGAGTTCTGCCTGATTACCACTGCCACAGAGGTGTCCTTGTGAACAATGGTCTCAGCCACCAGGAGTAGAAGACCCCTGCACTCCCCAGCCCCAGCCTCAGTACTGGTCAGGGTCTGAAAGTGGAGGCCTGCCATGAGTACCACAGCACAGTTGCTGTTCTTCGGGGCAATGTAGGTAAAGAGCAGGAGCAGGCCAACCCTACAGCCCCAGCAGTGTGGCGTTCATAGCAACAAGACCAGCGCAGTGCAATGGCAGGTAGGCTATGCATATTGTACTCACCTCAGAGTTACGAGCGAACTGAAGCCCAACTTGTGCACACCACCCCTTTTCAAATGGGTTTGACGCCAATGTAATTTCCCGCCGGCGTGATGCCAAGATTGGAAGGCGTGACAGGATTCCGGAGAACAGCTGTTTCAATGAGCATTCACGAGATGTTAATGAATACAGATGGCATTCCTGCCACTAGTCAGCAGGATAACCGACCCCTCCCACCCCCACCCCCAGCTAACCTACAATCGGGACAGTCACTAACTGTTTTGACACTGGTGGCTTTCCAACTTTTTCCCTGCCGCTAGATTCTCCGCTCCCTCCCACCGTGGGCAGGATAGGAAAATTCTGCCCAACATTTCACGTTAATGACCCTTCATCAGAAGTGAGGAAAGAGGGAAACGTAATAAGTTTTGAGCAAGTGAAAGGAAAGAGGGAGGGAGAAGGACAAAAGGGAAGGTCTGTGATAGGGTGGAGGACAAGAGAGATTAAATGACAAAATGTTTCATGATGCAAAAGCCAAAGGGAATGGTAACGGGTATAGTAAAGAAATAAAAGATGTGTCTAGATGAGGTGCATAGCCATACAAAAGTAATTGAAGGAATAAAGAAAGAAGTGTGGAAAAAAAACCCCAAACCAGCAAAAAAAAAGAAACAAAATGGAGGCAGAGGTTATGATCTAAAACTGTTGAATCACAGAATCACAGTGCAGAAGAGGCCCTTCGGCCCATCGAGTCTGTACCGACACGAGAAACACCTGACCTACCTACCTAATCTCATTTACCAGCCCTTGGCCCATAGCCTTGAATGTTATGATGTGCCAAGTGCTCATTCAGGTACTTTTTAAAGGATGTGAGGCAACCTGCCTCCACCACCCTCCCAGGCAGTGCATTCTAGACCGTCACCACCCTCTGGGTAAAAAAGGTTTTCCTCACATTCCCCCCTAAACCTCCTGTCCCTCACCTTGAACTTATGTCCCCTTGTGACTGACCCTTCAACTAAGGGGAACAGCTGTTCCCTATCCACCCTGTCCATGCCCCTCATAATCTCATACACCTCGATCAGGTCGCCCCTCAGTCTTCTCTGCTCCAACGAAAACAACCCAAGTCTATCCAACCTCTCTTCATAACTTAAATGTTTCATTCTGGGCAACATCCTGGTGAATCTCCTCTGCACCCCCTCCAGTGCAATCACATCCTTCCTATAATGTGGCGACCAGAACTGTACACAGTACTTCAGATGTGGCGTCACCAAGGTTCTATACAACTCCAACATGACCTTCCTACTTTTGTAATCTATGCCTCGATTGATAAAGGCAAGTGTCGCATATGCTTTTTTCACCACCTCATTAACATTCTCCTCAGCCCTCAGAGATCTATGGACACACACGCCAAGGTCCCTTTGTTCCTCAGAATTTCCTAGTGTCATGCCGTTCATTGAATACTTCCTTGTCAAATTACTCATCCAAAGTGTATCACCTCACACTTTTCAGGGTTAAATTCCAACTGCCACTTATCTGCCCATTTGACCATCCCGTCTATATCTTCCTGTAGCCCAAGACACTCAACCTCACTATTAACCACCCGGCCAATCTTTGTGTCATCCGCAGACTTACTAATCTTACCCCCCACATAGTCATCTATGTTGTTTATATAAATGACACATAATAGGGACCCAGCACAGATCCCTGTGGTACACTACTGGACACTGGCTTCCAGTCACTAAAGCATCCTTCTGTCATCTGGTACAGAAGGCAAAGGCGCACGGGATCAGAGGTGAACTGGCAAGACGGATACAGAATTGGTTTGGTCATAGAAGACAGAGGGTAGCAGTGGAAGGGTGCTTTTCTGAATGGAGAGCTGTGGCTAATGGAGTTCCGCAGAGATCTTTTTAAAAGTGCTGGGATCTTTGATGTTTGTAGTATACATAAATGATTTGGAGGAAAATGTAACTGGGCTAATTAGTAAGTTTGCAGATGACACTAAGGTTGGAGGAATTGCAGATAGTGAAGAGGATTGTCAAAGGATACAACGGGATATAGATCAGGTGAGGACTTGGGCGGAGAAATGGCAGATGGAGTTTAATGCGGTCAAATGCGAGGTAACACATTTTGGAAGGTCTAATACAGACAGGAATTATATAAGTGCAAGACAAAAAGCTTCGACATGTCCCTTTTTTCAGCATTACATTGCTTTGTGTTACTGAGGGCCATAAGTCCAAAATACAGTTTAGAAAGATCCCAGCTTTGTTCCTAGACCTGTGTTGAGTTCACTGATTTAAATAAGTTTTTCCCATTCTGTGCTTTGGATGGGAAATGTCCAATTTTTGTTTCTGATCCATGCCTATTGACCACCACTGCAAACATACAGATGTGACTGTTCGATGTGGACAGCATCAGATAGTTTAGGGCCAACATGGTCCATTTATAATCAGTGTCCTGGAACAGGAATGAAGACAGCCTTTCCACACCAGTTGTGACCAGCCCTCGTGATCAAAAAAAGTTTTAATTGGTCCAGGCTTGAGATAGTTTGTTTTGAATTCAATTAAAACAATGTCCCTAAACAAAAACAAAAAATGTTGGAGAAACTCAGCAGGTCTGAAAGCATCTGTGGAGAGAAAGACAGAGTTAACGTTTCGAGTCCGTGTCGGATTGTTTGCGTTTTGAATTTATACCAGAAAAGGTTCAACATTGGTCAGGGATGCAGAATAAAAATGTTCAGTTCAAGCACTGCCCATCAAAAATACAAAATCTCCAACATTGTGTAAATAACAACTTTTAAGGGAAAAAAACCCTCAGCGATGTATCTGTGAAGTCAGTAAGTAACCATCTGCTAATTGCTGTAAATACCAATGTCTTTTTCAGTGTTGCTTCTTCATGCTTTTCTAATAATTCTACTGGCAATTAGTTTTACTGGATTCCATAAGACCTGTGACAACATCAATGATAACATTTGCTCTGCAATTAAATTGTATGTGGCTTATATTGACGCATCTGTGGCACAGCCTTTTTCCAGTAACACCGGGCAGCTTAAAGGTCGCCTGTAGACAGGAGGGAAAAACCCTTTATTCATGAGAGAAGGATCTTTAGGGGTAGTTGGGGCTCAGTAATGTCCAGTTGCAAAATACAGCGAGGCAGTGTCACCAAGCAAAGCGCAGGAAACGGTGGAGGAGGGGTGTGGGGGGAAATCACAGAACTCGCAGCTGCTTATTCTGCCTCAGGAAATGGTGGTGAAATGTGTAGGTTAGCAGCGAATATAAGACACAGAACGCTGCATCTGTGAGAAACAAGGAAGATCATTTGTGTAAAGCAATGCTCATGTAGGTGTTCGGATCCGGGGGTGTGGGTATCCCAGCCCACTGCACAGAAGCGCTTGAGAAATTTAGTTCCATATCAATTAATGATATGCATCTTGGTGACATTAGAATTAAGCAACTTTGGGATTTTCAGAGGCATATTTACACAAACACATTATTATTTTGTGGCATGAATTGAGTTCTAATAAATCATTTCACACAGTTACATATCCTGAATTTTGCTGTATATTGTGCTGTTTGGACAGGTTCATCAATGGGAAAACTGTAATCTCAATGTCAAATGTGAATCCTTGAGATTCCTGCCAGACCTCACCACTGGAAGTAAGGTGGGGCAGGGTTTCTGCCTGCCAGTCAGCCTCGGCACTGAACCTATTGCAAATCCCAGGGGCAGCACCATCTCATTTGCAAGCGTCCTGGGGTGTCTGCATCAGGTGTGAATGGGGAATTTGGAATTGGCAGCTTACCAGTCTGGTGAAAGATGGCAATTTGTTTTAAAGCTTGAATACCATGGGTGGGATCGCCCCAGATTTGCACTAAGTGCAGTAATGGGTGGGGAAAAAGAAAGATTTAGCCGCACAATGGCAGCTTCTCACGCCATATTGTCCCAACCCCGCCTCATTAATCATGCGTTCCTGGGAAACACATCATTTCGATGCCAGGCGGGCTCTCATTGACCCACCACGCCATCACCTTGCCGCTTCCTCATGCCGGCCACCATATTTAAATTTTTAAGTGAGGCCACGCGCACACCTCTCAGTGCTTCCAGCTCAGGACTGCTGCGCAGAAGACATGACCCCGAAAGGCAAGAAGACTGCAGCCCCCCAGATTCAGTGATGCATTGTTGGAATGGTTTTTGGATGCTGAGGCCCGCCATGATGTCCTCTACCCCTGCTCTGGCTGCAGGAGGGGCAGCAACATCGCCAATCCAGCTTGGGAGGCGGTGGCAGCGGTGGTCGATGCCAACGCCCTGCAAAAGAGGACAGCCACTCAGTGCCAAAAGATGATGAATGATCGCCTCTGTTCTGCCAGGGTAAGTCACTCTTCTCATCACTCTTCTCATCACTCTACCCTCACATACTCACAAACTCACCACACATCCACAGGGATCTCACTCACTGCCATTTCAAGGAGCATCTACACTGACTTTCACACACACACACACACACACCTTCATTATCCTCATCGTCCATGGGAACACTCACCACCCACACATGCCAGGCATACTTATCATCTGGCCTGGCAGGCGTCCTGCTTACACTCTCTCCATCTGTCTTCATTCAGGCCAAGCTGGCACCCAACAACAGGGAGAGGTCGCAGACTGGTGGAGGAATGCCTGAAATCAAGGACCCCACAGACTTTGAAAACAGCCATTCAGCTGGCCAGCTGGACCAATCCTGAGGTCAGTGGTGCTCAACCAAGTGAGGATCCAGCAGCGCAACACCCATCAGACAGCCATGCTGTGAGTGATGTGTCCTGTTTCACAGGCCACTGCCGTGCACTGATTATCTCCCGTTGCTTTCGCAGGCACAACTGGGAAACTGCTGAGGAAGTTCACGACTCAGGTGCTCGACTCAAGCCCCAAAGACACTTCAGAAGAGGAACCTGCTGAAACCCCAATTGAAGACCTGTCACAGCACTCACCCACACCCTCCACCAGCACCAAGATACACACCTCAATGGGACCTAGCTTTAGAGTAGCCTTGGGATCACAATCTGGTGAGCGCATAGCACGGTCTGATCCACAGGTGGCGGCAGCAGAGACTTCCCGGGTTTCCGACACTCGGATGACTGCTGCAGGCCAGAAATATGCTGATTCCGAGTCAGATGACGAGCCTCTGAACTTGGTGATACCTCAGTTGCTGGAGCTGCAAAGGCAAACTCGAGAACATCAGGAAGGGAGGAGTCTATCTGCCTTCACCCTGAGGTGATAGCGCCGGCATGCCAATGCACTGAGGTCAACACTGGGAGGATGGCAGCTGCCATGGAGACCTTGGCCCAGGACATTGGTCCTGTACTGCTGTGTAGGCAGAACTCCATTGCTGATGCCATAGTTGGCTTCCAACAGTATCAACAGAGATGGGTAAGGGGCAGCTCCATCTCACTCCAGCTTCCCTTTCCCAGGAGTCAGCCTGGGGCCCTTTGGCACCCATAGGGAGGAGGATTAATAGGTGCACACCCCAGGGCCATTCATCCAGGTGACTCCAGAAGTGTCCGGCCCATCCGATTCCTTCTTCCTGTTACTCCAGAAGTTCCAGCTCCACAGACCGAGGAGGGTGCCACTGCCACACAGCTGGACCCCAAAAGCAGGCCGGGGCCCTCCAGAGGATGCCTGTCAAGGTCATCACAGTCAGCAGGCTGCCTCCACCTCCGCTGTGGAGGTCAGGGGAGACCAAGACACAGCAGCAGAGTTAGGAAGGTTAAGAAGGTGTAACTCTTTTTTTGAGTTAAAACAATTAAACTAAATTAACAAAATTAGGGACAAATTAAAAAGCAGTTAAGAAGATGTAACTCTTTCGAGTACAAACACGTTTCCATCTGTTCCTATTCAGATGAAGTTACATTGTTTCATAGTTTGTCATTGTGAGATTTGAACTCTTGATACTCTTTTGAGTAAACCTGTTTCCATCTGTTTCAGATGAAGTTACATTGTTTCATAGTTTGCCATTGTGAGATTTGAACTCTTGATCTTGGGGTTACAAACCCAGTACCATAACCACTTGGCTATTTAAGCCAAGCTGCACAGCCTGGTCATGGGTGTTAATCACTTGTACACAATGTTCACTGTGGTAAATAAACTTTCACAAATGTCTCCCTGCCTTTGGCTCCTTATTCTGATGAGCAGTGTTTATGTCGCTCAGGTGTGAAACTTTGGTCCCAGCACAAGATAAAGGCAGGTGTCTCAGTCCAGCACCTCATCCCTGTGCAGTGTGTAACCTTCAGATGTGATGGTCCAGCTTCACACTCACTGGACACATTACTGATGCCTGCTTAATGTGCTTGTTATTGCTGCCAGAATGTCATAGGAAGGCATCACAGTGTTCCGTCATTCTCTCTGTGTGCTCTCAGCACCATTAAGGTGGGGCTGCCCCCATCTCTTCAGCATCTGTGACCAGTGATGTTGTGCTCTAGAAGGGATCAGGTGCTGAAGACTGACAAAGGACCACATCTGCATCTTCATGATATGACCCTGATCACAGAGCGCAAGCGAGCTGCCCTCGTCCAGACAGGAGTCAGATATTCACAGCGATTATTTGAAGATCTATAGAGTGTACCCAATGCTTATCAATATCATCCTCCTGCAATCTAGCAACTATTAGGGCCTTCACTGCGTCTCCATGATTGGAGCATTATCTCAGAGCGTATGTGCACTGTTGTAAGCCAGAGTGGATTCGTACGTTCACAGATGCAATGTGAGGATCTATGGTGTCTCCTCCATGCAACTATGAGGGCCTACTGAGCGTGCCTGCCTCATCTGGTCAGCGTGATGTCTTCACCGCCATCATCCTCGCCTTCAAGGACCTCCTAACCCTCATTGCTGATGTCTTCCTCATTGGAGGAGATGTCCAGCTCCCTCAACTCCTCCTCAGCCAGCTCCTCTCCCTGTTGTAGCACCAGGTTGTAAAAGGTGCAGCAGGCGATGACAATGTGTGACACCCTCTGTGGACTATATTGCAGCGCTTCATCAGATCGGAACCTCATTTTCAATGCTGTTGTGAAACACACCGGCAGGCTCAAATTATCCAGTATGGGGGGATGTTTGTGATGAGCTTATAATGATATGCAGATGTATTTAAATGAAGTTCCAGACATGCGGGGGTGGGAAAAGTAGCTCGCCATTGATGGGCGGAACGGACATTTGCAAATGTGTTTCACGATGTCATGAAGCCGATTTTTGGCCTCACCGCCACATTGTCCGCTCAGGCCTGCCATGACGCCCAATGCCAGTGGGCTTGGAAAATTCCACCCAATTACTTTTACCACTTTCCTAAAGGTAATCAGAAATCGTCAATGCAGGCTTCACGTTCAGTAGGATGGCAACTGCTGGGATTTCAAGGCATGTTTCAAACAGGGCTGTATACCTATACATCATTATATGGGTGTTCACAGACAACCTTCTCAAGTGGCTGAGGCTGCACTGCTCTGAAAACCATTCCGTCTGGTGTATTGTATCCAAAGTGTGCCTTGGGTCGTGTATTGTTCCCGAACTCCTGCAAAATGGCCTTCGAAAACTAGGCTATCCAACCCAATTTATGCTTATTGTTGGTATTTGAAGGTTCATCTTGTTTGTATTTTGTGGACCTGAAGGTTTATAATAGCTGAAGAGATGGGGGCCATTCCCACCTCAAAGGCACTGAGAGAATCATTAATGAAGATTAATGAAAACATGAATGTAAGCTGATGGCTCTGGCCTCAAGGCTCCATGGTGCACATCTGTATGGCCCATAAAGACAAGAGGCTTAGATACTCTTGATCTAAACCACTATAGGAAATCTGAACAATACAGAACTGGAATAATTTTCAGCAGTAAAAGAAGCATATTCAGTCTCTGTACATTAGGGGCCTGTAGTTGTAAGGACAACAATCATTTTATGCTATCCAGTGCATTACCAGGGTCCTCTACTGACTGATCTGCTTCTCTCTGGCTGTCAGACAAACTCTGTTCTTTTTTGAGGTTGGTCCTTTTGAAGTTTTGGCAAATGAAGGGTCAAATTATAGACGCTGACCTTTCTTGCCCTTAGTGATAGCCTAAGATGGTTGATGTATGTTCAAGTCTTCCTCCTTCTCCCCCAACATGAAGTGACCACACTGATTTTGTGGCGGTCTTCCAAAATGACATCTGATGTGGATGATTCATCCTTGCGGCTATGAAAAAGCACATGACTCAATCTTGTGCAACATTTGATAATCGTAAGCTGATAATCATAACCTTCAGCATTAAGTCTTTAACAGAAGCAGAATTGCCTACATTTCTTTGGATAATCTTGATACTTTGAAGTAAAATTGTTTAATTTTGTAAGTCCAGCCCGATGCATGACTCACTCGAACATGGAACAGGTAGCCTTTTGCAGTCCTTCAATTTTATTCTTTTGTGTATTCAAGTTATGGCAAGTGCATTCAGCAGGTAATGCTCCCTGTTTAACTCATGCAAACAGCCCTGATTTGTACCACAAACTCGAGTAGGTACGGTGCAGAAAGTAAACAACAACTTGCATTTATATATTGTGTCTTTGATGTAGAAGCAAAAAGTCCTTTACAGGACTATTGCCAGACAAAATTTAACACCAGATCAAAGAGAAAGATTAGGAAATGATTATTAAACATGTTGTCTATGGGACTTTAAGAGGTTCTTCAATCAGGTGAGAGAGGTAAAGAGGCAAAGGTTTAGGGAGGGATAGGATATGAGCAAAAGATTATTGGATGAGCTGGAATTTACAGACAGTGGAGGATGGGACAAATTTATTGTTTGTGCTCCCCTGTCAAATTACCCCCTTTAATATCTGCTCAACTGAAGGCTACAGTTGATTTTGACTTCCCGATGAAGGTTGATAGGAATTTCCAGGCTTATCTGTGTAAAACCAGTTTTCCTGGATGAATTCCATACTTAGAAAACCATCTGTCCTATCCAGAGAACTGCAAATAAGTCAGGCAATAGCTTTTGTTTACACCAGTCACATGAATTACCTTTGGATATGGTTCAGGACCTGAGAAGTATAAGTACTCGTTTTCTTTAACTAAATCCTGTTGTGAGTTTGTAAAGAATTATATTGCTCAAAAGAAAGAAATGAGATTGTGGCGACTTGCCCTAACATTTCTTTTAATATCCAGGTTCTTAAGTGGAATCAAATAGAATAGTGAAAGTTTTGAAATTCTTTATTGATTTCAAGTGAAAGAAATTTGAGTCTAGAAATGCAACATACCAGAAAGGTTTTGCCATTACGTTGCTTCCCAGGACAGAATAAAAGATTCCTGGCAGTACAGAGGCTTTAATGGAAATTTAATGTGTTTGTGGCAACTTCTAATATTTTCCAGTGAACAATTCAATTGCTTCATATCAAGGCTTGTGTTTGATGCAACAGTTTGCTGGAGTTATTTCAATGGAAGAAGTCCTAATCTAGGTTTGCAATCATTCATTCTGATAAATGTTTCTTTTCATGAAAGGCTATTAGCAAATGGTCTCAGAATCTTATCCAGGAGCCAATTTTAGTGAAAATAGTTATTGGCACATACCTTATAGCATAGTTCAACAGAATGAATCATAATAATTCAAAAAACATGGTTAACTGAAAGAGCAATGTAGTTTAAGCTCTAGTAACTAAGGGCAATCCTTCTCTCAAGGCAGAATGAATGACACTTAGAATTTCTGCAGGGATTCTCCACCAGAAGATCAGGAGAACCACGTGAAATACAACATCTCTACTTTTTATAGATTTTAGCACACAATCATATTGAGGATATAGGATGAAGGATTTAGGATCAACGTGCTGATTTCAGAGGGCTTGAAGATTTAGTAGAAACTATTCAGTCTATTATATATCTATGCTGTGTCCAGAAGCAGTATATTTCAAGAAACATTAACTGACATTGCTTCCTCACATGAGGGTGACAAACAGGAGACTTACCTCCAGGCCTCGTCACATACGGGAGCTTTAGCTGTGGGTTGGAACTATTAAGATCCCAGCTGATGCTATCACTGGAAAAGCCTGATACCAGGAACCGGCTTGATAGATCCTAACTTTTATTTTTTGTTTTACGTGGAGAGTAGCTACTGAATAGAGTCACAGGAGTCAGCCTTTTAACAAAAGAATAAAATTTATTTAACAGGAAAAGATTAACTATATTACAATACTCCTTCATCTACAATTATACCTTCACAGATATATACAGATTTGTAAGGATTACACAAATTACAAACATTATCTTATCCTCTTATGTTCACAGTAAGTACACAGTCCATGTAAATCAATAGGTGACCTGCGGTCAGACACACCACATTCGAAACCAAGTGACAGATGCCACCTCAACCAGATGCTATGGATCTTCCCTCCACTCCCATTAGACGCTTGTCACACTGTCTTTCACACAAGGGTTTCCATCCCCGCTCTCCAAGAACTTGCCGTGGAATCTTCTCCCAAACTGATGCTTTCTCTCAGATGCCTTCTGCAAGGGTTCACCTCTAGGGCTTTGAACTCCCCTTCCGATGTTCCTCTCCCTTGAGTCACCATGTGCATCCAAGCTTTCCTCCATGCACTCTCTCTCACTGACTCAGCTGTCAACAGTACACCATTGCTTCACATGTCCACAGCAAAGAGTTACAAACTTTCAGTTGTCTCTTTGGACATTCTAGCTTTTCCCAAGCCTTTACCTCTTTAAGCTTGAAGCCTTTCTCCGCTCCTCACTCTTAATTTCACTTAACAGGACATTTTCCAAGTTCCTGTCCTTCCTTTGACTAGAAGCACTTTTTGGGACTTTTTTCTGTTTCAGTCCCCAGGATTTGGGCACTTTCTTATTTAGCTTGGGACTTGCTATCTGTTCCATTTGCTCCACTCTCTCTCTCTTTGGCAGCTACTTTCAACCAACTTTAGCTTGGGACTGGATATCTGTCCCTTCTAGGTTGCTTTTGCCTGGCAGCTGTCTTCAAACTGCACTCAAAACTGCTATTTCTTTAGTTTTTGTGTGTGTGTGTGCGGGAAGGAAGGGGTGGGAGAGAGGTGGAGCCTGCTTCTCTGGGCTTCCTGCTGCAAGGCAATAACACAGTTTTCTCTACTCTTGTTTGCTTAACTTCTCTTTAGGAGTCATAAAATTAATTAGAAATGCAAGTTCTTATAAAGTGAAACTAAAACTCAACTTAACCTTTTCTTAACACACAAATACAGAAATACTAATCAAACGTAAGCTTTAAGGCTAGAACTCATTCCTAACACTCTCAAATACAAATATAAACTTACCTAAACTGTCTCTATTTCCTAACAGAACCCCTTGATATTTCACGAGAAACACTGTTGGCAGCAAGCCTCTCGGACTGCAGCTTCACTGAGGCCAATGTCTTGGAACCGCCCACAGAAACCGTCACAACCCTTTACCCCTCAAGCTGTAACATTCAGTGAGCACCTTGTGGAAGAATAGCAACTTGTGTAGGCACGCTAGCAAGCACAAGCGGGTAGATGTAGTGGTAAGATGCCATTGTAGTTTGGAGTGTTTAGAATTGTAGGATTCATTTTGAACAGGTCAGAGAAAATTTTGACCATATAGCCCTCAGTGCACATATGTAACTGAGAGGCTGAACTGATCAATGTGAAGTTATAGATTTTCTATATTCATAAGGGAAGCTTCAGCTGTTTTTGAAATGCAAGTTTTAAAGAGGAACTTGGGATGGAGAAAACAGAAACTACGAATGTCTTAACTGCTATTTTAAGGTTTAGTGAAAACAATTGGCACTATGTTGTTATCTCCTTTCTACGACAGCAGGCTGATGGGTCACTCACTCCATGTTGTCCCTTCTCCTTTAGATATTGTTTATCACTCTTTGAGCTGATATAATGGATGGTCACATGATAAAATCTTCAAGACCATTTCCTGGGTAGTTGGCATGAATATGTAGAATCATTGACACCATATACTAGCTGCATGTTAATGCAATACATAGGATTGTAATGGGTGGTTTTCAAGGCCACCTACATGTCAGTTAATTGCCTGCTGTGTCTATGGGAACCTTGTTAGTTAAAACAAAATGGACAGCATGCCTTATTTAATATAAAGGTAAAATATTGGGGATGCTGGAAATCTGCAACAAGAACAAAAAATGCTGGAAAATCTCAGCAGTCCTGACAGCATCTGTGGAGAGAAAGACAGAGTTAATGTTTCAAGTCTGTATGACTCTTCTTCAGAGCTAAAGGGAAGTAAAAATGTGGTGAAATATATACTGTATAAGGGGGGTTGGAATAGGTGAAGCTGGGTAGGAGGCCAGCGATAGGTGGAAACAAAGGAGAGATTGCAAAAGGTGTCATAAACAAAAGGTCAAAGGGTTGTTAATAGTGGTGGTACTGGCTAAGGGAGGTGCTAATTGTGACATTAAGAGTGGAAAGCAGAATGTGATAACGGCAGGACCAGGGTAAGCACTCTGGAAAGTGATGGATGGTCCTAGTGGGTGTAGGGTGGGGAGAGGGGACAGTGCTGGAAAAAAGATCGAAAAGGCTAAATGCTGGGGATAAAACAATGAATAGAAATGGAAGTAAATTTTAAAAATAATAATAGTAAAAGTAAGCAGGAAAAATTTAATTAAATAAATATAAATAAAAATAAAAAAATGAATACAGGAAAAAACGGGGGTGGGGATGGAGGAGAGAGTTCCTGGTCTGAAGTTGTTGAACTCAATATTAAGTCCGGAAGGCTGTAAAGCGCCTAATCGGAAGATAAGGTGCTGTTCCTCCAGTTTGCGTTGAGCTTCACTGGAACATTGCAGCAGGCCAGGGACGGACATGTGGGCATGAGAGCAGGGTGGTGTGTTGAAATGGCAAGCGACAGGAAGGTCTTGGTCATGCTTGGGATCAGATCGAAGGTGTTCCACAAAGCGGTCACCCAGTCTGCGTTTGGTCTCTCCAGTGTAGAGGAGACTGCATTGGGAGCAGCGAATGCAGTGGATCAAACTGAGGGAAGGGCAAGTGAAGCGGTCCCTACAGAATGCCGACCGGGGGTGAGGTGAAGGGAAGATGTGTTTGGTTGTGACATCATGCTGGAGTTGGCGGAAATGGCCGAGGATGATCCTTTGAATGCGGCAGCTGGTGGGGTGAAAAGTGAGGACAAGGGGGACCCTATCTTGGTTCTGGGAGGGAGAGGAATGTGTGAGGGCAGAGGTGCGGGAGATGGGTTGGATATGGTTGAGGATCCTATCAATCACTGTGGGTGGGAAACCTCAGTTAAGGAAGAAGGAAGACATGTCAGAAGCATTGTTTTGGAACCTGGCATCATCAGAACACATGTGATGGAGGTGAAGGAACTGAGAGAATGGGATGGAGTCCTTGCAGGAAGCGGGCCTTCTTTGTTTTATCTATTCCATTGCAAAGCTAATAGACTGAGTAACTTGCCTGAATAGTGACCTTCATACCATAGTGATCTGCTAACTCTTACAGCAAAGATCACCTAAAGCTGCCTGAGAGGATTCAGTTGTAATGTAATTTAAAGCAGTGCTCATGTTGATGTGGTCTAACAACCAGTGGCCGCTCTCCAAGAGTCTTTTTCGGGGGTCCGAGAGGAAGGAAGAATGCCTTCTCTCCATTTCTCCAATCTAGCCTTTTCCACATTCTCATCATACCATATAACATAGGAAGAGACAAAAAGAGGAAGAACAAACAATATCCTTACTTACAAATAATCAATTTGTCCAATTCTCAACTATAAATAGCGTGAGAACTCGCCACTGCAAGAAACAAATGTCACTGTTCCAGCAAGTTCCACAAATTTGCAGCAAGTTCTTCAATAATGGTCAATATTATCCAACTCCAGAAAACCCCACTGCAACTCAACCACCAGCGCTTTTTTCCTGTTGTTGGATAAAGCGTGCGAATTGGAAGAAACCATGATGAGAACTTAGCCACGCCAACCACCTGCATTTGACACGCGGCAGTATGAGCTTATTCAAATAGTAAAATGGAGGTGCTGTTCTTGAGGCAAAGTTTAGGTGGCCATTTCTTGATGCAGAGTTATGGTGATAAATCCCAACTCCTGGTTTCTTTGTTCTGAATCCCGAAAAATTGCCTGAAAATGGCCATTCTTGCACTGAGATGAACTCAAAGACTCAGTTAGGATAGTGGCCTTGAACAATGATAGATCCTTCTGGGGCTCCAGAGGTAAAGGTGCTGGAGGAGGAAGGAAACCATTTTCAGGTGATTCTCTTGCTCCAGTTAGATAGATAGATTATTGTTGACCCTCTCCTATTTCTCACCTATGTGCTGTCCTTTGGGAAAATCATGCAAAAACATGTTGGATTCCAAATGCCCACTGATGACACCCAGCTCTGTCTCACTACCTCTTCTCTTGACCCACTTTGTCTTGCTGCTCGTCCGTCTGATATCCAGGGCGGAATCGTCCCCGATTTGCACTAAGTGCAGTAGCGGACGGGGAAAATGACATTTTACCCACCAGCTGCAAAGGCAGGTGCTCATGCCACATTGCCCCAAACCTGCTGCATTAGGAAACACTCCATTTTCATGGCAGGCAGGCTTTCATTCACATGCCATGCCATCTCTTGCTGCTTCATCACGCCGGGCACCATATTTAAAGTAAACCCCTTAGTGCTCCCAGCCCAGGACTGCTGCACAGAAGGCAGGATGGCCCCAAAAGGTAAAACAACTACAGCCTGCCTGGTTTAGTGACGCATCCCTCGAGCACCTTTTGGATGCCGTGGAGGCCCACCGTGATATCCTCTACCTCCACTTCGGCCGCAGGAGGGGCAGCGGCATTACCAATCTAGCATGGGAGGTGGTGGCAGTGGTGGTCAGCCCCAATGCCCTGCAAAAGAGGACAGCCACCCAGTGCCAAAAAAGGATGAATGGTCTCATCCATTCTGCCAGGGTAAGTCAACCACCTCATCATTCTCAACACACACACTCACAAACACATCACACATCCACAGGGATCTCACAGCTCAAGGGACAACACCATTAACTCTCACATACACCCTCACATCTCCATGAGGGTCATATCCTCTGGAGCTCGCATCCTCATCCTGTCCATGGCTGGTACAGAAAATTCCATGCCCAGTACTGGATGAGCAGAAATTTCCTCCAACTAATTATTGGGAATAACAAAGACATCATCAAAGCCATATTACAAAATCTCTTGTCTAGCCAGCAATTCCATCCATCTCCCAGGACACTGCCAGAATCATAACCAGACTGTTTGCAATCTTGGTGTCATATTTGAGCTCAAGATGAGCTTCTGACTACATACCTGACCCATCACCATACCTGGCGACTGTAATGATACCCAGCTTCATCCCTTCTTTTGTGCATCTGTTGCTGAAGCCCTCATCCATGCCTTTGCAACCTCTTGACTTGATTATTCCAATGGTGACAGCCTTATCTTAGTTTTTAAGTTCCTCCATGGCCTTGCCCCTTCCTATCTTTGTAACCTTCTCCAGCCTGACAACACTGAGAATTCTGTGCTCCTGCAATTCTGGGCTCTAGTGCATCTCTAATTTTAATCGCTCTGCTATTGGTCGCTCCACCCTCAGCTGGCTTGGCCTAAAACTCCTGGCATTGTCTGCCTAAACCTCTCTGCCTCTTCAGCTCTCTTTCCTCCTTTTTGACCAAGCATTTGGGCATTTGTCCCAAAATCTCCTCACGTAGCTCGGTCTAATTTTAACAGTCCTGTGAAGCACCTTGGAACGTTTTACAATGTTAAAGGTGCTACATGAATGCACTTTGTTGAGGCAGGGGGAGAAGAATTGCGAAGTCTGGTCTTGCTCAGTGGATACAATGTACAAAGCTGTGGGAAAGAAAGCCTGAGTGCTGACCAAGCACTATGGAGGCAGTTCAAGGCAGGGTGAAGAGCAGAATAGAAATGCTATAGTTATAGAGGCATAGATAGCACCCTCTGTAGACCCAGTGGAAAATCTCGAAAGATTTGTTGTTGACCTGGTGCCAGGCTAAAGGATATCTCAAAACGACTGGAGCAGGGTGGGGAAGTTCCAATTGTCATGTCCAGATGGGATGAACTACATAGGAAAGAATAGGGAGGGGGTCCTCTAAATAGAGTGTCAGAATCTAGAAACGGCATTGAAAGGCAGGGCCTCAAGGATAGTAATTCCAGGATTATCACCGAGTAGAGGGCTAAACAGATCAGAAAAGTGAAGGAGTAGTTGAAGAACTGATGTGGAAAAGTGGAATGACATTTCATAGGACAATGGCACCAGACTTGGGAGAGGAAACTGTAGCCCTGGAGTGGGTTGTGCCTGAAACAGGCCGAGACCAATGATAAATAGGACCATATAAAGGATTTTTTAATCAATTAATGAGGGAGAGGAAATAATGGTAAACTGATATCCCTTCTTCCTCTCATCTTTAGGTTGAGAGTAACTGTAGGTGTGCAAATTGAGATTAAAAAAATCCAAGTTCAGATAATAGCATAGGATTTAATAATATAGATTATATAAATAAAGCAGGACTGTTGAGATTAAATTTGAGCCCCATGCTGAACATTAAATTTGACATTAAGTTTGAGAAGGAGAAAAACCAAAGTTTTAATTTCAAGGTCAAATTTGAAAGAATGAAACTTAAGTTATTGGTAAACCTGTGGAAAACCAGTGGGAGTTATTCATAGAAGCAAAAAACACAATAATACATATCCCTGAAGAGCAAAGATTCCACCTTTACATGCGAGTGCACACAGTGAAGCAACCGCTTCAGCACATAAGACAGTTAAAAAAAACTAAAAGAAGTGATATACGCAAATGCCAAGAAAAGTATTAATTCAGCAGGCTGAGAGAGCTAATAAAGGGGGAGACAAAGAAAATACTGAGAGCTGCAAAATGGGAATACAAAAAGAAAGCCTGCAAGTAATATAAAGGTTGATAATGCATGAATGTTTATTCAGAACAAGAGAATGGCTTTAAAACAGAATTGACCCATTAAAAACAGGATCAGGTAATACTGTAATAGATAACAAGGCATCGGCAGATCACAGATTACTACAGCACAGGAGGCCACCGGTCAGCCAGTTGTATCTGCACCGGCTCTCTGTAGAACTCCTTTACCTAGTGTCACTCCCCTGATTTCTCCCCCAAGCCCTGCACATTCTTTCTTTCACATAATAATCCAATTGCCTTTTACATGCCTCGATTGATCCGGCCTCCATCTCACTGTCAGACAGTGAATTCCAGATTCTAACCATTCGCTGCGTGAAAAGGCTTTACCTCATGTCACCATTTCTTCCTTTGCCAATTACTTTAAACCTGTATTTTAACGATTTATTAAACAAGTACTTTGTATCCATTTCCACAATAGCTGAAGAGGATCATGATAAAAAGGAAACTAAAATAAATCAAGGGAATTAACTAATTGTGTTCAATATTAGGTATACAATCATAATGTAGAAAATAAAACAACTTAAATTGTCAGGGCCTGATGGTTTCCACCCCAGGCAATTTAAAAAAAAATAGGAAATTGCAGAAGCCTGAGTTATAATCTTTAAAATTGCTTCATTCAGGAATTGTGCTGTCAGACTGGAAAATTGTTACCTTATTTAAAGCACATAAGAAATAGGAGCAGGACTAGCCCATGGTCTTCTCCAGCCTAAAGCACCATTCAGTAACCATGGCTGATCTTCAGCCTCAACCTCATGTTCCCATCCTATTTTCCATAACCCTTGATTCCCTTTGTGTCCAACAATTTATATAACCAACAATGGAGCATCCACGGCCTTCTGGGGTAGAGAATTCCTTTAATTGAGGTAGTTTTTCCCCATCCTAGCACTAAATGGCTGACCTCTTATACTAAAATGACAATTCCTGGTCCTCCAGCAAGGGAGAGTGTCTCTCAGCATCTTCAGCTGTTAACCCTCCTAATGGTGCCTTCCTTATTGGTCTAAACTCCAGTGGATATATGCACATTCTATTTGATCTTGTCTCATAGTCCAATCCTCTCATCTCAGGAAGAAATCTAATGAGCTTTTGTTGCACCCCTCCAAGGCAAATATATTCTTCCTTCGATAAAGAGATTGAAACTGTACAGAGTACTCCAGGTGTGGTCTCGCCAAAACACTATATATTTGCTGTAAGACTCGCTTACTCTTAAATTCCAACCCCCTTACAACAATGGTCAACATACCACTTGCCACCCTAATCGCTTGCTGTACCCAAGTGTTAACTTGCTGTGATTTGTGTAAAAGGACATTTAAATCTCTCAGCATACCATCATTTACTAGTCTCTCATATTAAAAACAAAAATATTTAGCTTTTCTATTCTTTCTACCGAAATGGATAATTTCACATTTCCCCCATTATATTCCATCTGCCATTTTCTTGCCTACTTACTAATTTTCAGACTCTTTGCATTCTCCTTTCCCCCTAGCTTTATATCTTCAGCAAACTCAGATGAGGGGACCGAGAGTATAGCTATTGATATAGACTGTAAATAGCTGAGGCTCAAGCACTGATCCTTACAGCAGTTATAACCTTGTAAAATGAAAATGACCCTTTATTCCTACTTTCTATTTTTTATCCTTTAAGCAATCCTCAATCCAAGCTAATATATTACCCTCAAGCCCCATTAGTCAGTTTAGCATCAGCTCTGGGGGGGGGCTACTTGAATCCATCATTAGGGATAGAGCGACTGAGCACCTGTACCAATGAGCTGATCAGAGAGACAATATAATTTAATTAAAATCATAGATTCATAGGATTATTATAGCAAAGCAGGCCATTTGCACTGTGACGTTTGGCTTTCTGCAGGGGCAACTCCGCTAGTCTCACTCCCACACTCTTTCGTAGCCCCGCAAAAGATTTTTTTTAGGTGCTCATCCAATGATTTTGAAGGCCACGTGTAATGTGTAAAAACGATTTTTCTCACACTGTTGTTCATTCTTTCGACAATTGCCTTAAGTCAGTGCAGTCCAGTTCTCAATCCTTCCACCAGTGGGAACAGTTTCAATCAATCTATTCTGCCTAGACCCTTGATGATCTTGATCTTTTCTATCAGATCTTCTCTCATCCTTTCTCTTTAAGGATAATAACCACAGCTTCTCTAATTTATCCACATAACTGAAGTTCCTCACCCTTGGAACCACCTTGTAAATCTTTTCTGCACCTTCTCTAAACACTTTCACATCCTTTCTAAAGTGTCTTACCCAGAATTGGATACACTACTCTAGATGAGGCTGAACCAGAACTATGTAAAAGGGTCACCACAACTTCTTTGCTTTTGTACCCAATGGCTTTATTTACCTTCAGAGAGAGGCAGAGAGAGGAGTGGACCTGTGGAGGATACATGGCCAGGAGCACATAAATACAGCCCAAGGAGCGAAACCTACAGCAGTTACCTTCAGAGAGGCAGAGACTGGAGCAGACCTGCAAGGAATACACAGCCAGGAGAAGCAAAGAGTGAAGCAGGCTTATGGGAGATACACAGCCAGGAGAAGCAGAGAGTGGAGCAGGCCTATGGGGGATACACAGCCAGCAGCGGCAGAGAGAAATCCAGGAGCACCCCAAGTTTGAGAAAAAGTGCACAGCGACATCACAGGAGAGAAGTAAAGTAATTGGCTGGTGAGTATTGCTGCTTAGGGACTGAACAAATGGGAGTTTAAAAAATTTTAAAATATTAACTGTTAGTAAAAGGTGGTGATTCTTATCTTTTATTCTTAAGTAAGATTTATTACCACTAATAGGTGTAGGAAGTATTGGTAGGGTTTATCAATATTACTAAGGTTTATTAATAGTAGTAAGTTTTACTATTATTGGTAAAGCTCTATTAATATTGGTAAGGTTTATTACCAGTAGTAAGGTTTAATCACAGTAACACAGTTATCAGTTGATAACTAGATAAATGGCATTGCTGTTTCAACCTCAAGATTGCCCGATGTGGGGACTCCAGAGTGTCTCCATGTCCTGGATAAGCATTTGTGCAGGAAATGTCATCAGTTGCAGCAGCTTGAGCTCTTGGTTTTGGAACTTGAGCAGCAGATGGCATCACTGTGGAGCATCCATAAAGCTGAGAGTTATGTGGATGGCATGTTTATAGATGTAATCACCCTGCAGCTTAAGAGTATGCAGGGAGAGAGGGAAGGGGTGACCAGGCAATCAAAAAGAAACAGGCAGATAGGGTGGGAGCCCCCTGAGTGCATCCCACTCTCCAACCAGTATTAAGTTCTGAATACTGATTACTGTGATGGTTCATTTGAGGAGTGCAGCTAGAGCCAGGTCCATGGCACCACAAGTGGCTCAGCTGTACAGGGGAGGGAGAGTGGGTACAAGGAAGTCTGGAAGAGCAATAGTGATAGGTGGTTTAATAGCCAGGGGAATAGATGGACATTTCTGTGGCCTCAGATCTGAATCCAGGATGGTGTGTTGCCTAATTGGTGCCAGGGTCAAGGATGTTACTGAGTAGCTGCAGAACACCCTGGGGTTGGAGGATGAACAGCCAGGAATTGTGGTCCACATCAGTACCAATGACATATATAGACAGAGGGATCTAGTCCTGCAGCCTGAATTTAAGGAGCTGGGTAGAAAATTAGCAAGCAAGATTTCAAAAGTAGTAATCTTGGGATAACTTTCAGTGCCACGCGCAAGTGAATACAGAAAGAGGAGGATAAGACAGACAAAAACATGGCTGGAAAGATAGTGCAGGAGGGTGGGCTTTAGATTCTTGGAACATTGGGACCGGCTCTGGGGGAGATGGGACCTACACAAGCCAGATGGATTGCACCTGAACAGAGTCGGGACTGAGTTCCTTGCGGGACATTTTGCTAATGCTGTTGAAGGGGGTTTGACCTAACTTGGCAGGGGTGTGGAAACCAGGATATAATATTAAGGAAGAATACCAATGGGCACAGAATACTGGGGGAGGTAGACAGCACTCGAGTAGGGAATAGGAAGTTATTAGGTGGGGTCAGAGTAAAGGAGAAAGTAAGAGTTTAAATCAGGGTTACTGTACATGTTTGTGAATGCATGGAGTGTGGTAAATAATATTGAAGAGTTACAGGCACAGTTGACATGTGGAAAATAGGATGTCATGGCTATAACAGAGACCTGGCTCAAAAAAAGGCAGGACAAGGTGTTAAATATTCCTGGATACAGGGTATTCAGGAAAGGTAGGGAAGGAAGAAAATGGGGAGGGGTGGCAATATTGATAAAGAAGAGCTTTGCAGTGCTGGAGAAAGATGATTTTCCAAAGGGTTGAAGGACAGAATCTACTGGCTGGAGCTCAGGAACAAAAAAGGTGTAATTACATTGCTTGGTATAGTCTATAGGCCACCAACTAGTGGAGGAACAAATTTGCAAAGAAATTACAGAGAGATGCAAAAATTATAGTGTACTTATGGGGGGCTTAAGTTATCGAAATATAGACTGGGGTAGTAGTAAAGAGCAGAAAGGGACAAGAGTTCCTAGTATGTGTTCAGGAAAATTTTCTTCAGCAGTTATGTTGCCAGTCCAATGAGGAAGGAGGTACTGCTAGACCTGGTTCTTGGATCTACTTAGCCCATCTCATTTCAAGTGTCAGTAGGAGGGGTTTCAAGGGCAGTGATCATTGTGGTACAGTGGTCAGCACTGCTGTCTCACAGCTCCAGGGACCCAGGTTCGATCCTGACCTTGGGTGTCTGTCTGTGTGGAGTTTGCATGTTCTCCCTGTGTCTATGTGGGTTTCTGCCAGGTGCTCTAGTTTATTTCCACTGTCCAAAGACATGCTGGTTAGGTGGATTGGCTATGGCAAATTGTCCCCCGTGTGTGTGCCCTATGATGGACTGGCCAGTCCCATCCTAGGTGCATCTCGCCTAGTGCCCTGTTGGGATAGGCTCCAACTCCCGGCAACCCTGAATTGGATGAAGCGGCTCTGGAAAAATGAATGAGTGATCATTGTATCATACATTTTAGGCTGACTAAGACAAAGAACAGTGCAGGGTAAAAAAAGTTAACTGAGGGAAAGCCAATTTCAATAGGTTTAGTGGGGGTAATAAATTGGAGTCAAAGGTTGGCAGGAAGAGCGATAGCTGAACAATGGACTCCCTTCAAAGGAGAGATGATTCGGGCACAGTCAAGGTACATTCCCTCAAAAGGGAAAGGTAGGATAAACAAATTAAGAGCTCCCTGGATGACAGCAGATAGAAATTAAGATGAAGAAGAAAAAATGTGCTCATGACAGGTATCAGGTAGAAAATGCAACTGCAAATCAAACTGAATATAGAAGGTTCAAAGGAAAGGTGAAGAAATAAATAAGGAAAGCAAAGAGGGAGTATGAAAGGAGACTGGCACCTAGCATAAAAAAGCATATAAATGGTAAAAGGGTGGTAAAAAGAGAAGTAGGACTGATTAGGGACCAAAATGGGGATTTACACATGGAGGTAGAGGGCATAGCTGAGGTACTGAATCAATCACTTTATGAAGGAAAAAGATACTACTCAGGCCATGGTAAAAGATGAGGTAATTCAGGCACCAGATGGGTTTAAAATTGAAAAGAAGGTGGTATTGGATGGTTTATCTGTAATTAAAATTGATAGGACACTGGAACCAGATGAGATACATCCAAACATACTGAGGGAAGTGAGAGTGAAAATTGCCGAGGCACCAGCCATAATTTTTCAAACTTCCTTGGAGGACTGAAGAATTGCAAACGTAACACCCTTGTTCAAAAAAGGGTGTAAAGATAAATCCAGCAACTACAGGCCAGTCAAGTTAACATTTGTGGTGGGGAAGCTTCTAGAAACAATGGCTTGGGATAAAATTAATAGTCACATGGACAAATGTGGGTTAATTAAGGAAAGCCAGCATGGATTTCCTAAGGAAAAATGGTGTTCAACTAACTTGCTGGAGTTTTTCGAAGAGGTAACAGAGAGGGTTGACGAGGGCAATGCTATTGACGTGACGTACTTGGATTTTCAAAAGGTGTTTGATACAGTGCCATACAACAGATGTTTGAGTAAAATTATACCTTATGGAATAAAAAGGACCATAGCAACATGGATATGGAATTGGTGGAGCCATAGGAAACCGAGTGTAGTGGTTAATGGATGTTTTTCATGCTGAACGAAGGTTTGCAGTGGAGCTCCCCAGGGGTCAGTGTTGGGAGCCTTGCTTTTCCTGATATATATTAATGACCTAGACCTTGGTGTCCAGGACACAATTTCAGAGTTTGCGGATGATACAAAATTTGGAAGTAATGTGAACTGAGATGGGATAGTGTAGAACTTCAGAGGGGCATAGACAAGTTGGTGGAATGGGCGGACAAGTGGCAGATGAAGTTCAATGCAGTGAAATGTGAAGTGATTCATTTTGGTAGGAAGAACAGGGAGAGACAATCTAAAGGGCACAGCTCTAAATGGAGTGCAGGAGCACAGGGACATGGGCGAATATGTGCATAAATCATTGAAGCTAGTGGGACAGGTTGAGAGCACACGGTATCTTGGATTTTTTAACAGGGACATAGAGTACATGATCAAGGAGGTTATGTTGAATTTGTATAAGCTTCAGCTAGAGTATTGCATCCAATCCTGAGCGCTGCACTTTAGGAAAGATTTGATGGCATTAGGCAGGGTGCAGAAAAGATTCACATGAATGGTTCCCGGAATGAGGAGCTTCAATTAGGAAGATAGATTGGGAGTTAAAACTGATTTCCTCAGAGAAAAGGAAGTTTGAGAGGAGATTTGATCACAAGGGCTCTGGACAGAGTAGATGGGGAGAAACTGTTACCACTCGTGAAAGGATTGAGAATGAAAGGGCACAAATTAAAAAGAAGCAAGAGTGGAATGAAGAGACACCTTTTTATGAAGCGATTGGTTAGGATTTGGAATGCACTGCTCAGGTGTGTGGAGGAGGCAAGTTCAACTGAAGCATTCAAAAGAGAATTAGATGGTTATCTAAAAAACAAGAACTGCAAAGTCACGGGGAGAAGGCAGCGATATGGAACTAGGTGAGTTGCTCACTTGGACAGCTGGCACAGGCACGATGGCTAAATAGACTCCTGCGCAGTAACAATTCTTCAATTTAGAGTCCAGTGTCAATGGACATTCACCTCTAGGTTTCTCAGCTCCGGCACCACATTTAGTTTGTATTGTCTCTCCTCATTCTTCCTACCAAAATGTACAACTTCACTCTTTTCTGCATTCAATTTCTTCCATCACACGTTCTCCCATTCCACTTGCATATGGTACACTGTGCAGCCCACGTTGCCGTGGTGATGGAGGGATTGAATATTTAAGGTGATGGTCAGGGTCGGGGGATGGGTGGTGTTGGTGCCAATCAATCAGGCTGCTTTGTCTTGGATGGTGTTGAGCTTCTTGAGTGCTGTTGGAGCTTCGCTCACCCAGGCAGGCGGAGAGTATTCCATCACACTCCTGACTTGTGCCTTGTAGATGGTGGACAGGCTTTGGAAAGTCAGGTGGTGAGACATTCGCCACCGGTTACCCAGCCTCTGATTTGCTCTTGTGGCCACAGTACTTATGTGGCTGGTCCAGTTAAAGTTCAGTGAGCCCCCACTGCAACGTGATGGTAGGGGATTTGGCGGTGGTAATGGCTGAACATCAATGGTAGGTGGTTAGATTCTGTCTTGTGGGAGATGGTCAGTGCCTGGAAATTGTGTGACCCAAATGCTATTTGCCACTTACAGGCCAAATTGAATGTTGTCCAGGTTTTGCTGCATCTGCACGTGGGCTTCATTTTCTGAGGAGTTTCAAATCGAACTGCTTCATTATGGGGAATTGTGAAATGTAACTGAACATTGTGCAATCACCAAATATCCTCGCTTTTGACCTTATGATGGTGCAGAGGTCATTGATGAATCAGCTGAAGATGGTTGACCCTGGGAACTCCCGCAGCAATACCCTGTGGTTGAGATGATTGGCCTCCAATGACCACAACTATCTTCTTTAATTCTAAGTATGACTCCAACCAGTGGAGAATTAGACCACACCACTGCTACTCCCTCCCCCCACCACCACCCCAATTCCCATTGGCTCCTATTTTTACTAAGATCAATAGGGCTCTTTGATGACAATTGAGGCCATGCTTGGTCAAATGCTGATTTGATATAAGGGGCAGTCACCCTCACCTCAGTTCTGGAATTCAGCTCTTTTGTCCTTATTTGGACCAAGTCTGTAAACAACATCTGGAACTGAGACATCTTTGCAAATTGTAAGCCAAGATTACAAGGGAGATAAATGCTTTCAGATATATTCTTTGACACATGCAAATCAAATCATTCAGGAAAGTTGATCAAAATAATAAACAATGACTGACACTTAAAAGGGATTAATTCCATACTCATCCAGTAAGCTACACACACCGGGGATGCTGGTCAGAGGTTGAGCTACAATATTGAAGCCAAAACACTCTTAACCAGTACTCTACATGAGAGTTGTTGGGCGTGCAGGATTGTGGAATTAGCACTTTAGGTAGGAAAAAGTAACTATATTTGATTTTTTTTCTTATTCTTACATGGGATGTGGGCATTGCTGGCTGGGCCAGCATTATTGCCCATCCCTAAATGCCCTTGAGAAGGTGGTGGTGAGCTGTCTTCTTGAACGACTGTGGTACATATAGTAGGTACACCCACAGTGCAGTTAGGAAGGGAGTTCCCGGATTTTGACTCAAAGACAGTGAAAAAATGGTGACATAGTTCCAAGTCAGGATGGTGTTGACTTGGAGGGGAATTTGCAGGTGGTGGTGTTCCCAGGCACCTGCTGCCCTTGTCTTTCTACATGATGGAGGTCAGGGGTTTGGAAGGTGCTGTTGAAGGTGCCATGGTGAGTTGCTACAGTGCATCTTGTAGATGGTACTCAGTGCTACCACTGTTAAGTGGTGGATGGGATGCCAATCCAGTGGGCTACTTTGTCCTGGGTGGTGTCAAGCTTCTTGAGTGTCGTTGGAGCTGCATTCATCCAGGCAAGTGGGGAGTATTCCATCACACTCCTAACAAGTGTCTTGTAAATGGCAGGCAGGCTTTGGAGAGTCAGGAGGTGAGTTACTCTCTGCAGAATTCCCAGCCTCTGACCTGCTCTCGTGGACACAGGATTTATATGGCTGGTCCAGTTCAGTTGCTGGTCAATGGTAATCCCCAGAATGTGGACAGTGATTTGAAATCAACCAGCTGGTCTTGGAAAATCCAATGCTACAGGATTGCACTTGCACCTGCACCTTTCATTTATTGAGCTTGACAAAACACAATATAAATGAGACTGGCAAAGTGTGCTTAGTAAAGCTTTATTGCAATATGTTTGTACACAGTACTGTTGCTGCAAGCTATTGAACTGCTAGAGTTGTGGTGAGAATTAAAATACAGGGCTCTGTGGCCAGTTTCACAGGTTTACTCTGAATGGCACTGGAAGTATCTTGGTGAATGTTGCAAAACTAGTAGAGCAGGGAGTAGGGCAGGCAGACGGAAAGATGGACAGAGTAGGCGGACTTTCCTTCCCACTAGTATTAATTAATGCAGCAACAAGGCTTCCTAAGGCTGTATATATGTTGGCTGTGGAGTGAATAGTTCAACAACAGTAGTTTCAAGTTCTTGAAATAAAAATACACAACAAATGCAGTTTCAGACACACATAAAAGTAACATATAACAAACTCCCTTATCTATAATGAGCAATTTGTGAAGTAAATAATTGACCATGCATGGCTTTTTTTAAATTACAATTCACAGATTAACACTGCATTCAGCGTGTCTGATTTATTTTACACTATGCTACACAAAAAAACATTTATGAATAGCGACATTTACACAACTGTACAGCATTGCCCTTTTTTATTGTTCTTAGAAACTTGTCCTTTCTACTTTACAAGTCTTTTTTTTTTTAAAAACGGTTTATTATCTTTACAATTCCCAGTTACCAAAATAAAAAGATGTTAATATTTGTGAAGACAACTTCAAATTAAATGAAAATTGGTGAACGTGTTTTTTTTTTTAAAACCTCTCTCCTTTCATCGGAAGTGAAGATGACTAATTTCTGTGACTTTGCTACAGTGTTAAAGCTTTGCGCATGGTTATCCAGGGAACCATAAGGCTGCAAACCGTGTATTGGCAGCCCTTCACAAGGACTGGGTAAACTACATGGTCTGATATTCAGCTCTACTGTATCAGTGAAAGTGCAGAGTCTATGAGGAAGCCTGGCTTCAGGTTGAAAAGGGTTACATATGAAAAAGTTTCATTTTCAAAGAATGTGTTTGCTTTCCATTTTGTTTTTTTAGAAAAGCAAATAAATTTAGCTTTCTCCATATGCTCCAGGAAGCTTCAGTACACAGTAAGTAACTTTCAAGAATCCAATGTTCAAGTTGCCAGTGTGATGCAGCCACCTTATGCAGTACAGGTAAGCTAGAGAGACAGTCGCTATTGTTGCAGGCCGAGACAAAAATGAAATCTCTTGAACTACTGAAGGAAATCGATGATGCTTACCCTGTATTGAGCTGTAACCAGATAAAATAGACTGGTGATCACAATATAGGACTTTGTTGAGAAAGCCAAACATCATGGTGACTTCTGAAAAACTAAAATTGGCTTTTGTTATTCAAGCACAAATACCAGAATGAGCATTTTGCAAAAGTTGGATAATCTGAAAAAGGCATTATTATAATGTGCACTAGTTTCATTCTGCAGTCCTTAAATAAAAACAAATCACCAAGATCAGAAGCCAAAAGGAAAAAAAACAGAAGAGAAACTGTTGTCTATACAATGATAGTGTCCTACAGCATTTGCTTTTTAATCAAGCAGCACAAAACTATCAGTGATAAAGTACATGTTGCTCCAAGAATACACCAGCCTTTCCCATAATAAAACTAAACAAAAATAATGTCTTCTTTGTTTTTGTATTTCAGACTCACCTAAATACTAACAAAAATATTCGTAGGATAAGTAACAAACTTTACTTTTCAATTTGTAATATTCAGACTGAAAAATGAAGTATAAAGGAAATTAGATCCAACACTTTGCAGACATTATTACAATAGACTTGTGGAATATTCTCAATAGTTAATGAAAAAAGGAATGACATTTAGAGTATTCTGTTAGAGCAGATCAGAATTTTCCTCTAGTTTAGCACTTCTAATACCATACGTTGGATGTTAGTTGAGAGACAAAGGTGGTGGTCATGGGGACAGGATGGGGGTGGGGGGCGGTGTTGGGAGAAGGAAGGAAAGTAGTTTTCAGGTTGAGAAACCTGTCTCCTGAATGCCCTGCAGTCTTTTTAATTTTTTCCTGTAGGTTTCTGATCTACAGCTGCCTGATTGACGAGCTGGGTGCATGTTGGGTAGGACAGCCTGTGGAGCAAGGCTATAGTTGAGCTGTACTGAGAGTAGTTGGTCTAAGAGGGAGTGGGGTGGAGGGGTCTGGGGGAGAAATTGTAGGGTCGGGTTGGTGGTTGCATGGGGTCTTGTTTCAATCACAGTGGGTGGGTTGGGTTAGATTTATTGGGTAGTCTGCTGGTCCGCAAGGAAACACTTTTCCTCCTGGCCCACAAGCAGTGCTGTAAAGGCTGGAGGCAGCCTGTCTCATCTCCTTTCACCAACCAAAATTCCTGAGGCTGAGATGAGTCAAAAAAGAGTGTTACCCATTAAAATGGAGGCAGGCTGTCTTTTTATATTTAAATGACCAACAAGACTTCTGTGAGTTGTTTGATCACCCAACCCTTGTCCACCTCTGTTAAAACCACGTGGTTATGTTCAAAGTGGATTGGGTTCCTGCTTCAGATTTTTTAGCTTTTTAAATCTCCCGCCAGAACCAAATCCACCCGCTTTTGGGGTTAAAATTTCCTGTCCCATGTGTTGTTTCACATCTCCAATACCAGATGTCTGTTATTCTTAATTTTAAACTACTTATGTTTGTGGCAGATGACATTTAATGCAGGGAAGTGTGAAATGATACATTTTGGTAGGAAGAACAAAGAGACACAAGTTAAATTTACAGGTAAAGGGGATGCAATAGCAGCAAATCACAAATCATTGAAGGTGCCAGGGCAGGCTGAGAAAGTGATTAATAAGGTATACAGGACACTGAGCTTTATAAATAGAGACACTGAGTACAAAAGCAAAGGAGCTGTGATGACATTCGGCCTCAAGTGGAGTTTTGCGTCCAATTTTGGTGTGAAGGCTTTAGAGAGGGTACAGAAAAGACTTATGAAGACGGTTCCAGGGATGAGGGAATTCAGTTATGTAGATAGATTGGATAAGATGGGGTTGCTCTCCTGAGAAGAGAAGGTTGAGAGTAGACTTAATAGGGGTTTTCAAAATCATGAAGGGTCTGGACAGAGTCAATAGGGAGAAACTGTTCCCATTGGCTAAAGCGTCAAGAACCAATGGACACTGATTCAAAGTGAATGACCAAAAGGACCAAAGGTTACATGAGAAAAGCATTTTTACCCAGCCAGTGACTAGGATCTGGAATGCACCAGCTGAGAGTGTGGTGGAGGTAGATTCAATCATGGCTTTCAAAGGGAATTGAATAATTATCTGGAGAAAACTGATTTTCAGGGCTACGGGGAAAAGGTGGGGGACTGGGACTAGCTAAGTAGCTCTCGCAGAGATCCGGCATGAACATGACTGACCAAGTGGCCTCCTTCTGTGCTGTAACCATTCTATGATTCTACGTTGTCAACTCACTATGCTGCAGGATGGTGTGATCGTAATATTTTTAAAAAGGTGCAATTGAGAAACATACAGGAGTGGAATAACCAAGGAATAGGTGATGAGCTATTAAAGTGCAAAATTCCTTTTGTTGGTTTTGGGTTTGTGCTTCCTCTTGTAACAGCCAAACATTCACTTTAGGGACATGTTCCATTATATGCTGCGGCCTATAATCCTTTGCTACTTTGGAAAGAACTGTCTTTCTCATATTCCTCCTTCAAAATGGATTAACAACTGTGCATCCATATAGGTCACAGTGTTTTTTTACTCACACACGTCGACTTATTCCTTATAAAGCTGGTCAAATTATGTCTAAAACACTATGGCCTGAATTTAATGCTCCCGTGTCGACAGGTTTGTAGGTGGGGGGGTGAGCATAAAATTCCTCAGATGGACTGCCTGCTGGGTTCCAGCCCCACCTCGTCCTCTCTGCTATTTTACGCTGGGGCGGGGAAGGCCTTAGATGGCCTGCCCACTCTTGCGCCAATTGAGGCCTTTAAGTGGTCAATTATTGACCACATCAGGGCTGTTTCACATCCAGCCTAAATTTTTTGACTGGCGGGCGGAGTTCTGAGATATGGCGGAAGCCTGAAAATAATCGGGCTCAAGCCTCGGGTGTGAAGGGGAGATGCGCCTCCATTAGCAGCCCCCTTTTAACTTTGGGCACCTCCCCCTCCCCCACGTTTTAAGGCCCAGTAACCGCAGGACTGCCCTCCTCCCTCGCCACCCCTGCCCCCGGCCTCTCCCAAACACCCCAATCCCCCACTGTCCATCCTCCCAGGCTTTCCCTACCCTCCCTGCCCTGAGACCCCCAAAATTTACCTCTTCCTGGAATTCCGGGACTGAGGATCTGGGGACTGCATGCAGTCCCAGGCCTGACCACTGCAGCTTCTGGCACTGCAGGGACTGGAGAGCTGTCAGCCAATCAGATTGGCCAGCAGCTCTCCAGGGTGGAACTTCCTCCCGGGTGAGGGGCAGAAGTCCTACATGCAGCTAATAAACACTCATTGGAGCGTGAAATTGCTGCGGGGCAGACAGTGTCTGGTGGGAGGGGAAACTCTGCAATCCTAAAAATCCTTCCCAATATATTTTGCAACAGAAGCTAACTGCCAGAATTTTTAAAATTGCAATAAATGAGGCATGAAGCTGACAGGCAGGAAGTTCAAGTTTTGTGTCAAAGGTATTTGCAGAAAATGTATCAGATAATACTTCAGGCTTCACATGGTAGTAATGCCAAGTAGGCTTTTTATCCACGGATTAAGTCACTGCTATAACCCTGTGCTTCATTTACACATTTGATTTAAAACATCCCAGAACTAGATGCTGATTTGAGATTATTTGATGTTTGGTCAACAATTTTACTAACCAAAATCGAAGCTGATTCCTTAGACTGCACTATTCAACATATTCTGCTATTTTGGAACTGTTGGATATATACTAATCTGTCTCCTACATGTATTGAAATAATGGGCAGAATTTTTCCTGTGTTGGGCTGGATCGGCGGGAGCAGTCGCAAAGCTGATCGCCACCCACAATCAGCACCGCACCACCATTTTACACGGGCGGGCCAATTAAGGCCCGCCCAGAGGAATATGCAAGCGGCAGCACTCAGCGCTACCTGTGCGGGCGGTGGGGAGGGGGTGTGGGAGGGCAAGAGTCGGGTCCAGCGCTCTCCCTGAGGCAGCTCCGTGCCTCCAAGCCTTGAAGCGCTTTTGAAAAAAAATAAATGAACGTCATAAATATTTAATAGAACATGTCCCCTGGTGTGACTGTGTCACGTGAGATGGGACAGGTTTTTATTTCTCAGGAAATCTTTTCATTTAATTCGTAAATGCTTTAGGAAAACTCATCCCGCTCGCGGATGAGGTTTCCTTAAAAAAAACATAAAGGCTGCTTGGCCTTTTCACTTGCCCACCAACCTTAAGGTTGGACGGGCAGCGTAAACTTGAAATTAATTGCTTCGTTTAATGGCCTTAATAGGCCTACCAATTATCGGCGGGCACACAGCCCGAATGAAACATCGCAATGACTTCAGGACGCAATTTCGCATGTCACTTTACACACCAGCGTGGTCAGGCCCATCTCCGCACACCGACTGTAAAATCCTGGTCAATGTCCACATTCTTTCTGGCTACAAGGTGACATGACATTTCCAATCTCTTTTTTCCTCAGCGCTCCACTGGTAACATTAATTGGTGGGAGTATCACCATTTCCTGATTTGTCCCCATCGGTCAGAAGTTTGTGCCAGCCTGGAAGCAAACCTGCAACTGACCAAGCCCGAAATGTGAAAATGCACCCAGCCATTAAGAGAGATTTGTCTGATTGCAAACCCATCTAAATCGCACTGAAATGAAAGGAGAAGCTCCAGGAAACAAGTGCTCCCTTCAATTCCCTATAGCTAATAATCACTAAGCAGCTTTAGATGGAAAGAAGGAATGAATAACCAGTTTCTGTTAAGCCAGGATTTTTTGCCATCATTTAAACACAAATAAGAGATCAATCAAGTTACTTGTTTTTTTTTTCCAAAACAGATAGGAGAGGAATACTTTGAAAAGGAAATATTCATCCTGGGTCTTTCTTCATCTCAATCCCAGTAACAATTCATTGATATTAACTTCCTTATAACAAGGATTGGTTCTGTCTTTAGAGTCCTGCACGGGTCACAGATTTTTAACCTTGCTACATAACATCAGATTATTCCATCGCTCCTGAAACCAATACGTTTATTAAAGGCTTTTTTTTTGGTGCTAAAAATTGAATTATCTGATAATTTGCATCAAAGCTGTATTGAGTCATGGGGCAGAATTTTACCCTTGTCTGGCAGGCAGGAAGCCAACCGCCGCCCATGATCTGGCCAACGAACGGCCAGCCAGCGTGAAATGTGCGCTGCAGCGCTCAGCGCTGCCAGGGTGGGGAGCACATAAGTGTGCGCACAGTAAAAGCTCCCTGAGGCACAGAGCTGCCTCAGGGAGTTGAAGATTTTTTCAATAATAAAAATAAGGATATTTGAAATAATGAAAACACGTCCCCTCATGTGACTCTGTCACATGAGCAGGGACACGTTAAATAGGAGTGTTAAAAGTTTTTATTTTTCTTAATCGCTGGTCGAAACCTCATCCCGCTTGGCCTTTTCGCCCGCCTGCCAACCGAACGGTTGGGTGGGCAGCAAAAAAATTCCAATCAAAGAATCGATTAAGGGCCTTAATAGGCTGCTTAATCACCAGCGGGTGCCCTGCTGACTCCCACACACGCCTGTCAACCGAAATATCGGGCGCCATTTTATGCTTGTTCGGGTCGGGCCTGCGCCCGCCCCCAATGAGGGAAAAATTCAGCCCATGGGCAGTAATAATCTTGTTTCCTCAGCGAGAGTGAAACAAGGGGTGGTTTAATCAGCACTAAACACCACAAGTAAGGAACACTGTGGAGATATAAAGATTTCTCCGTTGGACAAAAACTGAAAAGCAAGAAACGTTGTTGAGTTAGTAAGACAATATCATAGCCAGAACCAGCTCATGGCGTATATAAAAAAATATAAAACTCTAGAACCAGCCACTTTGGCCCATGGGCTCATTAATTTTCCTTGGGGTCCACAATGCACACTAGTTAAATCGTTATGAAATGTCCCAAGTTTAAGGAATAAAAGTTACATTGGAACAAGGCGTCTAAAAAGCAGCAACAGAATTGTGAGGCTCAGGTGGCCGTAGAAACTGCTTGGCCTTTGTATTCATTGAACCTTGTCTGAATCCTTTTACTGTGTTACTGCTACTGATTTTAATACAGGTGATACACCCCTTTATAATATTTACTGTGATTTTAATTTTTTTTTATATCTATTTAAAAAAAACTATCCCTTTTCCCTAGCGTTTTCACAGGAGCTTTCTGAAGCATAGAAATTTATTAAGTATGTCATTCTTGTTTGCCTTTCTATAATTATTTTATAGTGGTTATCATCTTATAAACACTAGTTACAGAGGCATTGGGCAGAATTTAATTTTCCAGATGAGGGCTCACTCACTGGTCAGAGAACTGTCAGGGAACTCCCATCAGTTCCATGAAGGAGGCCCGGCAGTATTAAGTGCCCTTCAGGCACCTAAGTGGCCATCATCAGGCCTTCCTTGAGATTAAGGACACCAGGGCCAGATGTACTGCCCGACAAGGGTTTCCAGCCAGAGGCTGGTGGTTGCTCACTGCCGCCAGCACCACCAGGAGCATGGCAGCTGCCAACAATGCATCTACCAGAGGCCCAGGGTCAGCAAGGGACCCCAGGCCAAAGGTGTGAGGACAGCATGGGGGTCGTGAGTTGGGGGTCGTGAGTTGGGGCTCATGGGAAAGAGGGCCGGAGTGGGGGGGGGGGGAGAGAATGGTTTCCAGCGGCCCACCCCCCTCGATGCTGATCCCTCAAAGGGGCACAGAATATCCGACAGGGTTTGCTGCCTTCGGGAGGGGTCGAAAAGCTGTGTGGCTCCCATTTGATTCCCGAGCCATCACTGAATTGTGGTGAGCTCAGGGATAATGGGTGTCAGTCGGTTCATTAATGAGCCTAACTGACATCCCACTGCACGTGGCCAAGAATCTCGCATCAGCCCCTTCCGCCCTCCGACTTAAATCAGGAGAGGCACTGCTGCCACCAGGAGACAGAGGCAGGGTCTCTTCCACGATTAATCGGGCATGGCTGCCATGATTACTGTCACCACAGGCTGTATTAAATCCAGCTCATTTAATCATAAACTCACATCTAAACAAGCTGAGCCCAAATATATAGAGATTACTGGTGGGCCAAATTCTGAACTGACTTGAAATTGTTATAAACTATCATCCGCTTAAAACAGTTAAAAGCAGCTTCAAAGCATATTCAATCACAACGCAATATGTTTTGACTTTGGATTCCTTAATGTCCAAACTTAACTGATAACGTTGCTGTTACGGTTAAGAATATCCCCACTGCCATATTAAAATGTTACTCTCATGGTTTTTCCATGCATCCAACCATCTTCTGCTTTCATAATATCATTTAACACATCATACTCCGGTGATGTACTGCAGCTCTCCTTTAGCTTGTGGACAATAATCACCTTACAGACTTGAAATGAATCCACACAAATAGCAGATTCAAGCAAACCACTTGTTACTCACAACTCACTCAGCTGGTAGTACCCATACTTGTCCCATCTCTAGGGGCCTCAATCCTCCCAAGTACCTACCCAATGACTCAAAACAAGATGGTTTTTAATTTCAAGTACCTACTTCTTGTATTAACCGGGTAAGATAAAGCAACAATCACCCATGCTGTACTGAGGAATTGAGATTTGCTTACTGAATTTCAAGATTCAACTTGATTGTCTTTGTTTCAGTCCAATGACCTATTTTCCCCACACAGATATAATACACATGCATGTTATTTAATAAAGTATGTTACACGATTAGTATTATACAATACCAGTGCCTTTGGAGAATTTGTAATATCATTAGCCTTTGAAAACACTCTTCTTCCCACAAAATTCCTCACCCTTCATTCTACTGCGATCAATGAACCTCTAGCAAGAATTGAGTGGTGGGCTACACATGACACTAACTACTGTACTATTGCACCAACTGGAAAGTGCAAGCCATAGTCACCTCAAGGATTGGGAAGAACTGTTCCAGTTGCTACGTGTCGCAACATCATAGATGTATTCTTTCTGAATGCACTTGGAATATTCTACACAATAAAGAGCAATCAGGGCAAATCTTCACCCAACAGGTGAGGCACATTGGGCGATCTAGGCTCCTAGCTCTGATCTCCAACCAACAGAGTGCCACCAAGATACATATTCAATCACTTCACTTACCAAAAACAATTACTTTACCTTCTTTGACCAAAGTCAGTCAAGGGAAATGTTAACTGCAATACTAATTTTGGGAAAAAATACAGTGCTATTAAGAAAGAGGCAAATTTCATCTCGTATTTTACTGATACCACCTCCTTCAGCCTTTAGTATTTAAATGGAGTGAATAAGACAATATCTGTTACCTGTTTTAGACCCTTTGCTGGCCCAACTCTCATAGCATTCCATAATATTTAAAATATATTTTAAAAAATATTGAATGCACATCAATGGCAGTAATACTGCAGGAAAAAAAAATCAATAGCCATCAGTGAAGAAGCCTGCAAAAAGTAATACTCTTGCAGAATTGAAGGATTTCTGTTAAGAATATCTTAAATCCTTTTTGGATGTAGGCTAGACAACAGTCAGATGAAGGTCCTGACACACAGCTAGGTTCTTGGCCTGTCAACATCAGCACACTGTCTCCTTAAGGCCTGGAGCTTACACTGATATGATGCATGTTATTGCTACATAAGTAGGCCACATGTAAAGCCAACGTAAACATATCTCGTACAACAGCTTACTCAGTAAATTTTTCGAATCACTTCAATTAGATACGAAAACAAAAAGCAACACTTTTACCTAGGTATAAATATTTCTGAACAATCCTGATTTTAAATTTAAAAAAAAAAGCCGTCAGAACTTTAGTGCCAAAATGCGACATCTCTTGCTAGCTCTTGTTTCTCATATGCGTCATATGATGAATGGAGCTGGGTGATGACTGGATGTCAGGAGCAGCAAATGGTTGCCAGTTGGATGTTTCTAGCTGTGCCTTGTCCACGTGCTACTGATGTCTCCTGCCTCAGTTCATGCTCAGTCACTTCACACCTGCATCTCGGAGGTGCTGAGTAAACCCAGTGCTTTGGCCTCTTCTGGTGTCAGGCCACTCTTTAATGTTCTTCTTACTGTAAAAGGGAGAAATTCACACATGTTAAGGAGGTCTCATTTATTGTAACATGTCTTTTTCTAATGCCTGAAGAAACTGTATTTTACAGAACGCAAAGCAGGGTCTCCCTCACACATGTTTACAGAGCAGTTCTATAGATTTGATGTAGGTAAGGAACTAGACTGACAAAAGGAGAACAATGCAAACTACATATCTACAAACCAACAACCTGGATATAGACAAACCAACATGAAAAAAGACAACAAAATGAAAATGAAATACTCTTCCCAGTTTCTCACTCCTCATTAACACTGAGCCAGTACCTGTAGCTTATTGAACAACAGATTCGTACTGGTGAAGAACTGTTGTGTGTCATAGAACATATGAGCAGACTATTGGTAAATGCAACTTAATAATACCATTGAGACTCCTTCCATCACTCTGCTGATGATTGGGAGTAGCTGTTGGTCCAGAAATTGGCTGGGTTGGATTTGTCCTGCTTTTCTGTGGACAGGGCATACCTGGGAAATTTTCCACATTGTCGGATAGATGCCGATGTTGCAGTTGTACTGGAACAGCTTGGCTAGAATCCCAACACAGGTTTTCTGCACTATAACTGGGATATTGCCAGAGTCTGTGGCCTTTGCTGTGCTCAGTGCATTCAGCTGTTTCTTGATGTCACATGTAGTGAATTGATTTGGCTGAAAGCTGGCATCTATGTTGATGGGGACTTCAGCAGAAGGCAGGGAAGGATAATTTTCTCAGCACTTCTGACTGAACATGGTTAAAACACTTCAGCCTGGTCTTTTGCACTCATACGCTGGGTTCTGCCATCACTAAGGATGGGGATATTCATCGAGCTACCTCCTTTCTGTTGCTGAATTTCCCACCACCATGGTCTTTGGAACTGGAGGTGGCAGGACTGCAGAACTTTGACTTGGATCAGGTGCTTGTGAAATCATGCAGTTCTGTATGCAGTATGCTGCTTCCACTGTTTAGCATCCACATGGTCCTGTATTGTAGTTTTACCAGATTGGCCCCTCATTTCTCGTCATGTCTGGTGCTGCACCTGGAATGCTTTTATTCACTCCTCATTGAACAAGGGTTGATGAGAGAAGTAAAAGGTTATGTTGGACTATGTGGTTACAGATTGTGGTGGAATACAATTCTGCTTCTGTTGAAGGGTCGCACAGCACCTCATGGATGTCCAGCTTTGAGTTGCTAGATCTGCTTTTAGTCTATCCCATTTAGCCCAGTGATAAGGTTACACCACACAATGGGGGATGCCATTGTGTTTTTTTGTTATTCTTTCCTGGGATTTGGGTATCGCTGGTAAGGCCAACATTTTTTGCCCATACCTAATTACCCTCGAGAAAGTGATGGTGAGCCACTGCAGTCCATTGGGTGTAGGTACTCCCACAGTGCTGTTATTAGGGTGTTCCAGAATTCTGATCCAGCCACAGTTAAGGAATGGCGATATATTTCCAAGTCAAGATAGTTTATGGCTTAGAGAGGAACTTGCAGGAGGTGGTGTTCCTCTGTATCTCCTGCTTTTGTCTTTCTAGGTGGTAGAGGTCATGGGTTTGGAAGGTGCTGTTGAAGGAACATTGGTGAGTTGCTGTAGTGCATCTTGTAGATGGTACACACTGCTGCCACTGTGTGTCAGTTGCAAGGAAGTGTATGTTTGTGGATGGGCTGCCAATCAAGTGACCTGCTGTGTTCTGGATGGTGTCAAGCTTCTTGAGTGTTGTTGGATCTGTTCTGATACAGGCAAGTGAAAAGTATTCCATCACACTCCTGATTTGTGCTTTGTAAATTGTGGACAGGCTTTGGGGAGTCAGGAGGTGAGTTACACACCACAAAATTCCCAGCCTCTGACCTGCACTTGTAGCCATGGTATTTATATGGCTGGTCCAGTTCAGTTTCTGTTCAATGGTAACATCCAGGATGTTGATAGTGCGGGATTCAGTGATGGTAATGCCATTGAATGTCAAGGGGTGATGGCTAGGTTCTCTCTTGTTGGAGATGGTCACTGCCTTGCTCTCGAGAGGCACAAATGTTACATGCCGCTTATCTATCCAAGCCTGAATATTGTCTAGGCCTTGCTGCATATGGATACAGACTGCTTCGGTATATAAGGAGTTGTGAATGGTGCTGAACATTGTACAATCATCAGAGAACATCCCCACTTCTGACCTTATGGTGGAGGGAAGGTCATTGATGACGTATCTGAAGATGATTGGGCCTAGGACAAAATCCTGAGGTACTCCTACAGTGAAGTCCTGGGACTGAGATGAAAGGCCTACAACAAACACAACCACCTTCCTTTGCGCTAATTATGACTCAACCAGTGGTGATTCCCCACCCCCGCAATTCCCACTGACTTTAATTATGCCAGGGCTCCTTAAACAGACTCAGTGATGGTCACTCTTCCTAATATTGTCCTGCACAGCTGCATCCACAACAGGTGGTTTTCTGAGGACAAGATTAAGTGGGTTAATCCCTCCTCTCAGAATCACACCGTGCAGAAGGGGCCCTTCGGCCCATCGAGTCTGCACCGACACGTGAGAAACACCTGATCTACCTACCTAATCCCATTTGCCAGCACTTGGCCCATAGCCTTGAATGTTATGACATGCCAAGTGCTCATTCAGGTACTTTTTAAAGGATGTGAGGCAACCCGCCTCCACCACCCTCCCAGGCAATGTATTCCAGACCATCTCTACTCTCTGGGTAAAAAAGTTTTTCCTCACATCCCCCCTAAACCTCCTGCCCCTCACCTTGAACTTATGTCCCCTTGTGACTAACCCTTCAACTAAGGGGAACAGCTGCTCCCTATCCACCCTGTCCATGTCCCTCAATCTTGTACACCTCGATCAGGTCGCCCCAAAGTCTTCTCTGCTTCAACAAAAACAACCCAAGTCTATCCAACCTCTCTTCATAACTTAAATGTTTCATCCCAGGCAACATCCTGGTCAATCTCCTCTGCACCCCCTCCAGTGCAATCACATCCTTCCTTTAATGTGGCGACCAGAACTGCACGCAGTACTCCAGCTGTGGCCTCACTAAGGTTCTATACAACTCCAACATGACCTCCCTACTTTTGTAATCTATGCCTCGATAGATAAAGGCAAGTGTCCCATATGCCTTTTTCACCACCCCGCTAACATGCCTCTCCGCCTTCAGAGATCTATGGACACACACGCCAAGGTCCCTTTGCTCCTCAGAACTCCCGAGTGTCATGCCGTTCATGGACGACTTCCTTGTCAAATTACTCCTTCCAAAAAGTGTATCACCTCATGCTTTTCAGGGTTAAATTCCATCTGCCACTTATCTGCCCATTTGACCATCCCGTCTATATCTTCCTGTAGCTCAAGGCACTCAGCCTCACCGTTAATCACCTAGCCAATCTTTGTGTCATCCCCAAACTTACTAATCCTACCCTCCACATACTCATCTATGTTGTTTATATAAATGATGAGTAATAGGGGACCCAGCACAGATCCCTGTGGTACGCCACTGGACACTGGCTTCCAGTCACTAAAGCATCCTTCTGTCATCACCCTCTGTCTCCTACAACTAAGCCAATTTTTAATCCACCTTATCCAATTACCCTGTATCCCAAGTGCATTTGCCTTCTTTATAAGTCTCCCATGTGGGACCTTGTCAAAGGCTTTGCTAAAATCCATATAAACCACATCAACTGCACTCTCAACTTATGCCACAAACTCAGTGTGACAGATATAGCCTACAGGACTCAATAGTTCGCCCAGTCATGATACTGTTGTGCCATTCTAAGTGATTGACATTGAAGTCCCCTAATCCAGAATAGCTTCTTGTTCTATACGGAATAAGTTAGTAAAACATTCAGGCAAGGAGAACAAATCAATACCAAGAGGAAACTAAAGAATTTCCTTAAAAGTGGTCACCAATCAACCTTTTGCCAATTTTTCAAAATTAATTAAATTCAACAGGCTGAAACTCAGTAGAAGCATAAGGACCATGGGTCCCAGACGTATAAAACTAAACCGACAATGTACTTATGATGAAGTCTGAAAGGGTCAATATAATGCCTATTTATTCCTATGGCTTGAGTTGAGGCCTGCAGTACAAATGGTAATGCATAACCCAACTATTATATGTTACAAGTGAGGAATCACTTGGAGAAACAGCAAAATAGAATGGAAAATCATAAAGAGTCAATGCAGGTCACTTCACATATTTTATAGTAGTTCATTATACACCAAAATCGGAACCCATCTCTTGTTACAGGAAAGGAGGAAAACACTTACAATTAATCAAAAGTAAACAAAACTGGAGCTTATAAATCGAGGGACATAAGTAGTGAAGTTTTAAAAAAATGTATTAAAAATACACAGAAATGTCTTATTAACTTTCAAGTAATTTTATTGGGATATTTAGCTTCCTGCCTTCAATGTATTTGTACAACTTCACTTTATCCATTCTCCACTACCAAACAGCTCAAATACAAAAGAAAATCACATTGTGACCAGAAAGTTGATGGCAACAGAATAAAGTTGCGTCCAACAATGTCACTCGAAATGATTGGTATAATTACGGGTTTTCCCAAATCCTGACAGAAATTAATCTAACCCCTTTACTTAAAAAAAAAGCCCCCTTGATTCTTAGAGTCCCTAGTTGGGAATGGGAGAGCAGTCTTGGTTATGCGCTCTCATTAAGGCAGCAAATGAATCGCCATCATTGACCTTTAAAGGGGTGAGCTGATTGTGTGTTTTCTCGCCTGTTTTTAGACTGGAGTTCCATCTAATGGCTCAGCTGAGAACAGGCAGTGGTCACCGTTAGCCAAATCATATCAACATGCATGTATACCAGGGAGGACGAATATCAGATCAATGGGTTTGCGCACATGTGCCCAAGTGACTGGTTAATGTGCCTGAGAATGCAGTGGGCAAGTTCTGAAAAATACCACCTGTAAAAAGCTGGCTGACAATTTGTTACAAGCTGACAAGGTAAGAAAGGGAGATTAATATATTGCTAACAATTAATACCAGTCACGTTTTCTTTCTTCTTTCTAATATACAACATGAAGGGCAAAAAGGGGGCAGGAATTCCTGAAATGTGTACAAGATTACCTTCTTAAACAATATGTTTCCTGCTCACCAAAGCAGGAAGCAGTGCTGGATCTGTTTCTGGGGAATAAAGTGGAGCACGTTTCAGTGGGAATGCATTGGGAAACAGTGACAAAAATATTACAGCAGTTATGGAAAAGTCAGGATATAAAAATTCTCAATCGGAGGAGGGCTAATTCCAGTGAGTTGGAAAGGGATCTGATCCTGGTGGAATGGAATGAAAGATTGGCAGGTAAAATATTATATGAGCAATGGAAGGACTTCAAAGAGGTCATAGTGTGGGTACAGACAGGACGTATTCCCAGGAGGGGAAAAGGCAGGGCATCCAAAGCTAGGCCTCCCTGGATTATTAAGGGTAAAGATATTAAAATGAAACAGAAAAAAAGTAGCTTATGATAAACGTCAGGTTCATAATGCAGTAGAAAACTAAACTGTAAACATAACATGCAGAGGAGAACTGGAGAAGGAAAGAAGAGGGCTGACTGTATGAGAACATATAAGTGTGCAACTTGAAAGGCAGCAATAACTTCTTTTATAGTTTGAATAGTAATAGGATTGTCAAAGGAAGGGTGGGGCTAATTAAGAACAGAAAAAGAAAATCATCTTCTGGAGGGAGAACATATGGCTGGGGTATTGTCCAAATATTTTAAATCCGTCTTCAAACAAGAGATTCCCCACTGTAAAGGAAGTGGCAGGTAAGAAACTGTATAGGATAGGAATGAAGTATAGGTGCTTAAAAAGGTTAGCAGTGCTCAAAGTAGAATGTCACCCAGTCTGGATGGGATACATCCTAGATTGCAGGTTGAATTAAGGCTGGAATTAACAAAGGCTCTGGACACAATCTCCCAATACCCTTAACTTTGAAAACAGTGCTAAAGAACTAGAGGGTTGCAAATGTTAAGCCGAAAAATTCATAAAAATGGGGAGGAGGATAAATCAGGTAACTACAGGTCATTCAGCCTAGTCAGTGGTGGGAAAAATTTAGAAACAATAATCTGAACAAAATGAATTGTCACTTGGAAAAACATGGGTTAATCAATGAAGGCCAGCATGAATTTGTTGATGACAAACTTGATTGAGTCTTTGATGAAATGACAGAAGACTGATGAAGGGAGTTGGGAAGGAGATGGTTGGTGTTGTGGTGCATGGAATTTCAAAAGGTGTTTGATAAAGTACCACTTAGTAGATTGGCTAGCAAAATTGAAGTCCATGGGATTAAAGGATAGTGGCAGCATAGATCTAAAATTGATTAAGGGATAGAAAGCAAAGAGCAGTGACGAACAGTTGTTTTCGGACTGGAAGGCAGTACTTGGGGTTGGGCATGAGGATCATTGCTCTTTTTGATATAAGCTAATAATAACCCGGGCTTACGTAAACAGGGCATAATTTCAGTAATAAACAGTGAGCAGGGTAGAAGATGTCAGAAAGACCAACAGATGGGTTAAATGACCAGACTCTTTACACAGAGGTGTAAAGGGATGCATTTTGGAAAGAAGAATGAGGAGAGGCAATATAAACTAAATGGTACAATTTTAAAGAGGTGCAGGAACAGAGAGATCTTTGCAAGTGGCAGGACAATTTGATGAGGTGATTAAAAAGCAAACTGGACCCTTGATTTTATAGAGTTATAGGCTCCAATACTGACAGGGACAGGTTTTGTAAGAGATGGGGTGGAGTTTTGGTTTTGTTAGGTTTCCTGCACGTTGTGCGGTTTTAACGACAAAATATGATTTTTTTTCCCCCTGTACGTCCCTGCCAGTAAGCCAACCTATTTCACAGGCTTGTCTCTGGGCCAGACAGGGAATACTCTAATGCAGGTTGCAACTGCAGGAGCAGGTAAGGGCCCTGTTGCTGTGTTAGTGGGAACATGGGAGAGGGACTCTACCTCTGATCCCAAGGTGTGGTGGAGTGGGAGCTATTGGGTCGATCGGCAGGGAAGCGGTAAGCTTGGGACCCAGAGAGAAGCACGACAGCAACTCTTGGCTCACAAGCAGTGCTGTAAAGACACTTACCTTTGTTCTAAAGCTGCCCTTGATCTCCCTTAAGCTGCCAGGTTTCCTGAGGCGTGAGAAACCTGACCAGCCGCAGCTAACCCCGCAAGAATAAATGTGGGGTGCCCAGCCTCATTATATAATTAAATGGCTAACGCAAATTCTAAATTTGTTCATCTCACCCAACCCCAACCCATCTGTTTTTAAGGGTTAAAATTATCCTCAAAGAGCATAAAATTAAAAAAAGTTTGGTAAGCATTTATACCCATTAGGACTAATCTTAATTCTGAATTCTGGACTTTTTATAAAGAGTGCCAGAGCCTCAGAGAGGGAGCAGAGGAGATTTACCGTAAATAGTATCAAGGCTGAGGGACTTCCGTTAGGTGAAGTGAATAAAGAAGCTGGGCTTACTCTCTTTGGAGCAGAGAAGTTTGAAGGGAGATTTAATAGCAGCATTCAAAATTATGAATGGTTTTGATAAAGTATGCAAGGAAAAACTGTTTCCAGCATCTTGAAGACTTAGTAACCAGAAGACAGAAGATTTAAAGTAATTGGCAAAAGAGCCAGAGGTGAGATAAAAGGTGATTTTTTTTTGACACTGCAGCTTATGGTTATCTGGAATGCGTTACCTGAATGTGTGGTGGAAGCAGATTCAATAATTTTTAAAAAGAGATTGGATAAATGCTTCAAGGGGGAAAAAAATGCAGGGCGATGGGGAAAAACCAGCAGATTGGGACTAAAAGGATAGCTATCAAAGAACCGGCACAGGACTGAATGGCTGTTCAACCAGAACTAAATGATTTTAATGAATGACTCATTAAGAATGATGCTCTAAGAATAGGTCAGAAGCTGAAGTCTATTATGTAGAAAAAAATTCTTAACTTTTATTGTTCTGCTAGTTCATTAACATGGGCAGTAAAATGTGTCAATCATGTGGTCTTAGGGGTGGAAAGGTAAGAAAATGCATTAAAAATGCAAAATAACGCTGGGGATGGAAATCTGGAAGAAAAACAGAAAACGCTGGAGACATTCAGCAGGGGATAGGCAGCCTGTGTGGAGGGAACGTAACTTAGTCAACAGGTCAAGATTGTGATCCTTCCTTAGAATTTTTGATATTTGTACACACAGCCAACTGGGAAATAAAGGCCACTTACAAGACTTCCTGTTTGCACGCGACCTTTTCCTCTCTCTAGGCACGGCCCGCTGGTTTGGCACTTGAGTGGCAGACTTTACAATCCGATCCATTATTTCATCTGCGGCATCATCTGTGGCGTTTGGAGAATCATCATTGCCTGCAGTCCACGACCCAACGCGGCCTGGAGGGAGCAAAACCACGTGGCACAATTAGGGATTTAGGATTTGCGGCTCTGTGGCTAAGATTAATAATGCTGAGCGTACGGCCCTGATAGTAACAGGGAGGGAGAGAAAGAAGCGCCGTGCAGGTGGAGAGCATGGCACACTTCAATAATTTTGGGCAATCTCCTGGCTGACACGGGGGTGGGGGGAGGATGAGAGGCCAAAGTCCTGGGTTGCAACTGAGGCGAGAAGGCAGCTTCAGGCAGTGGCTGGGGTGGGAGTGCAGGGCGTGGGTGATAGTGGCTGAAGGCTCGCTAACAAGGCCTCCTGCTCTACAAGGAGTGCTAAAAGGAGTTCCTCTTAAGCAAGCGGCATCGCCCGCCACAGATCGAACTTCTGAATGGTAATTAGCACCACCCCCAGCAACCTTTTCCAGAAGCCTGTTCGTTGGCCTGGTTTGGGGCAGTAAAAATTGAACAGATGGGAATGGGATCAGGTTGCCTAGTCCTGATATTTTAACTTCAGCTCCACTCTCTGGACCCTATTCCACCTGTCTGAGTAACCTGATGGATGTAGGTGCATCTTTCCAAGCTCTAACTATCCAGAACTACACAAAATTCAATTAGTAAATTGGATAAGAATGGATTAAATCTAAAAGCATAGACAATTTGGCGTTCCATTGTTTCTTAGGCTGACATCCAAGAATCCTCAGACACTGAGAGGCAGTCAGCCAGTTCACTGTCATTAATGACACAGAACACAGCTTGTATTTTCTATTTTTATAGGTCCTGCACACTACATATTTCTGATGGCTTGGACACAGTGTCACGCCACACAAAATATACTTTTAGAGAAAAGTTACAGACGAAGAACATGGGCAGTACAGAGAGGGAAAGTCAGTCAGCCAGGGTGTTCCTTCATTTTTTTATATTCATTCACGGGATGTGGGATCACTGGTTGGGCCAGCATTTATTGCCCACCCTAGCTGCCCTTGAAGGAGGTGGCGGTGAGCTGCCTTCTTAAACCGCTGCAGTCCATGTGGTGTAGGTGCACCCATAATGCTGTTAGGAAGGGAGTTCCAGGATTTTGACCTAACGACAGTGAAGGAATGGCGATATATTTTCAAGTCAGGATGCCTAGTGACTTGGAGGGGAACTTCTAGGCAGTTGCGTTCCCATCTATCTGCAGCCCTTGTCCTTCTAAACGGTAGTGGTCGTGGGTTTGCAAGGTGCTGTCTAAGGATCCTTGGTGAATTCCTGCAGTGCATTCATTCGTGTCTCTTTCTGTGCTGGCTTATGTTTTTATTGAATGACTTGTGTGGAAGATAGCTTTACAATTGCAACTGTAATAAACTCAGACTTAAGAATGAATACTTCTGCATTTGGATCATCTGAAGGTACTTTGTTTCTTGAAGCGATACAAATTGCTGCATGTTTTTGGGTTGTCCATCACCAAGGTGGTCCCTTCCCTATCCTGAACTAGGACACAGACCTTTTAACATCAGAAAAAAGCTCAACTAGTCATTAGGTGAAGAGCAGGAGGAGGCTTGTGTAGAGTTTAAACACTAGCGTGGACCTGTCGGGCTAAATGGCCTTTCTCTGTGCTGTAAGTCCTGTGCAAGACTGGTCCCGGATGAGTGGGTAACCTAAGTGGGGCCCTTTACCTCGGTTGGCTCTTGTTCGGGTACGCACACCTGGCACAGCGGTGGTGACTTCGCCACTCGGTACCGAGGTTTTCAGTACAGCTTTCATGTTTTCATGTTCAGCTGCCTCTTCTGCAGACTGCAATCCCTGTGGCTGGCTCTCACTCGAGACAGTTTCAGTGTTGCTGGAGAACTTTCCTGTCTGCACAACAAATCAAATACAGAAAGTCATTCCTTTGGCAGCCCAAAGCACGGGGCTATATTCTTTCACATATTATGCGTATGCATAATGTGATCCTATGATAGAGCGTGTGTGTGTAAATATATGCAATGAAAGGAACATTACCTGAGACCCCATGTGTAGCACTTTTGAAACATAGGCCAAAAATTTCCCCTTGTTGTGGGGGTTGTGTGGGCGTTAACCCCATCAGTGCCCCCAGTCAGGGCCATGCCGCCATTTTACGTGGGCGAGCCAATTAAAGCCTGCCCATCATGACGTGCGCCTGGAAGCGCTGTGTGCTCCCTGTGTGGGCTTTCCCCGAGTGGTTCCCTGCACTCTTTCATGCATGTGCGCAAAAGGTGGTGCCTCAGGGAGATTTGTTTCAGCCTTAAACTTTAAAATAAAGGATTTTTAAACTTTTAAAACATGTCCCCTCATGTGACACTATCACATGAGCTGGGACATGTCAAAGAGTAAATGCATAAGTTTTTATTACATTTTAAAACAGTTCATGAAACCGCATCCCGCCCGTGGATGAGGTTTCATGAGAAATGCGAAAGCCGCCTGGGCTCTTCGCCTGCTCACCAACCTTAAGGCTGGATGGGCGGCTCATTAAGTTGAGTTAATTAGTTTTTAACAGGCCTTAATAGGCCTTTGACAGTTCGGTGGGTGCGCCGAACTGACAATCTAAATGACACGTGGTGACATCGGGACGCACGCCTGATGTCACTGCGCATCAGGGAGCGGGGACCTGTACCCCACCCCCCTCCCCCCACCACCGCTGGGAAAATGCTGCCCATAGGGCTGAATGTGTGTCCGGGTGCAGAGGCGCATTTTGGTGCATGAATAGACATGTTTATTTTGGAGGAAATCCAATTTCCCTCCGCGTTCCTGACCCCACGCCGTTTTCCTCTTGCCTTCTTGCGTGTCACATATACCCAGTGTGTAAAAATGCACACCTGCCTCAGCTGAGGTTGGATTCCCTATTTCAAATGGAATGCCTGCTGAGGAGTCGAGAACATTTCAAAAAAGCAAGTGTAAGTGTTTTGACACCTTCAAATGTCACTTTTAGGCACGATATTGAAATACAGTGATTCATCATAGGGATCTGTCCTGCCAAAATAAGTTGACCCTTACATTGGCCAGCATCATCTAAGAGTTCACATGCATTACAGTACTTTTCCAATGGAGAAAGTACCTTAGTGTATTAAAATGTGTAAAAAAAAAAAGTTGCCCTCTGCAGTCATGTTTTTGTGCTTGAATTTAATTGGACTGGTAGATTTGGCTGCATAAAAAAAATGCTTCTCAAGGTCGAAAAACTGGTCTGCGCCTGATCCCCCTACATTTATTCACAGGCACTCTGCCACTGGAAACAGCTTTTCCTTGTATACGCCATCAAAACTATTCATTATTTTGAATGCTGAAACGTAAATGCATATCTGTTCTGTCAGTAGAGTTGGAAGCTTTAGTTATGACAGCTGTTCCATTATGAATATTTGGCTGGGTTTCAAAAGCTTCAGCTCAGCCAGTGGTCTTATTGATCAAAGAACTATTGAAGCTTTTATGAGCCTATAGTAACAGAATGTGTCTTTGGTGCAGTTTCATGTCTGTTTACAAACCAATAGGCACTTAAAGGATTATGACGGCTTTTTCCTTGTGTTTCTTTGCTCCATTATCAATGGTGGTGAGTTTGAATTGAGGGTTTTCTTATTTTGTTAGATGTATAGTGGTTTTACAATGATTTTAAAATAATTCCCATTGCATGGCTCCTGAGAATTATGCATAGTGCATACTAGGTGAGTGAGGCCACATGGGGACAGGGTGTCATGGAGTGGCATGGGAAACATGAAGTGGCAATGGGTGACTTGGGGGCATAGAGGTAGTATGGGTGGCATGAAGAAATTTGAGGGGGCATGGGTGGCTTGGTGGCATTGGGATGGCATGAAGGAACCTAAGGAGCATGGAATGGCATCAAGGGATGTGAGGTTTAGTGGGGTTTCTAAACAAAGGTAAGAGCTGCACTGCTTTGAGGAGAACAGAGGCAGGCCTTCTAACTGGCCTACCTCTGTACCCACACTCCTCACGCACTCCACCGCAGCTGGTAAAATGCACGGCAAAGCTGGTCCTGTGAGAAGAGACAAAAATCCCTCAAAGTCGCACATGGGTTGGTTGTGCATTTTGAAAGCTGTGGAAGTGCAGAGATTGGATTTTCTTGAGACCAGATAAAAATTGGCCCATATACTCATTATATTAAACATGAAAATGTCGCATCTCCTATCAACCATTTTACAATGTTATCTTGGCTGTGAGGAACATTAATGAAGTTGTTTTTAAAACTATATGTAAATAAGATTAACGTCAGGGTATTTTTTGCAAGCTAACAGCTCTTGATGTAAAAATATTGCCTATTCAATGTCCAAAGAATTGTAAATTTTGATATGGAAATTGAGCTGAGATCTTTAGATCTAGTGTAATAAAAGCTTTGCAGAAGATTCTTGGTCTACTACCATGTTAAAGTAGCTGATAACTAGATCAAGGTATATACACTGCAATATTAACCCCTACCAACAAAGGGTAAGTGAGGGTCTGTGAGGAATTAGCGATGAGAAAACATGAAACATGTCCCCAATCACTGTGCATGTACCTGTTGCATTTTACAGTGATAGGTATCCTGTGTCTGATTGTCCACTTCATTAACATATTTCAACTGGGCCGCCACAGAGCAAGTGGGACCAACATCTTTTTAAAAAAAAAATTCCATTCATGAAATGTGAACGTCGCTGCTAAGGCGAGCATTTATTGCCCATCCCCAATTGCCCTCAAGGTGGTACTGATAAGCTGCCATCTTGAACCATTGCAGTCTGGGTCGTGTAGATATACCCCAATGCTGTGAAGGCGCTCTGGGATTTTGACCCAAGAACAGTGCTATAGTTCCAAGTCAGAATGGCATGCAACCTGGAGGGGAACTTGCATGTAGTGATGGCGTTCCCATGCACCTGTTGCCCTTGTTCGTTTAGGCAATAGAAGTTACAGATTTGAAAAGTGCTGTCCAAGAAACCTTGGCAGGTGGCAGCAATGTATCTTGTAGACAAGGCACACAGCAACCACTCTGTGCTGGTGGTGAAGGGAAGGAATGCTTGAAGTGGTGGATGAGGTGCCAATCAAGTGGGCTGCTTTGTTTTGCATAGTGCTGAGCTTTGCGAGTGTTGTTGGAGCTGCACTCATCCAGTCAAGTGCAGAGTATTCAGCAAGGCTCATGACTTGTGCTTTGTAAATATGGAAAGGGTTTGGGAAGTCGAGGGCGAGTTACTCAGTGCAGAATACCCAACCTTAACCATGCTCCTGTAGCCTCAATATTTATGAGGCTGGTCCAGTTACCTTTCTGGTCAACTGGGACCCAAAGGAGGTTGACGGCGAGGGCCTCAGTGATTTCCATAGGTCAGTAGACCCAGTTGCAGAAGGGAGGAGCTAGCTTCTGTCTCCAAAACTCATTGCGGGCCTATTAAAAAAGGCTTCAGCTTCCCGTCTGCCAAAATAGACCTCTCCCCTCCATCCCACTGTTACCATGGATCTCCTGCTCTGCCCCTATCCCTCACCCCCACCCTCCTAAATCCTGATGTCTCGCACTCTATGCTGGGATTGCCGCAGATCTAACCACAAACCATCCCCCTCATTCCCTTAATCCCAACCTTCCCGATACCAGGGTTTTCCTGGCTGTTGGCTCCCTGCCCCCGGTTTCCCTGCACAACAGCTAGCTGGCTGACTGCGAAAAGGAAGAATTGATTTAAGTTTGGTAGGACTTCCACGTCTCTGGTCTTCCTGGGTTCTGCAACCATTTTAAGGATCCCCTCCAATCTCCCCGTTTCCTTGTTAAGTATGGGGGTCATAGTGTTGGGGAAAACTTTACTGTTGTAGCTTTTCTTAAATTTCCATCCTATATACAAAATAATAAATGGTGCACAACGTATCAGGAAGAATGGAAATACATAATCTTCTAGGTCAAGGAGCATGGTTCGAAATGCTATGTAATTCTGGGTCAAATGTATACAGCCGATGTATCATGTACTTGATAGTTTAACCACTGTCGTTGTTGCAAAAATATAATAATTTTCATAATATTATTGTGATTTATTGTAAAGGTAGGTTAACAGTGGGGTTTGGATAGTGTGTATGTGTGTCTGTGTGCGCATGCACGTGATTTCATCGAATTGGAGAGCTAGTCTGGAGTTTTGGAAATATCAAAAGAAGTTAGGTAGAGAGGGGTTTGAAATGCTAAATATGTAAACATGGCTGAAGTCTTAGAGGAGAATTTGCATTTTTAGATAAATTGAGGTAGTTTGAATTTCAAAGAGATAATAGGATATTTACACCTAGGCCAAGCCGTGTGTTTATTTTTTCCAAAGGGTTACTGACAATATTAGCACCATGAAAAGTTTTATATAATGGAAAAGTACATTTTCAAAGACATATGGGACAATGGAATTTACAGATTAAAAAGAGAGAAAACATATATAAGGGAGAATGAAAGGCTATGTTGAGAGGGGCCCAGAGACATCTAGCAGAAGCTTGTGAAACAACCTCCTGCATGTCTGCATGAATCTGCTGCACCAGCCCTTAAAGGTGGTAATTGTGCTGGCCAGGTTTTCGAACTTTAAAATCTAGTTACTGTAAACTTATGTATGTGTTTGACATCTATTCTTTTGTTATAAATATTTTAATTTAGCTTTTAAAAAAATCTCTGAAGGTCTTAGTGGGCTTATTGCTTCTGAATTCAAAACGCGCTTCTCAAAATAAATACAAATTATAAAATCATTGTGACCGTGTGATCAAGTTTCCCTCGTGGATTTGATCTGCCTGTCACACATCATCTGCCACGTCATAAGAGATATAGAGGGCAATTTTTGTCTGCTTACTACTCTGCTTTTCAACAATTGAGATTTGTAGGATTGCCCTCTACAATCAGTAAGCTATCACCACTCGCTCATAGTTCATATTAAAACGAGGCCTGATGTCATCAGGTAGGCACAGAGCTCACTGCCTACCTGACACACGTGATAATCAAAAACTGCTGCCGCATATTCGACTGCCAAGTATCTAGCCTTGACGTAGAAAGAACCCTTTGCCCAAAGGATAGAACACGGTATTGAGAGAAAAATAAATTCCAAAGGGATACTGATTCAATCTGTTTTCGGAAAGAATTTACGTAAACAGTTTACTCACCAACATGAACAAATGAGGGGGAGTGAGTGATTTAATGTCTCAGGATTGGTGAGCAGGGGGCAGACTGAAGTATAATTAACAAAGAGGGGCACGGAGATGCATCAAACAAAGGCTGCACGATATGACTGAACAGCTCAAGGCCAGCTTTCAGCAAGGGACAAGTCAGTAGACAGCTGCTTTCCTAGCACTAGGCCTGTACTTGCAGCCTTGGGAATATTAATAATTTTGGCAGTTGGACCTTTGCGCTTCTGTTTGTGTGTGTGGTGGTGCCGCCCCTAAAAATCATTGTGTTTAGCAACAAGCAAGCAAGGAGCAGCTGCACATGGGCCTTCTCAACTCCACAAAAGCACTAGGGGATGTTTCTTTTTTTTTAAAAAAAGATAGTTTTTACTTTTATTGGCTCTTCCCAATCAAAATCTTGCTGCTGAGGATGTGCTAATCTCCAGCAATCCTGCCATCTTCCATTCCTGTCCCACCCCCACAACAAAGAAAGCAAGACTCAAATGAAACAACGTGTTGGCAGATGGAGTACAATTGAACGAGGCATACAAGCAACTTGCAACACTTGCTTGGTAGATTCATATTTTAAAATGACCTATTCATTGCTTTACAATAACAAGGTTTTTAATAAAAACTTATGTTGAAGTTCTCCATTACTTGAAAGGTGGTGAATGCATACTGGGCCAGAATTTACTGTAAAAATAATGACGAGGCTAACGGTGCTCAAAGTTATTCATGCGCAATCAGTGACTTTAGGCTAGTGCTGATGTACACGTAAACGCAGCAATCCGCAAGTTACTGTCCGTGCTGCACTGCTCCTTCTGTAAGCTGTGCAAAAATAGAATCACACCATATAGTTCCCCATTTAAACATAGTGGATGATGTGAAGTTCTCACTGATATTTTAAATACAGAGTAAACTCACCTCAACAAGTTAGGGCTTTTCCATTTCAGTCTAAGTGAGAAGTCGTAAATTATTGCCAAATAACAACTCTAGAACTGAAAATTAATTTTTATAAGTGTAGAGTCTCATTCCTACAGATTTTAATTGGTGGTTTCCAAAAAATGTACTTCTGTACACTTTACTTCTTTTTTTCTCTTTATCAATCTAATCTTTCCCCTCCTTCCTTACTTCTCTTCCTGTATTCGATTTGACATTGAATTTCCAATTCGATCTTAGACTTCTTGCTTAAGACTTTGCACTATTCATTAACCAGTTAGATTGAAGAGTTGTTGAAGACATACACAGTTGCTTGTCCTGTTCACAAAATTTCCAGATGCCCTATAGAGGGCACCACACAAACTCCATCTCCCACTTCTAATTCCTTGCCCTGTAAAAGCTCACAGAGATGGGCAAGAGTAAACCTAACCAAGGATGGCACCATTCCTTCACCGACTACAGTCAGTTCTGACCAACTGTCATTAAAAGCACCATTAGACACAGCTAAAATAGTACCTCAAACACAATCCTCTATATCCAGAGAAAGATACAAGGCTCTGGTGAAAAAACTCTTGAGGCTAATTCTGAATTCCTTTGGCACAGGCACAGTGAACTGAATGGTCCCCTTTTGCACAGTAATTTTTTTATTGCTCTAATCAACGCTTTCATTCTGTCAAAAAATGTGTGGAAGGATCAGCGGAATATCAATGGACTATCCATTCAGCTGATCCACATCAGGAAGACTTGAGTTGCATTTTAGTGGGTGAAGTGCTGTTTTGTAATTTCCAACATTTGTTTGTTGAACACAGACTTCATTGGCAAAAGACAAGATCTACATTTTCAATAAATGGAAGCCCTACTTCTAATCGTGTTATTAAGAAGTATTTAGTTATGGAGGATGAAAGCTTCACATTTTTTAAGGCAATACCATCATCCCATCTGACTGCCATACAGCTAAAATGCAAGGCATCAATTGCACCCTTTGAAAGAGACCCAATCAACATAACATTCTGGGAGTCTGGTTATTCATTTTATCCAACATTTTCTTTTCTCAGGTACCACCAGACCTGCTGGGTATTTGCAGAAACATCCGTTTTTAATTACAGATTATCTATTCAGCATTGAGAATGGCCTTGCTGCATGTAAATGGGGAAAACAGCAAGCACCCTTTTACAAGGCATGTATGGTATTCTGAAAGATTTAGTTGGGGATTTGTGGATAAATTGTACTGATGAAAGGGCTGTCTCCAAATGAATTTATCTGCAATAAAACCAAAACTATTGAAGAATAATGTAACATCTTGAGCAAAGGAATTCCAAATGTAGATGTCTGAATATGCACTATCAGATTAAACAGGGACATGGAAAGTTTGGATGTCTGTGTTCAGCATTAAAAGAAATTGAGAACATTCTTTGACATCTACATCTGGAAAGAATCAGAAACCATTACAATGATCTACCAACAAATTAGTATATCAGAAGTTCCCCAAGCATTAAAACAAGTGAAATTATGCTGTCAAAATACTCGGACACAGGCCGGTAGGTTAATGCCATTTGGTAGGGTGCAATTCAACAGGAGGGCCTGGTCACCATTTGCCTCTCATGTTGACCATGCATCGTGGTAACAACACAGTTAGTATCAAAGTGATGTTAGTGACAATCAGTATCCACAAGACAATGGTCACCGCAATCTCAGACAGCAACCATACCTCACCATCATCTTCATCATCAGTCTAAAAAGGAGATGGGAGGAGGAAAAGAAAATGAAGAGGAATGGCATGATATACAGAAAGAAAAATGAACAATTAGAACTGTAACAAAAAGCATTTACAAAAGAAATACATTGAATGGATGTAAACACGCTTATCCACATCATATTAAATACATATAGAGACACGCTGAACATTGCCAGATAGCACTAATTGGTACTGACTATTATCACACTGTGCAATTCCATAGAATCCTTGCCTCAACAGCTTTGCCCCTTTCATTTATTTTTCTACAACGTAAATAGAATTTAGCAAATAACAGTAAATAGCTCAGATGTCTCTTGAGTCATAGCTCACTACCACCAAACATGCCTCTTGTCCAGCTTGTATAATACTCAACCAGCTTAATCACTCAAAATTTCAGCAATTGTGCTGGATGCCCAACAGAACATAGGCCAGCTTTTCCAGAGAGCTGGCACAGGCACGATGGCCCGAATGGGCCTCCTTCTGTGCTGTATGATTATATGCGTAATTTTGTTATGCAATCCAGTCTTCAGTTCAATCCTGGACTGAGTTACATCTTAACAGGTCTTCAACTTGGTTAAACCTTAAGTTTTCAATGGGTTTGTCAAGCACCACTCTCATAATGGCTGAAAGATCAACATCTGATGGAGGAACATAGGGAGCAGAGGGCAAACCAAGATGCAATGGGGCAGGTTGTGGCAAAGCTTGAAAAGATAACTGAAGGGTGGAGCCAGGCTATGGAAAAGGTTTGAAAGTGAAAACAAGTATTTTGAAGTTCATTTGCTAAATAATCCGACAGCCAGTAAGCTGAGCGAAGACAAGGGTGAAGTATGTATGGGTTATTATATGGGTAGGCACTCAGACTCAAAGATTTGCACAGGTGGAAGTTTGGGAAGAGTGGAGAGGAGAACAGCATGATTAAGGTGGGGACGAGAATTTCACCAGTGAAGGGGTGAGATAAGGCTGTAACTACTCAATTCCTTGGGAACGGAAGGACACATTGGCAATACTCAAATGTGCAGTAGAAAGCTCTGTTCAGAGTTGAACAAAGTACCAAAGTTGTTCACCGTCAGGCTCATCGAGAATGCAGATGGGGAAGCTGATGGAGTTAAAATCATTTTCTCAATTAAAAGAAAAACCTCCTTTGAGTCAAGTGACTGCCAATCCTAAAGCATCTGAATTTTTGCAATATCTTCAGGGCTGAGTTGGGGCTGAGACAGTGGTTTTGTGGAAAACATGGAAAAAAAAATTGTGCGCCTTCAGATGCCGATGCAGCAAGCTTAACAATCCTCTTGTTCTGTAGGTTTTTCTAATTGAGATGTTTCAGCTTGTAAATTTCAAATATTTCAACAGTAAATCTGTTCTGCAGAGGTTGTAAGATAGAAAGAGCATGTGGTCCACGACAAGGGCACAGCTCCCAAAGAGCAATGCATCTGATAGTAATGGCAGAGGTAATTTAGCAAATTACAATGATGTTTAAATCGGCAGTGGGAGAAGTTATAATAGAAGTTTATAGACCCAAGAGTCAAGTTCAAGAAAGAAAATTACTAAGGCAGCCACCTTTTAAAATAATTCATTCATGGGTATAAGCATCGCTGGCAAGGCCAGCTTTTATTGACTATCCCTAACTGCCCTTGTGAACAACCTTTTAGAACTGTTGCTGATCACACAGTGTAGGGAGGGAGTTTTAGGTAACAAATTAAACATCGAGCTCTGTTATGTACAATAATTGGCAAAGAAAAGAAATCATATTCCTGATAAATTTGTGCAAAAGGCTTGGTGGATAATGCAGTAGACACTGGTTGGATCAATGTACATATGATGGATCTGTATGATTAATATTACACTCAGTCAAAACAATTTGTAATTTAAGAAAGAAAATCTTGCATTTATATAGCTCCTTTCATGATCTTAGGATGTCCCAAAGTGCTTTATGGCTAAGAAAATAGCGTAATCAATGTTGTAATTTAGGCAAGATATGTTTACCTTGAGAAGGTACCTGCATATATAGCTTGAGTATAAATTAGATCCAAACACATAGAGATAAGATGTAAGATTGAAAAATCTACAATTTAGAATTGTGCACTTGTTGCCAAATGACTTTTTGTCCCTCTGTTTTAAAGAAATCTTCAACTGAAATAAGAATATTCAGAACAGTAGTGAGCAAAGCTAACAACTTCACGTCCCACGCCATTGTACCACCAAACCATGGAATGAATGCTGAAGAAACAGTGCTTTAATTGAGACACAGAAAATATCCTCACCCAATCTAGAGTGCTCATTTAACAAAGGAACCAGACAAAGCCCATGCCACGAGGATACTCCAATTGAAAGGCTATTATTAGAAATATAGAACATTTCCATGGTGATGAAATGTAGATACATTTGTCTACCCAAATTCTGCCATTGAATGAGAAAGGAGCAGAATTCTTTCAGCAGTCATTTGATTTCATGCCATTCAACTTTGGATGTTTCTTGCAGGACTTGCACTGTTTTGAAAAAAATATTATCAGCATCAGACTTGGCTCAGTGGTGGTATTCGTAACTGAATCAGAAGGTTGTGGGTTCAAGCCCCACTCCAGAGATTTCAACATATAATCTAGGCTGACATGTCAATGCTGCAGGAGCATTGCGCTGTGTGATGTGCTGTCTTCTGGATGAGATGTCAAATCAACGTCTCATTTGCCCTCTCAGGTGGAAGTAAAAGCTTCCACTTCACTAATAAAGAGTAGGGGAGGTTTCCCACTGTCCCAGCCAACGTTTATCCCTTAAGCAACACTTAAAAACAATGTTCTGGTCATTATCTCGTTGCTGTTTGTGGAACCTTGCTACATGCAAATTCGTGGCCAAATTTCCCATATTATACTTCGAAAGAGCTTCATTGACTGTAAAGTTTATTTTGGTTCTATACTGAGGTTGTATACTATATAAATGTAATTTCTTTTTTCTTTGTTTTAAATATTCTTTAGGTTGAGATGTGGCTGCATCAAGCTCTGCATGGACCCTCGGTACGCAAAGACCAAGTGTAACCACGAGCTGAGGTTCTACCTGTCCCTGGTATTGTGAAGGATGGATCTGGCCACGCTGCCGTGGAACACTCCAAGTAGTTGGACTGTGATGTACCACCTGTCCCCCGTGGAAATATTTATGCAGAGAAGTCCACGAGTCAATCAGGAAGTGGTTGGCACATAATATCCTAGATGCCCTGCGGGAAAAGCTGTCATGGTGGATCCAGTTGGTTGGTCCTCCGAGCAGACTGTCAAAGTCATTTGGCAGAATGCCTTATTGTCAAAACTTTCCAACAAGCACCAAGACTTGTGGAAGTCTTGGCTGGTGGTGAGAAAGGCCCGCCTGATCAGATCCCTCCTATATGTGAGGAGTCTTACCTCCTCCACTTATTGCCCTCGAGGTGATTGTGGTGGGGAAGAGACCGATTTCCATCTCCTTGTGAAATGTGCCTTTGTAAAGAAGGTCTGGAAAGAGATGCAGTGGTTTTTGCCAAGGTTCATCCCGAGCAGCACCAATGACACAGGACTCTGTGCTCTACGGGCTGTTCCCAAGGGCACACACCAAGACAAACATCAGCTGCAGCTAGAGGATCATCAACTTGGTGAAAGACACTCTTTGGTCTGCCCGGGACTTACTGGTCTTGGAGTGCAAAGAGTTGTCTCTGACCGAGTGTTGCAGACTGGCACATTCTAAGGTCCAGGACTAAGTACCGAGGGATGCACTCAAGCTTGGGCCAGCCACCGCAGAGGCGCAATGGGGGAAAGTCACTGTCTAAGACCTTTCAGCCATAGTAATCTGAGGGGCTGGGAATTGTATAGACCCCCTTGGGTTATTGAATTATGCAATGAATATTACATGTATCACAATTGTATTGAAGCACTTCAGAGTGCAACATGATCTATGTAGACAACTTAAATACCATTGCACTGTCTGACTGTCTGTTATGACCATTTTGCAATGTCTGTAATGTTCCTTTGATTGTACTGAAGCACCTCAGAGTGCACATGATCTATGTGGAAAACTTGAATATTATTGCACTTTTTGTGATGGTCATTTTGAAATGTTTTGTAATGATCTTTCAGATATTTTATGAATAAAATCTATTTTTGCCAAAAATACCCCCCAAAAAATTCCTTTGGTTGAAATGTTAAACCAAAGCTCTGTCTGGATGTTCAGAGAAGATGTAAAAGATCTCATGGCATTAGGTGACGAGGAGTGGGGGAGGGATAATGCGGGGAAGAGTACTCTCAATGTCCTGACCAACATTTATCCTTTAATCTATTTCAAATGTTTTTGATTAAACACTCATTTATTTCATTGTTGTTTATGGTATCTTGCTGCATGCACACTGGCTACTGTATTTACCTACAATGCAACAGTAAATACTGCATTTCATGGCAGTGAAGTACTTTGGGACACTCTGAAGATGTGAAAGGCGTTACAGAATTGGAATTCTTTCTTTCAAATCATTGCAGGAGGGATGTTTAGTTGAACGATGAATAAATTAACATTTAATCAATTCTTCAACAGTGCACCCATTGACTGGTGTAGATCGTGTACCATTCAAAGCTGTGAGAGAGCTCCATAAATCCACATTTACTAACAGAAACAAGGGCAGCTAGTTGTAACCATCTGAAGTATTTTCTTTGACATACTAGCTGTTTGGAGGATTTTCTTCATTGTACTGTGTATATGCATTGACTGTCCTAAGCACTGAGATTGATGGTATCAGAACCATTTGAGAGGTAGTAAGCAAAGGTAACTGATTCACATCATAAAATAATCCCACTCCATACCATCAGATCTGAATTTGGAATGTTAAATTTTGGCCTAAAACAGGGCTTTAAAAATAATGACAAGGAACAGTATTTTGTTACATATAACCAATATTAAATCAGTGCTTGAGATGGAGAGCACTAGATCTCCTTGAAGTGATGAAAAAGCATCACTGTTTTAAGCAGACACACAAAAAATTATTGCATCTGTGGGTAAAAGGCAATACCCTGCTCAAATGCCATTCAAAAAAAGAGGAGGGCAATAAAGATGATACAACTAAAGGCCTAACATCTATGCCCAGAAAAAATCTAAAGACCATAATCTGGGACAAAATTAATTAGTGGTTCCTTCACTGTCACTGGGTCGAAGTCCTGGAACTCCTTTCCTAACAGCACTGCGATCTACAGCAGTTCAAGGCAGCGGCTCACCACCACCCTTTTCAAGGGTAATAAGGGATGGGCAATAAATGCGGCCTGGCCAGCGATGCCCACGCCCTGTGAAAAAAATAAATAAATGAAAAAGCTGTGACTTGTTAAAAAAAAAAATCATGGGTTAATAGATTAAAGCTAATGCAGATTTATAAAAAGGTAAATTGTGTATGATTAGCTTGATTGAGTTCTTCAAAGAAACAAGGGTTCATGTTCAGTACATGGGCTTTCAAACAGTATTTGTGAAAGCGTAACAGATTGGATTGTTGGCAAAACTGAATCCCAATGGATTAAAGGGATAGTAGCAGCATGGATGTAAAAATTGCTAAGGGACAGAAAGCAGGCAATGCTTTTCCCGACTGCAGAGCAATATCCCCAGAAACTGGTATTTGGACCACTGCTTTGTTTGATATATATAAACGGATTGGATGTGGGTGGAGAGGGCATAAATTCAGTTTGCACATGGGACAAAACTTGGGGTAAACTGCAGTACACAGTGATGAGGGTAGTAAGAGACTTCAGGAGGATGTAGACTGGTGAAATGGGTGACACATAGCAGATGAAATTTAATGCAGAATATGTGCAGCATTGCATTTTGGCCAATAGAATGAAGGTGAGAGGCAATATAAATGATATGGTGCAATTTTAAAGGGTGTGCAGGAACAACAATACCCAGGGGTTCACGTGCACAGGCCTTCCAGAGTTGATTGGACAAGTTGATAAGGTTGTGAAAAATATGTACAGGAACTTTGGTTTTATAAAGAGAGGCGGGGCAGAATTTTCCATTCGGCATGTGGGCGCACACCTGACACACCGGAATGTTAAATGACGCACGATGATGTCGGGCATGCATCCTGATGTCATCGCAAAGTCGCGTGATATGTCACTTGACGGGCGCGCAGCCGACTGTGGCGCGCGCTTGCCGATAAATGACAGGCCTATTAAGGACATTAACCAGGTAATTAACCAGAATTGTATGCTGCCGTCTAACCTACCAGTTGGCGGGCAGGCGAAAAGGCCAAGCGGCCTTCACATTTTTTAGGAAACCTCATCCACAAGCGGGATGAGGTTTCCTAAAGCTTTTACAAATTAAACAAAAACTCTTTTTTGAAAAATAAAAACATGTCCCATCTCATGTGGACACTGTCACATGAGGGGACCTGTTTCACTAAATTTTTATTGTATTTATTTTTTTAAGAAGTGCTTCAATCTCCCTGATGCAGCTCTGTGCCTCAGGGAGATTGAAGCTGGACCCGACTCTCCCTCCTCCCCCCTCCCCCCGCCCACATAGGTAGCGCTCAGCACTACTGCTCGCTATCCACACAGGGTGGGCCTTAATTGGCCTGCTCGCGTGAAATTGCGGTGTGGAGCCGTTCGCAGTGGCAGTCAGCTCCGCGACCGATCCCTCCCGATGCATGCAAAACCCTGGTCACAAAGTACAAAACCAAGCATGGTATACTGAACATTTATAAACTACTGGCTAGGTCTCAGCTGGAGACATGTGCCTAATTCTAGGCACCACACAACAGGGAAGATGTCAAGGCCTTGGAGACGGTGCAAAATGAGATTTAGTCAACCCTATTTTCTGGGGGACAGTACAACAGCATTGTTGTTTTCCTGGTTTTTGGTTTACAATGCTATATCAAATATAGTGTAAACACAAGTTACTACCGGTAATAACAATTGCCTGGTGTTATAGTCATATTACCAATACTATTAAATTACCTACATTTTAATCACAATATCCTCTGGTACCACGCTCCATATTATGTCTTATAAAGCTTTTTGGCATGAGAAATACGGTCAGTTATAAATCTATTCAGAGGCAGGATGCCAGCAAAACACCAACAGACACTGCCACTAGTGTCGCCAGCTTGGAAGCTGCAATTCCATCAACTCCGCCCTCTAAATTGGCCAGCGCTACGATAAGTAACCTATTACTACCAGTAATTTTAATTTCCTGATATTAGGGCCATATCTGCTAATGCTTTTAGTTTGTGTACATTTTCCTCTGTTACAAGAGACAATGGGAAGAGAATGGCACTACAATTAACATAAATTAACCTGTGAGATAAATCTTAACTTGTAGATTTAAAGTGAATCATGGTGGTTGAATGAGGTTTTGCTGTTGTCGTACCCAATAAGAAATCTAGGCTATGGCTACTGCTGCTTAGACTACTGAAAGCATGGCATAGTTTACTGGTGATTGGTAAATATTCTTCATGCCTTAAAATAATAGTTGTCCCTCCAACATGCATGGATTTCAAATGCTCAAAAATATTACTCATGTATAAGTTGCCCCCCTAACTTTTGTCTAAAAATTTGGTCTAAAAAAACTTGAGTTTTGCGCGAGTATATATGGTAGTAACGTTCTCAAGATGAGTCTTTGCTAGATGTTTTCTGGGAGGGAATTTACATACCAGTCAAGCTAATAGTCAGGTCTCAGGGTAGGGCAAAGGCATGTAGATTTCTGGAAGTTTGTGGTACACACAACCTGATTACTCCCACTATATGTGGATGGGGACACAGATTGCTTGAATGGGAGGAAGGCTTATGTACTTGCAAATCAGTTACCTGTTTACAGTGGGCAGAATTTTCCATGCCCTCCCCTCACCCCTCAACCCTCCGCCGGGATCATCCAGTCCCGCCAAAAGTCAATGGGCTTTTGGCTGGGTCACCGAATCTTTCGCCCACGATGGGGCTGGAAAATCCTGGCCAGTATCTTTGATGCATAATAGGTTGAGGTCCAACTATCACAGATTTTTCTAACTAGAGAACAAGCATCCCTTGTAACATCAAACAATGGCTAACCATGTAATGTAATTAAGAAAATGTAGTTCCTTATGAATGGGCATTGTTTCAGTATATTGTCGAAAGATCTGGAATGATACTTCTGTGGCTGGATTGATCCCAGAAGTCAGTTTAAAGTCTGTAGGTAGCAGAATAGCTCAGTTAGCTTGGCTCTGTAGCAGTAATTCACCACTTAAGTGAACATCTGTTTTCATGATCCAATGTATATTGAGAGATATGTCAGGCAAAGTATCTTCATTGCTTTTGATTGTATCTATCTAGCTCTATCCGTCTGCATTTATCATGGATAAGACTATAAATAAGTGTCATTACATCATTTCCTACCGATAATGATTCATTTATCTACTCCACGTTACATAAATTATGTGCTGACTTATAGTCAGAACATTCAACCAATAGAGAGTATATTGAATACACTTATTGTAGATGAGGGGAATCATATAGTGGTAGACTATGTGTGAGACACAGCATGAAGCCATTGTGCAATAGTAAGGGTTCTTTATTTAATTTCAGGTCTCAGTATAATGTACTTTGACATTGGACACTATTAAGTGTTGGGGTGAGGGCAGGACATGAGCTACACCTGCAGGATTTGCCAAGATGCCTATTTCATATAGAATGCCCAACATTAAGTCCAAAAACATAACATTTCTCCAAAATTCACATCGTTCTTTTCTTCTACATTGACACAATAACAAAAATTAAGTGCACTGTAGTGGTTATACTGTGAAGGAACAGTGATTTCATATCACCTTTAGGAATTTAGTCTCACTTAGACCAATACAAGCCTGTGCTGACAGCTTCCTTTTGGCACTTTTGGCAATGGCATGCAAACAGTCTCAGTAGAATAGCATTTTACAGGAATATAGGAAAGGCCAAGGCTCATCAAGATCACCTTCTGCTATCCTGGTAGTTGTGTGATACAACAAGGATCCAGTTGTTCACAAACAGCTGTCTAGCCTCCCCAAACTTTCCCACCTCTTCTTTTAAAAAGGAAATCACTATCCTATTGGCAGCCATGCCTTCAGTTGCCTAGAACCAAAGCTCTGGAATTATCATCTTAAACTTCTCTGTCTCTTGAGCTCCCTCTCTTCCTTTGAGCAACTGCTTAAACAAGCTTTTGGGCATCCGTCCTTATACTTCCTTATTTGGCGCGGTTTCAAGTTTTGTTTGATGATGTTTTTGTGAAGAGCTCTGGGATGTTTTACCATATTAAAGATGTTACCTAAATGCAAGTTGTTGTTGCAGTAGTCAAGCAAGCAATCTCTATCAATTAGATAATAAGGGACTCAGGCTTCAGGAAAATCTCAATGGAGATATGGAATCCTTTTTCCTCCCAAGTATTTCAAGTGTACCACATGCCCCCATTTCAAATTACTCAAAAGCTATATACTAAAATCTTATTTTATGAAAAAACATGCATCTAATTTGCATTTAAATGAATCAATAGTAACAGATTCCACTGTCTGACCAGGGACTCTGTCCCATAGGTTGATCAATTAATTGTTCGCTGAAATCCTGTTTCCTCAGGTTCTACTATCGACCCCTTTGATCACATTTTGGTTTGATGTTTGTAAGTTTCCTTTGAATTTTGTCTTTTGCATTTTCCCTTTAAGGAGCTGCCTTTTACTTTGTCCCTGACTTTGTTAATTTAGTTTAATTGGTTTTGGCTCAAAAGAGTTACTCTGGACAAGATGAAAGACCTGGTCACAGTCTACATTATCTAGTTCCTTTAATATCCAAAAAAACCCCCAGCAATTATATCATCTCTCAATCTTCACTTTTCTAGTGAGAACATGCCCAATTTATATAATTGATTTAACTAATTTTATCCCTCCTTTCCCTCAATCATTCCAGTTACTCTCTTCTGTACCCTTTCAATAGTTGCAATATCCTGTACTGTGGTGACAGTACATATTATTCGAAGTGCAGTCGCACCACTGATTTATAAATTGGCAGGAATTCTTCACTATTTTGGCTCAACATTGACCTTTTAATGCACCTACATCAGATTTGCTTTACTTACTGCCTCTGAGCACAATTATGCCATCTTCCTTGGTGCAATGTGAAATGTCTCAAAGATATCAAATCACTCAAAAAGAACAGCTAATCCTTTTGGGACCAGACAAAAATGAGAGGTTATCCAAACCCAAATAGTAGATGTCGGCATTTCAGTTCAAAAAACAAAACAGTTCTAAGTGTGCAACCAACAGAATTGAGCCCGAAATTGTTGCATGGTGAATTACTTCTACCCAATATTTGACGAACAGTGACAGTGTGGGAAAAAAAGATTTTCTCCCTCTGTTCCAGCACAGAACTTGTAAAATACAACACAGATATATTCAATGAGTTCAACACAGCATTCAGAGGAAGCTTTCTTCCAATGTTACAGCAAAATTAGTTGGTTCTGAAGATATAAGAACTCAACCAATTGTATGATTTCACTCGTCTCTAGTTTTTTTTTGCCAACAAGATGAGTCAGATATTTTCAAGCTCTTAAAACTCACATGTACAAAGCCCTGTGGCATTTTGCATTTTGGTTAAGGGAGAAGGTTACATTTTTCTGTGGCAGATTCATTTCAGTGTGACCAAGCAGGGGCCATTAATCAAAAGGGAACTCTACAGCTCACTCATTCCTATATTTATTCATCCCGAACAAATAAAATAAAACTAAAAGGTCACTGCTAGTGATGGTGAGTGACTTGCAGAGGACTCCAGCAAAAATCACCTTTTCCATCTTGTAATAAGAGAGTGTCCTCCTGGCAATGCTTCAGCTGGAGGCTCACAGAACTGCAACTTATTTCCAAAAGACACTAAATTATTTCTTTGCTCTGAGGTAAAGAAGCTTTGAAACTCCAGATCATCCACCCATTGCCACCCACGGTTCCCATGAAGCCGACTCATGAAGTGTTGGAAGCTCTGGCAGAGTGGATAACAGTGAATGCTGACCACCGCTTCCCCCCGGCCCCCCCCACCACCACCCGCCCACCGCAGTGAATATCGGCAACACAAAAATATGATGTTACTTACATCTGTAATCATTTTGCCTCTGGTCTTGTTTCTTTCTCTGTGATTGGCTCGTTTTTGCTTTTGCTGCAACACTCGTTCCCTTGTGGTGCGGTATTCAAGAGCAAACTCACTGATGATTTTACAGAACTTGTGAATGTTCACATCTCTGATTGCATGTGGGGGATGTCCCATGAAGAGTAGAAATGCATGGAATCTATAAAGTAAAGGGGGAGGAAGGAACATGCTGTTCAGAACCACTTGTTCCCACATTGCACTCTTCACATGTGAATATCTGATCACTGGACCAAATTTTGCATGCATGACAGTCAACAGTAATGGCTTATACTAGACAAACAGTGAAAGAATTACAAACACTTAATGGGATGTTGTTAAGGACAGCATTCCTTACAGAAGCATTTTTACAGACACAATCATTTTCCAATGTATATGAGCTTATAGAGATGAGGTACCTTTGCGAGAGAGAGAGAGAGAGAGAGAGAAAGAGAGAGATGTTCTGTAAAATTGGATAATTTCACTTATCCATGGATCCCAATGAGCAGGCTTCAGGGGCACTACAGTCATCTTGTCAAACTGAAAGACCAACAGATTATAATTCTGTTTCTCCCCTTTGATGATTCAGAATTTGGTGTGCCAGTCCACATGCACGGTTTATTGTTTAATTGCAGTTTACGCTATTGTTTCACTGTTCATAGAATCAACAAAATGTCACATTTGTGCAGCATTGTGGAATGAGCAACAGATGGAACAACTACAGGCCCAAAATGCTTCAACAGAATCACTTCAAATATTCGGTGGAATAATAAACAAACGGAAACTTCAAACACATCTTCACATTCAACAAAACTTAGGGATGGATTTGGGGAAAATTAAATTCCAACTGCACCTACGGTGAGTGTTTGGGTCCAAGTTTGCACAGTGCCTTTTTGGCACACTTCAGGAGTGTCTAGAACTTCTGCATCCTGGTGGATTAGTCAAGAAAGAACTATTGTGTGATTCCACCATTCCAACTGGTACTGGGGAAGCCATATATAGGCACCTGGGAAAATTTTAGACATTGAAAATAATCATAACATCCCCTAAAGGTTGCAGGAAAGCACAATCGCAGAAGGGTAAAGGTTAATTTTTGTGAGTGGAAAGTAGCATGGTTCTCTACCGAGGTGATGAATCTCAGGGAAGTATCCCATTCATTCTTTATTCATCCTCTTCCCACAACTCCTCATAAGCAGTGAAAGATCCTGTACATAAAAACTCAGTACCAAACCTTGGCACCCACTTTACATCTTCTTAAGCCTTTCTCCTTAGGATACCGGTTATAAATTTAAGTGTGCTGTAATTCTCTTCTTGAGTCCAGTGGTATCAGCTTCCCATTAGCAATCTGAACATCTTGTTTTCATAGATGACTCACGCTGTCCGATATATACTAGCACAATAAAGCAACTTGGGGATGTGATCTCCCAATGACCTCGGGCTGATAGTAATTTATTTCAGATGAGTACTACGGTAACTGGTCTGAAAACACTTGGGGGAGAATTTTCTCCCCATCGGGTGGGCTGTGCGCCTATCACCACCCGCGATCGGCTGTGCGCTGCCATTTTATGTGGGCGGGCCAATTAAGGCCCACCCAGCGTCACACACACCTGGAAGTGCTCAACACGACCTGTCCGGGCGAGGGGTGGAGGGAGAGTCGGGGCCTGCACTCTTTTGTGCATGAGGCATGGCATTGCCTCAGGGAGATTAATTTAAGAATAAAGCATTGCAAAAAAGAGAAAAAAAATTACTCAGACATGTCTCCTCATTTTACGGCTTGCCCCCGCATGCCGACCAGAAGATTCTGCCCCTGGTCTACCAGGGCCTGAATCTTCTAGTCGGTGTCCAGGGGCGGGGCTGACATGCTGACATGTAAAATGACACGTGAGAAAATGTCAGGCATGCGCCCCGATGTCATGGCACGTCATTTTGATATTTTGTTTGGTGGGCGTGCGCTAGAGTCGGCTGCGCGCCCGCCGAACTGTCAAAGGCCTATTAAGGCCGTTAAAAAAACAATTAAAGTCATTAACAACGCAGCCCGTCCAATCTTAAGGTCGGCGGGGGGGGCAGGCGAAGAGCCCAAGCGGCCTTCGCGTTTTTCAGGAAACCTCATCCACGGGCGGGATGAGGTTTCCTGAAGCTTGTATGAAATAAATAAATACATTTTCGTGACTTCACAAACATGCCCCAGCTCATGTAATGCTGTCACATGAGGGGACACGTTTAAATAATTTTAAACTTTATTATTTGAAAACTTTTATTATGTGCTTAATCCCCCCAAAGGCAGCTCCATGCCTCAAGGAGATTGCTGCACTCTTTCGCGAAGACTCTCTGACTCTCCCTCCCCCCCCACCCGCACAGGTAGTGGTTAGCGCTACGGAACACCTATTATACTGGGTGGGCCTTGATTGGCCCACCCATGTAAAATAGCGGCTTGCAGGCGGCGATCGGCTCCGCGCCCACCCACTCCCTCACAACCTGCCCAATATAGATAAGCTTCAGCCCCAGGTGCGGCCTGACAAACATCATTAAGCTGTTTTATTTCACAGTGAGTTAAGAGTTATGGCTGGGATCAGATTCATATAATTCAATAGTACAAATTATCTTTGTGGACTGATATAAAGTGAAGAACTTCCATGATTCCCCAAAGCACTGAGTTGCCTTACTGGACCTAAACAAGAGGTCTTAATGTACCCCAATGTTTCTGACTTTGAACCTACCTAAGCTTTTTCAGCTCTCTGTTTAAAAGCCTGCCTGCCCTCATGGCCTTCTCAAACTGCCTGACTTCATCTGTCCTGTTGACAGAGCAGAGTTATAGGACTTTCCAACACAATGGGTGTGCGATGTTTTTTCCATTTATCTGGACAAGCTAATGAATTGATAAAGCTTTGACTGTGGAGGAAACAACTTCCATTTCACATGCCTTTCAATTGCGTGTCAAGCACGGTTTGACGAGGTGGGGTTGATTTTAACTTTGGGCTGGCCCATCCATTCCAGGAGCAAAGATGCTGAAGCCATTTTGAGGCCCAGTCTCCTCCTAACTCTAACTGGTGCGCTGCTGCACAAAGCAACATCCTGATGCAGCTGAGCGGACTGAGCCCAATCCAATATTCAGTGGCCCAGAGGTTGCCAGGCGGTAGAAAAGCAAATGGTGGTGGCGGGGGTGGGGGGTTGCGGGCTTGGAGGTGCCTGGAGCAGAAGCCCTGATTCCTGTGAGAAGCACTCCTGCTTCCTCTGCCCTCTCAAAAATAAATGTAAAACTTACCTTCTCAGGGCCACTGGCTCTGTCGCTAATGAAACTAGTTGGAGAGTGCAGGCTTAAACCTGCTTTGTCCTGAAATGGTACACGTGGTCCTACGTACAGCATAGGAACCTGACTTGCATTTTAAAAAGGGCCTGCAACAGGAGCTTCACAGGCCAATGGCAGATCCTGTAAAAGTGGCAGCAGTGGGGCTTTAAGGGTAACAATCCCATTTCGATGCCATTACTGCCCTGGCGATGCCAATTTCCAAATTAAAATTGACCCTAGCGCCTTTAAAAATGGCACTTGGTGAAAACACACTTTGCTTAAAGGGCCTTGGATTTTTCCAAACCCTTTCGGTGGAAAATGGCACGAAAATCAAGCTTGTGCCTCTCCTTGCTTCTGTGTGTAACGAAGCCAACAACAACTTGCATTTAGTACTTTTAACCTAGCATAACATTCCAAAGCACATTACGGGAAAATTATCAAAAAAGTTTGATGCTGAAATGCTCTGGGAGATAGTAGGATAGGGAGATGTAAGTTTTAAAGGTTATTTTAGAGGAACAAAAAGAGGTAGAGAGGCAGAGGGGCTTAGGAAGGGAATTCCAGAGGATAACACAAGATGAAGGCACAGCCGCCAATGGCCATTTTCCACCGAAATAGTTTGGAAAAATTCAAAGCTCTTTAAGCAAAGTGTGTTTTCACCAAGTGCCATTTTTAAAGGCACTAGGATCAATTTTAAAATCAGGGATGCTTAATAAGCCAGAATTACAGGAACACAAGAGATATTTGAGATCCAAATGGTTCAAGGTTACAGAGGGAGGGGCCTTGAAAACAAGGCTGAAGGTTTTACAAGCAAGGCTTTGTGGCCTGGGGGCTAATATAGGTCAGTGAGCACAGGGGTGATGGGTGAACGAGGCCTGCTGCGAGGTAGGGTTATGGACAGCAGAGATTTGACTGAGTTCATGTTTATGGATAGTGTAAGTTGGATATGGCACAGCCAAGTCTACAGGGAACAAAAGCATAGAAGAGAGTTTCAGCAGCAGACGAGCTGAGGCAGAGTCGGGGACAAGCAATATTACTTTCATCGGGCAGGCACGGCGGGCAGCCGGAAAAAAGATCCACCCTCGATTGGCCCCGACCACAAATTCATGCTGGATGACCAACTAATGGCCAACCAACATGAAACGCATGCTGCCACGCTCAGCGTTGCCAGGGTGGGGGCAAGTGCTGAAGTCTGCACATGTGTATGGCAGCGGGTGCTGAAAGCTCCCTGAGGGCACAGAGCTGCCTCAAGGAGCTGAAGAATCGGCGAAACAAAAGTAAAGATTTAAAAGATGATATAAACACATCCCCACGTGTGATTCAATCACACGAAGAGGGACATGTTTAAAATGAAGTTGAAAATTTTTTTCCGCTTTTCAATTTGCCGTTGGTAATCTCAAACAAGCCCGTGGATGAGGTTTGGTAAAAAATGCAAAGGCCGCCTGGCCTATTTGCCTGCCTGCCAATTGAACGGTTAAGTGGACAGTGAAAAATACAAATTAATTACCTCCTTAATAGGTCCCTTAATTGTCAGCGGGCACACACAAGAGTCAGTGGCACGCATGCCAACCAAAAGATCACAGGAGTGCCCAACATCATCGCCTGTGATCAGGTCAGGCCTGCGCCAGACCAACAAAAGTAAAATACTGCCTCATAAAGAAGGGAAGTAAGCAATTTTGGTGATGGACTGTATATGTGTGGTTGAAAGCGCATCTCAGGATCAAATAGGATTCCAAGGTTGCAAAACTTCAGATAGTGGCCAGGATAGAAATGGAATTGGTGACTAGAGAATGGAGTTTGTGGCAGGGACTGAAGACAACGGCTTTGGTTTTCGCAATATTTAGCTACAGGAAATTCCTGCTCATACAGTAATACATGTGAGCCAAACAGCACAACAACACAGAGACAGTTAAGGGGTGCTGAGGTAGAACTGGGTATTGTCATTGTACATGTGGAACCTGATGTTGTGTTTTCAGATGATGTCACTGAGGTTGTAAATGAGAAAGTCTAGCCAAACGCCTCTGCTATAAGAAGAGGATCAGGAATTCAGCAGGCTGCATCCGCCCAGGACCTGGGGTATGAGCAGTGCACCTGACAGGTAGGTTAATGTACTCCTCTGTAGACAGGTTGGTGGAATGGATGGACACATAGCAGATAAAATTCAATACAGAAAAGTGTGGGGTGGTACATTATGGTAGGAAGAAAGAGAGTCAATACAAAGCTACTTGGTAAAGTTTTAAAGGACACTCAAGGAGAGACTTTGGTGTGTTTGTGCACAAATCTACAAAGGTGACAGAACAGGTTAACAAATCTATTAAAGGATATGGATCTTAGTGTGGGCAGAGTGTACAAAAGCCAGAAAGTTATGCAAAACCCATATTGAATACTTCAGCTGTGACCCAACCAGTCCTGTGTCCAATAATGTGCAGCACCATTTTCAGAAGGATGTGAAGGTTTTCGAAAGGGTACAGAAAAGATTTACTAGAATACTTCTAGTGTTGAGGGATTACACTTACATGGATAGACTGGACAGGCTGTGGGGTAGTTCCCCTTGGAGCTAAGAAGGCTAAGAGTAGATTTGATAGAGGTGTTTAAAATAATGAAGGCTTTAGATAGGATAGATAGAGAAACTGTTTCCAATAACTGAAGGATTGAAAACCAAAGGGCGCAGATTAAGGTGATTAGCAAAAGAACCACAGGCAATATAGAAAGCACTGGCTGATAAGGTGGTGGATACAGATTTAAAGGGAGCTTTCAAAAGGGAATTGGAGAAATCCTTGAGGAGAATAAATCACAGGGGTGTGGGGAAAGAGCAGGGTAGGGGACCAACTGGATTGCTCTTTGAAGTGGCTAGTACAGACCTGATGTGCTGAAAGGTCTCCTCCTGTGTTGTCCTAATCTATGATTCTATGGAAGGACCTGCCTCGGGGGTGCGGTGGGCCAGCCAAAAATCCATTAGCTTTCGGTGAGACTGGAAGATGCTGGCGGCTACCAGGGCTGGAAAATCTCAGCTTACAATTCGCATATTGCTTGTTTGCAAATAAGATTTTTATGGTAACGAACATTGTGATTGTTAACAAAAAGAATGAACTATGGCATGTAGGTATAATTTATGTCAATATTCTTGCACATTTTTCTGGCTTAATCTTATGATTCCATTGGAATATTCATTTGCAGACTGAGCACTGATGGTTTCACTGGAGGAACTGATTGGGAGGAGTTACTGAGCCTGGAATTGGAAGCAATTTCCCCTCAAATAGCAAAGTCGTGAACCACTTCACAAGTTTCAGCTGTGTCTCAGTTGGTAGTGCTCTCGCTTCCGTGTCAGAAGATAGTGGGTTCATGCCCCCCACTCCAGAGGCACAAGTACAAAATCTAGACTGACACTCCAGCACAGTACTGAGGAACTGCGGCACCATTATAGATGCCATCTTTCAGGTGAGACATTTATGAGAGGCCCCATCATTTTCAACAGATCTAGCAACTCAAGACTGGGCATCCATGAGGCACTTTGGTTCATCAGCAGCAGCAGAATTGTACTCACCCACAATCTGTAACCTCATGGCCTGGCATATCCCCCAATCTACCATTACCATCAAGCCAGGGGATCAACCTGGGTTCAATGAAGAGTGCAGGAGGGCATGCCAGGAGCAGCACTTGGGCATACCTAAAAACAAGGTGTCAACCTGGTGAGGCTATAACACAGGACCACTGATGGCCCACAGCACCTCATGGATGCCCAGTCTTGAGTTCCAATTTGTACTCTTGGCAGACTAGGCACACACTGGCAATAATGGCAACATGGAGTCCTGAACATTTTGACGCAATAATGCAGATATAATCATATATTCTTCAAGATAGTAGGTAGATGACCTGTTCGCTACCGATTCTACTTTTGACCTGGGGCTGGATTTCACGGGTTGGGGTTGGGGTGGGTGTGGTGCGTGTTGCTAGCCTTGTTCCCCCTCACCCTGCAGCAGTCATCTGGCAACCGACACTTCTGAAAAAAGCCTTGGCCTGCAGCCATAATGCGCTGCCAGCAGGCTAAACGAACAGAGACTGGGACTTCCACCCCTCGGTGGGAGCAAGTCCCACCCTCGAGAGCTGCCAGCCAATCTGATTGGTCAGCAGCTCTAGCAGTCCCAGCAGCACCAGAACTGAGGAGCGGATGCTGCTGGGACTGCAAGGATGCCTATGGATGAAGAAAGCAATGAATCCCAGGGAGAGGTAAGTTGGAGATATTGGTTGGGGAGAGATTGGGGGGCCCAGGGAAAGTGTTTGTGGTGGGGGGGGGGGGTTGCGGTGGTGAAGGGCAAGGGGGGGTTGAGAGTAGTGGGTTTTGGAGGCCAGGTGGGATGGAACAAAGGGGGCCATAATGGTGGAGTGGGGTTACCCCCCGATACACTTAGGGCACTCCCCGCCTTTTAGCAGTTTCCTGAAAAGAAACGCCTGCCCACTCCCACCCGCCTGCCTACACCAAACATCTTATGGCGTGGGCAGCATATTATTCTAGTCAATTGGCTTGATAGCAAGCTCAATTGACCGTTAATGTTTTATTTAAAAATGGCAGGTGGGCTGCTGATTTCGGCAGCCGCGCACCTAGTGTGTTATGGGGCACAGCGCGGGGATGAGTGGGAAGGGGTGGACTTGCCACCACTTATATTCTACCTGGCGATGGCCCCTGCCCCACACAACAAAGGTAGGGATGGGGGGTGCTGTAAAATTCAGCCACTGGTGTCTAACAGGTGTATGAGTTTGGATAACCTTTGATTCCTCCTTTCTACTTTGCAGGGAACCATCGCCCTATGATGACTGGCTAAGATCAGGAACTCCACAAATGAGGGGCAGGGGAAAGGAGGGGATTGAATTGAGTGCATGTCCCATCATTTCTTGGCATGCTATTTCTGACCCACAACTCATTCAGTTCCTATGTTCACACTCTCCAGAATATCTTGTTAGCGACCATTCACCTTCCATTCAAACCCTTCTCTTTGACCATTGCTTAAGTGTTCCATTACAGCATCACCATTCCTTTCAGTTTTCACATGCTCAGTATGCCCCTTGCACATGAGGACCATTAGTCTAAGTGCAGCAAGCTGGTATTGCTTTTCACTGTAGCAACACAGTGCAAAACTGTAGCCTGTAAATACTCAGGTTTAAAAATTCTCAACAAACTGCTTCCCCACCCTTCCACTGCCCAAGGGATGTGTGCACATTCAAAAACATCTTTTATGTCCACAAGAATAAACTTGCACTTATTTCAAAAAAAAAGCAAGAGGAAAAATAAAGGAATATTCAAATTAATCATAATTCTCCATGAATGTTTAATTTTATCCATAGCCAAAAACCTTATTTTAATTAAAAAAACAGCTTCAGTGCACTATCTCGCAACCCACCTGGTGCATTTTCTCCCATCTACATACAACTCTGCAGGTGTCTCAACCCTTTTGCCCTGCTTTTTGGATGAAAATTTTTTAAAAAAATCCCTTCAACAAAATTAGACCCTTTGCCTATCTTTCTGGAATAAAAACAAATCCCTGAAACAAACTATCGTGAAAACATCCTTGCATTTCTCACAAACAGGAGGGAATTAGACAACAGAGGGCATTTGGGAATAAGCATCCACATCTTGTACCTGTTCATTACTCTCCTGTGAACAATTTTTAAAATGATGATCCTCTCAGCACAATCCTTCAGAAACTCAGACATTTTTTGCTTCAGGGTGGATTTGATCTCATGTTTTGCAATTGCCTTCAGGTGATCCCAAGAGGCTTTGCACCTCCGCTCCAGCTGACAAAGGTTTTCTTGAAGTTGGTCAAAGTCCACCTGAGAATAAGAGTTTTGAACAATCAATTTGAGTTTTTCTTCACAATCACTTTTTTCCCCCCCCTTAGGTTTAGAGTGACTTTCTTTATTGCTGAAGTCAGTCCCATATGAACAAGCAGCCAGGGAGCAGAAGTAGAAAGGACAGTGCCAGCAAAATGCAGATCATTCAGAATGAGCCGTTAGACCTACCCATGGCCGGACTTCATGGAGGCTGGGCAGTGGGAGCGGGTATAACAATGCTTCTTGTCATGAAAAGTCATCAGTCTGAAATGTTAACTCTGTTTCTCTCCCCACAGATGCTGGCAGACCTGCTGAATGTTTCCAGTGTTTTCTGCTTTTGTTTCTTTTTATTTCTTAATTTTGATTTGAATATGATTCAAACCAATGGGAAAATTATCTCCTGTAAGGGTACTCAGCGCAATAAGATTGGTAGTCCTAATTGTATTATGTAAGCCAGAAAAGTCACTGGTGCAGGAAATGGGGACATCATCCAAGCGCAGTGTAGCAAATTGGGGTTAAGTATGTTCTTGGGACAGAGTAGAGCAAGTATGACCTGCGGAAGCATTTTGACAGTGACACAGGATGGCCAAAATGTAACAATATTCTATTCACCCCCTTGGCAGTATATCTAAATGGTGAGAGCACAAACATTTACTAAAATAACATTTTGATTTCTATTCTGTAGTCACTTAATTTTACTCCGCTGCATTTTCCACATTGCGGCCAATAGTGGCAGCCCATCATCAGCTGAGGGGGCAGGAGGGAGAAATAACATGAAGCAACAGGTCTCGAAGGAGCTATTCTTTCTATGCACAAGCCTGGAAATAGCTTGTTAAAGACACAATGCATCCATTGTTTGCCAAGCACAGCACATATTGCCTAGGAGAAATTTGGAGAAACTTGCCCGAGCTTAGTTCCGTAGAGTTCAGCATTGAGTTTTAGACTGATATGAAGCTGTCACTTACTTTAGGGCAGTCTATTGCAAGCAGGTACACAAAGGGCAGAGATCCAGTGAGTACAATCTCTGCCTGATTTCATGGGCTCTAAGTGCCCATTCTGTGCTCCTGCCACAAGCTGTGTAGCAGAGGAATTCTACACGAAGGTTGATTAAGATTATGACTGGATCAGTGGCTTCCTTTGAAAAACCATATTGAAAGGTGATACCTATTGTATTAGACTGATGCGTTTTACAGTAAACACAGGCAATCAGCAACATTCTTGGAGGTCTCCTTTTCAGGTGGTAAAATGGTTAACCATTGTAAGACAAAAGGACCTCAGGGATTCTGCGTAGCTCCTGTGCATGATAAAGCAATTGGTTTAACAAATGCTAACTCCCAATTGCTCCCTGTGTTTGATTTATGACAAATAGTTACTCCAGCGAGGAAGAGGCTATAGGACCAAATCTCCCAACAGGCGAGCTGGATCGTAAACCTGTCTTTACATGGCTGACAGCAGAATTTTACAAAACGCCCCATTCCCATTACTGGCCAAGCCTAAATTGATTAGGCCAGCAGATTCTTGTTACTGGTGGCACACTGACAAAGGGAAAAAACAAAACTGGATGCCTGCTTTAAGAGAATGGAGAAATGGAAGGATCAAGGGTTAGCATTAGGCCCTCCCCTTTGTATGGCTGAGAAATAAGAACATAAAAAATGAAATGGTCTTGGCGATTAGTTGTTTGTTAGTGCAGAACTTGAGTAGTGCTGAGAGAAAGGAGACATGTCAAAGTTTTCCATCTTGCACTCATCAGGACACTTCGCAAGCATACTAATATAAGGCGAAAACAACAATTTATACTATAAGAGAAGAAAGTGCTGATTGGTTGGCAAGTGGACTCTGATTGGTAGAAGTGTAACCATGGAGACTGCACCAGTGATGGTGACTGGCAGTTAACTGCCTAGCATTGTTTGAAATTTAAACTAGGCAGCTCGACCCTGATTGGTCAAGGCATTGCTCTGAGGAATGAGTCCGCGAATGGCTGTCTCTTATTTTGTTTAGCTGGAACGGGCACAATGTGTGTACATGTTCTCTTGACAGTTATCAATTGCCTTCTGTAATGCAATATCTGAAGACCAATTCAGAGTTGATAACATTTATGAAAAGTGAGTTGGATTAATGGGTCACATTGTTTATTGCAGAGCAAGTAACTTTATACTAGGCTGCCATAAAGTTTTTTGATTATTGAACATTGTCAAGCTTTGGTGGCTTCACCGTCTTTCGTAAAGTTACAAAGAAATTAAGAGTTGTGTGAGGTTCAAAAAAAAACAGGAAAACCACATGTTGAGCTTGAGAGAGGAGATCTTGCCAAGAAAATTAAGACAATTTTTAAAAAGTTACATGTAGCTTTAACAATCATTGGCACTTTTTAAACCTGCTTCTATTTAACAGTGGACGCTGACAGTTATACAGGGAATTAGAAACAGATAATGGAACCACTGCCGAGTTTGGCAGCGTGAAGCATGCGAATTATCATTACTCCAAGCATTTTAGCTTGTTTGGAGCTAACTTACCAATTCAGCCCTCCACAATGTCATGCAACTCATGCTAATTAGCCAGCAATGCCAGGAGCTTCCCAAAGATGGCCCAGAGTTCTGACTCTTTTCTTATTCTTTTTATATTGGTTAATAGAGTTTACAGTATTTAGTTCTGCCAGTCAGTGAACGTTTGCACGCCTCCTAAGTGTCACTTGTGGCTCAGTTGATAGCACTCTCATCTCTGAATTACAAGGATGTGGGTTCTAGCCCCAATCTGGACACTTGAACACAAATTCTAGGTTGACACTTCAGTGCAGAACTGAAGGGAAGGTTGCACTGTCAGAGGTGCTGTGCTTTGCATTGACTTAAGGCCCTGACTGCTCGCTCAGGTGGATGCAAAGATTCCAAGGCAATTTTCAAAGGTGCTCACAGGACTTCTCCCTGATATTCTGATCAACATTTATCCCTCAGGGGAAAAGAAATCACTAAAATAACATTACTTTATTATTATAAAATATATTATTATTTATTTACTTATTGTTGTTTGGGGGAATTTTCTGTGTGCAAATTGGTTCCTATATTTCCTACATTACAACAGTGGTGTAAAGTTTTTTGAGACATCTGAAGTGGTGAAATGTGCTTTATAAATTTACTTACCTCTTTCATTTATTAGGTAAATTAAAGGTACGTAGAAAAATTAATTAGTCAGTAGTTGTAAACAGTAAACAGAAGGGACATGTTACGATGTTTCAGGCCTTCACCTTCCCTTCATCATCAGGTCAGAAGTGGGATGTTTGCTGATGATTGCAAAATGTTCACACCCATTCGTGTCTCCTCAGATAAGCAATCCGTGTCCATGCAGCAAGACCTGGACAACATTCAGACTTGGGCTGACAAGTGGCAAGTAACATTTGTGCCACACAAGTGCCAGGCAATGACCATCTCCAACAAGAGAGAATCTAACCATCTCCATATGACATTCAATGGCATTACCATCGCTGAATCCCCCACTATCAACATCCTGGGGGTTATCATTGACCAGAAGCTGAACTGGACCAGCCATATAAATTCTGTGGCTACAAGAGCAGGTCAGAGGCTGGGAATTCTACAGCGAGTGATTCACCTCCTGGCTCCCCAAAGCCTGTCCATCACCTACAAGGCACAAATCAGGAATGTGATGGAATAGTCTCCACTTACCTGGATGAAATGAGGCTCTAACAACACTTAAGAAATTCAACATCATTCAGGATAAAGCAACCCAATGATTGGCAGCCCATCCACCACCTCAAGCATTCACTCCCTCCACCCACCGACAAACAGTGGCAGCAGTGTGTACCATCTACAAGATGCACTGCAGCAATTAACCAAGGTTCCTTCGACAGCAGCTCCCAAACCTGCAACTTCTACCACCTTGAAGAACAAGAGCAGCAGATGCTTGGGAACACCACCACCTGCAAGTTTCTCTTCAAGTATCCTGACTTGGAACTTTATTGGTGTTCTTTCAATATCACTAGATCAAAATGCTAGAACTTCCTTCCTAACAGCACCGTGGGTGCACCTACATCACATGGAATTCAGCAGTTCAAGAAGGCAGCTCCCCATGACCTTCTCAAGGGCAATAAATGCTGGCCTCGCCAGCGACGCCCACATCCTGTGAATGAATGAATTTACTAAAACAATAAAAAAAGGTTTGTATCTTTCAGGAAACTGAAGAGTAAGAGGTAAACACATTTTCATAAGGCTGCAAAAGTTAGGATAAACGTTGAGAGAGCGGAGAAACGAACCAACTGAAACACCAATCAGAAAGAGAGAGTCACTCTGCTTTCAGGTGTCTATTGTATCATTTCATAAGTTAAATAACATGTAACTACTTCATAGAAAATCCTAAGATCAGAATTTAACAAAATCATAATATAACTGGATGATATAGAAGACATGGGGCATTTGCTCAGCGTCAGGTACGGGCAACGAATGTTGATTTGCAACCTTGTGACCTCTGTCCTACAAAACGTGGAACTGCTGCTCTCATGCCTGTTGGATCCACAAACCATTGTGAAACAGTCTGATGCACAGTGCATCTTCCATGCCTACGTCTAAGAAAGATTAAAGTTTAGAAGGTAATGAAGACTGCGCAAGAAAGGAAAAACAACAAATGATGGGGCTTTAAAATAAAAAATGCTGGAAAAGTAAATCTACCACTGAATCAGAGAGAGAACCTGACAATTTGAACTCTTTAAAAAAAAAAGGGTTAACCTTAACAGGTACTGCCTAACCATCTGTGTTTGATGCACGTTGCTGCTTTTATAGCTACAAAGAGTTTCACCGTCAAATGGCTCTTTTCAGAGGAAGTTAGAATCATTGAGACAGTTTCTAAAATAACTCCCACAGAACTTGTTTTTTTTTATTTGACATTGATCCTTTTCTCCTCTGAATTAGAGAGGCCAGGGGCTTATACACTGCATCATACACTAGGGCTCAAAGGCAATATTGGTCGGTACCAAGCGTAAAGGAAAATGCGAGAAGGTGATTCTCAGTGGCTTGTAGAATGCTTTGGCAGTAGAGGTAGAAGATGTTTTCAATGAATGGGGGTGCAGGCTGAGGGGCTGTATGGCCTATCCCTGCTCTTAATTTTGGAGAATGGCAGAAGAAGCCCCCGTGAAGATTTTTGTGCTGTGGCTGCTCACCATTCACCTCGCGTGTTTTAGTGCATTGCCCACTTGCTGTGGCATGGAAAGCAGCAAAGGTCTGAGCGCTGCTGCTCCTGGAATGAAGACATTAAGTTGCTGGCCTCAGTAATCTACGCTACACATGAAGTGTAGGAGAGCTTTTTTTTTAAAAAAGGTAGCATTACATAACCTCCGATCTCTAGGTTGGATTCCACACGTAATTTTACAACCTTGTCCATTTTGAGAGTAACACATCAGATCTTCATATTTCCCTAACTCCAAAAAAAAACATGGCTGGCTGTTTTGCATAATGCTCCAAGTCGGAAATCAGGGCGAGGTCAGTCGATTCCCGTTCAAATGCAAAGTGTTCAAAAAGATCCCAAACCTCCTCAATCTGAAAAGTCCTTGAGTGAAATGCAGAACAGTATTTTGTTACCTTCAGCCCTGGCTGGAAAGTGCAGCTGCAACATCTGGATAATAGACAGACAGAATTTTTTTTTCACTGACATACCTTGGCTGACCTCGTGATGGCCCCAATCTCTGAGTACAGGTCTGAACTATCTGGAAATTTTTCCACCACAATAGTTGCTATGTGATGCAGCAGAGATTGCTTATGCACCGTGTCTTTTACTTCTGGTACTTTCTCCAAGTACCCCAGCTCAAAACCTTTGGCCTGTTGGGAAAAGGGGTGAAAAATGCTTATTCCACAAAGATACATATTTAGCACTTACAGCAATCATTGCTTTGTTTCCAAAAAACAAAACTTTAGAGCTGATAATCGTGTCTGAGACGATTTGAATAATGTGAACATTCAGAAATCTTGGCCCGATATGGAGAGGTACGTTGAAATCAAGGGTGATCTTACTGTCAGCGATTAAGTGGTGTTTAAAAATTAATTGTCCTAATACAAAACAGAAATATGAGG